>NC_135534.1:42301514-42926514 GCF_045843805.1 Urocitellus parryii | reverse complement strand
ACATTGTGAGGAGCCTGAGAAGGAAGATGCTTAGCTAGCACCTGAAATTTCAGAGAACAGAATGGCTGAAGTAAAAGAGTTTAATTGAATGTCTGGATGACTACATGAGTTTCAGAATTCTGCCTGTGGCATTTCCACTCATTCTCCATAAGCTCACGTCATACTTTGCAGGCCCATTTCAGGGATCCAAGTAACCATGGGGGGGTGTTCATTCTTCCCTCAGTGTGATTGGCCAGCATGACCTACGCTGGCCATGTCTGGTGGTCTCCTACCCTTTATGTTGTATTCACTAGATATTACATTTCTGACCTCTTATCCAAAGTGCCCCACCATGTCTGAAAGAAATGATAGTATTATAAAATGTATTTATTGTTTTTACTTTTTAAAATAGTGTAATGGTCAAAGAAAGTACAGTTTTTTTAGCGTGTCCAGAATCTTCTGTGGTGATGTGTTCCAGTCAAGAGGATGGAAGGAGCGTTAAAGTCTTTAAATTGTGTCTCTTCCTGGATCCATCTCATGGGATAGCCCATGTGTGGAATCCTACGTAGGTCTTATCACTCGGATCTTTTCTGAATGGTTTCATTTAAAAAAAAAAAAAAAAAAAACATTGCTCACGGGGAGTTCGTTCACTTGCTTTTTTCCTTTCTTTTTATTTTCATTCAACTCAATTACTTTTTTCACTGACATTGCTTCCCATAGAGGCTTAATTATTCATCTCAAGTGACTTACTATCAAAGTTCTTTAGATCTATGACATTCCATAGGTAATACAAATGTAGCTATTTGTGTTGAGTAGCTACAAATCTTTAAAGGTTAGGTTTACAGAATGTATGTAAAAGTGGGGGAAAAAAGCAATAAAAGTGAATTAAACCAAACATAGAAGCTAAAGAAATGTGAAATTAAATGCAGCAATGGCCCTAATTTTGCAATAAATAAAATGATGTGTTTATTTACAAAAAAGAGTTAAGTTTTAGAAAGCATCACAGTGTTTTCTAGTCAGTGACCTCATAATTCCATTATCAGGTGCAGATCCTCTCCTATAGTGTCTTCTCTTTGACGGTTCATGGTAGGTCCTATGGTATTTTTCGTTCTTCGTTCCAAACTGCTGAGGGTTATGATCTCGTGTCTATTCCTTAGATTAAAAGCAGGAACTTTCTTGCCCTAGTGATCTTACATAGTATAACATCCTTAAATATTCTCTACGTTGATGGCTTTGAAATATCTATATCCAGACTCTTCCTTAGCATGTAGTTTCTAGATCCAATAGCTGAATTTTGCCTGAATATTAAATAAACATTGTAGACTTACCCTTAAGTGAACCCTTGGCTTGACTGAAAATTGTTCCTTCTCTAGTATTTCCTGTTTCTATAAATGTTACCATAATCCATCCAGGAGCTTAAGCCAAATTAACTGATCAAATGAAAGAAATAAGAAAGGAAAATAAAAGAATATGGAAATCTAAATAAATGTACAAATGAAGAAATACTTAAAATTTGAGTGTCAGTTGACCACTCAATATGAAAATATAGAATTCTATTATTATTAAAAATAGATATTTAGGGTAATTAAAAAAAACAAAAATGCCAAGAAGATAATTTCTGTCACAGCTCATCTCTTCAGTTGCTTCCCTTGTTCACTGGAAAAAGTTGAAGTCCTTTACACTGCACGTTAACCAGAGTCTTTTATATATGGAGGACTAGGAGACAACTGAAACTGGTGTAAGCAATGAACAAATGTATTGACTTAAGCAATTGGGAAATCAGACATAAAGCTGATTTCGAGAGAGGATAGATCCAGTGAGCCAGTGATATTATCATGATTCAGTTTCTTTTTTCTCTTTTTCTTGGTTTTAATTGTATAGTATAGCTAACAATCTGAGGTATACTGTCCCTTTGTAATCTGAGAAGGTGACTTCTCACATGCCTTTCAGTCTGAGTCCTAAAAGGAAAGAGAGAATATGCTCCAGGAACAATTTGAGCAAAAAAATCAGTTTTGTGTTGTTGATCTGGATAGACCCGATTTGGGTTCTGTTTGCTACTATAAATGATGCAATAGAACACTGTAGTTTATATGAGCTAGTTAAGACCCACTCTGGTGTGGCAACTGGATCAGTTCTTCCCAAACACCAAGGATGTAAAATCTGGGACATTATTCTTGTGGAGGGAATGGTCCATTGATGAATGCCTGCTACAGGTGTCCTCAAAGGCTCTGTGTACACCTTCATGCTTGAACTTTCTGGGGCACTGTTATTTTCCTTCACTTGGTCTTTTCCAGTTACATTGATCTTTTTATTCCTTGAACACACTGAGCTTTTTCTTGATGCAGGCCATTTGACTAGCTGTTTCCTTTGCCTAGAAGTATGCCCAATACATTTCATTTGGTTGGGTCCTTCTGTTCTTGTAGATCATAGGTTAAAAAAATCATCTTTTTAATGAACTCTTCTTTTTTTACTTAAAAGTGTTTGATCAGTGCATTGTGGTTATACAAAATATTCATTTTGACATACATATACAAGCATGGAATATAATTTCCTCCAATTCAGTCGCCAGTACTCTTTTTTTGACCATTTAGCTAGAAAAGACCAAATGGTGCTCCTTAGGTACCCCTTTACCTTACCTTACTTACTCTATGTTATCCTATTTATCTGCTTTATAGTAATTACCAAAATTTAAAATAATTCATTTACTTGCTTACTTATTTATTGCCTACTTCATTATATCATATGCTCTTTAGGTAAAATAATCTTTTTCTATGCTAAATCTTACTTAGCATACAGAAAATTGACTAGAACACAATTGTTGCTCAATAAGTGTTTGTAAAGTAATAAGTAAGCTGCTCTCCTAAATTCATAAAAAATGTTTGTGTTTGAAGGAAATTAAAAGGCCATCTCTGGCAAATAGCCATCCATCTCTGACATCAACCCTGTGACATGGAATTTACCATCTCCCCTAGGCCTTCTCTTCCACCTTTGTGTATCTGTGACCATTTGAATGCTCTTCCACTTTTTTCCAAGTTAAAAGCATCATCTCATGGTGACCCAGATATTCTTATGCTAGCTTTCTTCCTTAGAGTCCAATTTGCATATGACATCCTTTCAAGTTGTTGAAGACAGCATCACATCCTCCTCCGATCTTGTGTCTTCTTTTCTTTAAACTTAAGACTTCTCTAATTCTTTCATCTGTTTTGTATCTAACAAGATTTTTTACTTTCCTCCACCAGTCTAGTGACTTCTCCATTTACATACTCCAGTTTGTCTATTTTCAGTCAAGCTCAGCGACACACACAACGTTATTCAGTGTCTATTGTGGAGGACATTTCTCTGCCTTTTCTACGCTGCTATTCTCTTTAATCCTGCTAAACTCTCAGAGCTACAGATTCAGAATGAACCTAGCTCCAGTTTAAAACTCCTTAGTATTTTCCCCGAGTGCTACTATTAATCCTCAAGGTGATGAACTTAGAAAATTATACATATTTTTCAATGACTTATTTTTGTTGTTGTTGTTGAAACAGAAACAGAATTGGTTTTGGAGGTCAGGTGACCATGCAGGTATGTGCCCTGGTTGGACTTCCTGTCAGAAGACCCTATGGCTTTCTTCCCAGTGGTCTTTCAGTGCATATCATTCATTTCTGCGGTGGTGATGCAGAACATCCACTCTATGGATTCTGATGAGAGATACAAACCTTGACACTACTATTATATTTTTCAAAAATTCAGGATCGCTTGAAGGATATTCAGTCCATCCATCATTCTAAATGCTCTAAATTATACCTTTTAATCTTGCCAGATCACTGAAGCAATGTTTATTGAGACCTTGGTGGATTTTTTTTTCCTCTTCTCATAGGCTGATTTTTGACAAGTGGTGCTTTGAACTTATCCCAGTAACTAACATGGAGGATGTAATAGGGAATAACCAAGTGACAATTTTTGTTGAGATTAGAAGGATACTGTTAAGGATATCCCATATAGAGTACTTCCTGTTTTATTATGAAGACACAGAGAGAAAATTTTCTCAGTTTTTAGTATCAAATGGAAAAAAAGCTAAAACTTTTTGGGGAAAAAAAAGGCTTATTGATGTTTTCTGATGTTGTGTATTTGATAACAGTGTTTCTCCCTTTCATTTGACTGCCAGGAGGCTTAGAGTTAGATTTGAGCTCATACATAATAACTATGTAGATCTGCATGGTATGCATTTCTGTTATTGATATTATTACCGGCTTGACTGTACTCCTATTTTCCTTTCAACATGAAAATACATGATTTGGTTTATAATATTCCATTATGTGAGGCACTCTGCTAATTGAAGAATTTTTTTAAATAGATTCACTGTTTGATTTCTCCCTCCTAAAATCTTTGGAAAAACTCTCCTTTACTCATATTTGTCTACTGGGACTATCAATCATAATTTCTTGGTCACTTTTTGACACATAGGTGGTCTTGTGTTCGGTCTGACCCCTTCAACACACAGATGGGTATGTGATCCAAACAGGCCAGTTAGAATAATACCAATAATTCTCTGTTGGAGATGGTGGTGAATTTCTTATCTTCCTGGTTTATAACTACAAAGGTGGAAGCTTTGGACTGCTGTAGGTATATTTCCTTCCATGTGGCTCTTTTCTCATTTATATTATTAGACAAATATACAAATAGAATCAGAAAAATATGTGTGTGCGATACATATACATATATAAAGTGTATATATATGATACACCCCCCCCACACACACATATATATATCTTAGAGAGACAGAAGTATATTAAACATATAATTTGAAATCTGACTGGAACTGAGGATGATCTACTGTCTTTTATCCCAGTTCTATGCAACAATATGTTTCAGGTTTTCCTACAAAAAATTGAAACAAGGTTTCTATTGTATTTAACTAATATTTACTATTTGCCCCCCCCCTTTTTGCTATATGCACTTTTATAACCTCCCTTAAATACTTTGTTGAATGAATGAATGTATATATGGATGGAAAATAGATAGACAGAAACATACTGACATCTTTTTTCATTTATATATCTCTATATAAAATACACTTGCAATTGTTTTTGCAAACACAAAGGGAAATTTTAAGTTTATCTGTATATAAATACATTTTGTGCCAATTGTCCCCATCTTCTTGGCCCACTGTGATCCTTTTGGATTTATATTCTGTCATAATTTTTCTCCTTACTAACATATTATCTGTCATATGATCATCATAAAGTAGATATCTTTGTGTCAGTGATTGATCAGTATGGCAAGTTTTGGGCATATATCTATCTTTTAAAAATAGCCATACCCATTTATATGGATCATTAGTCAAGGTTTGGGTTAGATTCTTTTTCAGTTGTAAATCCAAACATATCAAAAGTTTTCCTGATATTTTGAAACATCACATTTTCTATATTTCCTCATTCTATTAATATCTAACTATACTCAGATCCTAACAAATATTATACATTTTAGCCCCAATATTTTATATTTGTTTTTTCTGATCATAAAATGATACAACTTTACTATAGACTTTGTATAAAACAGAAATATATATATATATATTTATATGAAAGCAAAAAATTCATCTTTATTTCGACCACCAGAGAGAATCATTGTTCGCTTTTTGGTACATACTTTTTTTTTTTATCCTTTTTCATGCGTGAAATAAACATATCTTTGTAGTTTTTAACAAAACCATGATAGACCCTATTATACATTGCTTTTTTAACTTAACAAACTGTGAATGTTTCTATATGTGTTTTCAATCTTCTAAATAACATGAATTTTCTCTCCTTTTGAATATTTATGCAAGCTGCTTATGCCTCTCAGACAAGCGGTTTTCTTAGGCTAACTTTTGCCTTTCAGTCTAAAGCCACAGAGGTTTGGGCTTTTCTGCATTTCTGAATGAGGAGATATGTGCTGCTGTAACTGTGTCCTCAAGAAATACCTTATTACCACAAGGTATTTCTTAAGGCCCATAGTGGAAGTTCCCTATATTAAATTCAAAACTACAATGCTCTTCTGGGGCTGTAGGACATGGATTTGGATTTCTGATGCTTCTCCCTTAGTTGCTGGTCCCAATTTTTTCTCTAAATTAGATCATTCTTCCTTAATGCTTTGTTATTGCTCTTGCACTGATCTCTTTGTTTGTTTTAGTAAGATATCTTTATTACAATGAAAATAAAGTATTTTTCTTATGACTTTTGCAGTTTTCAAATTACATTTGCATGTTTCTGAACTTTCTTTGAACCTGGTGAAATTTACTTTATGATTATCTGGTTGTCAAAGACCCAAACAATTGTATTTCAGATTTGTTTTCAACCATCAGCTATTGTGAGAGTGGCTGTGAAAATCCAGGAGGAGGTTTTAGGACTTTACTCCAGTGGTTATATTTTTAAAGAGCAGCCTGTTGAACAATGCAGCATCATTAATGTTAATCTGGCCTGAATGTCTCCTCAGCTCCTTTCAAATCTAAAATTCTAGATTTGAATTATTACTAGATTACTTATTACTGGATTTTAAACTGGTAATAATTCCCCAGGACAATACTACATTGGTGGACTAGGAGATTGCTCTTTTAGCCCAAGCTTGTTAGCTCTTGGTGGTCTATATGGCTTCTGGTTTCCTATCTCAGCATGCAGATGTCTGGTAATGACTAGTCAGGCCAAGGAAGGGTGACAGAGGCTGATTTTGCAGTGCTGCTTTTCTGTTTCTAACATATTTCCACTACATGACCATATGGTTGATGCCCATACCAAATGCACTCTTTCTTCTTCCTGGCTTTGAGGAAATGCTATTATGTCGGGTGTTATCACATAATTTTGTTTACAAATCTTGTCTTGGGTATGCACCAAAGCCTTTCCTGAGGGATTAGTCTCAGGGTCTCTTTTTAAAATATCCTTTTCTTCCCACTCTCCTTATTTACTAATGAGACTACTACAAAGAAGACAATTTGTAGTATATTTACTACATGCCACACACTGTGCCAAATATTTTATGTACATGTTCAAGGCTGAAGCGATTGTGCACATTTTCATAAATGTAACTCTTAAATAATTCCTTTAAAAAGCAGCTTGCAGTTTACATTAGATATTTCTGGGTAAAGAGGATGGGGAAGCTGGGTGTGTTTTAATATTGGCAGTTCTTGGAGGTTTTGAGATGTATTGACTCTGTGTGTGTGTGTGTGTGTGTGTGTGTGTGTGTGTGTGTGTGTGTGATGCTACTTTGCCTTGATTTTATAGAATTTATTTTTCTCTCTGAATACCTATGCTTAGAAATAATAGGGATTAAAGAATATGATTTGGTCTATTAATATCTTTAATTCACTTTACAATAGAACTTGCTATGGGCTATCCCTAAATAGCGAGCTCCCTCTATGCATTTCAAATTTGATTGGACTTGCAGAAATTTGATTTACCTCCGACTTAGCAGAAAGATATATGCAAAACAAGTCTGTGGTGTGAAACGCACTGCGCTCCAGGCATCCTCGTTGAGTTGAGTTATTTGACAGTAGGAGGCAAAGGGGGTAAATTTCAAGCATGATTCTAGAGGCCAGTGGAGGAAAAGACAAATTACAGATGCTGGCAGATTTTTCTGGAAATATCACTCTAACTCCCAGTTTTCTGCTTTGCTTATAATTAGGAAGGTGCATCGCTGTTAGATTTTACAAAGCACTTTTATGTTCCTTTTCTAATTTCCCAGTTTGTATACTTGGTCACTTGGAGAATGACACTTTCTCTTTCTCTTGGCTTTCAAAAGCCTCCCATGCCTTAATAGTCACTATTTTCAAGACATCTTTTCCCAACTCCTGGGAAAGGGTGATTTCCTTCTTTCTTGTTCAGGAGAGTTCAGGAGCTCTTTGAGAGCAAACCACATACTAAACAAAATGGAAAGCACACATTCTTTGTCTTTGAAAAGAGGCAAGAACATAATCCAATAAGGCCAGTGCTTGGCACTGTGCCTGACATGTGGCAGGTGGCATGTACTAAGTGTGAGGTGACTTGATTATTCTCTGATACCTACAGGTGTGTGTGTGTGTGTGTGTGTGTGTGTGTGTGTGTGTGTGTGTGTATGTTCCTGCAGGAATGAAATAGGAGACCCAACCCAGGGTGTAAACATGTGTTTGGGTGGGGATAAATCCATCCAAGGAGGTTTCTTAGAATAGGTAATACATGATCTGTGTTTTTAATGATAATAATAGTTAAGATTATTAATACACACCAGGTACTCTTCCAAAGGCTTTACATGTGTTATTTGATCTTCACAATCATTCCAAAGAAGCAGTTAAGTACTGTTTTTCTTCCTACCTACAACAAAATGGAAGTTCTGAGAGGCTGAAAAACTTATCCATGGTCATCAGGTCAGAAGGAGCTGGAGCTCAGATTAGAATCCAAGGGATAACTCCTTTACCACTATATAGAGTGGCCATATATTTTTCATATAAACTGAGTCACTCCTGAGAGTGGATGAGGGTGATTTTTAGTCAAAATGTACTATCTAAATAGGATAGGGAAGTCCCTGCTTACTAAATTTCATATTTCCCACAAAATACATAATGGCAGCTTGCAAAAACTATATCTTGCAGCATTCAGGGTTATTCTTCCCCATCCTCCCCAGCACCCCAAGACTACTGTGAGTAGAATATATTGCTGAGTAGAATATACTACAAACATTTGCCATCAAATTCAAGAAATCAGTCATTATTTGTCATTTCAAAATATAAGCCAGTTCGTTCAATGTGTCCTCTCTCTCAAACAGTAGAACTGAGGGGCAGATGATAGTGAGTGAGGAAGAGAATAATTGCTCCAGTGATGGCAAAGTATGTGGGAGTGTGGGAAAGTTTGGAGGGGGAAGGAGGAAAAGGCAGGGATGATTTGTCCTGTCTATTCAGGATGGTGGACTTGAGGCTGCTTTCAATCTGTTAGTCTTTTTGGTGTCACAGCTCACACACGATAAAAAATTTCCCTGGATATGCTCAGATTAGCTAGAATCCTGCATCATTCACAATTTCTCAGTATGGGCTACAGAAGAGATTATGTGTCATTCATCTCCAAAATCTAATTCTACTTCACTCCTCTAACTCCACTCCCCTCCTTCTCCAAAACTGAAATGCAAGTAAATGAGAGAGACCTCATGGATGTGAAAGCCTTGTATTTATTTTTATTGACATTGGCTAAGTAAATCATTTTAAATTTCTGTGCCTTAATTTTTATACTTATTAATCACTTGCTGCTCATTTCCCATGTCTTGGAAAGACCTACTCCAAGTTACAAATGTTTGAAAACTTACTCCAAACTATGAATAAAATGTTTTGCATGAGATACAAGTTTACTGGATTGCTGTCTAAAATTGGAAGCAGTATAACCCTGACCTTCTTTCATTTTCAAAAGAAACATCCTATTTACTTAGTTATTTCCTATCAGTTCAGCAATCTGCAAGGGTTTGTGAGTCATTAGCACCTGTAGATGACATCTTCTAGCTTGTTTGGTTTCTGGGCCTTTCTGCATGGCTGGGTTTTCATTTCTGGCCATTCTTCAATATCATGTTTGCACACTCTCTCTCTCGTCTCTAACTTGAGAATCAGTGTTCAATTTTATTGTGAATGCACATATGTTATATCCTGATACAAAGTAATATGATAAGGGATTTTGGCAAAGCATATTTAATCACTGTAAATATTTCCTGTTGTTATTCAAATTCATAATGAATTTTAATCAGGTAGAAAATATCTTTAATTAGACCAATTTAAAATTCAAAAGTAATCCACTGAAATGATGTGTCACAGTACTGACTTTAAATATCTGCATTTCTCCTCTCTAAGGTGAAAAATTGGTTCCTAAACAGATATCAGTCTTTCTCCATTTAGTGTCTCACAAAAAATTAACTAAAATTATTCTTGGAAACTTTGATGCTACAGTGTAGAAGCTTCAGATCAACATGTTTACAGGATTCTGATTTATTTTTCTAAATAATGATGTCTTGTGTTGGAGCACATTTAAATTTGGGGACCTAGTTTTAAAATACCTCCTCTATGAAATACCCACTGTTAAAATTAATAGAAAAAATTGGCTTTGTGTGTTCTAATTTTGGCATACACATTGGCATCAAAGATCTTCAGGCAACTGATATTTTTTTTTCATGCTTCTCTCTCCTCAATGTCCACGTTTTCCTACATTGCAAACATTGTTTTCCTTATCTACCATATTTCTCCAGCTACATTGTCTGTGATGCTGAAGTTCACTTTCTCTCCTACTAGAATGCCCTTCTGTTTTCTTCTTGCTTATACTAGGCCTACCTATGTGTGTTGGAAAGTTAAGACAGCTTCTCTGTGGGTTGCTAGGCACTAAGTCCAGTTCGTGGCACACAATGAGTGCTACCGAAGTGTGGAGGTCACAAAGTATTTCTCTCTCTGTCAGCTCCTGCAGCCATCCTGCTCAGGGCTCCAAGACCTTTTGTTCTGAACTCATCCTTAGTTTTATATTGAAGAAAGTTTGTTTCTCCAATGAGATGAAGTGAAATTATTACCAGGATTGTGAGGTTGTGATGACCGAGGGGAAACTTACCTTCAGAGTCCTCTTGGTTTTCTCCATATGGGATTTAGGAGCTGTGATAACTATTACTTTCATAAGGCACAAGAGGACTATGAAACATTGCCTTGGAGCCAAGCCTGCCCCCAACCCTGAGGATTTGAGCAAATGTTGTTTACTGTGTGGCAATTTCTTTCCAGTGGTCATACTAGTGGGCTTGAACCAATCAATAGTTGCTGTTGATCGGAATAGTCATTATGTCATTTTTAGACCTAAAAATTTGATTCCACTGTGGTTATCTCATAAAATTGAGAAAGAAAAAAAAAAACATGAAGAATTACTTACAAAAGAGGAAGAGGAAGAGGAAGAAGTGAATCCAATGTCCTTTTACACTTGGCCTGTAGGGGTGACACATCCAGTGAGTGTAGAGTAAGCATGGGCCCTCTCCATTCTGTCGTCACCAATCAAAAGTTTAGATGGTGGCACGAATATGAGTTTCTGACAATGTGGATTCTGCCTAAAACTTCATCAGTTCTTGTGCTGCTGACTGAGTTTAGAAACTATAAGGATTGGCAGTAGGAGTTAGGAATTTATAGGATTTAGAAGTCTAACAGTAAATCCAGGCATAATGAATGAGCCTGAGGTGGCAATAGGATATGATTTGCCTGAAGTTGTTTGGGCAACCAACAGTGATTGTAGCACCCAAACTCAGTCTTCCTGGCCCCAATTATCTAAATATGTGTTTTACTCTAGTGGCAGAGTAGTCAATATGAGATGTGATGATGAGCAAGACACCTTGCAGGTAACAGATTTGTCTGACATTGCTTCCCCCAGGGCATTGGGCAATGCCTGGAGTCAATATGCTTTGACAAATGTAGATTCCTCCAGAATTATATTAGCATTTCACCATGTCAATGAAGTGTAGGCTTTGAGTTGCAGAATAATCACACCTAGAGAATTTGTTATAATAGCTGATTCTGAAGTCCCCTTCTCAGAGATTTAGAATTAGTAGATTTAAGGTGAGGTTTAAGAATCTTCATTGTAGAGATAGATACTTTTTTTTTTTTTTTTTTTGTGGAACTTGAGGTGGAATCCAAAGTCTTGTGCAAACCTGTACCACTGAGCTACATCCTCAGCATTATTTTCTATTTAGAGGTTTAGAGATGGTCTTGCTAAGTTGCCCAGGCTGGGCTTGTTTAGGACACTAATCCCATTATGGGGGCCACACCCTCTGACCTTATCATGAGGGTATGGCCCCCATGATGGGATTAGTGTATAATACCTCTATGTTAGCCTCCCAGGTAGCTGGAATTTTAGGTATGCACCACCATTCTGGGCTTCCCCAGTGTTTTTTGAGTGTTCCACATTTAGAAAGCACCTGCAGTAAGAACTATGTAGCAGTTTGACATTTGTGGTTTGAGATGCACACCTGTGTGCTCCTCTTTTATTTGATGCCTTTTATTCAAATTCTTCACTGACCCATACAATCTGCATCACCTTCTGGTGTCTCAGTGCTCTCTGAGAATTTCTGAACCATGTGGTTCCAGGATCCCTTCAGGATTTGCGATTTTGAAAAAAAAAAAATGAGGTGGAAGGAGGATATTCTATGGATGTTCATTAAGTCACACCATTGGTTTACTTTGGTACTATGATTTACACATGCTTATTTATTGAACTCATTTAATGCTCACTATAACACCATCAAGTCAATGCTGCTATAGTATACTGGGAACACATTCACAGAGGTCATAGTTCAAGGTCATCCAAATAATGAAAAGTAGACATGAGATAGGGATCTAACCCTTGGTACTCTAAAGTCTACACCCTTTCATTGCAGAGAGTTTTTAACTTATCAGAATTTTTACCCCCTCTTTCTTCATTCTGACACTTGCTCATCCAAAGCCATGGGAGAGAGTTGTTAGGGAATGAAAATTTATGTCTTCCCCAGAATTTCATACATGGAAGTCCTATCCCAATTGTGGTGGTCTTTGGAGACGGAGCCTTTGGGACATAATCAGGCTTAGATAAGGTCATGAGGGTGTGGCCCCCATGATGGGATTACTGTCCTGATGATAATAAGAAGAGAGAACTGAGTATAATCTGTCTCTTTGCTATGTGACAATGCAGAGAGAAAGCTAATTTCTGTAAGCTTCAAAGGAAGCTTATATAAGGAACCATATCTGCTGGCACCTTGATCTTGGACTCTCCTCTGCAACTATGAGAAACAAATGAAAGTGATTCAAGTTACCTAATCTATGCATTTTGTTATAGTAACCCAAACTGAGTAAGATTAGGGATGTTAATGGACTTCAGGTTTAAGGGTCATTGAGATGGTGGTATTTGGCTAAGTCATTCTTTTAAAAAAAAGTATTTTAAATTGACAAAAAATTGTTATATATGAATATATTTTGGTATGCAGTAGATGTTTTGATACCACTATACACTTGAAATGTTTGAATCAGGCTAATTAACATACTCCTCCAGTCGCATACTTACAATTTCTTTGTGATGAGAACATTTTAAATTCATTCTTTTAAGAATTTTGAGACATACAATATATTATTATTAACAATAGTTGTCCTGCTGTGTAATAGAGCACCACAACTTATTCCTCCTTGCTCACGAAAACTTCACAACCTTTGACCAGTCTCTTCCCTTTCTCTTCCCATCCCCGCCATCTTTAGCCTCTGGTGACCACCATTCTAGTCTTTACTGCTATAAGTTGGACTCATGGGAATTCATGTCATATTTGGCTTTCTGGGTCTGCCTTTTCCTACCTAGCACAATGTACTCTAGATTCATCCAATTTATTACAAATGAATTTCTTTCTTGTTTAGGATTGAACAGTACTTCACTGTGCACATACACCACATTTTGATTGTTCACCCACCCATGGGCACTTCGTCTGAATCTGTATCTCTGTTATTGTGAGTAATGCTTCAGTGAACATGGATGTACAGACGTCTCTTCTACACAGTGATCTCAGTTCCTTTGGAACCCCCTAGTGGAATTTCTGGGATTGTAATGCTGTGTTAAATTTTTTTGAAGTATCTCTTTATCTTTTTCTTTAATGGCTATGCTAATTTAAATTCCCCCAAACAGCATATAAGGGTTCCCTTTTCTTCACACCCTTGCCAACAGTTGCTTTCTTTCATCTTTTTGATAATCCTCATGCTAACAGATGTGAGATAGTACCTCATTGTTTTAAATTGCATTTCCTTGATTATTAGTGATCCTGAGTATTTTGTCATAAATCTTTTTTGTGTGCCCCTTTATGTGCCTCCTTTGAGAAGTTTCTGTCCTGTTCTGTTACTCCATTTTTAATCCGGTTGTTTTCTTGTTATTGGGTATTTTAAGGTCCTTATGTATTTTGGAGGTCCTTATATATTTTGGAGATGAATCCATTATCTGATACATAATTTACATATATTTCCCTCTCAATCTGTGTAGTTCTCTTCACTCTGTAAATTATTTTCTTTGCCATGCAGCTTTTTTTTTATTTCTTAGACACTAATATGAGTTACAAAAAAGTTAGTTAATGATCTAGTAGGAAAAGTACTACTAGTTGTTTGTGGTTCCATTTTCTTAATATAGATATCTTTCATTCAGGCTTTGTTCTACTAGTCCCCCTGGCCTTGCCTGAGGCCACCAATCACTAGATATTTTATGAGATTTGATCCTTATTTCAAGGAGGTGGAACTTAGTTGAGCAGAGGAAATTAACTAGTACACTCCCTTTTGCCCCTGAAAAGTACAAGTGATTTACTGGATGATTTTAAGAGTACTTTGCTGGGGTCTTAATGAATAGTTTGAATGCAAACAGCATAGTGAGAAGTTTTTTTTTTTTTTTTTCTTTTTCAATCCTAAAGTTTTCCTGTGAAGTCCATTTAGTTAAGTAAAAGGGAAAAAAAAAGATTCCATTTAGGAGAAAATATTAAGTAAATAGTAGTAGAGTTGTTTACTGTTATAGGGCAGAAATTGGAAGGGTGCATGTTCTTAGAGCTGAGAAAGAATGGCGGTGATGTTATGAACATCTGAGGCTTGTGAAATGTTGGGGAGCTGCATTCTGAGCAAGAAATAGGAAAAGGACCTATAGTATAGGCACTTGGGAAGCTTCTTCAAACTATGCAGGTTTTCTCCAATCAGGAACTACTGATTTGTAGAACAACTAACATATTGCCCATGAGTCATAGCCTTCAAATAAAATAGGAGTTTAGTAAGCAAAAGTCTTGCTTATTATCAGATAATCAGTTAATGGCTTCTCTGTGGAGAAGTTGGACTGGAGCTTGGTCCTGAAAGCATAACATGTTTTTAATATAAAGTGGTAAAGAGAAGATATTTCAGGCAGGGAGCTAGCAGAAATACAGGTATAGAAGAAGTAATATATTTTGAGGTACTAAAGTATAATGTGAGAGTAAACAAGGATATAAAGGGCTGGGGATGTGGCTCAAGCGGTAGCGTGCTCGCCACATACCAACAAAGATGTTGTGTCCCCGGAAAACTGAAAAATAAATAGTAAAAAAATTAAAAAAAAAAAACAAAAAAAAAAAACAAGGATATAAAACAAATCATCCCCAAACTCAGTGTCTTGAAGAAAAAAAAAAAGTTTATTCTCAAGGATTTGTCAGTTGACTGGCACATCTCTGCTTTATGATGTGAACCTACTAGTGTGTGTGTGTGTCTCATGTTCTTTGGGATAGCAGGAGAGCAGAAGGAAGTTATTTTATGGCAAAGGAAAGCGCAAGACAGGCCTAAAAATCTGTTTGCACACATGTGAAGACTTTGCTTATGTCCTGTCTTATTGGCCAAAACAAGTCAGTTGGCCGAGAACAAAATCCAAGGGCAAAGAAATACTCTTTATCCCAATTCCTGGACACAGTGTGACTACACTGGAACTTCTATTTGCTTCCATGAGTTACATTTTGCACATAGTTTGAGTTAGGAGTGGTCTTATCTACCTTTACAACTGAAGGATAGGAAAGTCCTTGTGCAACAATTTAAGACAGGAGTCAACAAAAAGAGTCAGATAGTAAATGTTTTAGGCTTTGTGGGCTCTACCTTCTGGGTGGCAACCACTCAAGGCTGACACTTATGAGGAAAGCAACAGAGTGATGATATATAAACACAGGGGTACAGCTGTATCCCAGTAAAAATTTATATGCACAAAAAGGTAGCTGGCTGGAGGACCAGATTTAGTCTGAGGGTTGGTTTTGACCCCCAGGCCATAGTTTGCATAAAAGTGATTTAGGAGACAGTGCTGTGTAAATTTGCACTAAGAAACATCAAATATCATTTGGTTCTTCTTATAGAATTAAATTGACCTGTATTGTATAATCTCTGATTTATATTCTGTCAACTGGAAGAAAAAAAAAAAAAAACATGGTTGATTTCAGAACTGAGATTATAGTCGAGGCTCCTTTGTGTGGTGCCAATTAGTGAGTATTAATTGGAAAACAAATTTTCAGATGCCTAAATTGTGTTATAGAATACAAATCCGCCCCTGGTTCTGTCTGGCACACTGCTGCTCCTGCTTTTTATCGGAGGGTTTACATGGAGATTCTCTTTTGGCCTCTGACATGGTTTCTGAGCAATCAGAAAATACTTTAGGATCAAGAATGCACATTTCTCCTTTCTGTGGAAGAAAAAGGAGTTAGCAAATTAATGTAGAAACAAATGATTCATTTAATGTTTGTTTGCAACTGGGAGCTGTTAAAAGTTCAGTACAGAAGGAAGATTTTTGTTCTTCCTCTAGCTGGCTTATTATTCAAATTTTGTCTCACAAGATTTTGGGCTGTGAATTCTGCACTGTCTCCTATTTGTCTCTGGCATGTTTTCTTGTCCCTTCCCTGGGCCATCGCTTAGGGCAGTACTGACTTGGTCAGGTCATCTAGTAGCAGTTTTGCTAACCATTTCTCAGTTTCCATCTCTTTCCATCTGTCATTCTTCATGGATCCCCTTAAAAATAAACGTCTTATTTAAAAGGAAAATGTTCTCTGCTGAGAACACTGCACTTTATAGGTGGACCCTGAATTCCACCCCCTTTCTTTACATCCCATCCTTGAAATTCTAGGTACAAGTTAGTGTCATATCCCAGAAATTTCTTTTAACATGAAGATGCACCTATAAGCCTGCACTTCCCTATTAAAGCTCACGTTCCTCTGGTGTGCTGACTTCTCTCTCTCTTTCTCCAAGGTAACATAGCAGGAGCTGGAACAATTTTAGGCCTTCTTAAACTAATTTGTTTGTCATCATTGAGATTCTGCTGGTTTCTATTTGATAGACATGAAAGGATATACAGTGCTTTCATACCCAGTACTTTCATATTGTATTTATGGGGAAACGCAGAAGAAATAGCATCAGGTTAAACCAGGCAAGTGAATTTGTTCAGGGACTATTTATTGAAAGGAGAAAAGCAGCTGACTGCAAGTGCTGTGGCTACGTGGCTCTGAGGAACGGGTGACATGTCATTGCTTCTGAGATAGGATATGGTGTAGCTGAGTTAGAACTTGAGTCTGACGTTAAAACTCATTCTCTCTGTGTCACATTAGCAATACACATGGACTTAAGGAAACATCTGGGAAACAATGCCTCTTATTTATTGTCTCTGGACTATATGCTCAGAAATCTGAATTTTTATGCTATTTTAGATAAGAAATGTCTGTCTACATTTAGTTTTATTAACACACGTTCCTCTGTTAACATGCGTGTTTGTTAATGTCAGAATCTAAGTGTCCCATTTTTTAAAACTGGACCACAGCAAATTATAGACAACAAATATCTCATTTAAATAACAGAATAGAAGACTTCTTAATTATTTTCATCATTTCTTCCTTTCTGGTACACCAGAAGAGAGATGTGTGTCTCTGAATGTGGGTAATTCAGTCTGTAAAAATTGTGGTTAAATTTTTAATAGTGCTTCTATGAGGTAGGCGTTATTCTAAGACTTTACATACATTGACTCATTTAATTCTTAAAACAATTTTTTGGAGCAAATACCGTTATCCCAGCGTAGCAGGTGAAAATACAAAGACACAGGTGAACTAACTTCCCCATTAACTTCATCACAGCTACTAAATGGTAAAGTGGATATTTAGATTCTGCCAGTCAGATTTCAGGGACTGGTAGTTATAGTTAAGTGTGTGGCAATGTCAGTCAGGTAGCCTTGGTATCTGGAGATGCCCTAAGGATGGTTCTGCAAATGTTAGAAAACCTGTAAACTGGAAGCAAATTCTATTGGATTGAAGAATCATTGCTAGGATGATGCTGATAGGATCTGACAAAATTAGAGATTTTTTTTTTTCCGACACAACCTGACTTAGACCTTTTTCATGGGCAAGCCCATGCAGCACACATAGTAGGGGCATACTAAATGGTTGTTACTGAAGTGGTATTAGAAATATTTTAGGAAAGAGTCTAATTATTTCGTAGGCTTCAGAATATCTATTCACAGAAGTTAGCTGAACAAATGAAGCTTACAAATGAGCGTGTTATTCAGGATAAAGTCTTGTGGTATCCCTGTGAATGCTCAAGAGAGCCCCAGTGTTTACAGAAAAGTTTTACAAAGACTGAAATGATATCTACTCCTTCTCCCCTGGTGAGGTGATCATTAATTAAGGAAATGGAGGCATCGATCTGGATCTGTTTGATGGCGTTCCATCGCCAGGGCCATGGCCCTGTGAGAAGCAGGTTGTGGTTTTCATTCATATTTCAGAGACGTTTCCCAGTTGGATGGCGGCATTCTAATCCCCGTGTTACCTGTCAAAGCATAATGGATGCCACTCGTGGGGACAACGCTGACCCAGTAGCGATCCTTTCATTTTAATAATGTAATTGTATTCAGGTTTGCGGTGCTGTTTGGAACAGGTTTCTGTAAATAGTCACATCTCTGAACAAGAACAACAAAAAATACTGGTGAGGGAAAGGTAAAAGAAAATAAAAACATGCATCTTTGTTACTATGTTTTTTTTTTTTTCCTTAGACTTACAGGTGAAAAGAATAATCTGTTTTCTTACATGATGATCGGCAGTAGGTTTTTGAAGATTAGCAAAGGGCCAGGAGACAGAGAGGCAGAGGTGCGGGCCCTCACTCAGTTATGCATGAGCATGAGCCCCAAGTTTGCCAGAAGCTGCTGTGTGAGCTGGGGTAAGAGCTGGACTTTGCTGGTCTCAGTTTTCCCTTTGGTGAAACAAACAGGTTGGTTGAAATGAACTTCTTATATTCCACACACACCCCCATAGTGGCACTGCCCCCGTTTACAGAAAATCTTAACTAAGCTTCTCCAGAAATATTCACCATAATGGATTTTAGGACTATCAGCAAAAGAGTCTCTACAAAAGAGTTCAATGTAGGTAAACTTTGTATTTTCCTATTGCTCTATTTTACTTGGCCATTGGCCTGAAAGAAATCAGCACTCCAGTTGCTGAACGCCCCTTTACTAGTTTTTCATAAACTTTTTTCCAGTATAGTAGTTTGTAAAAGTGTGTTTACAAATGCAAAATGTGATAATAAAGAGACAAATCCTTTTAAAAGGCCTCTGGCCTTAAGCTGGAGCTTCACAGAGATCTCTACATTTCTAAGATAAGTTACCAACTGGGCTCCATGGTAACAGCTGACAGGGGGAGGAAAGAAAGAGGAGAAGCTCTGCCTTCTCTGGTGTTGTCCTTGAAGGGTTAACTTGCCCAGAACAATGAAAGAAAAAGCTGCTTTTGAGCTTCTGAGCTCCTTCCCTTACATGCTGAATATAAAGTTCTGAAACTACCTGAACTTGGGGTTCAGGGCATTAATTGATTATATCGAAAGCTGAACCTCTCTGAACCTGGCTACAGCCAAATAAAACTGTTTCCTGCTATCTTTGGTGCCTTGCCTCGTGTGTCCTTACAACACCCCCCCCCCCCCATCCCAACATACTTTGCTCTCTCCTTATTTTCCTTTCCTTGGTGTGTTTAAGTGTGGTTTTTCAAATGAATCTGTTGAGAAGAGTCCTTACTTTTTCAGGATGCACATCAATGCCTCTGATTAGAGGTACCTATCATTTTCTTTGGAATGGTTGAATCTCTGATATGTTTCGCTAAAATGGAGATCCCCAATCCTATTAATGAGCAAATTTTGTTTGAAGTGAAATCATCTGTTTTCTAAGTAATGAAGGCTTTCGCCTCAGTATCTAGTGGTTGAGATGGAAAGTTAGTAGTGAAGTGATTTGTGAATTCATTCACTGTTCTAAATATAATATTCAAAATAGTCTGTATTCAATATAAGGCACAATAGATAAGAGTCATGTCAGAGAAGTTTCTTTTAATGTGAAGACGCATCTGAGCCTGCCTTATTAAAGCTCACACTTCTTTGGTGAGCTGAATACAGTCTCTCTCTCTCTCCAAGGTAGCATAGCAGGAGCTGGAACAATTTTAAACTGTTTCAAATTAATTTATTAGTCATCATTGAGCTTCTTCTGGTTTTTATTTGACCGACATGTAGGATGAGCAGTACTTTCATATTGTATTGATGGGGAAAAGCAGAAGGAATCACGTGTTTATTTCTGTCATGTCTTCAAATGGCAGCTTCAGGTATAGTGTTTTGTTGTGAAGCATTAACGGCTAGTCATGTAAGAATTGCCTTCCTTAAGTTCTACCAATTTTCTCTTGTATTTTAGACCATCTGTCCAGTCATCTGTCTATCCTTCTATCCATCCTTAGGGCTTGTAATTTATAGAATCAATCAAAATTTTGCAAAAGGATGTTACCTTTCTTTTCTGGTGACTCTTTTTAGTTATATACAATATTAAGATACATTTCGACATAACCACAAAAGCATGGTGGAATATAATTTGCTCTAGTTCAGTCCCTAGCACTTCCCCACCTCTCCCTCCTCATTCCCCCGCTTCCCCTCCCCTACTGATCTTTTGGCAATTTATTTATAGTTGTTTTTTTAATTAATGTTTTGTGGATATATTTGATGTTGAGATTTACGGTGGTATGTTCATGTATATGCATACGAAAGTTTGATCACATTCATCCCACTGTTCTTCCCTTTCCTGTCCCTCCTTCCTCCCAACGATGGAGATTCCTCAAAAAACGAGGAATGGAACCATCATATGAACCAGCTATAGCACTCCTCAGTATATATCCAAAAGATCTAAAATCAGTATGTATGAATCTCACCTTCATGCATATCCATGAGACATTAATTAAAAAAAAAACTAAGTATATAGCAAAAAAAACAGTAGGGTAGAAGGAAGGGAAGGAACAGGGGTGGGGGAGGAGGAGAGGGAAAGAGGAAGTACCAGAGATAAATTGAAACAAAGTATGTTCCATGCTTTTATAGTTAGGTCAAAATGAATCCTATTGTTATGTATAAATAAAATGAACTAATACCATACTACTAAAGAACTAATGATGACTAATTGCAGTGGTACAACCACATGAATGTTTATAGGAGCATAATTCACAGTAGCCAAGCTATGGAACCAATCTAGGTGTCCTTCAACAGATGAAGAGATAAAGAAAATGTGGTATATGTTCACAATGGAATATTACTCAGCTATAAAGGAGAGAAATTACTTTATGACATTTGCGAATAAATGGGTGGAACTGGAAACTATAAGCCAGTCTCCCAAAGTCTAAGGTGGAATGTTTTCTTGGAGATGCAGAAGCTAATCCAAAATAAGTGTGTGTATATGTGTGTGTGTGTGTGTGTGTGTGTGTGTGTATGGGGGGGTGGATTAGAAAGAAAGAAAGAAAGAGAGAAAGGGAAAAAAAGCAGGGGAGGGAATTCCATCAAAATAGAAGGTTCCCTTTCTTGACGTCTACTCTCTAATTTTATAAATAAATGATCCAACTATCACTTGCTTTAATTTATAAATTTTTATAATTTGATTAGGGACATACTTATGTTTATTTCCAGTCTCCTTCATTTCTTGCCACTCAGCTTGGGCAAGCTACTTAACCTTCCTGAGTCTCAGATTAAGTCTGTGAGATTGAAATCCTACTTCCTACCTCACAGGGTTGTAGTGAGACTTCAGTGTGATTATAGATACAAAGCTCTTAGCACGGTGTTTGGCGTCTATCAATTTCCTCCCCTCTAGTTTTTAATCTGCATTGTCTTAGTATTATTCTAGTGAAAGGAGTTTTTTTTTTTTAAACACCTTTTCTGAGTTTTGATGAGTATGTCTGTTCCTTAGGAAAGAGGTATCAGAAACTAATTTAATACAAATGGGGTTCATTGCAAGGCTATCAGAAGATCATAGAATTGACTGATAGGATGAAGAAACTTGTGTAAAAAGAGACTGAGACCACAGAGAATGCTAATGGCCAGGATACAGGAAGAAAGGAATGATTTATAGAAGGAATGGTTGGATGGATAAACCTGGCCCAGCTGTCTCTCAAGGTTCAAAGCTGAAGGATGGGGTAGTCTGATTGGCTGAACTTATATCACATGACTTCTCCATGGCTTTACTGTGTATGTTGTTGCCTGAGATCCTAAGGTAGGATTTAGCCTTCTAACACAATGTACACACTAGTGAAGGCCATAGGGTTCTCCATAAGGAACTCCAGATGCCAATACGAGAGGAAATGAATGCTTGCTGTATGGCCGGAAAGTAGCAACTATCAGTGATAGTGAAAAAAAAAAAAATATATATATATATATGTACATGCTCACAGTTTCCCAATGTATTCTTACAGACCCTGAGTCCAGCAGTTCTCTGTCTTTATCTTTGTAAATATAAGGTTCTTGATTAATGTTAGTTTGTGCTTCTAAAGACAGCCTTTTCCATCTCTTAGGGTATTTTAATTGCTTGACCCTGGGCATTCTCATGTCCTGTTAAGTTTTATTGAACCGTAGCAACCAGAGATGGCAGTTTTGTGTGCTAACACAGTGTGCTTGGTTTCAAGGAAAGAATAATGCATTTGGTTTTATGTCCAATATCTTTGGTCAACCATAATGTTATTTGTTAGAAGAATATAAATGCAAACCTTGCTGGCTCTGGGGAGGACTAACATTTTAGAGATGGAAGGATTTGAACAAACAGTAGAGTTCTTGGCTCCAATTAAAAGAGGGCAAGAACAAAGAAAGATCTGCATTTCCATACATCTCCAATCTGTTCTCTGAATGCAGAAACCCTTTGGTTTGTGGTTTGGATTCAGGTCAATTTGGTTGTCCTGTTCTGGTTTTACAAATGCATGGCCTTGGTCCAATCATCTTAATGTTTCTGAGTTTCAGTTTTGTCATCAATGAAATAGGAATGAATAATAATTTCTAGCTTGATAGGATTAAGTATGATTCATGTAATCACACTTATAAAAGATTTGACACAATATCAGGCACATTATAGAAATACAATTTAAAAAAATCATGTTTTCTCTTACCTTGGCACCAAAGAGACAAGAGAAATCTAAAATAATTCAAATCACTGGATCCTACTGGGGTTAGTCAAGGGAAGACTTTACAGCAGACAGGAGCCTGGAGCTGGTCTCTGAGGGAGAAAAGTAAATGATTTCACAGAAAAGAAGGGTTGAGAACATGAGTGGAGAAGAGACAAGATATCTGAAAGTTGGAATCAGGAAGATCAGTTTTTCTTCTGGTTATCAGAGTCGCTGGATAGAAAAGGATGGAGGGTGATAGTAAGCTAACTGCTAAGGAGATAAAGTTGAATTGGGGTGTTTCTGAGCTCCGGAGGCATAAAATCAAAGTAATAGTGAGGATGATAAATTCATCCACGAAGGCCTGGCCTAGCTCAAAGGGTTAATTGGCTGGTCTATTAAGCAATGAATATTTTCTTTTTAATCTCTTTCTTTCCCTTTTTTACCAATTTTAAAATTTCATACAGTATCTCAGTCAAGGGTGCTGATTTTTATGTATCACAGAATCTATTTTGATCCCTTCTCTCCAGGTTGTCTGTGTTTATATTTTTGCTATGCATATGCCTTTCCAAGGTCACTACATTCAGAGTTACAGAATGTCCAGGATAGACTATTCTGATTCACCCAATATTTCATAAAAACTGAAGCTCGGATTACAAATGCCAAACATGGACTTTGGGAAGCATGTGGTTTAAACACCACATGGACTATAGTGGATGCCTTGCCTCTACTAGATGTGTTACCTTGGTTATCTAACTGACCTTTGGAACTCGCCTTCCTTCTCTGTATAACAGGAATGGTAATGGCTGCTTCAAAAGGTGGCCATGAGATTGAAATAAGGAAACACCTATAGAACACCTGGAAGAAATGTCAGTGTTAGCTGCCTTCTCCTTCCTTTTGGTACCCACTGTGTTCTGGAATTTAAGGAAAGGGTGGTGCCATTCCTTAAGAGAGGAATATCAAGGGCAGAGGCAAAAACCATAGAGAGAATCTAAGAGTAAATGCATATGCTTTTTGCTTTTGTTCTTTCTCCAGACAGTATTATATTTGGAAAAGAGATGAACAGCATTTTTCCTAAGTCACTGTGCCTGGGGCTTGGACACTTCTAACAATTCTGGTTAAAATGCAGGCTGACATTTGAGGGGTGAGACAGATGGCTGTCATCTCCATTAAGAATAACTGCACCCCAGCCCTTTATCCACAACTCTGCAAGTGTATTTGGCTCATAGCAGGTTTATGTGCTGGCAATTTCCTTCCAGCTTGGACATGTAAAGACTTTCAGATGGCTCTGAGACTCTTTTCTCTCACCTTCACTTTTTCTCACAGTCTTGAAATATATAACCCTTAAGGCTACAAAGGCACTTGTCCAAAAGCGAAGGGATTAGTGAGCTGGAATTTTTCTTTCTAATTAAAAAAAAAGTCTCTAATTTTCACTACACTACAAAGAGCCAGGAATAAAAGCAAAGCGTAATACACTGCAGACACACTGGATAGAGAACAGATGCGCAGATTAGAGAAACTGGGCTTTAGTTTCAGATTCCACTTACCTGCTCTGGGGTCTCTGGCTCTGTGAAACAAGCCACCTGCTTTTGAATAATTCCAGGGTCCTTTCCTGCATAATCTTGTTGTGACACTAGAGGCATATTCCTTTTAATAATATTTCATGAAATATTTTAAACATATGTAAAAATTTAGAGTGTAACATAATAAACAATCTTGTATCTACTGTTGAATCCTATCAAATCTCAACATGTTACCAAGTAAACCTTCACTAAGAAAAAAATATACATAGTATTGAAGTACCTATATATCCCTCTTGGATTTCATCCCTCAGACAATAATTCTTTTCTTTATACTGAGCATTTCAATGTGTTTTTAATACTATTACTCCCTGTCTATATATGTATAAACAATGTGTTATGTTGCTATAAATGATTTTATTTTTATGAAAATGATGTCATAATTCACATATGCAACTACTGCTTATTTTTTACTCAATGTTTTTCAGATTTACCTAGCTTCACATATGTAGTTATAGTTTATTCATTTTAATTACTGTATGGTAAACCAATGTATGCATAGTCCACAACTTACCCATCCTTTTTCCTCTTGACCAGTTTTTATGTGTACAGATAATGCTGGAATTAATGTACTGGTTTAAGACTCCTTCTGCTATGTGTATCTTTAATGTGATATAAAATTGCTTCTAAAATTTGGAACACCAGTGTTCCGATGGCTTATTCCTAGGATTATTTATTTTATAATTACTTCTTAAGTTGCGACAACTATTAAGAATTCTACATATACTGTCTGTGTTCATGTTATACACATTGTATTCTCTTTGGAAATGTAGTGCACTAAAAATAACAAGCAGAAAGATATACACCCTGCTCTCAACAAATCCTATACTGCAGACAAGACATGTGCACACGTAATTGTTATTCTGTGTAATAGTACCAGTGTCTACTAGGCTAGTCGGGCTATCATCATTTATTTGCATCACCTTTCTTAAGGTTAGTAAATGCAGATTCCTTGAAATCTTTCAGTCTTCTGTAATTTCTTTACTCTGTTGCTTGTTTCTCGCACAATTAGAACTGAACATTACTTGGGTTGTAGATTTATTTTAATTTTTAATCCTTGCTAAATGATAAACTGCAGAGTATATAAAAATAAAACAAAGATGTTCTATTGTTATTTGAGATTAATACAGATATTTGTCATATTTCACAGTATTGAAATTGAAGTCCTGGTATAAGTCATAACTCCTATGTAGGTTGTGGAAAAACACTTGGTCATTGGCTGAACAGTACTACAGGCCTGGATTTCCAGTTGTTATCATCAATTCAAGCTCAAGATAAGTTTTACCCAGCAACACGTTCATATAGCTTAAAGAAAAGATATAGAGATGAACAGAGAAAGAAAATGTGGCATGCACACACAGAAACACACACACACACAAGATGGGATTCAGCTATTATGTCATTTGCAGGAAAATAGGTAGAACTTGAGACCATTATGCTAAGTGAAAATGGGTAGAATTTGAGACCATTATGTTAAGTGAAAATGGGTAGAACTTGAGACCATTATGTTAAGTGAAACAAGCCAAACTCGGAAGTTCAAGAGTCTCAGGTTTTCTCTAGAAAGCTACAGAGTACAACAGAAAAGAAAGATTTGTGTCAGGGGATCTGATGAAAATTGAAGGGAAATCAGTAGAGGAAAGGAACCAGGGGAAGGTATGAGGGTATGGAAAGGGGAAATACTGAGGAATGGTAATAGCCAGATTATATTGTTATATTATGTGTGTGTAGAAATATGTGACAACAAATCCCACCATTATGTACAACTATAATACACCAAAAAATATTGAAAAAAGAAAGGGTGTAAATAGTGAATACGGTTGTGTACACACATATCCAACAGTATGAGAGAGGCCTCAGACACCAAGACACAGGTTCTGTTGTCCACTTGGCATTTAAGACTTATTTTATTTCCAGGATACAGGAACTGACCCTCATCTGGGTCAGCAAAGGAAAGCTTCATGGTCTGTGGACCTTTAGCCTTAAAAATCTTTGGAATTTTCTAATATGCTACCTCCTATTAGCAATGGTGGAGACCAGCCCTTCGACACATGAGCCTTTGGGGGACATTCCAGGGGTCAACTATAGCAAGTAACTTCCTGAATTTCTTAAAGAATTAATGGGAGAAGAAGCAAATGAAATTGTTTTAAACTTATGTTTTAACTAAAGTTTGAATCAAATGTAACTTCTTATTATAATTTAGCTTATATATTTCAAATGTATTTATTAGATAAAGAATCAAGGAGGTATGAAAAAAGAGAAATATAACTCTTGAACTATCATTTGATTACAGAAAATAGTGTTGATATAATAGGTAGTATTCTAATACCTGCTACTAGGTAATATGTTCTTAAGAGTATTTTATTGAATTTTAATTACCTATTTATATAGTAATAATTATGACTCTTTTTTTTTCAAATCCCAGAAGTATGTCTTTTAATTGCAACATTTGTTTATAATGTCTGAATATAACTACAATATTTTTTAAAATTCACTTCAGAACGAAGTAGAAAAATCAGTAATTTGGTCAGGATATAAGTATCAGACCTCACCTAATACATTTTGAGTGTTTCTAAAGGTGTGTTATTTTCAGTGAGTGGGGTAGCAAAATTCTCACATTGTATGCAAATGATGCAAACAATTATAATTTAACAAATATTTATCCTGAATTTTGATTGAATATACATTTGAATAGATAAACTTAGGCAAATAAAACGAAGACATATATCTAGCTTGTTTTTATTTGTGGGGGAGCAGGTACTGGTGAATTGAACTCAAGGACACTTAACCACTGAGCCACATCCCCAGCCCTATTTTGCATTTTATTTATAGACAGGGTCTCAATGAGTTGCTTAGCACCTCACTTTCACTGAGGCTGGCTTTGAACTCACCATCCTCTTGCCTCAGCCTCCCAAGCTACTGGGATTCCAGGTGTGTGCCACCATGCCCAGCTCTAGCTTGTTTTTTTAAAGTATTTCTTTAAATGAGGTCAGGAGCCCATCAAGGGTTTGTGTGCGCATATGTAGGTATGAAAAGGAAAGTGAACGTTAGACTATGATAATTGCTTATCAGTAGTTCCATTTTCGAAAACATATGGCAATATGTACTGTTCTAGATGTATTATTTTTGTGTTCTTAGTTTTCAGTTGATTCAGAGGCGCCGTTAAAGGGCACATGTTGTAGTGACAGATTTTTCAAATCGGTGCTTCCTGTGGAGATTTTATGACGTACAGCTTTATTTAAATTGTATGCTGGAGTTAGGAGAAAGTTAAACTAAGCTGAATGCCTAAGATAGGGGAATGGCCACACTTTTGTGCATAACCAAATGGCCTTGTCAATAAAGTTGCTTCAGATCAAGCATTAGAGATGTTTCAACTTCCTTTTGGGGAAAACTTACCACTAAATGTACTCATCTGTTTTCTATTGTCAAGAGAAAAGAGGAAGGTTCCAGGATGCAGGTGTTGAGCCTCACTTGGGTCACACCAGTACAGGAAAGCTGCACAGTCTATGGATTTTTAGCCTGCAAATTTGAGAATCTTCTAATACACTACCTCCTAATAGCATCAAGTTGGGGACCAACCCTTTAACACATGTGCCTTTGAGATCTAAACTCTAGCAAGTGACTTGAATGGAGTCTTGAATGATGAAAGATTCTGTAGGAATTCCAATCATTGCTTGTCAGTCATTTATCACTGAGAACTGATGACCATTTATAATATTTAAATGGTTAAATGAATGGAACACTAAGTTTTGATTGGATAAATGGGGTAATTTTTAATGTTTCAAAAAATGATTTCCCTTATCCAAACATAGGTTTTTTTTCAAGCGGCTGAAACAGGACAGAGAAACTTAAATTTGAAATCCTTGGACAGATTGGAAAAACTCAAAATCAATCAGAAATAAAGAATAAAAGGATCTCCTAAAAGTATACAGAAAATGAGCAGAAACTGGGTAGCTTTGGAAGAACTGGATGAGCTCTGGGTGTGAATGTAGATCATACAGAAGAAATAGCATAAAAAGAGGTATCTTGTTACAGATATCCTGAAAAATAAGATGGATAAATAATTGAAAACCTGTTTGTAATTTAGAGCCAGTCAGCATCTTTATCACAGTCACCAGGCAATAAAGGAGCAATTTAAAGGAGGGAAAAGCATCTTTTAGATGTAAAAAAAAATTCTATAAATAAATCTAATGTGGAAGTGTTATGAGAAATTTGTGACCAGGGAGGTTTTGAGTTGTATTTCTGCAAAGTTACCAAACACCAGAAAATTTCACCGATAAGAAGTCATTTAATTTGATATTTTTAAAACTTTTTTTTTCTTTTTTGAGTGACAAGGATAAAGGAAAGATTTTATAGACTGTCTGCGGGTTTTACTTTGGGCACTGCAAAAGAAGAAGTCAATATCAGATTTTAGATTCATAGGATTTGTCCTACTTTTGTGGAGGGGGAAAATATCTCAGGATGTTTATACTTGAAAGTTTTAGCTTTGTAGATTTGACAGGAAAGTTTTAGCTTTGTAGATTCTACAGGATTAGATGATAGCTGCACTGAGTTTCTTCTTTGGAAAGCCTCACAGATCTAGATCATTTCCAGTCCATCAGCTTCATTCCTCTTGAGCCAGAAGATGGTTCCAATAATCAGTGTCCTTCACATTGGAAGATACTCCAGCGATGATGCAAGTGACAGGGACTAAATATGTTGACCTTTAATCACTATTAAAATATATTTAAAGGACAGACTCATGATTTTTCATGATGTCAGTTCCTGGATAATATTTCTAGGGACTCTGATCTCCCATTGCCAAACCTGCTTTGTCACCTCCAGTCTCCCAGGCTCCCACCCTGACACTCAACCATCCCTCCCTAGGCTTTATCTCAGCCCAGAAGGTTACTCGTGTTCTCAATGAATCAATAAAGGCTAGTTCCTTGTTTGGACTGGGCTTGGCTAATTTTTCCCAGTTTAATCCTTTGGAACAACTAGAAAGAAATGTTAAACAGAAGGAGCTGGTAGCTAGTGGTTCTAAACCTTTACTTCAGTCCTGAGGATGTTTTAAAAATAACTGTATTTGGACCCTGCTACAGAGATTTTGATTCAGTTGGTCTGGTCTCGCCTAGGGTTGGGCTTTGGGTGATTTTTAAGAGTTTTCCAGATGATTTAGTATGTGGCCTAGAAGATCAAGCAGCTGGTCCATACAAGGGTTTCTTAAAGCGTGGTTCCTTAACCACAACTTCAGCATCACTTGGGAACTTATTGGAAATCCTTGGGCTTTGTGTAAGATCTACTGAATCAGAAACTTCTTTAGAGATAGGGCACAGCATCCTGTGTGTTGATAAGCCCTCCATATAATTCTGATACATGCCAAAGCTTGAGAACTGCTAAGCTAGACTAACTTTCTAAGGTGATAAAAGAGATTGAGGGTATACTCTGCTGATATATCCAAAAGGTGCTTGATACAACTAGTAATCTACAGGAATTCAGACATTGACCACTGAGGAACAAGCAAGTCTCAGAGGGCTGGCGGCCACCATCTCATGGAACAAATTCTGCTATGGAGAAGTAGTGCCTGTTCACAGTAGGTGACTAGAGAATAATCCATACATGTATATGGGTCACTTCTCCTCTGGTATCCATGGCAAATGTTCACCCTACCAGTGAACCCCCCACCACCACCGGCTCGTATTGGGTCTAGAATGTTTTCTAATACAGTTTTCTAGGCAACCACTGCAGGACAATCAGACCTGACTTTCAAGATAAACCTCATCTACCACTCCTGGTTACGAACACAAAAATCTCTTTAGATATATTTCTTTCCTTCATTTCCTTACTGTTCACATTTACTTAGCACTTGCTCTGTTAGAGTAAAATAAATGTGTCATGTTAGCCACATAGATGATTTAAAACTTTTAGTAGCCTCATTAAGAAAGGTAAAAAGAAACAGATAAAATAAAATTTTAAAATACTTTTTTTAACTGAATGCAGTATATCCAAAATGTTATTCCAATATGTAACCAGTATAAAATTATTAATGAGATATTTCACATTCCTCTTTGTGGAGCTATGTCTTTGAAATCCAGCGTGTATTTTACATTTATAGCATATCTCAGTGCAAGCTTGCTATAGTTGAAAGACTCTATAGCCAAATGTGGTTAGTAGCTGCCCTACTGGGCAGTTCTAGATCTTGATTCAAGGATAGAATCCAGACTTAGTCACAGCCTCCACAACCTCACCATTTGTGCAGTAACTTGGTCATAAGCAAATCATAATATTTTCCTGCACAAGGTCTACTCCCTTCCACATTGGATCTTTTTGGAGAATGCAGTCACTTAGTTTGAGTGAGAGTAGATGGCCTGACATTTCTTTGAGCTCCATTATTTCTTGTTTCCACATACCATGCATATAACTTGAAACATCAGCCCCACTTAGAGCCTGTAGATCATTCACTCTCTGACCTCATAGCTTACTCTGTAAGCAGAGGTCGGACTCAGTGTTGCCGGTGAGGGATGTGTTTCTGCTATTTTGCCTTGACATTACTCCATAAAAATGTGGCCACCCAGCCCTTGCTGAGCACGTGCTATAATACATAGGCACTACTGTGCCAAGCAGTTCCTGTGGAGAGTGATGGGAAGCCCACCAATTGCTTTCCCCACCTTTGGAACACAGTCCACATGGCTTAAGAGGACCCATTTGACTCTATTTTTGGCTAGTGGTGATTTTCCACCGTAGTCTGACTTTCTTACTTGGCTTCTTCCACCTGGGCCTCCCTGGTCTTTTTTTTTTTCTCCACTTCTATCCTTTTTCTTGGAATTCACTCTGCCTAACCTGCTCTTCCCCCAGATAGATGGAGTTTATTCCTTTCTCTCATCCAGGTCTTGATTTAAGAGTCCTCAGAGAGGCCTTCCCAGGTCTCCCTATTTAATTTAGCACATTATCACTCTCCATCACCTTGCTCTGCCTTATTTTTCTTCAAATTAATTAACACTACCTTAAATTACACATTACTTTGCATATTAATTTATTGTTGTTTCTCTTGCTAGAATGTGAGCTCCACGATAGCAGGGGATTCATTTCATTTGTTTACCACTTTTTTCCCCCTTAAAAAAAAAATCTCTGCTTAGAACTATGCAAGTCCTTAGGAGGTAAACGTCAAATATTTGAAAACTTCACAGACCTGTTATCTCACTTAATCCTATGCCAGTCTTTTTAAAAAGAGAAAAAGCATGAAGAGCAACATCAAAGTTCACAGAGCCATGAAATAGCTGAGCTGAGGTTTTAACCCAACATGGTGTGTGTCGGCAGCTCAGATTTCTATTTATTGCACTTTCCCAGTTTTAAGGAAGGTGCGACCTCATCTCCTATGCTTCTGGGCTCCTGTAACTTAACCAATAAACAAACAAGGAAAAACAACAATTCAAACCCTTTGACTTCCTTGCTATGATTTTCTACTTCCTCCTACATCAATAGATTGTCAAATAGCATCAGCCAGAGTTACAGGATGTAGAATTTGGTGACGGTTGCCTAGTGCTATCAGCATATGCAGTGACAATACATCTTGATTGTTACAAAATGGCCCTGCCTTTTGGTTTATTTTGGGGTCTACTTATGTTAAATGACAATGTAAGACCTCTGAGGAAAGCCCTGGGAGGCAAGTGACAGAGAGTCATCTTTAATATGCCTTACTTTGGAAATAGGAGACTGTTTAGCATTTTCCAAGTGCTTTAGTTCTCCTTTCCAGTCCAGTTCCACAAAACTTCACAGAGCTTCCATTTCACATCATGCCCTGGACTCAGATTAAGGATGCTGTCCTGGTTATCTATTGCTGTGTTAATATCCACCTCAAACTCAGTGGTGTAAAACAACCACCATTTCACTATGCTCCTAAATCCAGACTGGGCCCAGAAGGGTTGGCTTCTATCTCTTTCGTATCCAGCCTTCTGCTGGGAGGATTTCTAGGGCGGAGGGGACTCTAACAGCTGGGAAATGAAATCACCTGAATGCTTCTTTCCTCACATGTCTGGTGCCTTTAGTACTCCCTGAAGGCTGGACTCAGCTGGAAGTATCAACTGGAGCATGCCCAGGAGCCCTTCCCTGTATCGGGCTTTTTACAGCCTGCTGGCTAGGTTCTGAGATGTGATGTCTTAAGTGGAAGCATCCACAGAGTGAGCATTCCAAGAGCTGCCAGACTTCTCCCCAGCCTTGGAAGTAGCATGGCTTCTGCTGAATTCTTTTGGTTACAACTTTCTAAAATCAGTTAAGATTCAAAGGGAGAGTAACTAAATTGGGCCTGTGGGATAGGAGATCCACTTGTAACCATTTTTTTGGGGAAATATGCCACACACAGAGAAGGAAATGATATTTGTGACTACCTGTGAACACCAGCTGTTTAGTCGCCGGTGGAGAGACAGGTGCATCAAGCTTCTATGTGGCTGTGTAATTTTTTTTTTTTTTGAAAGGCAACATTGGCTTGTGGTGCTCACGTTATAGTATAAGCAGGGAATCATTTACCCTATCATAAAATTTACCCTATCATAAAAATGTTTTGCATTTTGATCCCAGGTTTTCATAGATCTGTCACTTTGTGGTCATGACTCACTCTTTCTCCTCAAAGTGCAACCCCTACCTCAGTCTGCTTGGCTAAACTGCCATTTAATCCTTTCATTAAATGCCACTTCCCCCATAAAGTCTTTTCTGACACCTTGCCTGAATTGTGCTCTCCTGCTGGGTATCATTAAGGCCTCCTCCTTACCTCCTGTCCTAGCATTTACCATCTGGGACTAGAATGACTGCTTTTTGTCTCCAGATTATAGGCTCTATGAGGGTAGGGTCTGTGTTTCTCTTTGCCATTGCATTTCCTGGGCCTAATTCAGTGTGAAAGTCAGGTTTTTATCTGTTCTTTTCACATGTCTTGCCTGGAGGGAAAATAAGCCACCCAAGGGAACAGAGAAGATCACAAAGTTAACACGTCACACTGTATTTTTCTTTTTTTTTTATTGGTTGTTCACAACATTACAAAGCTCTTGACATATCATATTTCATACATTAGAATCAAGTGGGTTATGAACTCCCATTTTTTACCCCAAATACAGATTGCAGAATCACCTCGGTTACACATCCACGTTTTTACATAATGCCATATTAGTGACTGTTGTATTCTGCTACCTTTCCTATCCCCTACTATCCCCCCCTCCCTTCTCCTCCCATCTTCTCTCTCTACCCCATCTACTGTAATTCATTTCCCTCCATCTTTGTTATCCCATTCCCCTCACAACCTCTTATATGTAATTTTGTATAACAATGAGGGTCTCCCTCCATTTCCATGCAATTTCCCTTTTCTCTCCCTTTCCCTCTCACCTCATGTCTCTGTTTAATGTTAATCTTTTCTTCCTGCTCTTCCTCCCTGCTCTGTTCTTAGTTGCTCTCATTATATCAAAGAAGACATTTGGTATTTGTTTTTTAGGGATTGGCTAGCTTCACTAAGCATAATCTGCTCTAGTGCCATCCATTTCCCTGCAAATTCCGTGATTTTGTCATTTTTTAGTGCTGCGGAATACTCCATGGTGTATAAATGCCACATTTTTTTTTTATCCATTCATCTATTGAAGGGCATCTAGGTTGATTCCACAGTCTAGCAATTGTGAATTGTGCTGCTATGAACATCGATGTGGCAGTATCCCTGTAGCATGCTCTTTTAAGGTCTTCAGGGAATAGTCCGAGAAAGGCAATAGCTGGGTCAAATGGTGGTTCCATTCCCAGCTTTCCCAGGAATCTCCATACTGCTAAAATTCTGGCGAATCAGATACAAAGGCACATCAAAAAAATTGTGCACCATGATCAAGTAGGATTCATCCCTGGGATGCAAGGATGGTTCAGTATACGGAAATCAATAAATGTTATTCACCACATCAATAGACTTAAAAATAAGAACCATATGATCATCTCGATAGACGCAGAAAAAGCATTTGACAAAGTACAGCATCCCTTTATGTTCAAAACATTAGAAAAACTAGGGATAACAAGAACTTACCTCGACATTGTAAAAGCTACCTATGCTAAGCCTCAGGCTAGCATCATTCTGAATGGAGAAAAATTGAAGGCATTCCCTCTAAAATCTGGAACAAGACAGGGATGCCCCCTATCACCACTTCTATTCAATATAGTTCTCTAAACTCTGGCCAGAGCAATTAGACAGACGAAAGAAATTAAAGGCATAAAAATAGGAAAAGAAGAACTTAAATTATCACTATTTGCGGATGACATGATTCTATACCTAGAAGACTCAAAAGGGTCTACAAAAAAACTACTAGAACTAATGAATGAATTCAGCAAAGTGGCAGGATATAAAATCAACACGCATAAATCAAAGGCATTTCTGTATATCAGCGACAAAACTTCTGAAAGGGAATTGAGGAAAAACACTCCATTCACAATATCCTCAAAAAAAAAATAAAATACTTGGGAATCAACCTAACAAAAGAAGTGAAAGATTTATACAATGAAAACTACAGAACCCTAAAGAGAGAAATAGAAGAGGATCTTAGAAGATGGAAAAATATACCCTGTTCATGGATAGGCAGAACTAACATTATCAAAATGGCGATATTACCAAAAGTTCTCTATAGGTTGAATGCAATGCCAATCAAAATCCCAATGGCACTTCTTGTAGAAATAGAGAAAGCAATCATGAAATTCATATGGAAAAATAAAAGACCCAGAATAGCAAAAGCAATTCTAAGCAGGAAGTGTGAATCAGGTGGTATAGCGATACCAGATTTCAAACTATATTACAGAGCAATAGTAATAAAATCAGCATGGTATTGGTACCAAAACAGGCAGGTGGACCAATGGTACAGAATAGAGGACACAGAGACTAATCCACAAAGCTACAACTATCTTATATTTGATAAAGTAGCTAAAAACATGCATTGGAGGAAGGATAGCATCTTCAACAAATGGTGTTGGGAAAACTGGAAATCCATATGCAACAAAATGAAACTGAATCCCCTCCTCTCGCCATGCACAAAAGTCAACTCAAAGTGGATCAAGGAGCTTGATATCAAATCAGAGACACGGCATCTGATAGAAGAGAAAGTTGGCTACGACCTACATGCTGTGGGGTCGGGCTCCAAATTCCTCAATAGGACACCCATAGCACAAGAGTTAATAACAAGAATCAACAAATGGGACTTTCTTAAACTGAAAAGTTTTTTCTCAGCAAGAGAAACAATAAGAGAGGTAAACAGGGAGCCGACATCCTGGGAACAAATGTTTACTCCTCACACTTCAGATAGAGCCCTAATATCCAGAGTATACAAAGAACTCAAAAAATTAGACAATAAGAAAACAAATAGCCCAATCAACAAATGGGCCAAGGACCTGAACAGACACTTCTCAGAGGAGGACATACAATCAATCAACAAGTACATGAAAAAATGCTCACCATCTCTAGCAGTCAGAGAAATGCAAATCAAAACCACCCTAAGATACCACCTCACCCCAGTAAGATTGGCAGCCATTAGGAAGTCAAACAACAATGAGCGCTGTCGAGGATGTGGGGAAAAGGGTACTCTTGTATTTTTCTTCTTCTTCATTCTTCTTTTCTTCTTCTTCTTTATTCGTGGGGGAAATTAATCACAAACCATCCTAGCACATTTATGTTATATCCACTGGGCCTCTAGCCAGCTTTGTAGGTGGATTCTGCCAGTAACCAAGAAACATGGCAATGACTTGGGAGTAGTCAACCAAGAAGGAGTCATGTCCCTGACCCTGCCCAGGCCACATGGCTGAGACTAGCTAGTGCCTGTCTGTACTCCAGGCACTTGATTTGACTTTCCTCCCCTCCCCTTCCTTTCTCCTTCCCTCCTCTCCTCTTCTTTCCCCTTCCTTCCTCCCCTCTTCCTCTCCTCTCTTCTTTTTCCTCCCTCTCCTCTCCCTACTCCACCTCCTCCTCCTCTTCTTCTGTTTCTTTTTCTTCCTTTTTTTCTAGTGGCCTGGGATGAAAATCAGAGATTCTAAGGCCTTACACATGCTAATAACATTCAACTGTACCCCAGCCCCTGAACTTTTTTAAAAAAATACACATTTCAAATCGATGCTTGGATACTAAACAAACAAAAACAAAACAAAAGAAAAAACCAGATTTCCAGAAAAGCTTGTAAGAAAGCTGAGGCAGAGAGATGATTCTTTTAAGTTTCTTTCAACCTCAATAAATAGCTGCATTTATGTTTCCTGGGTGGTCTTGTCTTTGGTGGTCAGCTAGGCATGTCTTTTCCAGTTTTCTAGTTCTTGTAGTCTGAGCTTAGCTAGTTCAAAAGAGAAAAATGCAAAGAAAAAAAATGACAGTTATTAAGCATATACGCAGAATTGGGCTCTGTGTCAACTTCTCAGATTGTATTTTTTCCTCATGCTCTAACTCCTCAACAAGATAGGCAGTAGCAATAGTAGTTACTATTCAAGTAACTACAATTGGGTATGGAAGATGAATTGAGTAGAATTGAAGGGATGTGTTAAAAATCATGGTCATAGGAATAACACTTTTCAGGTTTCTGTGTTTCCCTGTAATTCTATCTTCTTTTTCTTTGGTTTAATGAGAAGGATATTACCGCTCAGAAGTAAGAGACTTAACAGAACCTTATGCCTGCTTCATGTTGGTGCTGTATGTATCTCTAAAACCCTAATTCTTCAAATATTCTGTCCCCTTTTCCCTTTATCTGTTAGAGTCTCTTTTCCAGGAAACAGTCAAGGGCATGGAACTTAATCCCTCCACTGCTAGCTCAATACCTTATGGTATAAAAATATGGTTTGATTGTTGGTTTCCTAGGGCTGCTGTAACACGTTGCCACATAGTAAGGAGCTTAAAAACAACAGACACTTTCTCACACAATTTTGTAAGTCCAGAATCCCACATCAGGGAGTCAGTGATCTGTGGTGTCTCCAAAGGTCCTGAGAGTGAAGTCATTCTTGTCCCTTCTGGCTCTATTTGTCTCTTCTTCTTATAAGGAAACTGGTCGTTGGATTTAGATACCACTCTAATCTAGAATGGCCTCATGATAATATCTGCAAAGAACCTATTCCATATATAGGCTCAGACTGAGATTCCTGGTGGAAATAATTTGGTGTGTGTTTGCGGGGGGGGGGGGGGGCTTTTCAGTCAACTACAGTTGGGTATTGAGAAAAACTTCAACAGGAATGAAAGGATATATTTAAAAAAAAAACATTTAAGTGGGAATAGCGCATTTTCAAGTTTCTGTGCTTCCCTTTGATTTTATTACCCTTTTCTTTGGAATCTCATAGTCAACCGAGCTTCAGAGCACTTGACTAGGAGTCATGATCGGTGATGAAGGAGGAGGAAAACAGACTTTCCCCGTTGCCAGTCTCTCAAGTTCCTTTTGTTTTTCTGCACTACCACCTTTTTTTTTTCCCCAGAAGGGGAAAGAGCAATACATTTATACTGAGAATCCCTGAAGGAGAAGGCAAACTTCTGTGATAAAGGAAAACATTAACCCAGCATTATTTTTCTTGCCATGTTTCATTTTTAGACATTCTTCTCAGAATTTCTCTAGGTAGTTGTGGTGGGGGTAGGAAGAAAAGAGGAGGAGGAAAGAAAGGAAAAAAAAATCATACGTCAGTTTCTTCACAGTAAAGAGATAAAAGGCTTCAGAAAAAAGGGTCACTTTGGGGATGCTTCTGTGACCATTACATGAAACCAAAGTCAAACAAACAGTTTTGCTTCTTTCTTTTATGCTAGTAGTGAATATTCCTGTTGTACTAGGCATTTTAAAAGAAATCCCGGTGCATCGAAGCACAGTTCAGCTATTCATTAATTTTGTAGTTTAATGATGCATTTCTAAATTATCCCTGTGGAACAAAACTAACATTTACTGAATCCATATTTCTTGCCTGGTATATTGCTAGATACTTTTGTATGTTCTCTGAGTTAATCTTTTCAGCACCTCTGTATGATGGATCTTATTGCTCACAATTTTGCGTGACAACACTGAGGCTCAGAGACATTAGATTGCTCGGTAAGGCCATAAAGTGAGCAAGAGAGAAATCTGAATTTGGAACCAGGTTCTTATATTTTCCAGGATGCCATGAGGTCCAGGAGCCTGGGGGCCATAGAAGAAAATAACACAAACCCTAATAAAATCTTCCTAGAACTGCTGAGAAAGGATTTGCGAATAAGAGTCCAAGGCACACTGTAATGACTTTGATGTCCATGTTGATAATGATGATGGTGGTGATGATGGTGATAGCCTCTGCCCTTAGAAAGCACCTACTGGATGCCCCCAAATAAGGCCAGACACTTTACCAAGTTTATTCCTAAGAATTTTCATTATATAAATGTTTCTTGAACATTTTTTCTTTAGTAGAATCTCTTTGGATATAAGGGAAAAATACTAAGTCAATTTTTTTTAATTTTTAAGTCACTGTATCATTTCTGCATTTAACACACAGAGAAGACAGAAGGTCTTGAACCTCCCTTGTTCTGGGATTTTCATCCAGGTCCAAATTTTTGTGTCTTTCCATGGAATCTTGGCTACATCTGTAATTTATTTTCTTTTTCCTTAACCACTCCCCACCTGACCCCGCCAAGTAGAAACACTTTGAAATTATATTGTTTAGTAATAAAATCTGCAAGCTGATTGTACATATTACAGAACAAAGTGAATAAAATAAATAGTATAAGTATCCTCTATCTAAGTATCCAATGCAAATCACTAATAGTTTAACATACATTTTATAGACTTTTCTATATATGCTCAAATATCACATATAAATGTTATACATTGTATGTAATTGGCCATATTTAGTAGTTTAGGTCATCTATCCAAGTAAAAAAGCATTTGATAGAATTACTAATTTGGGTTGTGTTTCTTCCTGCTATAGGGGAGTTAGAAAGGATGAGGGTGGGTTCTTTGCTACACTTCTTACCCCCTTCCTTCTCTGCAACCCTACTGTCATATCTATTTTCCTCATCACCCTCCTTAGGGCTCTGACAAGCACAACCTGCGATTCTGGAGACCCAAAGATTCTGTTATTAATGCAATCTTAACACACATTTGCAAGGAGGCTGCCTCTCCCAGAGGGAGCTGATATATATATATATATATATATATATATATATATAATTTGAGAGAGAGAGAGAGAGAGAGAGAGAGAGAGAGAGAGAGAGAGAATTTTAATACTTATTTTCTAGTTTTCATCGGACACAACATCTTTGTATGTGGTGCTGAGGATTGAACCCGGGCCGCACGCATGCCAGGAGAGTTGCTACCGCTTGAGCCACATCCCCAGCCCAGGAGCTGAGATTCAAAGGTTGATGTCAAGATTATAAAGCTGCTGTCCGGAGATGGAAGATAGAGACCTTAGGTTTTGAGAGTGGCATCCTCCCAGAATGGGGACTATTCCACCAAGGATACATTGATTTGTTATCTACCCCAAAACTCAGGTCCTTTCTATTGTCAAAGATCTCAGCACTAAGAAACAGCAGAGCTTATAAGCTCCAGATTTTATTTTTTGGGGGCTGGGGTAATTACCAGTATGAGATTCCCAATATTTAATTTATGGAATCAGTCTAGGTGTCCATCAACAGACAAATGGGTAAAGAAAATGTGGTATATATACACAATGGAGTTTTACTCAACCATAAAGAGTAATGCAAGTGTGGCATTTGCTAGAAAATAGATAGAGCTAGAGAACATCAAGCCAGGTGAAATAAGCCAGATGCAGAAAATCAAGGGTCAAATGTTTTCTTATATGTGGAAGCTAGAGAGAATAAAGAAGAAGAAAAAAAAAGAGATCATGAAAATAGGAGAGAGACCAATAAAGTTGAGGAAGAGGATTAAGAGGTAGAAAATGAGGCAGTACTGAGTAACAAAATCAACTGAATTTTGCTATGTCCATATATGAATCTACCACAGTGAATCCCACTTCATATATAATTATAATGTCCTAATTAAAAAATAATAATATATGAGAAATCAGTAGAGTAGGAAGAAGAGATGGTGGAGGGAGGACTGGAGAACAGAGGAGGTACTGGAGGATGGGATTGATAGGATCATATGCATATATGAATATGTCACAATGAATCCCACTGTTCTATGTAATTATAAAGCACTGTTTCAGTCAACTTTTTTTGCTGCTGTGACCAACAATGCCTGACAAGAATAATTATAGGTGGAAACGTTTATTTGGGAGCTCATGGATTCAGAGGTCTTAGTGCAAAGTTGGCAGATTCCATTCCTTGATGCCTGAGATAAGGCAGAGAACATCATGATGTATGACAGAGAGGAGCAGCCGGGGACATGGCACCAGGAAGCAGAGGGAGAGAGCTCCATTCTCCAGAGACAAAAATATATGTCCCAGAGGTACACTCCCAGTGACTCACCTCCTCTAGCCATACCCTACCTACTTTTCATTCATCACCCAGTTAATCCCTATCAGTGAATTAATGAATTGATTAGGTTAAGGCTCCCATAACCCAATCATCTCACCTCTAAATCCTCTTGCATTGTGTCACACATGAGCTTTTGAAGGCCATCTTGTTTCTAAACCATGTACCAATAAAAACCATAAAAAATTTTGAGAAAGAATAGCATTACCTTAGATTAGGTAGAGGGAAGTGGAGGGAGGAAAGTGGAGGGATGTGGGGATAGGAATAATAGTAGAATGAAACAGACATTATTACTTTATGTGTATATGGGACTGCATGGCCAATATGGTTCTACAACATGCATGCTCAGAAAAATGAGAAACTATATCCCATCTATATATGATATATCGAATTGCATTCTACTGTCATAATTAATTAAAACAAATAAAAGAATTGGACATCCCTCCCAAAAACTGTTGTTTTAGATGTCAAGAACCATAATGGGATCCTTCTGAATAAAAAGCCCCCATATGAGATTAGTTGTCCATTCTGGCACATAGGGAAATGAGTTGTATTTATTTTGACTAAGAAAAATGTTGCTTGAAGTCAATAACTGTGTTACATTATAAATAACCTATGTCCTTGAGCCTAAAGCATAGATTTTCAAATTTTACATTTAGGAAACTGAGAATTATGTTATAATTGATGCATTTGTTTATCATACTGAAATACTTCTCTCCTTGTCATTAACATGGAATAAGTGGTGTTTTTCAATTAAGGAAATATGGCATGTCTCCAGGATATTAGCAGAATAACTAAAATTTCTAATCTCCATTCTTGGAGGAACATTTCGTACAAGTTCATCCTCTAATGAGTCTTGACATCCCTTCTTGAAATATGGATAAAGAAATAAATGTGTTCATTTGTTTCAGAATTTTCTCTGTAACAGCTTTATTGAGGTATATTTTGCATAGAATAAAGTTCACTCCCTTAAAGTATAGAATTGAATAGTTGAAGGTATATTTTAAGAATTGCAAAACCATTTTCAAAATCTAATTTTGTAAAATTTCTAACACCTCACAGAAAAAAACTGATATCCATTAATAGTTATTTCTCTATTACAATGGGCTTTGCCTTACATAACTGTTAATCTATCTTCTGTCTCCGTAAGTTTGCCCATTTTAGGCATTTTTATAAAATGGATCATACATGTGTTCTTTTATGACTGCCTCTTTCCTTTTAGGTAATGATTTTGAAACCCATCCATCATACATTTTGCAGCATCTATCTATTCCATTCCAGCAATATTATTGCTAAATAGCATTCCATTGTGTAACTATATCACATCTTCCTTATTCACTCATCAACTGATGGACATTTGGGTTGTTTTTGCCTTTTGGCTATTATGAATAATGCTGCTGTGAACATTTGTGTGCAAGTTTTGTGTGGACATAAGTCTTCATTTCTTCTGGATTTATACCTAGAAGAGAATTTCTGGGTCATATGATAATCTTATGTTTAATAGTTTGAGAAACTGCCAAATTAATTTCCAAAATAAATGAACTATATTACACTCACAACTAGAAATGTGCAAGGGATCCAATTTCTCCACATTCTTGCCAACTTGTTATTATCTGTCATTTTGATTACAGTTATTCTAGTAGTTGTGAATTAATATTCCATTTTTTAAATTCCCCTAGTTACTATTGATATTGACCATTTCATGTGCTTTTTTTGATATTTATTTTATTTGAGAAAAATCTCTATTTAAATATATTGCTCATTCTAAAATTGGATTACTTTTTATTATTGAATTGTAAGGAGTTCTTTATATATCTTGTTTCAAATTACTTATCAGATATATGATGGGCAAATATTTTCTCCCAGTCAATGGGCTATATCCCTAGCAATACTTTGTGGAAGAAAAGCTCTGCCTCAAAGAGAGCTCCTGAAAGCTCATCCATTTCTCCACCTCCCACAAAGTCACTGTGAAAATTAAATATACCAACATGTCATTACCAGCTGAGTTTCATTTTTAAGCTCTTCCCTTCTGAGTAGCCAACAGCTGCCTGATTCAATTACCTTTTCTTGTCTTAATTCTCCTTGACCTCTCTGCAGCTTTTGATGTCAAAGATAATTATACATTCTTTTTATCTCTGTCCTTCCTTCTCCCTACCTCCTGCCTTTCCTTCCTTCCTTTCCTTTATAAATAGCTGTTTGTATTAGACACTTAAATTTTAGAAACTCTGCTAGGGACTGGGGATAAAATAAAAAAAATCTATGATTTCTATTCCCAAGAGATTCGTGCTGTATTAAGGAAGGAAAACATTTATAATATACTAATGACAGTGATCCATGTAGAATCATAATTGTGATTAGCCCTATGAAGGAGAAATGCTGGGTATGATGTAAAAATGTTACAGGGAAAGTGGCTTCAGTCCAGGAAATCCAGCCTTCTTTCTCTGATGAGGTGACGACTTGGTTGGGATCTCAAGGATTAGCCCATGCTATTTAGGTTGAAAGGAGAAGATCACAGGGAGAAGCCTGTGATGAGGAGGAACAAGGACCTTCTGAAGGAGACAAAGCCAGTGTGGTTGGGAAAAGAACAGGCAAATATATCAGAATACACTCTACTGTTATGTATATCTAAAAACATCAAGTAAATTTTTTTTTTAAAATAGAGTGGGAATGAAACAAAATTCTGCTGGGTGTGAGGTGGGAGCAAGACCCTGTTGGTCCTTGAAGGTTTCATTAAACACATTTGTATTCATCTTAAGAACATTGAAGAGTTTTTAACAGGAGTGGGGAGATAATCAGGGTTGAATTTCTAAGAGGCTGATTAAGTACAGTTTGAAGGATATATTGAAGGTGGGCCATAGTAGATGGGAGCAGAGACATTGGGGAGGGATAGCCATGGCTCAAATGAGAGATGGTGGTGGGTGGGAGAGTGATGGCAGTGGAGAAGGAACTGTGGGGATGAAGTGGAGAGATAATTAGAAAGAAAGTTCTACAAGGCTTGGTGATAGGGTCACCAAGTACAAAGGGTCAAGAGAAAAGGGGGTTTCAAGAGTGAGAAACATCTGTATGGCTATGTTTCTTCTGCCATGGTTTTGTGGTGACTAGCTTGATTTAAACCTCCCATCCTATAAACTTAGACTACTTACAACCTTTCTGTACCTGTTTCCTCATTTAGAAAATAGGGATAATAATAATGCTTAACTGATGTGGATGATATGATACTCTCCAGCAGTACCTAGTTCCTACAGTATATGCTTCATAAAGATTATTTTTGAAAAATCCCAATTATTAGTGCTATTGAGAAAAGGAAAGGAGGAGGAGGAGGAGGAGGAAGAAAGTAGTTTCTTTTAAAATTTAATAGAGACTTTTGGTTAAAATCGAGATGGAATAGTTCCGTTGTTCCTCCTAGGTCTACCCTCTAAAAATACCCTGGACGTAGCTCAGGAAGACTCTTAAAGGTAAAAAGAAGATGGACTATATAGGGAACTTGGGTCTTGAGCAACAACAAGCTGTGAGTTCTCTGAGATTTTTATTTTTATTTTTTTTTTTTTTTGCCTCTGAAATGCCCTGGGTGGGACACTGAAGAAGCTTGCAACCTGAAAATGCCAGAAGGCACAGGCAACAGAAGCCTGTGAAGGAGGGAATCCAATTCCCTCTGTCAGATCTCTGCTTTCTCTACTGGAGCAATGGCCCTAGTGTTCAGCAGGGCTCTGAGCAACTTCTCCTACTCAATAGCATGGAAACTCAGGAAGGCAGTGCAAGGCGAGGCTCCTTGACTTCTGCTTTCTTCCAACTCCACTGTCCATGTGGCCCAGCAGGAGCTGAACTTCCACCTCCATCCAACACGGGTAAAAAGACTGAGTTCTGTTGCCCTATGATTGGCAATAAGGCCATGACATTCGCTTTCACCACTCTTGTGCAATGTAGCCCTGGAAATCTTAAAATGCATGCAGATTGGAAAGGAAGAAATAAGGCAATTTTATTTATAGATGACAAAACTATGTATGTAGAGAATCCTAAGGAATTCACAAAAATATTATAAAAATAATAAACAAATTCAGCAAGATCACAAGCTATAAGATCAATGCACAAAAATTATATTTCTCTATATAAGCAACAAGTAAATAGAAACCAAAAATAAATGCATTATATCACATACAGGTTCCAAAATAAAATGATATACCTAGCTATTGGCCTAGCAAACATAAACAGGATCTATATGCTGAAAGTTGCAAAGCACTAATGAAGGAGACCAAGGAATATCCAAGTAAATAGGAAGACATACTAGGTTCATGGATTGGAAGATACAGTAAAGAAAAGATGTCAGTTCTTCCCAAATAGATCTGTAAGTTTCACACAATTCTCTATCAAAATCCCAACAAACTTAATCTAAACTTTATGTAGTAAGTCTTAGGAACTAGAATGACTAAAACAGTTTTGAAGAAAAGAAATAAAGTGGGAAAATCACTCTACCAGATATTTAGACTTTCTAAATAGATAAAGTAATCAAGGCAGTGTGGTATGGGCAGAGGAATAAACACATAGATTAATGGAACAGAATAGAGGAGCTCGAAACAGACCAATACAAACATAACTAATTTGTTTGGACAGAGGTATAAAGGCAATTCAAATGAGAAAAATAGACTTTTCAACAAATAGGACTGGTGAATGTGGACATGCATATCACCCCCATGGAAAACAAATTTCAACCTAAGCCTTACACCTTACACAAAAATTAAATATAAAAAAACCATCAGCTTAAATACAATATGCAAAACTCTAAAACTGTTAAAAAATAGGAGAAATTTTTGGAACCTAGGGGATAGACCAAGGGTTCTTACATATCACACTAAAAGTACTTAACATTAAAGGAAAAAAATTTATTAAAACCTTTTACATTGTGAAAAGATTATGCTAAGAGGATAAAAATACAAGCTAGAGACATGAGAAAATATTGGCAAACCACGTATCTATAAAAGATATATCTAGAAAATATTAAAATTTCTCAAACTCAACAATATAAAACAGTCAAGTTTATCAATAAGCAAAAGGAGAATACATATGTACCAATGAGTATATGCAGATGGCAAATGAACATGTGGAAAAAAGTTCAAGATCATTAGAAGCTAGCAAAATGCAAAGTAAAATCAGGATGTAGTATTACTAAATATCTATCAAAATAGCTAAAATAAAAACTAGTGACAACATGAAATTCTGGCAAGGATGTGGAAAAAACAGACCACTTGTACATTGTTGATGGCAATGTAAAGTAGTACAGCCACTTTGGAAATTTGTTTGGCACTTTCTTACAAAACTAAACATGTGCTTAGCAGATGATCCTGCAAGTACACTCTTGGGCATTTATCCCAGAACACTAAAAACATATGTTCACACTGAAACCTGTGCACAGATGTTCACAGCAACTGTATTCATAATAGCAAAATACAGGAAGCAATTCAAATGTCCTTCATTGTGTGAGTGGTTGAATAAATTTTAGTACCTTGAACAATGGAATAAGAAGGAATGGACTATTAACATATAGAACAATTTGTATTGAACTCAAAGACATTATGCTTAGTGAAAAGAGTCAAAAATCTCAAAATTGACTTCCTGTATAATTCCATTTATATAACATTCTCTAAATGATAAACTGTAGGGGTGGAGAACAGATTAGTGCTTGACAGGAGATGATTGCTGAGGGTGAACAGGTATAGAAGAATGTTAACTGGATGCAAATACAAGGAGAGTGTGACGTGGGGGTAGTTGCAACAATTTTGTAAGGTATGCATACATGAGGGATTATCTAAACCTCACACGTGGGACATTTGGAGCCACACTTGCAGCACCTGTTTGGTGGGGGTCAGGTGGTCCTAACTAGTTCACTAAGGAAAACAACCTTTTGGTTGGCAATGGACGTTGATGCTGGTGTCACGGTGACAGATGTGGAGAAGTTAGAGTCCTTCCGACATGTACCGTGGAATAGAAAGGAGAAGGCAAGAGGAAGGAAGTATGTGATAATGCCAGTGCTTGATGAGTGCTCAAATGTTAGCAGGGGCAAGGATACGTATTGGAGAGACAGCTTGCTGCCACAGTCGTTATCCACATGAGAGTTTGGATCTTCCAGGTATACTAAAACCAGACTCAGGCTGTACAGTCCTAAATTCACATTCTTCACATTCCCAATCTATAGTCTTGTTTCCTAGGGACTATAATTGACCCTAATATTTCTTTGGACTTTCAAAAAGATTCTAATTTAATTTTCTTTTTTTAAACTTTATTTTATTTATTTATTTTTATGTGGTACTGAGGATCGAACTCAGGGCCTCACAAGTGCTAGGCAAGCACTCTACTACTGAGCCACAGCCTAGCCCCTAATTTAATTTTCTTCAACTGCCTATGTGTTCAGTCTTTCTGCAGGAACGACCATCCTGTTAAGGAAAGACAAAGTTTTCTCAACCAATTTTTGCTATCATGTGACAATTAAGTTTTTCCTGAAGTAATTGTGTAGTAATAGGTAGTAGTAGTAGTAGTAGGAGGAGGAGGAGGAGGAGGAGGAGGAGGAGGAGGAGGAGGAGTAATTTAGTGGAGGAGGCTGTGGTGATGGTAGTGGTGGTAATAATAATAATACAGTGGTGATAATAAAATAGCTTACCTTTATGGAGCACTTACTAGTAGCAATGTACTATGAGTGTTTTCCGTATGTTAGCTAATTTAATCCTCATAACAATATCAGGAAACAGGTTTATTTATATTTTGCAATGAAGAAATTAAGACACAAAGAGACTAAATAACTTACTGTAGTGCACATAGCTAGTAATTGTCAAATGCACCATCTAACCAAGGCTGGTGGTTCCAGAGTCTGTGCTTTTAACCTCTGTGCCAGGATAACTCTCATGAGAACCTGTCTTATACCTTCTGCAGCATTTCCAACAGCTGGAAAGGAATTTGATATATTTGGAAGGCGATCATGTCTTCTTTGTCCATCTCCATCAAACAGTTTTTGAAGGTGCTAGTCATTTTGCAAATTTGGGTGAGATGAAAGATACTGAGATATGGAAGTTTTGTAGTCTTTGTCATTCAGTATCAGGTTTTGTATTCTTGGGAAGACTGTAAGAGATTGCAGTGAGAATTTGGAACAAGCACAGAAGAGAGCCTCCATTTTTGACATGATGAATCATTTCCACATGTCCTGGTTTAGTTTCAGCCACATTCAAACTACTTCCAACAACTGCTCAGCAAGGTGGTGATTCACCTGGTATGTAGATTCACAAATCTGAGCTCCCTTATCTACAAATTTTGTGATGTGAAAAGCTTGTTTACCATCCTTTTGTCTCAGTTTCTTCAATATATATATATATATATATATATTTTCATTCCAGTGCTTGGAATTCTAGGTTCAATACCACTCATTATATAAAAAACTAATTGGTAAAATGAGGGCTTCAGAAACTATGTCACAATTTCTCTCTGCAAAGTTCATGAGTTCATTAAAACATTAATGTTAAAACTTGCAAATACTACAACATACTGTGATATGACTGCCTCCAACAAGGTAAAGATATTAAATTTTATAAATCTCCAAGATGGTTGAGGTTTTCCCGGTCTCAAGGTGTGGGTAGATGGCTCCTTGACAAGAGTGTGGGTTTGAAGTGGTGTCTGAAGCCAGGCATGGACACACATATTCCAGCTACCCTGGGGGAGAGTATTTCGGGTCAGGGAAGCAGCATGAAAAAGCTGGAGAGGTAGGCATGAAATCATTCTCAGGACAGTCGTGAGGTTGCCTCATCAAAAAGAGGACTAGGGGTCAAGGGAAGGTAGGCAAAGATGCACCAGGCTTTTGGATGTTACCTAAAACTGTGTCTTTCTCCACTCTGCTCTTCTGCCTTGTGTGCCCTTGAGCGACTCTGGCTGAGAAAATCATGACCATTCTTGAAAGACCAGTTGAAATACTAGCTTCTAATGACGAGAAGAGAAAAAATCTGTCAGGTAGTATTTCAACTGGTTTATCAAGATGAGGCAGCCTCAGATTATCTCTATTCTTCTTATCTAGCATGACCACACATGCTGGTTTGCCTAGGTTATTCTGAATTATGCCTATTATCCTAGCATCTTTATTAATAGAACACTCTTTCTCTTTAAAATACATCCTGTTTGTATGACAAAATATGAAGTCACCTCCTTAAAACTCATCACTTCTCTCTTGTGTTCCTATTTAGTTACATATTGGTGTGTGATGGCCCCTATTAACAAGTTCATATGATCAAAGATCCTATCTACTTTGTATTCTCAGTATAGACCCTAATAATTGTTTATGAAAAGAAATTTAAATAAGGAGACTGTAAACTTTGGATTCTAAGCCTAAGTCCCTACATTTTTTTTTTGTCCCTCAAAATTTCTGTTTTTTACCTGTACGAACTAGGTGCCCGATAGGTCGGTACATTGGATTTGACAACTACAGGTTTATACTACTTCTGGGGCATGCTGGAGATGGCTTTAGACAGGCTGGAAGTGTGTCCTTATAAATCTTCCCTTCCCTTCTCACTGCTTTCTAACCTGTGCACATTTCTCAGTGACGGTTTGGGTTGGTCTTGAAGCCTAAAGGAAAAATATTTTTTGGAAAATCTTAGGTATCAACTCAAATCAGATGCAGGTGTGTGCTTTACCTCAATTGTGTATCAGTTACTAAAACAGCTCTATTTTGTGAGGTTTAATCTTTTTCATTATTAGATCCCATTAGGAAATTTAAAGTAAAAAATTAATGAAAATGGATATTTCAACTGATTAGTATATTGATTTAACAGTTCACTTATCAAAACTATGCTCAATTTTAAGTTTTGTTTGATTAGTGGTATTTCTTTGATGTTTCTAGCTGAAATTTTTATTCCTGTTTTATAGCCTTTTATAAATTTGATGACTTTACCAGAGTTTTCTTCTTCATATTTCTAAAAAGTCACACTGATATATATTAAAGGGTGTTAACTTTCCCATGTTGTTTATTTATAAAGGTCAATTGGATAACTCTATAAACTTTTTGGTTACGAGAGGAAAGGATAGTTAGCCATGATATCTTGGTCTGACTTGAACTGCTTTAGTCCATTTGTAGTGGGATTAATTTCCCTCCATTATGGATTAAGGATGCTGCAGCTATTTGACTCTATATAACAACATCACCACGTATCAGGAAACCACTCTGAGGTTAGATTATGCACCTTACGGAGAATTAGAATCGATGAGTCCTGGGAGTAAATCCCTTTCCTACTCAGCACCATTTGTGTTCACCAACATCCCCTGTGAGAAGAATTACTCCTTTTAAGAGACCTGTTGTAAATGTCCTTTGGTACATACAGTATATTGTCTGGGCCTTCTTCCTCTTCAGTTTGACCCCCTTTGTTCTGAAGAAGCCATGCAATTTATCATGGTAAATTGGAGGAAGATGTCCCAACGGTGGCACTGTTGATATTTGGACTGGTTACTTCTTTGTTGTGTGGGTTCTCCTGTTCTTCGTAAGATGCTCATCGGCATCTCCAGTCTCTAGCTACTAGATTCCAGTAGCACTTATCATCAACTGTTTCCAGAGGAGCTGTGCAAAATCACCACCTGCTGAGAACCCCTGCCTTGGAGCTTCCGTGGAAATCTTTGCAGAAGGTGAAGGAAGCTGTGGCCTTAGAGTACTGCTTCCCAATTGTGTGACTTTGTGTGACTGCTCTGACACTGTTTTTCTTTATCCTCAAATTGGGGATAATAGCATCCATCTTTCAGAGTCACTGAGACTTCAAACATAATCAGGTGTGGAAACTAACAGGTACGTACAATAGTAAGGTTCCCCACTCATGGGAGTCACTGTCATTCTTGCTGGTGAGTTCCAGCTAAATTCTGATACCAGTAATTCCAACCTAAGAAAAGGTGTCTCTCTCTCTTCTACCTACTGACAGAGCACGATGAATGTGGGAGCGGACAGCACAACTGTGACGGGAATGCCATCTGCACCAACACGGTCCAGGGACACAGCTGCACCTGCAAACCAGGCTACGTGGGCAACGGGACCATCTGCAAAGGTAGGCTTTCCATCTGAAGGCGAGCCGTGTGCCTCCCTGCCTGATCTCGGTGTTCCTGCAGTGGATCTTCTTTTCCACTTTGGTGGCTGAACCCTGCCAGGGTTCCTGCTCCTGGTCCATCAGCTAGCAAAGGGCAGTGCAGGAAAGAACAAGGCTTGCTTTTGGGTGGTGGGTGTAGGTCAGGGACGCGATTCCACAACTTGACTCTGTTTAGCTTTGCTTTTTAGAATCTGTGCTTGTGAGAGAAACTCTGATGGCTGAATATGGGCTTTTCTTTGTTGTGAGCTGCTACGAGGACAAGTGGACGTTGTTCGGGAGGCATCGGCTGGAATAGGAAACTTAGCATTTAATTTTCTTTTTAACTTACAGTTTAGCAATTCAGAGGCCAGTGCTCTGGCTCTCCTCTGTATTTAAATAAAATTGAAATTCCTCCTCCTGTCTTATGAGGCACTCAGGATCTTGTCCCTGGCTCCTCTTAGCTACCATCTGTCTTTGTCCTCACCCTCATTCTCTCTGCATCAGCACATTAATTCTCCAATATTCTGTGAATATTGCTATCCCCTCTCAGCATTGAAGTTCACCTCCTTCATGTCTCTACCACATTTCCCCATCAAAGAAATATTTTTTGACTGCCATATCTACCATAGTATACTTAGTTTCTTAGCCCAAACCTTGCTTGATTTTTATTTTCATCATAAACAGCTGGAAACAATGTTATCCATTTGCATCTCTATATTATCTGCCACCCCACCAGGATGTATGTACATAAGCTCCATGAGAGTGACCACTTGATCTTGTTCCCCCACATCATCCCCACACCTAGAATGTGCCTGGGAACACTGTCAGTACTCATTAAGTGTGTGTTAAGTGACCAAAACATCATTTGAAAAAGAAGAACACAAATAGAAAACCAGGAGATGCCATATGAAGTAGGCATTATTCCTTATCCTTATTTTAGAGGTAATAAAATTCAGACACCAAGAGGTTAAGTAACTATCTCAAAGACAAGGGCACATTATTAGTATTCCTCTGAAGAGATGTCATGTTGGTAATGCGAAGGAAATTCTTTACAATGACTAAATCATCCTATTCATGCATTGGATTGGAGGAGAATTTTAAAAGATTATAGTCTGTGTTGGTGACTGTGTGGTAAAAACAATAGCTTCATGCATGATTGAGAGAGTAATTGATGAAACTTTTTGGGCTACAGTTTGACAAAGTAGGCATTTTTTTTGATTCCGTCAACTTTACCTCTTGAATGTATTGTAGAAAAGTATAAACTCACAGGAGGAGGAAATTAACATACAGTGATGTTATTGCAGCATTATTTCATTCACTGAAAATCAGAAACAACCAGAATATCCATCATTAATGGAATGTTTGTATTTACTTTGGCATATTCACTAATGAAATAGGATTTGTGGTTTCAAACTCTAAGCACATGTATTAAGTACACACAGGTGTACACAGACACATAGATAGCACACCCAAATACATATACATGCAGACCGAAAGATCCCCAAGATATATTTTTGAGAAAAAAGTAAGGGAAAATAAATAAAATAAAACAGTATAATACATTCAGTATCACTGCATATTTATAAGTATCTGTACACCTATTTATATAAGTATGTAGACTAGAAACAGGCAAACTATTCACCTTATTACTAATAGGTATGTGAAAAAAAGAGCATTCACTTATTGTTATGAATTCTATATCATTTGCATATCTACCAATGGGAATTTATACATGAAATATTTGTGTGCTTTTTAAAAAGTTCCATGAGGCAAGTAAACAAGTGCTAAGTTTTTTTAGAAAGAATATTGAAGATATTTCTAAAGCAAAACTAAAGCACAAAAACATGAATACAGTCCCACAGATGAACAAATCCACTGCGAATACCTGAATACCAAAGATGTAAATCAAAGGAGCAACATGGGCATTTGATTTTAATGCTTTTTTCCCCCTCAGAATTATGTTACCTCATAAAATAATATTAATTGCCCTTGTTCAGTGGGTTTATTTTGCCATGTCCTCTCTTGCCATTGTGATAAGTGGTGGCTTCACCTTGTGGAATTTGAAAGTCCAGCTCTGTAAAATATGAGCTCAAATAATGTTCCTGGAGTCAACAGACTCTGAGAGGAAACATATTTTCCCTTGAAAGTTATGAATTAAGGACAATGATTTTCTTATAGCAATTCTCATGGCCAATTGTGCTGGCCTTGATAAGAGGGAGACTTCTGTTTTATAAATATTGCCTGGGGAAGCAGTGTGGTGGGGGTCAAAGGAATGGAGAAAGAGCTTGGAAATCTGGGGTTTAGATATGCTTTCATTACTGGTGAGTTGTGGCTTTCATGTTTTTACATATTAAAATTGGTTTAATATCACTTTGCATATCCAACGATGTTACTGCGAGAAATTACTGAGAGAATGTAAACTGATGTGTTTTAAATTATTGAAAGTTATACAAAGTAAAATTGATATTCACTTTGCCACCTACAGTATAACTGAAACATTTACAGTAGGTATTGGGCAAGGATAGCCTGATAGCTTGAACTAATTCTTTCTTTTAAGAGTTTTTTAAAAAAATTCTTTATTATTTTAATTAGGTATATATGACAGCATAATGCATTATGATTCATTGTACATAATTGATTCTCTGGTTGTACATGATGTAGCGTCACACTATATGTGCAGTCATACATGTACCTAGGATAATGATATCCATCTCATTCTACCATCCTTCCTGTCCCCCTCCCCTCTTCCCACCTGTCCTTCCCCTTTGCCCAAAATTCCTCCATTTTTCCCATCCCCTTCCCACCCACCGCTTCCACTTATAAGAGAGAATAGCTCTTAGGTTTTTGGAATTGGCTTACTTTGCTTCACATGATATTCTCCAACTCCATCCATTTACCTGCAAATGCCATAATTTTATTCTCTTTTAATGCTGAGAAGTATTCCATGGTGTATATATACCACAGTTTTTTTTATCCATTCATCTATTAAAGGGCATTTGGGTGCTTCCACAATTTAGCTATTGTGAAATGAGCTGCTATACCAGACCTTAAACTATACTACAAAGCTATAGTAACAAAACAGCATGGTGCTGGCACCAAAATTGACATGTAGACCATTGGTACAGAATAGAAGACAGAGACAAACCCACATAAATACAGTTAACTCATACTAGACAGAAGCGCCAAAACCATACATTGGAGAAAATATAGCCTCTTCAGCAAATAGTGCTAGAACAACTGGAAATCCATATGCAGCAAAATGAAAATAAACCCCTCTCTCTCGCCATGCACAAATCTCAACTCAAAGTGGATCTAGGACCTAGGAATTAGTCCATAGATGCTTTGCCTCATAGAGGAAAATGTAGGCCCAAATCATTATCACGTCGGATTAGGCCCCAACTTCCTTAACAAGACTCCTAAAGCACAAAAAATAAAATCAAGTATTAATAAATGAGATGAACTCAGACTAAAAAAGCTTTCTCCCAGCGAAAGAAAGAATCAATGAGGTGAAGAGAGAGCCTACGTTTTGGGAGCAAATTTTTACCACACACAGGTCAGATAGAGCACTAATCTCCAGGTTATATAAAGAACTCAAAACACTTAACACCAAAAAAACAAACAACCCAATCAATAAATAGGCTAAGAAGTTGAACAGACACTTCTCGGAAAATATACATTTGATCAACAAATATATGAAAAAAAAATGTTCAATGTCTCTCATAATTAGAGAAATGCGAATCAAAATTATTCTAAGATTTCATCTCACTCCAGTCAGAATGGCAGTTATCAAGAATATAGACAACAATCAATGTTGGTGAGGATGTGTGAGGGGAAAGCACACTCCTACATTGGTGCAGGGACTGAAATTGGTGCAACTACTCTGGAGAGCAGTATGGAGATTCCTTAAAAAAACTTGGAATGGAACCACCATTTGACCCAGCTACCCTCTCCTCAGTCTATACCCAAAGGATTTAAAGTCATCATACTATAGTAACGCAGCCACATCAATGTTTATAGCAGCTCAATTCACATGAGCTAATTATCTTTTTAAAATGTTAAGTGCACAAAAACCTTTTTAGACATGATACTCATAGGCTTGAGTCAGTCTAGGTGGGAATGTGCACTGTGAACACCTATGTTAACAAGCATGACGCGTGGCAGCAGTTTCCCAAACAATACTAATTGGGGTGAGTGATCTCAGATTGTCTTTCCTGGTGGCTGATGCCCATATAAAGGAGTTTTCACTTTATAGGAATGGAAAGTACCATGATGCTTTAACTATTGCTACTAAGTACACGTAAGATACCTTGCTGGTTGCGTTCCATTTAGTTCCCACCATAACCCTGGGAGGGTGATAGCATTATCCTCTCTCAAAGGAAAATCTTGGAAAAGATGGACTGAACCCAGCAAGTAGGAATGATTTTAGCTTCTCTCATCTTTCCTTTCCTCCTCTTTTTCCTTCCCATCTCCTTTCCTTTTCTCTTCTTCCTCTTCTTCTCTGCTTGTTGCTCATTTCTCTCTTTCCCTCCCTCCCTGCCTCCCTCCCTGCCTACTTCCTAACTAGATAAGGAAAATTAAAAAAAAAAAACAGTGAAAAGAGGGTGCAATGATGTATTATTTTTCAAAATAATATTTTGCTCTCGTGTTTAACAGTTTAAAGTACTTCTGAAACCATGCAATATGTATTGCTAAATATTGTGGCATTTGGGGTGAAATAGACAAATTTCTTGCAAATGGTTTCAAATAAGATTAGCATAACCTGACTTGAGGGTTAAGGTTATCTCCTGAGTAGTGTTTATCTGCTTTCCCAGTCCTGCATTAATGCTGAAATGGAAATCAGGCTTTAAAGAGGCAGTTGTCAATACGTATCTGATAAACTAAGTCTTCTCTCTTATCTGTCATTAAGACTAGATAAGGCATGGTGATCCTTGAAAGCATTCTTGTCTTAATGACTGGTAATATTGACATTTATTTTATAAACACACAGTGAGTGTAAATTCTGTGTCTGTAACAGAGTTCCAGACACCAAACAAGCAAAAGGCAAGTAAGACAAGGGCCCTGGAGATTTCAGGATTTGGTACTGGAGAAAGATTTGAGCAAATGCTTCCAGCCAAATAAAAGAATTTATAAAATAGAATTATCTCATGTAAAAAAGGTTTACAAAGAATTGCTCAAAATATAAAGCCATATGAAAAACATATGTATTAGTTAGCATTCCTTTGGTTGCAAGTGATAAAAATCTGCTGGCATGACTAGCTATGCAATTTGCTGAGCCCAGAGAAAAATGAAAGTGTGAAGTCCTTGTTCAAAAAGTAGGAAAAAAACTTGATGTTTAAAGGTCCTATAATATAAAGCTTTTACTTTATTTTGTTTTTTTAGTCTCTCTTGTTCTATCATAGTGGCTGGTACTTGCTATTTAATGCTGCTCCCTTGGGGTGAATGCCAACCTTTATAGGACAATCAGCCTCCCCTTACAAATTGGCACATTCACATTGCTGGGTTTCCCAACCCCCTGATAGATGCACTGTGGCCTGACCTGAAGCAGGCAAGTTGAGTCAGGTGTTTCCCCTTTTTGATAACCTTTCACCATAATCCACAGCAGATAGGAGACCTGTAAGAGCATTGTGTTCCCTGCACCAGTTCCCTTGCTCACCTGTGTAATACACCAGGGCATTGCATACAGTATCGTATCGGGGATGCAGCCATCATGCTCTGCCTGTATATATTGGAGCATGCATGCTCAATCCCATCCCTTCCATAGTGTGAACACATGACCCTAATAAGGCATTTGGGTAGGGATGGCAAGGCAGGGAGACTTGGGGAGGCGAAACTGCATGTGAGCTGAAATTAGACTCCCAGTGCATGTTCTGATGTCCCACTTACAAAACAAATTCAAATGTGAAACTATTAAGAACTTTGATATGGTGACCATAAAGCATTAAACCCCATGTGTGAGGCCCTTCTGAGTGAGGGGCCCAGTGTAACTGCCCTAGTTGGAGCCTTGTGAAGTTAGTTGTGCTTTCTACTAAAATTAGTAAAAACAACAAAAAAATTATAATTATGCTTTGCTAGTGTGTCACAGAACCTAAAGGCAAGAAAAGGTGGCTGAGATTTAGGAAGCAATTTGTCCAGGAGCTAGAGTGCTAATAGTACTCTCTATTGTCTCCTATCTGCTTCTCCAACAGGTCAGCTCCACACTTCTTTCTCATTGCAGACTGGACTTCTATTTGTTTTCCATGTATTTGAGATCAGATGCTGTGTGTTGTAGTCTCAGAAACTTGGTCCTAGCAGGATGCCTAAAGTGATCAGGCTGCTGGGGACTGATTCACAGTAAAAACTCTTGTGGATGACTGGTCTTTTATGGAAAATACCAAGTTATCAGCTTATTATGAGAACTGTTGCAGTTTGAGGAGAGTCTAAAAATGGTACCCTTGTTTCCCCCACTTGTGTTCAGAACCAAATGAGAGGGAGATATACAAACCAAGCATGTGGAGACTGAAACATCAACATGAGCAACCTGTACACTCAGAAAAAGGAGTAATTATACTTCATTTTATTCAAATGTATGATATGTCAAGATCACTGTGCTGTCATGTGTAACTAATAAAAAAAAAGAAAGAAAACTTATGAAATCGTACCGGAAAACTTGGCTTAGTATATGGCAATAACAATATTCATGTTATTGAGCTTCCCAAGTAGTCAGGCTTCTGCAGTCCTCACAGGTGGGCCAGAAACTTTTGCAGCACCGTACTGCAGGGCTTCCTCTTACACCTGAGGGCAGGAAGAACAGCCCAGGATGGGTGTTCCTTGTGGGCTTATGGCTTCCTTGTTCATAAATGAAGAAAAAGTGGGTAACACACATCTGACACATGCACTTCCTTTGTCTTACTCATCCATGGTCAGGGAAGGATGAGAGTGAGCCACTGGGCCTAGGTACATCAGTTAAATGGAATGGAAGTACCTTCTCCTCTACCCAACCAACCCCCACCTTCTTCCACTGACTATTCTAACTAAAGAGTAGTAAAATATTTGTGTCTGAAGTCTCACTTCCATTCTGAAATAAAAGATATTTGGAGAGCCTTTTTAAAAAATGTTAATTATATAAGTGGGAAATCAGAATAAAAGGGTTGTCTTGGGATTTTATTGGCTCATCCCTTCAGTATCCTGAAGCAACTATCTCTACCAGAAGCATAGTCATTCTGGAGAATATTCTAAAGCTAGTGTAAGGTAGTGGTAGTTCAAGCTAGTGCTTGAAATTCTCCAACATTTCAGGAGGCAATGTGTGTTGTCACACTCCTTAGTGTCCTTCTGTTGTCTACAGAAGTCAATTAATCTTCTATTGTCCAGCGTTTATTTTCTGACCACATAGGACAACTCTTTAATGACTTCATAGTTTACCGCAACATAGTGTTCTTTCTCCTCTTTCAAGTCCTAGAAGTCAACTCTGATGTCTCAGGCTGAGCGATCACCCCTTCTCTGTGTTCCTAAGAAACCCTCCAAACACTACTACAGCTCCAACCCTCCCAGGCTACAACTGTTTTCTGTTTCTTGCAGACCACAGTTCAGTATATCTCTCTAACCTACATTTAACAAAGAGATGAGCTTATTATTGTGCTCCGAAGTTTCCTGATGAGAAAACCCATGAAGATACCTTCCTAATAGAATATGCACTTCAGTGTTTAGAAGCTTTCACAACAAAGCAGAAATCTGCGTGGGACATAGGAGTACACAGGTCACCCAGGCCTTATCTCCAGTCTGAAAAAAACAATTGCTCCCAATGGAAGTTGTGCAAACCAGTTTCAATGTTGAATCTGCGTAGCTAATGGATGACTGGCTTTCAAAGAAAATAATCACAATAAAATTCAGTTCACTGTAAAGTTTCAGGAACATAAGTGAGTCTTTCTTCTGAGGCACTTCAGAACCTCTCAGTTCTCTGAAATGATTTATTATTATGAGCACATTTGCATTGAGTACATGTGCAGAAGACTTGTTTCCTAGAAATTTCTGTTTGATGGGATGCTGGATAAACTTATGAAAGGAAAACAGAGAAAAACAGAAACAGAAGGTCAGTGAAGATTTGTTGTAGGCAGAAATATTAATGTGGTAGCTCATTAGGGATGTAAATTAAATCTTGAATTAACAGAGAAATACTAAGTAAAATAGATATTTCACATGTATGAAGATGTTTTCAGAGGCTCACAGGCAATGTGAAAGGAAGGAAGAGTGAGAGAAAATGGAAAGGTAAGCTGTTAAAGTAAGATATCACAGAAAATAATAAAATTGATAAACTACTGGGTCATGAATCAGGGAAGATGAGATTTTGAAGCACATAGCAAGTGAAATAGGAAGCTTTTGGCAAAGTACTCTCAGCATTCTAGAAATAGTTTTTTAATGTAATGAGGAAGAACTTGGGAAGGTACCAATCTAAAATTCTGCTTTTAGGTGTGTAGACAAATGTTGGAGAGACTGATGAAGAACAAGATTGACTGACATTATGGGCTGGTTTGACCCAGTTAGAGTTAGGTCCATTTGAAAACATATGTTCATATTGATAAAAAAAGAGATAAGGATTGTGAGTCTATTTCTAAGAAAGCATCTTTGCTTATAGAGCAGTTTTATAACAATTCAAGAAAGGATTTGAAACTGTACCCCATTTCTGATTGATTTCCAAACTCAGAAGGGAGATTAGAAGCGGCTCAGGATAAGACTTGGTCAATAGGATAAATCCTTGTAGCCAATGTAGAGTATTCTTGTAGCAATTATGGACACTTAAAAACACTTCTGCCTATAAAGGATAATAAAGAAAGGTACCCATTTGGTATTGTTGAAGATTTTCAATAGGGTCATATTACTATAGTAGTACCAGGTTAGATTACTGTCAGAAATGTGACTTTCAAATTTTTCAGGACTATTAGATTATTTTAACACAAATCATAAAGACAAGACTGATGTGAATGTGAATGACAAAAATCCATTTCTGTTGAGTTCAATCAGGGAGCATGGAGTACTCTTAACATGGGCGTATGAATTTTAACACAAAGTGATACGAAAGAGTTTGTCAAGAGCATGCAAAACACAGTACCATGTTTAAATATATATAGACCTGAGAAGTAAGTTATAGAATGATGGGGGAAAATCCTACGCTCTTTTCCCCTAAAAACCATTGCTTGCTGAAGAAAATCTAATTTCTGTCTCTCAAGTATACAAGGCATTGTGGCACCTGGTCCCATCTGGATATCTTGAGCCTCATCTCTTTTGACATCATCTCTTCCTGTTACTCTACCCGTCACACTTGTGAGTTAACTAACCATCTGTCCACAGACCAGGACAGATGATTTCACACCCACTTCCCTCCCCTTGGGGTCCTTTATTATCCTGGAGTACTTTCTTCCATCCTCCTCTTATCTCAGTTGAAATCCCATTCATCCTTTACAGTCCTCCTCAAATCCCATTTTTCCTTGATCTTCTTGGTCAGAATACAGTTTCTCTTCTCAGTGCTGTTTGTGGTCTTCAATGTGTTATTTCTAGTTAAACTAGCTGTTTACTTATCAGCATTTGCCACTGACATAGGACCTTATGTATCATGGGTGCTCAGTAAATAAATATTGATGCAAGATGAGAATTTGGCCAGTTCATTTGACACAAAACAATTCTGCTCTTGTAGCATGATGTATTAATTACTAATGAATTTAGTTAACCATCATTCTAAAAATGAAGGAAAAATTAAAATTGTAAAGTAAATGCTTATATGTTGTCCCTTTTAATGTTTTGGAAGATCATCAATGGACCTATTACATTAAACTACATTATCTCTTGCACATTCAAAATTCATTTATTCTATGTTGAATCTCTGATAGATACTGAGTTTAGTTATGTTAGAAATGATGAAATCCTTTAGCCTAATTGAAGAGGCAACAAACTGCTCAAGTGCATCTTCCTTTTGCATAAGTCTATTTCAAAATCCGTTTTATTTGTTCCCTTTTAGACAAAGCACTTATTCAGCAATCCTAATTTGGGCTAGGTTTAGAACTAGGAGATACTTACCAGGCAGAGTAGTTAAGGTAGTAAGGGAAACAAAACACAAACTATTAAATTAAAGAAAGCCCACTGGATCTTTTGGGTAAACAGGCTTAGCCCAAAGTTAGCCTTTGGAAGAAAGGTTAATGTGAGCAAAATTGTACTTCATGTCTTAAGGACCACAGATTTATAGTTCATATCATCAAGATTTGTAAAAGGCCTTTGGGCTGCTTTTTGGTGATTATTGGTCAAATGTACCATTATAGCCTCTTTCTCCCTCTTTCTATCATGATGTAGCACTCAGCTATCTTACTTGTCAGAGAGAATGTGGAATCAGTCCCTTGGAGGGACAGGCACAGGCACAGGACTAGGGCTGACCCAAACTGAATAAGAAATGTTCTTCAAAACATTCAAATTGGGCAACTGCATATATCTTGATAAAATGGGATCTGGAATAATATTATCAAAGTAGAAAAGTACAAATACACCTTTTCCGTAATTCTCCTGTTGCTTTATTATTATACAATATCATGGGCATTCAATTTTCTCTGGCATGATTGATATTCCAAAATATTCAAGACTCTTTGTGATAGTACTATAAAACATGGTTCTAGTACTCCCTTTCCACCAAACTGAATTATTCCTTCTTCCCTTTAATTACCTTGTTATCTTTAATTTTATACTTCAAGCTTTTTTCTCCTCTTAGAATTTCCATCCATAATTCTGATTCTATTTTACACCCCTCCCCCCGGAATCAGTTTAAAAATCAAGGCAATCAACATAGAAATTACTAAAAATATTTATTGTGTACCTAATAAGAACTAAGTAATATTCTAGGCTCTGCGTGGAAAAAAAAATTGAGCTTACTTTAGGTTCAACTGGGGTAAGAAGCAAAGGTAGTGCAATTTTCACACTTCAGTCTGAACATAACTCAGCCTCCCAATGGAATTTGAAATCATCAACACTTGGTTTATTCTTGCAAAGTTTTGCATCAGAAATCCTCACATTCTTCTGGATTTACTCTGTCTTAGATGACCCCTCTGATTCTTTGAGCTATTCTTTTTTTCTGGTCACTAAATGTTTTAGTGGATTGAACTTTCTTTTCTTCTTTTCTTAGATAATCATGTCCAAATATAAGGGCTTTAAAAATCATCTATATGGCAATGAATACTAAATTTTGTCATTATTCCCAAACTTTTCCCTCATTTTTCCAGATGCATATAAGTAATCATTTACTTGAACTATCTATCCATTCAGATCCCTAGTAGGTACAGTAGTCCCCCCCCCCCCCACATCCCGTCCTTATTCATGAGAGATATGTTCCAGTACCACTAGTCACTAGTGGACATCTGAAGTTGCAGATAGCACCAAATGCTATTTACACTTTTTTTTCTCCCTATAATATTGTGCAGGTATCATATACAGCTTAGATACACTAGATAAAGAGATAACTCATGTTCAGGGAAGGACAAAGCAGGATATTCAGATTTCCTCATATACTTAGAACAGTGGACAATTTGAAACTTATGAATTGTTTATTTCAAGAATTTTCTACATATTTTTTTTTTTTTTTTTTTTACCATGGGCATGGGTAACTTCAGTCATGGAAAGTGACACCGCAGTGACTACCATATTTCAAACCTACCACAACCATAACCAAAGAGAACCTGTGATTCTTCCACAAAGTGGGCTGTGCTTTTCAAATCTTCCCATTTTGGGCAATAGGGTCACCATCACCAGCTTCCTCAGATAAAAAAAAAATCAAGGTGTTTTCAGTGTTTTTTCTCATATTTTTTATCAACCCATCAACAATTCAGTCATCTTTCTTTTCATGATATACTACAAAATTCGATGATTTCTTACCACTCCTACTACTCTATCTTAGCTTAAGCCAAACTCATCTTTCCACTGGAATTTATTACACTAGAAGAAGTTGGAGGTAATCATTTGAAGACTGTAGATTTTATGCCGGGGAATTCAGAGGTTATCATATGGTAGCTTCTGTTTTTCTCGGTAAGATACAAAATTCAGTCATATGTTGAGGAGTGAAGTGGGTTAGGATTCATGCTGAAGTCTTCGAGGGTGACAACAGAAGTGCTTCAATAAATAAGAGGTGGCAGTGGTGAGGACAGGTTGGGTCAAGTGGCAGAACGAGCTTCAAAGGAGCAAAGGGCTTTTCTGGAGGAAAGTGACATAGTCTAGAATGAAAATGGGAAACCAAAAGTTAATCATTTCCTTTTTATTCCTGAGATTTAAAGAATGTAAAGGAAAATACAGCCTCTGCTTGAGTGGGCAGCAGCGGATCCAGCTCTCAAATGAGATGGAAAAGGGGAATATTGTAAAACACATGTCAGAATCCCACCACAGCCATTGAGTATGTAGACTTTGCAGGTGGACATGCTGTGTTCAAATTCTGTAGTTGTAGTTACTACCAATGTCATCTTGAGTGAGTAACTTGGTTTCTCTCAACTTCAGTTTCTCTACCCGTGAAGGTGAATATAAAAGCATATACTTTAATGCATAAATATACATACTTCAATGCACAAAGTTTTCTTTATCTGTAGAAGAAGACTCTAAGGGATCTACTTCATGTGATTATAAGAATTAAATGAGGCAATATATGTATCACACTTAGCATATTGCCTAGAGCATGGTAGTTGCTCTCTAGATGTTAGAATTTATGAATGGTTTAATTAGTACAATTTAAGTCTACTGAAAATTTCCCCCTTACCATCCTTCTGGATTCCACCAGGTAGAAGAAATCTCCCTTAGAACCTACAGAAGTTCTGTAATACTTCATAAAGTGTATGAGGACATGTGAAAGTCATTCTGTCCTTGGTGAATGCATTGCTTGTATTAAGGTTAAGAATGTCTTTAGAACATGTTTGTCATATGTATCACTGTATCTCCCTCCCATCGTACTTAAATAGACAACATCAATCCTAACACAGAGCAGACTCATCTCTATATATATTTGAGGAAAATGAAAATGAGAAACTCTTCTCTTCATGATCTGATCTCTGGCTATAGACATCCACCCACGTAATTGTGGCGTGTGCTGTTGAGTAGAACATTGCCTTTTTGCATGTATCCTGCCCGTTGTGACCAGTGGGAAATGTTCATGAGACTCAGATCAGTATTCCATTATGAGACTCCAAACAGCATGAACCAATTTCTCTGGAAGTCATTTATTTCTCAACCATAGATAAACTCAGGGTCCCTTTTTTCCATAAAAGTGAAATATCACTCTGTCACTGCTTGAAAGGTTTGAGCTGTCATTGTTTTCCTCCTCTCCATTCTTACAGGTTTGAATCAGTAGAAAATAGATGTAGGGCAGGGTGAGAATCACAATGTGACTTTTTTTTCTTTTTTTAGTTGTAGATGGGTAGCATGCCTTTATTTTATTTCTTTATTTTTATGCAGGGCTAAGGATCAAACTCAGTACCTGACGCATGCTAGGCAAGTGCTCTGCCACTGAACTACAGCCCCAGCCCCACAGTATGACTTTTATATTGGGTTATCTGGGACAATGAGAGCCCTGCTTCAGGTTGGCCTCTCCTCCCCTCTTGGTTGTAGAGGGAGATGCTGGATTAGGATATGCAGACACCTGGTTAGATCTTTTCTCTTTTAGTGGCACAGATGGGAAGGTCTGAACCTTTCACTGTGTCTGAATGTGGGGAGGTCCACGAGAAGAGATGCTTGTGCCATCTCCATCAGACTAACCAGGTAGATACTCTTTCTCTTAAGAATAAAAGCTCTTGCTTGGGTGGAGAAGCAAGAAACTGAAAGAAATCATTCTACTACCATTCTTTCCTGAAGACTGAAAAAGATAAATGGTATGGATTTTATCTCAACTCCACTATTCCAGAAACACTCACCTATTTTGATTGCAACATTATGATTTTGGTAAAAGTAGATTGGTAGTCAGCTAATGTGAGTATTAATTACTGTGTTCAGCAATATTTAAATAAAATTGTTTTCCAAGTTTCCTGCCATATAAATGCTTACCAACAAGCACTGTTGCTAAATTCAATCATAAGATTTTTTGAAAGAGTACTGAAAAGGGGACACTTTATAATACTGATTTAATTCTAAGTGAAGGAAAAAAATCTCTATGTCTAAGACAGTTTCAGCAATACTTTATTTGAAAAATGTAAATGAAATTGAAAATTGAAACTGATTTTTCAGTGTTTGATTATTCAGAGACATCGACATTCATCAGCTTGATAAAGAATCACAGGCAGACCCAGAAGCTGTATTGCAGTCTTAAAACCAACAAGAGTGCATTAACAAGATTGGAGCAAGGGAAGGGCCTTCTGTGGCACAACACTAAATATATTGGTTGTGTTCTTTGGCTTAACAAGGTAGATTTTGATGTAGTCTTGTTCTGGCCTTTAATATTCATTTCCTTCGAGTACTTTCTAGTGGGGAAAAAAAAAAAAAAAAACAGTCTCTTGGATGCACTTAAAGCACTTTCCATCACTTACCAAACTCAGCGCTTACCTTTTAAAGTTTGCAGCCCCATAGACAATAACTACATCCCTAGAGGCGCAAGGGAAACATGTTAAGCCAGCTTAAATCTCAGAGGGAGTACAAATCTGACACTTAAGACAAGTGCTGATTCTTTTGCCTGCATTTCGAAGTTGCACTTTGGTGAATTCAGTAGATGTTTGTTATCTGTAATTGTCACATCTGAAATGACTCATAAGATTAGCAGAGCCATATAAATGTATATCAGTCAATTTTATTTTAAAACAGGCTACCAAATGCTGACTTTCTGTTGAGCAATCACGATCATACAGTCTTTCTTTCCTAAGTAACATATTCTCAGTGGACCGGGGGATTTTCTTTAGGCAACGTTATTGAAAAATGCTATAGTCAATCTGTAGGATATCTTCTAGATTATAATCTATTTGGATAACAGCTATTTGCAAATTTTCAGAACTTTTAACTATGGATACTATTGTAGAATAGCAGCCAGCTGTACTTGATATGCCCATGTCAGATTAGGTTACGTTCAGAAAGTGTTCATCTTAGGTAGAAACAAAAACCTATAGCACCTGGTTGGATGCCATATTTTAAGGCAAGATTAACTTAAATGGTTATTGTACTATGAAAGTTAAATGTCCATAATTCTTGGCCAAGTGCTGTTTCTGGGTCTGCCTAGCCCAGATATTTCTTCATATTATCTTACAGGCTTCTCTTAACTCAGGTCTTAATAAGGTAACAAAGGATGAATTAAAAAATAATTACGAATAAGGTGCAAGTGTCAACATAATTTGAGAATAGTGCTATCTTTCCTCAGTAAAATATTGTTGGAATGTGTAATTAGAATAGGCCAATGGACTGTGTGGTGGTTTGCCTTTCTCTGCTTTAAGTTTCTTTGTCATCTTATCCCAAACACAATTATTTGTCTTGATTTCAGCCCTGAGCATGCTGCTGTATTTGAGTTTTTGAATAAAGTTAGGTATGTTCATGGCAGAGATCTCTCAGCTCTGTTAACAGTTGTTTAAGGCTTAGTCCTTAAAATATGGGCATCTTCCAACTCATCCACATAGAATTTAGTATCTGTGTTTATGGCTTTGGTCTAATCTTTAAAACAGCTAGATGTTTACTTGCCAGAGCATGTGAGTTATACCTTGGCTTATGAGAATGAACCAGTCAAATGGCTTTTTCTTATTTAGTTTCTCAGTTTTAAAAATATTTTTTTTCCTAGTACCAGGGATTGAACCCAGGGATTCTTAACTGAGCCACATTCCTAGCCCTTTTTATTTTTTATTCTAAGACAGGGTCTCACTAAGTTGCTTAAGGCCTTGCTAAGTTGCTGAGACTGGCTTTGAACTTTCAATCCTCCTGCCTCAGCCCCCCTCAAGTTGCTGGGATTACAGGTGTGCACCACCACGCCTGGCCCACATTTTCATTTTTTTTTTCACCTTTGAAATCTAAATGAGAAAACTGTTACAGTAAAATAGTTAGCACATGCAAAACTGCTTGTATAAGACAAGGAAATGATGTTATGTGCCATTATAGCTAAACTCCAGAATTTCAGTGGGTCCAGCACAGTAACTTGTTAAATATTATTAATGACATTTTCATTAGGAGATGGTGAAATAAGGCTTGCCTTCTGAATAGTAACCTAGAAACACAATCATTATTTGTCCTATGGCTCTGATCTCTTCTTGGTTTTCAGAATCTGCATCACTCCACCAACAGATGAGGAAAGAGAGTAAGGTAATGCAGGGGAGGATTTTATGAGCCAGATCTGAATGTGGCACCTCTCTTTGGTTCACTTGAATTTTCCAGAACTTAGTCCATGGCCACTTATAAAAATATATTAGGGCTCAGGAACAAGGGAAGAACACAGCTACTGGTGATAGTGGCAACCTCTGCTACACTGCTGTTGTAAATGAAATTCTACACAAATAGAAGTAATTGTATTATATATATATAAAATAAGTCTTTGTATGTATTTTTAAATGCATCTGGCTGATGCACTGCAAAGACCATGCATATCGCTTCATATAAGAAATACTGGGAGTATCCAGAGTTTAAAGATTTCTCTAGTTGAATGAACTCATTTCTCCCACCCATGTCATCACTGCTTCTATCTGACTTCAGTCAAATTAAAGGCAGATCACATTTTAACCGAGCTTCTGATTCTGTCAGTCTTAAGGAAAATTGAGAAACTGCTTTATGGGTCAGTTGAAAGCAGGATGGAGAACTCGGAATCATTAATGTCTCTTGAGTAGAACTGCTAGTGACACAGTGAAGTAACACTCCACCTGAGCCCTGCACTGCTCATAATTCTATCACTTATATAACTGATTTCCTCTTGTTAATATGACAGTTCCTTTCCTGAGGTTAGTGATCATTACTTCCAATGGTTGAATTTGCCATTTTGAAACTTGCAACAGAGAAATCCTGTGTTAATTCTCTAGCATTGTGCTCTTGTGTCCCCCTACTCATTTGTGGATGACACCGAGTTTTTAATGTGACATATTCTGAATGATACTTGGTAGGGATAATGTAAAATTTAAAGTATTTATTAAATTCTAGTTTAAATTTATTTTAAGGCTTTTTTAGAGAATAATGAACTAATTTAGAGCACACTTTCTTATAGGTAGAATATCAAAATTTCATAAAGTGAGTACTTTGCTTAAATAAGTGGGTGTATAGAGGAGAGATGAATTCTTTGTAAACCTCCACCTGTATGTGTAGGTTGTTTTTGTAGACATGACAAGATGAAATTTGAAGGTGGTTTGGACTCAGCCTCCTAGATAGTTTGGTAGTTAGGATTATTTTGGAGGGCTAGATGTCAAATTGTTGTTTTACAGTTAAAGAAATTGAACCTTGATATCTTTACTTACACAATTTCATTGAAGATAACATCTATAGAAGACGAGCAAGTTCTAATAAATCTATTGTAAGAGGATTTGCCTTATGTTTGAAACAAAATCAAATACATATACAACATGCATGTGCATGCTCTGAAGTTGGCGGAAGAGGCTGAGGCTCTAGAATAGCATTTTCTTATTGAAATATAATATAAACCACATATGTGATTCTAATTTTCTAGAAATTACCCTAACAAAGATAAGAAGAAACATCTCGATTCAGACTAGCCACATTCCAAGTGCTCAATGGCTACCTGTGGCTAGTGACCACCATTGGCAGTCCTAGAACATCAGGGTAGACTTAAATTAATAATAAAATAGCATGGCACACTCATTAATCTGCACCCCTAAGTATGCAGAGTAGATCTCTGGAGAGGTGACAGGGTACCCCTGAAATAGGAAATGGTGCTTTCTGTGATTTTCTTTATTATGTTAAGCAGCTCAGTTCTGGCTTTCAGTTGAATGTAATGCTATAGCATTTATTAAACAGACAGATACATATACCAGAGGTTGAGACTATCTAATTCCTTCTACAGTATAACATTTCTGACTCAGTATGGAATTTCACCATAAAGTCAGATATTGAATAGAAATGAGGAACATTCATCAAAGCTCAAATTATACAAAGAGAGTAGGAGGAGAAAGAAAACAAGTCTATAGCATTTTCTTTTGTCACATTTCAAGATCAATTTCATATTAAAAACAATTCATAGGAGAACAGACATAATGCTTTTCATAATGACCTGCTCATTAGGATGATGCTTATCAACTTTAAATAGTGACATGCTTTGCAGTCTCTCATCACAGCCATTAGCCAGAGGAGAGTCCATGCATTCTCAAGGATAGGGAAACATAGCAATTTGTGGATAATTTCCTGACGTGCTTAAGGACATCACTTACCAGGATCATCTTTGAATATTGAATTTACAGAGAATGAAACTTCATTATTGTAGACCCAGATAATTTTTAATTTATAATACTTTATAGAATTTGAATTAACAATAGGCAGCCTGAAATATCATCAACATAAGAGCTTTTGAATCTGCCAACCTTCGAATCAAATCCTAACCCTGGAACATGTTGTATGATCTTGGGCAAAGTCACTTAACTTCTGAGTTTGTTTTCTTTTCTAAGGAATATGGAAAAATAACAGAAACCTCATAATGAACATTATCACCCCTGTCTTTTCTAGGCTGACTACTCTTCAATCCATACAGCACACATTCAGAGGTTCCATGTGGGCAGGTTGACACACTGGGGAAGGTCATAGCTTCTAGAGCTAAATTGTTTAATTAGAAGCTGTCTATAACAAGATGCATGAAAATAGGAAATTTATAAAAGGAAAGAAGCTTACTTGGACCTATTGTTCTGCAGGTTGGAAAGTCGAAGAACATGGTGCTAGAGTTAGTTTTACTAATGGTAAGGGCCTGGTGCGGCTTCAACTCATGGCAGAAAGTAGAAGGGAAAGCAGACATTTGTGAAAGAGGGGCAGCTTCACTTTGTGACAACCTAGTCCTGAGAGAGTGAGAACTTACTAGGAGAGAAAGGCCTTAATTCCTCTTACTCACCTAATAACCACTTTAAGATCCCACCATCTGTCAATCCTGTTATACTGGGGTCAGATTTAAACATTGTTTGCAGAGGAAGTCAAACCATATTCAAACCTTAGCAGAAACTTCTACTACTTAGCTAGCTATACCATCTTGTGCTAGTCATTTAACCCCACTTTTACATCTGACGATAGTAATTGTATCTAACTCCATGGGTTGTTTAGGTGTTAAACTAAATAAGTGCTTAGGACACTGCCTGGCATACAAATTTTTGTCTTTAGGTGTCTATCTACCTGTGACTCTGTGATTAAGGTCCTTTCTGTATCCCACCCCACCTTACTTCCAGGTTGGGTTTTGCCCTTCCTAGCACAATACAAAGCCTTTCCTGATCTGTTTACCACCTATCTCTCTACATTCAAAACCTGCTCTTTAGTCAAAGTAAACTACTTAAAGTTTTCCAAGTCTTCCCCGCTGTGGAGTAGCTTAACGGTTAAGTGGACAGGTTTTTGAGTCCCTCTGCTTGGGTTTAAAGGTGGGCTCTGGCACTTGGCAGTTGCGTGATCTTGGAAATTACTTAAGCTTCTCTGCACCTGGTTTTCTATAGGTTGTGGAAATGAAATGCAGATTAAAGTGTTTAGCACAGTGCTTATGCTGAGTAGATTCTTAGGTGTCCTTAAACGTCCTCAGTTTGAATGAAATAGCTGTCATTTTCACTTGGCTTTTGCAAGTCCTTCAAAATGCAGCTCAGTTTTTACCTCCCTCAAGCAATCTACATCACCCCTACTCTGTCTCCTACACATCACTTTGTCTTGGTATTTATCACACTGCATTGTAATTGTTGATTTGCTTAATCTATCTTCCTTACTGGCTTCGAAAAACATTGGCAACATGTGCTTGTCATCTTGTGTATTTAAAGCTTAAAGCATAGGGTTTATTTAATAATATTTCGTTGAAAAAAATAGCAATAAGGTAGTTGTGAAAGTTCAGTGAAGTACGTTGTATCTCCTAGTTGGCCCATGGTAAGAACTCAGTAACACTAATCTTCTTTCTCTCAAAATTCACTATTAGTTATCTGTGTCATTTAGGAAAGAGTTTAAAGCTTTATTGAGAACATTGTGTCAATAATTAAGAATTCTACTCATGAGTAGTCTATATTTGGTCTCTATTTGGATGTGTCTACAGATACCAGAAGAATGAATACAATGGCTTAGTCTACTAGATTAAAATTATTCCATTTAATATAAAGTGAAAATTTTTAACTGAAAGAATGATGAAGCAATAAAATATAATAAAGAAGATATGGCTCTTTGCCTGTAAGCTCACCCATATGAAAATAATTACACCTGGCATGTACTAAGCATATGTAAGTTAAGTATTGGGCACAGAACTTTGCATCAGGTACCCATTTAAGCCATACAGTTTCTCTTATGAAGACTGAAGAATTGCCTCCAATTTATTATATAGGAGCAAGCTGAGGCTTACAAGGAATGATTGAGGCAATCAGCTATGAAGTCTATGCCAGGGAGGAGGTTAAATGAGGAGAAAGAGTTTTATGCAATTATTGGAGTAGTGTGTGGCCACTGCTTGGAGAACACCAAGAACATAGGTCATGTGGGAAAAAAAATACCCCTCTCTTGATAGAGTGATAAGGAATGCAGACTTTTTTGGGCGGGGGAAACAAACAAGAATCTGATTTTTACTAGCTTATGGTAGAAGCAATCTCTGAGGGAGCAAAGGATTTCAAACAATTTGTTTCCCAATGATGAAGTTCTAAGTGATGGCTAAATTTACTGGAGGAAACAAAGCAGGAAAAGAAAGAAAGTACAGGATCTGACTTTAAGTTTTAAACCACAGTGGACGTAAGGAAGGATTGCATTTTTTTTTTGATGTTCAGAGATTAAAATGTCTGGTTGGATTAGTCTGAACCTTCAAATGGTGGTTCCTAAAATAGGGGTCTGATAGCTACAGATACTGGATTATAGACAGTACATAGTAGTACTGTGTAAAAATTAGGATAGAGCAGAGAATAGGACATCTGCTATTGTTTTTCCCACCCATAATTCTTTTATCCTAGTGATAATCATCCATTATTTTTCTTCTGGGAGCTATTACTTTGCCTCTCAGACCATATGGCTCCAGCACTCCATGGACCCCATAACAGTAAGAAAATAACAGCCGTGAATTCTCCTGGCCACAAAGATTGGTCCAGGATTTGACTTGATACCTAAGCAAATTAAATTTATTTTTCCTGGTAATGTTGGATGAGAAGTCTCATTTTTCTATTTTGGAAGGGTATCTGAAAGAATGTGACTAGAGCTTGTTCCCATTTTATGGCCAAATGGGAAGGCTATCTGAGGAAGAAGCCAACAATGAGCACTGCATGTTGGAGATCAAGTTGAACTAGATCCTGATAATATTTTTGGAGTTTATAAATCCTGCTCTGCCTGAAGTCAGGACCCCCCACTAGTTTGTCTAAATCCTGTTTAATCTGTTTCTGTCATTCTCTAAAATAGTACTAACTTTTGGTATAGTAACTCACTTATTTATGAAGAAAAGCAGTGAAAAAAATCCTTGACATTTGAGTGAGAAATTTTTTTGTATTTTTTATGAGGATGAAATATATTTGGCATAAAGTTCATACAAATCAGAGGGTCAACGTTCTTTTTATTAGATCAAAGGGAAGACAATGGTTTAGATAGAAGAATAATTAGAGCATTTGACTACAAACTATATATTTTGTTTCTCAGGCATGGATAAATTATGATCAATCTCAACAGAAAAATTTCTGAATCAACACTTTTTATTATTTATTAGAAAGGTATTTATTATACCAATGCCTATGTGGGAGTTTTGTAGACATTTTCCTCCTCTTTGTTGTATTATGCAGTCTTTCATTTCAGGGCTATCAAATACCCATGATTTGCTTCATTAATGCTATCCTCAAACCTACAGGACTCTTCCTTGCTCCTGGCTGCTGGAACTAAAATATCATTTTACCCCTTCTTTACAGTGGTCCTGTTTTATTTCTTATCAGCTGTCAGCTGGATTTGAAGTCCCATAGCCTAATCATCTAGAAAGGCAGAAAGTTGTCATATTTTGTCTCTGGCTGATAGGAATTAGAACATGAACAAACCCTCAGGAGTTACCCTGGGGTGAGATTAAACCAATGACATTAATTCAGATAATTCCACAAATTGTATTGCCTTGAGCAAAACACTCTATCCTTTGTGGTTGCAGATAATAAATATTGGGGTTAAGAGCAAAAACAGTGACTCCTAACACTATTTTTTTAATATGTCTATTTTTTAGTTGTCCATGGATATTTTATTTTATTTATTTATTAATATGTGGTACTGAGGATTGAACCCAGGGCCTCACACATGCCAGGCAAGCACTCTACCATTGAGCCACAACCCCAGCTCCTTCTAACACTACATGATGCATGTAGAAATGATATTATCTTATAGGCATATGGGAACAAATAGATGAGGCTTCTCATTGATCAAGGTGACCTGGCTGGACTGAAGGGATATACTTGGGGCACCACACCCTTTCCTGGTACACTTTTGAAAGCTCCTACATTTGTAAACCACATGGGATGACTTTGGGAAGTCCCAAAACCCCACTCTGTTCCTGAGATATGCCTTTCCCATTTTGGTTTCCTGTTCTCCATCCTTCTATGAAGAATTAAAGGTCTAGTCCAAATATAAGTGTCATATATTAGATATTTATAATGAAACACCATCATATGTAATAAATAGAGGATTATGAGATATTCTGAGGCCTTAAGTATGAAAGCAAGGTCAAGAAGCCCGTTATCTAGATCTTTTAAATTATTGCTAAGGATTCTCTCTTAAACAAACAAACAAATAAAAGCAACAACAACAAAAAACCCATGCCTTGGTTATTCAAATTACCTGTACAATAGCATATGATTAAAAAATATTAGGATCTGATTTAAGTACTCAAAGACTATTCACAGAAGTTTTGAACTTAAAGGAAGAATTGAGATCCTCTCTTCCCCAAATACCAAAGAAGAATATCTGAAAATCATCAGAGTATAATCACATAGAGCTTCATGAAAATACCCAATTGATGATTCTTAGGGCTAATTTAAAGCACATAAATCCATCATCTGTACATTATTAATCAACCTAATGTTTCTTATCCAAGTCTTAATCACATAGCATTAGAGACATTTCAATTCAAATAACCTACCACCCGCCACCAAGAGCAAGTGCGGCCACTTTGCTGAGACAGGACAGCACTAGACCCACAATGTAGAAGTATTTGGGGGCAAATGATAAGGGAGTAAGGAAGTTAAAGTTACCATCAGTGCATGTTTATTCCATTAAGTAAATCTAGGACCCAAGGAAACCACAATCAATGATCATAGTTCAGGAAAACTTTTGGCAATGATATGAGGGAGGTTCAAGATGATAGAACGTAACACAGGGAAGAGGACTTTGAAGTCAGAAATACTGATTGAACTGAGCAGACTTAGGGCTTTAAGAAGATCTGACTGTGGATAGTTGGTTTCCTAATATCAGAATGAAGTTCCTGAATAAATTCAAGAATAAAGTAGCAAGGAAGAGAATAAGAGTAGCGTTCGGGAGAAAACAGGGCAGTGTTTATTGAATGCATACAGATAGACACAGAAATAATGAATGTACACACAGTGTTTGAAAAATGTAAAGCTCTATCACAGATGTTTACACATATAGTTCCATTTAATTCTTTTCTTCTTCATCTTCTTTTTTTGTGTGGTGCTGAGGATTGGACCCATGGCCTTGTGCTTGTGAGGCAAGCACTCTACCAACTGAGCTAAATCCCCAGCCCCCAATTAATTCTTTTAAAAATATTTCATTTGTAGATGGACACAATACCTTTATTGTTTATTTATATATTTTTATGTGGTGATGAGAATCAAATTCAGTGCCTTACATGTGCTAGGTAAGCAGTCTACCACTAAATTACAACCCCAGCCCAGTTCCATTTAATTCTTATTAAATCCCCCAAAGACATGCATAGTTCTTATGAAAAGATGAGGCAACTGTGGGTTAGTAGCCACCTATAATCACACATTTCATAAATGGCAGAGTCAAGATTACAACCAGGTCTGTCTGACTTCAAAGTTGATTGACTTTTTAGTGATACGCAAGACACCTACAACCACAAACTGAATTTCTTTCAAATCTGATGCGACTGGAAGGGATTTCCATCTAAAAACTTTATGGCATGCTATGAATTTTAGGGCAATAGATTGAAACTCAAAATCAGTATGGTATATGTTGATATCCTTTACTAAATTTAGTTAAAAGCAATCAATTCCTTCTTCTGGAATAAATTTGCAATGGCAGATAAATTAGAGAAGGTACTAAAATAGACCTTTACATTCCTTGAGCAAGCAAGCAATATTTGAGGTTCTGTTTTTACTTACGTGTTCAGTCTTTTAACACATAAATCAAAAGGAGGAAAGCATTCTAAAGCCAGAAGGCAGGAAGAATGACACAAAGGGCTTGACAACTACTTGTGTTAGTCATCTGTTTGTTACTGTAACAAAATACCTGAGATAATAACTGTATAAAGAGAAAAGTCATATTAGGGCTCATGTTTTGGAGGTTTCAATCCATATTCTATTTGCCTTGGGATTGTCCTCAGGGCAGGACAACGGGATGAAACCAAACCACTTACATTAGGAGTCAGGAATCAAAAGAGAGGCAGGGAAAAGAATATCATATCCCTTCTCAGGGCATGTTCCCAGTGACTTAAGGACCCCCCTGCCTTGGGTCCTACCTCCCAATGGTGCCATTTTTAACACCTGGACCTTTGGGGAGCATTCAGATTATAGTAATGTTAGACTCTGAGCACTTTGATGGTAGCCATCGATTACTTAAAAATGTTTTGGCACTTTATGGCCACTCTGCACCTTTCTCTAGATCAGTTACTTCACAACTGAGTAATTCTTGATCTTGGAGTGTGTAACTGATAGCAGGTGAAGTAGTCTAGACTTTTCTTAAAAGTATTGACATTTAAGTATATTTACACCATCTAAAACAAATGAAATATTTCTGTGGATAAGGATTTATCTAGAAATGGTATGAAACACCTCATTCAAAGACAACCAAGGTGTTTTAGAGCTAAATGTACCCTTGGGGATCGCCTCTTCTATGTAGAGGTTGGGATACCCTGAGAAGGGGACTCGACCATTACCATTTAACAACAGAATTAAGCTTAGAATCCAAGAGTTTATTTTTTTGTGTAAATCTTTTTATTACCTCATGATGCTTTCCTGCTTTTTCCACAAGTGTTTCTGTCTGTACACACTACTATATATATTCATATTATAGTGATGGAGTGGTGACCGTGATGTACTTAGCAATTTTCCTGTTTTCAAAGTAATTTTCACGGTGTTATTTTTCCAGTATTTCTCAGAATAACCTTTTGGGCAGATATTATCGTAACCCTGTTTTATAGATAATGAAACTAGGATTAAAGAGGCAAGAAACACAAGATCAAGGTCGCACAACAAAGGCATACTAGAGTGCAGATTCAAAAAGCAGATGCTTTAGAAACAGAATATCATCTTCTTCCAATGGATGGATCATAAATGCAACCGTGTCATGTATCCACTTGTGACACTTTTGAGGGTGAAAGAGGGAGATATTAATGATTTCACTGGTCAAATTGGGGTAGAACATGTGGTCCAACAACATGCCAGATGTTTAAAAACAGGGATGTAATGGGAAAACAAACAAAAGCATAGCTTTTGTTATTGAAGGAATTTACAATTTCAAATCATAATCATGAGGGATGTAGATAAGCAAATAGAGACAAATGCAGTGTGGTGGGGAGAATGCCAGTGTTCTGGGTGATGTCAGGGAGAGACCTTAGCCTATGTCTTAGTTTAGGGATAGAAGTAGAAGGTTTGAGGGCTGGGGATGTGGCTCAAGCAGTAGCGTGCTCACATGGCATGCGCAGGGGCACTGGGTTCGATCCTCAGCACCACATACAAATAAAATAAAGATGTTGTGTCCACCAAAAACTGAAAAATAAATATTAAAAAAATCCTCTCTCGCGCGCTCTCTCTTCTCTCTATCTTAAAAAAATGTAGAAGGTTTAAACATGTTATTTATAAACTGATGATTGAAAGTCAATAGTCATTAGAAAGATGAATAATCAGATATTTGAAGAGGGGGTGTGAGGAAAAGAGAAAGACAGTTATGTAGAAGGAACAATGTGGACCACTTGCAGGAAGAACACAGCATGCATGTGCCCCACCCACATGCTTGGCCATTCAACTATCAAAATTGCTGAAGAAACATGAGCCACTCATCTATACTGAACATTTTTTTTTTAAGTAGCATCAGGCAATGAAAATAGTAAATGTGTCTCTGTGAAGTCAGGATACGTTAAGTACAAGACTAATTGCAAAACTAAATGGAACATCCATAATGGTACCTGGAAAAAATATAATGATGGAGAAAAGTCATTTCCTTTCTACCAAAGAAATTACATTATGGAAATTATGCCATCAAAATGAATTAATAGATGACTTAAAAAGCTCAATGCCCAGCAAACAAGTGCATAAATTAAGTATTATGAGTATGGTTAACATTAAAGTTACGTTTGCTCAGTTTATGAAAGGAAGGACTGTATGGAGAGAAGATGGTAGGTACAGGGAGCTTTAAAATTGGACATCAGGAGAACATGCACATGCCTAAGGGAGCCAAAGAAGCTGAGGTCTATTTAATCATCTGGAGATCCTTTGCCCATAAGCCCATCCCCACCAGCCAGCCACGCTTGTCTTCATTGTTAACTCCATATCTGTAAAGATGGCAGATATGCTGTTGATCATTGATGAAAAGACCTACAACCTGAACCACACTGTCTGGTTGGTGAGCTTCTCCTTTGTCATTAAGTAGAGTTTTGCCATCCCCTCTTTTCACAGTACATTTCACAGCCATTTGTGAAAGAGCCCAGCTGTGCTGAAATGGCCACTGGGGGGATACAGTGTGGAGCTCAGGGACATCTGAGAGCAGCTGAGCAAGCCCCACTGCCTTCAAATGCTCATTGAATTGTTTTCCAGAAGCACATTCTTTCCCCTTTCTCTGACATGGAGGGGAGCAGAGGGAATGGTAATGATCTGAGATGACAGACATGCTGGATGAGGATGAGCTCATTTGCAAGGGGAATGCTGTCTCCACGCTGGGAGCGCGGGGACTGAGTGCTTCCTGGGCCGTCCCCAAACCTTTAATGGAGCTGGTGTGAGCATGCTGTTTAACATTGAGGCGGCTGGTCTTGTAAGGACAGTATAGAGTGCTCCCGTCCTGGCCACTGAGGCTAGCAGGGGTTACAGCCATCTTGCCGCCTGTCCACAGAAGCTGAATTTTAAAGCTGACACTTCAGCTTGCTTAAGTTTTTTTGATAACCTGCACCATTCTGATTTTCTGTTTCCCAGGAAAGTAATTGCCTTGTTCTTTTAGTGTTTGAAACACAGAGAAACTATCCTTAGGAAACACCCCCAGGATATATTGTAAGGCAAATAGGCTTTCCGGCTTGGATTATCTACTATGGAGCTAACAACTGAACTCAAAGTTTCTTAGCAAAGTATCCTTTCTGAACTAGCTTTGGAGGGAGAATTGGAATGCAATTTAACAAGATTGCATCCTGGCAAACATCTGGGGATGGGGGAGAACAACTTCAGTTGAACTGGGAAACTGGAAATGAAGACGTGCTGTTAAAGAACCTGCTTCTCATACATTTGTGTAGTGATCAACCTGAGTCTACTCTCCCCTCTCATTTCTTGAAAACAACCTGGGAATTGTGTTTGCCATTTGCAGATTATATGGCTTCTACTTATATATTTGTTCGCAAAAATATGCTAAAATATAGAACGTAGCTAATTCCTTCTAAAATGGTCTTTTGAGTGTGCGTGTACTTGTCCAGATTCAGTTTTCACTTTGATTTCTAATGGTGAATATCCTGTGCTCTCTCTACTTTCAGTTTTTGTTCTCATTAGTGTTTCTGTGTGAGATTTTCTCTACTTTTTGACTTTTGAAGATGATCTCTGTTAAAGAATCAATTCAAGCTTCACCGTGTGTGTGTGTGTGTGTGTGTGTGTGTGTGTGTGTATGTATGTGGTGCTGGGGATTGAACCCAGGGTCTTGTACATATGAGGCAAGCACTCCACCAATTAAGCTATACCTCTTGCTCCTAAGCTTTACCTTCTTGCTGTGGACTTTGGTAACTCTGTTAGCTTTCAAACATGCTGCTTCCTCTCTGTTCCCCTTGAAAGCAGCTTATACCTCTGTACCAACACTTGAGTTTTTATCACATCTTCTCTTTATATAGCTGTCTCCCCTACCAGGCTGTGATTCCCTTAAAAGACGGGGCTAATGTCTTTCCTATCTTCATTGCCTGGCACAGTGTCTGGTACATAAAGAGAACTTAGTAAATGAATGTCCAATAGTACTATTCATGTTTATGTCTTTTATTTTTTCTAAGCTTCCATACTTCATATCCACATGATGTGTAATTTTTACCTCTACTGAACAATCTTTATATAATTATATATAAGCTCTTGCTGTGAACCAAAGATAGATATACAGATTGGTGTGATTTCACTTGAGCATATAAATGCTACATTTAGTGGATTTATTTCCACACTGTGTATTTAATAGTCAGAATCGAAGAGGTGCTGATCTGAGTTTAAAACTAGGTAAGAGACAAATCCCACTAGGTTGCCGTTGGTAACAGCAATTAAGATCTGGAAGGCTGATTTGCTACTGGCTCTACTAATATTGACATCTTTTTAAGGACAATGAAACTCTTCACTGTGGCCTCAAGTTACAAGTAGCTTAAAGCTACCACCAGGCTTCTACTTCTTGGTCATCCTAAAATATGTAGCAGGTTGGCAGTCTGACTCCCTGGAGTTAAGTGTGCTCATGTTATCAAATTATCAGTGACCTGAAATTGCTCACTTGTTAGGCCCTGGAACTGGCCACCATCACAGTGGGATTTGCTCTCATCCATGGCTACTTTTCCTAAAGGCTCTTGCTCCAGGTTATGTGTGCAAACTTAGAGGCCAGCATCTGGTATGCTAGTGTAGCAGAATGATTTGGAGTACAGGAGTATCTGAGTTTAGGTTCCTGCATAGCAGAATTTGAGAAAAGGATTTTAGTGTATATTTATTTGGAAGGTAAGCACAGGAACAATGGGTAGGGAAATGGGGAAGTGAGACTGGAAGGGCAAGATGGTCAGTGTTGGGTGCTTTACTTAAGTGATGTTCCAGTATGACCCTAAGACACAATAAATGTGCAGTTTTAATGTGAGATGTGAGACCACTGAGTGCCACTTGTAAATAAGTATGCTAGAGGTAGTTTCATGATCTTGAATTCCTTTCCCACTTCAAGGAAATTAAGAAGATTCTAGGGAGTCTAGTCTGGATTTTATGAGGAAGATTTATCTGAATAAATCTGTCCAGTGGGTCTCACCTCTTCCCTTCCAAAAGCGGCCACATCCTCCCTCTTACCAGGCCTGGAAGTTCTTCAAGCAGATCATTTGGAGAGCCTCCGGAATTTGGTGATACAACCAGGAGTCTTGAGGAAACATAATGTAGGGGACAGACAAGGTGGTGAAGTGCTCTGGGCAGGAGGTAAAGGTGTGATGCTATAGTGGTTGGAAGTAAATGCACTCTCTGAATACCTGTCAGAGGAGGGGTGATTGCTTCTCCATGGCCAGTAAGCTGGACTGGAGCCATTTTATGTTTTACCAAGGATGTTGCCTGGAGGGTTGATGGGACATGAGAATGTAAGTGGACTGAAAGAGAAGCAGGAGTTGAGGACGGTGACCACCTAAGGAGGGGCATTACCTATATCAGGGTGGTGGGTGGAGGAGAGGGTCCAACAGAATCTACTACCATGCATCTTCCACCAGAGCATCCTACTGGACAATTTTCTCCCATGTGGGAAAGGGTCAGCCTTTTGCTTAGTCCATACCTTCAATGGATTGGATAAAGCCCACCACATCATGGAGGGTAATCTGCTTTACTTAGTCTACTGATTCAACTGTTCATCTCCTCGAAAAATATACTTACAAAAACACCGAGAATGTTTGCCCAAATATCTGAGTACCCCATGGCCCAGTGGAGATGACACATAAACTAACCACCAAAATCATAGTTTTGTTAATTAATTAATTAATTAATACCTCATGGGTTGTGAATAAATTAAATGAGGAAGTTTATGAAACATGAGTAGAACCAACGTTCCTTTCCTTTCTTCTTCCTTCCTTTCTTCTTTCTTTCTTCCCTACATTCATCTCTCCCTTTCTCTACCAATTTTCCCCCCACTTCCAATGCAAGAACATTAAATGCACAAATGTTACTCACTGCAAGCTGAGTTTTTTTTTTTTTTTTTTTTTGCTTGATAGACTACTAAGTCCTATAGTTGAGTTAGATGTTGCAAATGAAGAATTGGCATTTCTCCCGTTGAGATGTATGAAAGTAAAATGCTCTTCTTAATGTTCATATACCCAGACTGACACATTGCTTATCTCCATATGCTTTATGTAGGTTCAGAGCTGACATACAACCTTTCCAAGCATTTTTATCAAGTAGTAACTAAGTAGTCCGCAGGCATTAGAAAACACTAACATTAAATTAGTGACTGGAATCAATTTCAGCAAACCTGGCACATTGTATTTGCATCTGAAAATACTTGCTTAGCCTTATCACATAATATTCTCTCTGATACTCAGACCTTGATGAGCACCATAAACAAGTTTTTCAAATGAACTATGCCATTATTGTGTTCATTTCACGTTGGCTCATTGTGGACATGTTAACAAGGTAATAGGCAAGTGATTGGCTTTTGCTGGTAATTGTATTTGACAGGCAGTATTTCAGGCCGCCTCAGGAAACAGAAAGATTACTGTTCATGTGACTACTTCAGTAAGATGAGAATGTCTTCATTAGATGTTCCTTTGCACAGCCAGAGGAGCACAGGATGGCTTGGCTGGCAACGTAGAGACTTAGGCATGGCTCATTAGTAGCTTGCAGCATCCTGGTATATATTATTTTTAATAATCTCTGATATGCTGGGACAAAAACCATAGAGTTTTCATTTTTAATCAATCACTTTGGTGTGTACATTTTCCTCCTTTGACATCCCATACCAAACTGCAGTCCAGTCAAGGAAAGCAATTCAAGATGCTGGAGAATTACCTGTTTTCCAGATGATAACCCAGTCACTGAAAAGAGTCCTCATTTCCCCAAGGGAAAATGATATTTTGTCTTGAGAGATATTGAAGAGCCTGTCCCTGTTTTCTTGAAATACTTTAGGTGAATGAGTTTTAATTCATACTCATATGAGTTCCAAAAATATTAAAAAATTAGTCAGCATTTGCAAAATATGAAGACAGATCTTAAAATAATTTCTCCTTGGTAAGAGGAGTATTATAAATGGAAATTAATTCATTTCCCCCTTGAAGACACATTAATGCTTTCCATCAATTCTGAAATTGTTAAGTGGAGACAGATTAGAATATTAAGGGCTGGAAATGTTCTTTAAGTGGAAGCAGTATTAAAGAATCCTCTACATTTTCTTGAATAGACATTTAATAAGTGTTCAAGAAAAAAACTGTATTTTTATCAGAGGGTCACTTAATAAATCATTACTATTCAGAATGTTGGTATGGCTATTCCCAAAATATTTTTTTATTTATTCTAATTAGCTATACATGATAGTAGAATGACTTTTGACACATCATACATAAATGGAGTGTAACTTCTCTTTTTTCTGGTTGTATATGTAGAATTACATCTGTCTTGTAATCATATATGCACATAGGGTAATAATGTCTGATTCATTCTATTATCCTTTCTGCTCCCATATACCCTCCCCTCCCTTCACTCCCCTTTGTCTAATCCAAAATACCTCTATTGGAGCCTAGCCCCACCCGCATTGTGAATTAGCATCCACATATCAGAGAAAACATTCAGCCTTTAGTTCTTTGGGACTGACTTATTTTACTTTGCATGATACTCTCCAGCTCCATCCATTTACCTGCAAATGCCATAATTCCATTCTTCTTTAAGGCTGAGTCATATTCCATTGTGTATATATGCCACATTTTATTTATCGACTCACTTATTGAAGGACATCTAGGTTGGTTCCATAGTTTGGCTATTGTGAATTGAGCTGCTGTAAACATTGATGTGGCTGCATCACTGTAGTATGCTGATTCTAAAATCTTTGGGTATGAACTTAGGAATGGGATAACTGGGTCAAATGGTGGTTCCATTCCAAATTTTCTGAGGATCTCCATACTACTTCCCATAATGGTTGCACTAGCAATGTATGAGTGTATCTTTTCCCACACATCCTTGCTAACGTTTATTGTTGCTTGTATTCTTGATAATTGCCATTCTGACTAGAGGGAAATGAAATCTTAGAGTAGTTTTTATTTGCATTTCTCTAATTGCTAAAAATGTTGAGCATTTTTTCATATATTTGTTGATTTATTATATTCCTTCATCCGTGAAGGTCTGTCCAGTTCATTAGCCCATTTATTGATTGGGTTACTTGGTTTTTTGGTGATTGGGTTATTTGTTTGTTTTGGTGTTAAGTTTTTTGAGTTCTTTTTATATCCTAGGGATTAATGCTCTATCATAGATGCACATGGTAAAGATTTTCTCTTATTCTGTAGGCTCTCTTCATATTATTGATTGTTTCCTTTGCTGTGAAGAAGCTTTTTAGTTTGATTCCATACCATTAATTTATTCTTGATTTTACTTCTTGCAACTTAGGAGTTTTGTTAAGAAAGTTCATTCCTAAGCCAACATGGTGAAAATTTGGGACTACTTTTCTTCTATTAGGTGCAAGGTCTGTGTTCTAGTGCTAAAGTCCTTCATTCACTTTGAATTGAATTTTGTGAAGGGTAAGGGAAACAATTTTAATTTCATTTTGCTATGTATAGATTTCCAGTTTTTCCCAGCACCATTTGTTGAAGATCTGCCGCAGGCCAGCTGCAGCAAAATAACCAGGGGGTGTGACGAACAACTTGTGTACATTGATATAGCAGCAGAGGGAGCCGTTCATTGTAAGACAACAGAGGTATTTATACATTCCACACAGCTTATCTTAATTAACACAAACTAGATACAGCAATCAACCAATAAGAAATCTTCACACTTAATGGCTCGCTGGCGCCACCTCACAAACCACTCCCCCTGGCAAAATACCAGGCGCCATCCTGACTTGTTTACAGACTCTAACAAAGATCCTGTCTTTACTTCAATGTTTGTATTTGATGCCTTTATCTTGTGTGAGATAATTGTATTTATGTGAGTCTGTCTCTGTACCTTCTATTCTGTACTCTGGGTCTACAGTTTTTGTGGAAATATCATGCTGTTTCTCTTACTGTGGCTCTGTAATACAATTTGAAGTCTGGTATTGTGGTGGCTTCGGCTTCACTTTTCTTGCTAAGGATTACTTTGGCTATTCTGTGTCTCTTATTTTTCCAATGAACTTTATGATTTATTTTTCTATTCATTTGAAGAATGTCACTGGAGTTTTAACAAGAATTGCATCAATTCTGTATAACACTTTAAGTGGTAAGGCCATTTTAACCATATTAATTCTGCCTATCTAAGAGCATGAGAGATCTTTCCATCTTCTAAAATCTACTTCAGTTTTTTTTTTCTTTAGTATTCTGTAGTTTTTATTATAGAGGTCTTTCACCTCTTTTGTTAAATTGATTCCCCATTTTTTTGAGGCTATTGGGAATGGGATAGTTTTCCTATTTTCTCTTTCAGTGCTCATCACTAATGTATAAGAATGCATTTGATGGGGCTGGTGATATAGCTCAATTGGTAGAGTGCTTGCCTTGCATGTGTAAGGACCTGGGTTCAATCCCAGCACCAAAAAAAAAAAAAAAAAGAAGAAAAGAATGCATTTGATTTATGGATGTTAATTTTATATTCTGCTAGTATGCTGAATTTATTTATTAGTTCTAGAAGTTTTCTGGTGGATTTTTTTTCTTCTTAATATAGAATTATGTAGTGGCCAAATGGTGATAGTTTGAGGTCTTCTTTTTCTGTATGTATCCCTTTAATTTTTTTGATCTGTATAATTGCTCTGGTTACAATTTCAAGGATAATGTTGAATAAAAGTGGTGAAATAGGGAATCCTTATCTTATTTCGGTTCTTAGAAAGAATGCTTTTAATTTTTTCTCCATTTAGAATTATGTTGGCCTTGGGTTTAGCATAAATAACTTTTACAATGTTGAGGTATGTTCCCATTATCCCTAGTTTTTCTAGTGTTTTGAACATGAAGAGGAGCTGTATTTTGTCAAATGCTTTTTCTACATCTATGGAGATAATCATATGATTCTTGTCTTTAAGTCTGTTGATGTGATGTGTTTTGTTTGTTAATTTCTGTATGTTTAGCCAACCTTGCATCCCTGTAATGAAGCCCACTTGGTTGTTGTGTGCTATCTATTTAATAAGTTTTTGTATGTAATTTGCCAGAATTTTATTGAGAATTTTTGCATCTATGTTCATCAGAGATATTGGTCCGAAGCTTTCCTTCCTTATTGTGTCTTTGTCTGGTTTTAGTATAGGGGTGATACTAGCTTCATAGAATGAGTTTGGAAGGGTTCCTTCCTTTTCTGTTACATGGAATAATTTAAGGAGGGTTGGTGTTAATTCTTCTTTGAAGGTCTTATAGAACTATGCTGAGAATCTGTTAAAGTCTTCAGGATTTTCTATTTTATTGGATCATAAATTTTCAAAATGGTTTCCAATTAACTTCTGAATTTTAGTAGTGGCTGCCATGATATTTCCTTTTTTATCACAAATTTTAGTAATTTGAGTTTTCTTTCTCTTATTCTTCATTGGTGTGGCTAAGGGTTTATAAATTTTATTTATTTTTTCAAAGAACCAACTTTTTGTTTTGTTAATTTTTAAAATTATATCTTGCTTCAATTTCATTGATTTCAGTTCTGATTTTATTTTTTTCCTGTCTTCTACTGCTTTGGGTGTAAATTCATTATTCTTTTTCTAGGGCTTTGAGATGTAATTTTTGGTCATTTATTCATTGACTCTATTCTTTTAATGAATGAGCTCAATGCAATGAACTTTCATCTTATCACTGCCTTCATAGTGTCTCAAGAGATTTTGATAAGTAGTATCACTCTTCTCATTTATCTCTAAGTATTTTTATATTTCATTCCTGATTTCTTCTGCTATCCATTTGTCATTCATTAGCATTTTATTTAGTCTCCAGCTGTTACAGTAGCTTCTATTTTTATTCTATATTAGATTTCTAATTTCTTTCCATTATGATCTGATAGAATGCAGAGTATTATCTTTTTTTTTTGTATTTAGTAAGAGTTGCTTTGTGTCATAAGATACGGTCTATTTTAGAGAAGGATCCTGTGCTACTGAGAAGAAAGTGCATTCACTCATAGATGGATGGAATATTCTGTATATGACTGTTAAGTCTAAATTATTGATTGTATTATTGAGTTCTATAATTTCTTTGTTTAGTTTTTGCTTGCAAGATCTATTAATCTATTAAGTAGTGAGAGAGGTGTATTAAAGTCACACAGTATTATTGTGTTGTGGTCTATTTGATTCTTAAAATTGAGAAGGGTTTTTTTTTTTTATGTACATAGATGCTCCATTGTTTGGGGCATAACTATTTAAGTTTGTTATGTCTTGATGATGTAGAATTCCCTCAAGCAATATGAAATGTCCTCCTTTGTTCCTTCTGATTAACTTTAGCTTGAAGTTCACTTTATGTGATATGAGGATAGAAATTCCTGCTTGTTTATGCAATCCATGTGAGTGACATTTTTTTCCCAACCTTTCACCTTCAGTCCATGGATGTCTTTGCCTATAAGGTGAGGCTATTGGAAATAGCATATTGTTGGGTCTTGTTTTTAATCCAGTATGCTAGTCTATGTCTTTTGATTAACAAGTTTAGGCCGTTAATGTTAAAGGTTATTATTGAGACATGATTTGTATTCTCAGTCCTTTTGGTTTATTTCTAGCTTTTAATTTGAATCAGTTTCTCCTTTGATTGACTATTCCTTTAGTGTAATTCCTCCCTTTGCTGGTTTTCACTTTTTAAAAAATTTCATATTCATGGAATGGTTTGTTGAGAATGTTCTATAGTAAAGGCTTTGTAATTGTGAATTCTTTTAGCTTTATTTTATTTTATTTTTACCATGGAGGGGTTTTTATTGCATCTTCCAATATGAAGCTTAATTTTGCTTGATATAGAATTCTTGGTTGGCATCCATTTTATTTCAGGGCTTGGTATATATTATTCCAGGACTTCCTATTTTGAGGGTCAGTGTTGAGAAATCAGCTAAGATCCGAATTGGTTACCCCGTATACATAATCTGATATTTTTCTCTCACAGTCTTTAAAGTTCTATCCTTACTCTGGGTATTAGGCATTTTCAATATAATGTACCTTGGTGTTGGTCTGTTGTAACTTTGGACATTTTGGGTCCTATAGTATTTGATTTTCCATTTCATTCATTAGGTTTGGGAAATTTTATGATATTATTTCATTGAAAAGATTGTGCCTTCTTTTTTTTTTTTTGTATCTCTGCTCCTTCATCTATCCTGATAAATCTTAAATTTGATCTTTTTTACCCCATAATTCTTGGAAGTTCTATTCATGGTTTCTTACCATCTTCTCTGTGTGGTCAACTTTATTTTCAAGACTATATATTTTGTCTTCATTGCCTGAAGCTCTGTCTTCCAAGTGGTTTAGTCTGTTGGTGATGCTTTCCATTGAGTTTTTAATTTAGTTTATTGATTTCCTCATTTCAAGGATTTCTGCTTGATTTCTTTCAGAATCTCTATCTCTTTTTTGAAGAGGTCTTTTAACCTCCTGAAACTTACCTCTGATTTTACTCCTTACATTGTCCTGTATGCCATGGATCAATTTAACTGTGTACATTCTAAACTCCTTCTCTGACATTTCTTTTACCATGTTGTCGATTGCCCCAGTCCGGCTGCAGCAAAATAACTGGGGGGGTGACGAATAACTTGTGCACATTGATACAGCAGGAATGGGAGCCGTTTATTGTAGGGCAACAGAGCTATTTATACATTTTGCACAGCTTATCTTAATTAGCATAAACTAGATACATCAATCAACCAATAAGGAATCTCCACACTTAATGGCTCCCTTTTGTTACTTCTCAAACCACTCCCTCTGACATTTTGCCAGGCACCATCCAGACTTGTTTACGAACTCTTAACATTTCTCTGGCAAAATACCAGGTGTTATTTTTGACTTATTTACAGACCTTAACAGTCGATGAATTCTATTGTTGGAACATCTTGGTTTATTTGGGGTGCTTTGTCCCCAGATTCCCAATCAGGCACTTCTCTCCCAGCCAGTCCTGTAAGCAGCCAGATTGGAGTGGATAGGGGAAGGCAGGTGAGTTTTAGCGACCAGTATTCCCCTGTGTAAACCTCTATCCATGCTTGATTTTCTCCTGATCACTTAGGTACACTTTCTGTCACACAGAATGGGGTTGTCTGGCTTGTTTTTTTTTTTTCCAGCCAGATTGGGTCTGCCAGTAATTGATTCCCCCAGTTGTTGGCTTCTGTGCCAGGGCTGCAGAATAGTTCCTTCTTCTGTTGTCCATGCACACTGCTGAGAGATATGGTAGCTTCCCTCCTGTACATGGATACTATGTTTTTCAGAACAGTGTCTCTTATCTCTAAACTCTCCATACTCCACATGCCTAAGTCTTCCCAAGAATTAGGGTTTCTTTAATTCCTTTATTGCTTTATTGTGTTTACATAGGGGCTGCTCTGGTTTGCACCTCCAGCTGTTGTCATGGCTGTGGGACTGGGGACCTTCCCCTTTATTTTATTATGCAAGATCTCCTGAGTCCCTGATTTGTTTTGAAGGTCCAGCATTAAACTCCAATAATATCCCCTCTAATTCTTGATTATTCACCCACCTTGTTGAAAAGCTGCCTATGTGCTTTTCTTAGTTCATGCTATGGATCCACCAGGGAAGTGACCCCTTTATTCTGCCATCTTCCCAGTACTCAGAATTTGTTAAATTACAATTTTGGGACAGTGTGTGTAATTTGGGTTGAAATAACATGAAATGTCGTATTATTTTAATTTTATTTATTTGTTGTTTAGAATGATCTCAAATGCTCTCAAATATTGCATTTGCAGTAATGACAATGACCATCAAGATGCATTGAGCTAGCAACTGTTCAAATTGTTTGTATCTAATCCTTGTAGAACTCCATGAGGGAGTTATTATCCTACTTTACGAGGAAGCTGAGGCATAGAGCAATTCAGCAACTCACCCAAGGTCTAACATCTAAAAAGGAAAGAGTTAGAATTAGTATCCAAATTATTTGCTGACATTTAACAATTAAGCATTACTGCATCAAAGGGAAAGTCCACTTTTGAGCACTAAAAAAATTAATTTGTATTTCTATGAAGTCTCTATCTATCATCATCTCACTATTTAGTTTTTAAAAGCTTAGATGTTCTAAAAGTCTTTATAGAAAAGATGAATACCTGGAAACCTTACCCATCTCCCATCCCTAGAGGTGACCACTTTTAGTTCTCTTGAGAGAATCTCTTGGTGCTTTTCTCCTTATCTCTAAATAGCATGTTTTTTGCTACTTCATCATATTTCCAACTATGACACTATTTAAAATTAACTTCCACCATATAGGAAGGAAATTTGGCTATCTTTCACCTCTCTGCATATCTTCTTGCTAGACCAATATTCTGTATTTATGTTATTGAGACTATGAACATGATATTAATAACTGAATCATGGAATATCCTATGCTTGATATCCTTTCTTGCATAAATCTTTGTTCTCCCTGTCACTACTATTTTGCTACTTTATTCATCTTATTGCTTAGTTTTCTATAGATTTATCATAGTTTATCCTCAACCTCTCATCTACTCTATAAATGTCTTCTAACCCTTTCATGTTCTTAGATAAACCTGCTCCAGAGTTGAGTTGATTTCTAGACTCACTGCTAAGTTCATAGCCCTGAGAATCTCTATCCCCATGATTCTGAGGATCCCCTTTGCCTCTACAGGAATGGGGCCCTGGTTTTTGTATACTATGTCTACTCTTCCTTGATGTACTGTTCTGGCTTGTTGGAGCACATATTAGAAGCTTCCCTCAAACATTTGAAGTTGGCTCTTTGCTCACACTGAAGAACAGGTGATAAAACACTAGTCAAAAATCTCTGCAAATTGGGATGTGACCATGGATCATGGGAGTTGATCTGGGTCATTCTCTTGAAAAACAACTGGTTTTCAGTATCTTTAAGTACTTTAGTTTTAGTTAATTGGTTTCCTTTGAAAAAACCTTATAAATCTCTTGCCCAAGCTCATCTTCCAGCTTTCTGAATGTCATATAAACTTTTACTTATTTCCCAGGTAGTCCATAGGGAACCTGCTCTCAGTCTTATATGGAGTTTCCCAGTGCTGAGAATAAATCTCCCATCTTCTCCTAGATTGCTGGAGATATAGTCATCTGACTGGGCAGAATGGCAGGAAGAACTTGGGCATATCTAGTTCTTAGAGAGACTGTCAATTCACCTTTACCTGCTACTCTCAGAGGTATCTGGTGTTGTCAATTCCTAAGTTTTGCTTTCTGTAATGCAAAGCAAATTGTTTCTTGGCTTTTTTCCCACTGTGTTTGAGATTCAGCTTTTTCAAATCTGAAAAGTCATTGCTTCTTCACCTTGTTTTCTGCTTCTCAAAATGTTGTTGTCCCCTCTATGATCTTCATGGCTTTTGTAAGTTTGTAATATCAATACAAATAAAAAAAGGAAAACCATTTTAAATATAACTTAAATGGGATTTCAAAAGGGAGCAGTTGCAAATGCATGTTTCTAAGCACACATCTTTATTTGGAAATTGTAGATGTTTTTAGTTTTGCATGATTGTCAGTTTATCTTTTAATGGCCTGAAAGTCTACCATGGTAGCCTGTATGTGTGAGTGAGAATGGGATTGTGAATGTGTGAGTATGTGTTACTCTTCCTTCCATTCTCAGGGGTGGGCTATAGCACACGAATCACATAAAGCACAGAAGGAAAGCAGAGTGATGTGTGGGAAAGAGCAAAAGCTTAGGAAGAAGAGACCTGGGAAAGACTCTTCTGTTGATTTAGAAGATCAATTCTCTTGGCACCTTACTTCCTTGTTTAGGGTCACCATCTCATAGTTTGCATTTTTCAGAATTAGATAAAGTGTTATTCAACAGAAGCCCTGGATATAGTGCTCTGTGAAGGCCACTTTCCTTCTTGAATGACGGGAAAGCATTTGCAGGCAGGTAGTAGGGAGGCCGGGGAGATACACATGATTTGTACAATGATACTTCCTTTGTAATATTGACCGGGGCTAAACCAGTTGACTAAAATAGCTGGCATCTGAAAACCCCTCTAATTTCTAGATTCTGTAAGTTATTATAAAAACCTCACTGTAAGAACTCAGTCATTTTGATTTAACAAATGTGGTGTGTACTGTATAGGGATGATGTATTTTGGGCTAATGAGTATTGAGACTTTCTGAGAAAACGCACCCTGTATGACCATCTGAGCTGGTGACAGCAGTTGTGGGAATGTGTATGTGGGTGTTGAACTAAAAACTAGGTAGGTTTAACAGAGAGGACTTCATTTACTCACACATCTATTCATTACTATCACATAGAGGTTTTTTGCCTTATCCTGTTTAAAGGGAAAGCCTCTGAAATATAGAAGTGTTGAAAAATATAATAATCACACCTGTGAATAATTACTGGAAGGCCACTATCTTGCTAGACATGGAGAATTTAGGTTGGCATAGTCAATGTTCCAGGTGTTAGAAAAGTGATTAAGGGAGTTATCATTTGGCCCTAACATTTGGGTAGAAGGAAAGGCAAGAGATACGCTGTTTCCAAATGAGTCATTAGCTGACTTCTTTTCAAAAAGGTTCACCTTGCTTCTTAAATCTCACTTTTATGTCTAGATTATAAACTGCTCCTTTTAAACCCTGACCCCCGTTCCCCAAAAAAGAAAAAAAACTCCACAAACAAAAACAGAAACAGAAAGAAAGGGGGGAAAATGTGAGTAAAGAGCATGATGTTAGTCCCATCCTCACCTACTGTTTTCAGATCAAGATTTTCTTTAATTAGCCGAAAAACATATCCAGGAAGCTTTTCTTCATGTAAAGATGCAGGTAGTTCCTCCTCAAACTGGGATTTGTACAGTAAAATTGGTATGGGATGAAGTATGTTCTCCTTTGGAAGACAAGGGGGACATTTCGAGATTACTTTAAGTTTGGCTCCCTGATGGTTCTCTGCCATCTGTCAACTCTTCTGTGGTTATTAAACAGTGATGGCCGAACAGGTAAGAAATGGTTAATGATTGTGCAATAGAGAAAATGCCACAAACTAAGACTTTGTCTTTTGATTCTTTCAGAAAAACATATAAAAACAATGTTCATAATCAGTTGTTTCTCTAGGGCTTTAAATGGATTTCAAGAGCTTTCTTAAAAGGGCTGTGTGTGTTTTAAATTTCTGCTTCCACTAAGGCAAAGCTTTGTTATATGGTGGTCACGGGCCTTGAAATGCCCGTCTCCCTCACTCTATTTTTGAGTTCATGTTTTTTCTTTATAAAGTAATAGCTTTCAAATCCCTTTATTTTTATTTCAGAAACCATTAATGCCTGTCAGCTGCCCGTGGGGGTATCATATAAATTCCTAAGTTTGCCATTCAAGGTCCTCCACTCTATGACCCCAATTTACTTTCCCTATTTGTCTGTCACTATTTTCCTGCATAAACCTTTCCATTCAACCAGGCAGAAATGTACACGGCACCCCACAGGCCTTTTAGTTTTGCCTGTATTTCAGAAAGTCTCTCCCTTCCGTCATGTGTGTCAGGTGCTGGCCCTTCTACGAGACTGGACCTGGATCCCTTGGCTAAGCTTCCTAGCCCAAGTACATGATCAGTCCATGCTACGCCCTTGCACATGTCATCCGGGTCCTTCAGGAACCATTTGGTGTCCACTGCCCCTTCATGTTTCATCTAGGTCTACTTCATGGAACTCTGCCTGGGAAGTAAACTCTTTGGCAGTGGTGGTTTTATATTTGTTTCCTCACATTGAAAGATGTGCATGGTTATTTGCATGTCTGTCAATCACCTACTTTTATTTTCTGCTGTCTACTCCCACTGTAATGTAGTTCCAAAAGACTCCAAAAGAATGGAGACAAAAAAAAAAAAAAAACCTAGAAACTATACATGTCAGAAAGCTTGGCTCTGGAGCCCGTGTTCTCACCCACTCACCTACATGGCCTTGGGCAGGTTGTTGGTGATCCCCACTGTTATTGGTAAGTTTTTTGTTTGTTTGTTTTTCTTTCCCTCTCAATAGGATTTTGACAGCATTGGCCACTCATTCCTGGAATGTTCCAGCTCTGTTAGTTTGTATAATACTTCCCTCTGTTCTATTCCCTTGTCCCACCCAATCCCACCCATTTCTTCTCTAGTCATCCCCTGGGAGATATGTATGTATATATGTGTGTGTGTGTGTGTGTGTGTGTGTGTGTGTGTGTGTGTATTTTATCATCACTTTTGCCCCTAGGTTTTGTCATCATTATCATTATCATTTCTCCCCCCCCACACCTTTTTTTTTGTGATTCTGGAGATTGAACTCAGGCCCCCAAACATGCTGGGCAAGTGCTCCATCACTGAGCTGTACCCCCAGACCTCGTTGTTACTTTTCTGTGCTTTCTCTACGTTCTTCTTCCTAGCCCAGTACTTTTTGACCTCAGTGGGATGACACACTGAGTGTCACACTCCATCATGACATATGTCAAAACTAGTCACTTATCACAGTGTCACAGTCATGACACATGTCAAAACTAGTCACTTATTGATAAGCATTAAGTTATAATCCCTCGAGAATGATTTACTTTTTTAATTAGTTAGACTCACTCCCAAGTTATTATCACAAGGATGTCAGCTCATCTGCATTTCAACAGCGTCTGCTGGTTGGGTGCAACAAGGTAGAATTTGAATTATCTGTAAGTGAGTAGCTCATAATTCATAGCCTATTTTATATTTTCTGAAAATATCCCTGACCTGTGGTTATTGATGTATCATTAATACTTACAGCAATTTTGAAATATTATAGTCAGTAAGCTGTGGATTTATAGCTGCATTTGTTACCTTGATTTTTGCAATAGGTACATATTTAATAAGGAAAAGAGGTAAAGAAAACATGTGTATGTGTCTTGTCCTTATAGCAGAGAAATGGAAGTAAGGCTATAATTAAAGTTTCCAAATTAAAAACAAAGTGATTATTCAAATGGTATGTGCAATAATACTATTTACATTACTATGAATAATTGTTAATACTATGGGTCATACTTCTTTTTTTTTTTCTTTTTATTGGTACTGGGGATTGAACCCAGTAAAGCTTTACTAGTGAGCTAATCCCCAGCCCTTTTTATTCTTTCCTTTGAGACAGGGTCTCGCTAAGTTGCTGAGGCTGGCCTCAAACTTGTGATCCTCCTGCCTCAGCCACCCAAGTCTCTGGGATTATAGGCATGTATCACCAAGCCTGGCTATGTGTTATACATTTTGATGATAAATTTATGTTTTCCTACTCTTTATTAGTATATGATGTTTTTCTTTTATTAGCTGTAAGGGTCTGAATTTTACCTTTTAAATATAGTTCAATATGTTTTTTATATTAGCTGTATGCACATGTTGTCACTCAAAAAATGGCAAGTTTTGAGATCAGGGAGCAGATCTCACTAATAATTTCTTAATAAAATAATTTTTTGAACATGACCTATAATAAAAAACTTTGGGAGCTTTGCCTTACTTATCCAACTACGTGTGTGTTTGCGTGTATGGGTGCACATGCACACGTGTGTGTTTGGTTTTCATTACAATTCAGCATGCTTCTGGGAGTATATCTCCTATAAATGTCATTCATCATCTCTCACAGCAAAAGAAAAGTTAGAAACCTCTGCTAGAGGCTATTTTATACACATCTGTAGGTTTAACTCTCTCTCATGTGTTAATGGCTCTTGAGTCTATAGCATCATCTATGATCCTCTCTCTGGAGCTGCCGGACTCATTTACTAAGCTACCTGCTAGGCATCAGTATGTGGACATCTTACAGATTTCCCAAACACAGAATTTCTGAAATTGAACCCATTTTTCAATCTCATTCCTCCTCCCAGTTGGATTTGCTTCTAGTATTGTGCATTTTTGTTGATAGCATCATCATTCATCCACTCTGTTAAATTCATTAAAAATAATGTTCAGTGTTTCAGAGGCCAGTAGCCCAGTCCTGTTTATCTACTAAATATCCCTGAAGTTGTCTTCTCTTTTCTCATTTTCTTCAACCTAACATAGCCGCTCATCATTTCCTGTTGATCACTTCATAGTCCAGTGGCTCTCAAATTTCAGTATGTATCACAATTATTAAAACATAACGAGTTAGATTCCCATCTCCAGAATTCTAATTCAGTAGGTCTAGGGATAGTTCCAAGAAATTGAATGTCTAACCAGGTGTTTTTCTGAGAAAGTCTTTTATTTCTCTTCTCCAGAGAAGAAAATACTCTGTATGATAGTATAATGATAGGCATGTGTCATTAGGCATTTGTCCAAATTTGTAGAATATGTAATATCAAAAGTGACCTAGTGTAAAACCATGGACTTTGGGTGATAATCATGTGTCAATATTGATTCATTAGTTATAGCAAATATACCACTGTCATGCAAAATTTTGACAATAGGGAAGGCTGTTCCTATGTTAGGGCAGGGTAGTATGTATGGTAAATAGCTGTACCTTCTGTTCAATTTTGCTGTGACCCTAAACTGCCCTAAAAATAAGTCTGCATTTTAAAACCATATTATACAGGACTTAGTATATGTAACGTGCTTAATTAATTATCCAACTCAAAAATGTTTATATTTTCTATTATGTAATATATCTTCTGCTGTCTAGCTATCATTTTCACTACAGTAGAATGTCTATCAAACACATTCTAGTGAAAGAATTGTGACCTAGGCAAGAATTATGAAACAAGAATTCCACCAAAAGAAGCCAGTGCTGAGCAAGAGGAAGAACCCATATTTCCACATAATTTGAGTGAACCTTGATGTAAGGATCATGGCACTAAAGATGCTAATGGGAGCTAGTTCTTCTGTGAAGGCAATTTTACAAACTGCAATTTTTGGTCATTCTTGGGAAATATTACTTGGACCTCAGGTCCCTCTGAGGAGCTTCTGTGGGTATCACATAGATCCTCCAGCAGCTTTGTACGGTGGACGACACACGGTGACCATGATTCCCGGAGATGGCGTTGGGCCTGAACTTATGATGCACGTCAAGTCTGTGTTTAAATATGCGAGTGTGCCCGTGGACTTTGAGGAAGTGCTGGTGAACTCCACATCTAGTGAAGAGGAAGTTCACAACGCTATCATGGCTATCCGTCGAAACCGTGTGGCTTTGAAGGGCAACATCGAAACCGATCACAACCTGCCACCTTCTTACAAATCCCGCAACAGTATGCTTCGCACCACCCTCGATCTCTATGCCAATGTCATTCATTTCAAGAATCTGCCAAACGTGCAGACCCGGCACAAGAACATAGACATCTTAGTTGTTCGGGAAAATACAGAGGGCGAGTATAGCAACCTGGAGCATGAGAGTACGAAAGGAGTGATAGAGAGTCTGAAGATCATTACCAAGGCCAGTTCTATGCGCATTGCTGAATATGCCTTCCAGCTGGCCCAGAAAATGGGGCGTAAAAAAGTGACAGCTGTGCACAAGGCCAACATCATGAAACTGGGAGATGGACTCTTCCTCCAGTGCTGTCGTGAGGTGTCATCCCGCTATCCTCAGCTCATCTTAGAAGGCATGATTGTGGACAATGCTACCATGCAGCTGGTATCCCAACCCCAACAGTTTGATGTCATGGTGATGCCCAATCTTTATGGCAACGTCATTAACAATATCTGCACAGGGTTGGTTGGGGGGCCTGGCCTGGTACCTGGAGCCAACTATGGTCGCTTATATGCAATATTTGAGACAGCTTCAAGGCATACGGCCAAGAATTTAGCTCACAAGAATATCGCCAACCCTACGGCCATGCTGCTGGCAAGTTGCATTATGCTGGATTACCTCAAACTCCATTCCCATGCCACCCGAATTCGTACTGCAGTCTTAGAATCCATAGGCAATAAAAATATCCAGACCCCAGACATCGGAGGCCAGGGTACCACGTTGGACATCATTCACAACATCATGGAAAACGTTCAAGGTTTCAAGTAGATGATCAGTGCCTTGGAGTCTGTTATTACCCAAAGTCCTTCCTATCTTCCTCTTTACCCATTCACCCTCCACACCTAATCCTTGCCAGCAAGGCTAATGTACAGAATAAACCATCTGTTCCAATTCAGGAGAAGAAGTGTATCAAGACTGATTTTTCCCCACTAAATTAAAATTCCATAAACATTGCTTATTTAAATTAGACAAACCTATTGCATCATAAACGATTTGTGGACATTCTTTCTATTTTAATCAGTGATTCTCACCTCTCTATGATATTATACAATGAATAAATCAGAGCTGTTTGTGCAGTCTGAAGGGCTTTCCCAGGACCTAGTGCACTGATTTTCTTTTATCTGTGTCATTAAAATTCAGTAAACCAGCCTACAGAGAATCTGTTTTTTTCTCTAGAGGTTATTAATGAGCTAATTAGTGCAATAAACTTTGCCTACAAAATATACATTGTAACTTTAATAATAAATAAAGTAACATAAAGCTGAGCTAGTGCAGAATGCTTTCACTCCTTCCTCAATATTCTCCTTTTCCATGGTGTTGTTTAGGACATTTATGTGATAAATTTTCTCTGTGTTCTTTTGCACACATAAAAATTGATGGAAACTGCAGCTCCCCTGGAAAAGAGATTTTTAAATTTCTTTCAGCTCAGCTCAAGAGTGTAGAAGTCAAATCTCTACAATCAGAGTCCACAATTCTTGATATACAAATGAAACCATGGATTGCAAACTCTGTGCTCAGTGCTTCATAGTTTCTTTTGGTCCACTTTTAAACTTGCTATCAAAGAAAGCCCTGAACTAATCTAAATATTTGCATCATTTAATTCTATTTTATTTACCGTATTTTAAAGGTCATAGTTGGGAGACATGCAAACAAAATAATTCTATTAGTACTTAGAAATTGTTATTACTCAAGGAAAATGTAAAAACACAATGATTATGAAAACTGATGGTAGTTTTATCAGCAGGATAGAAATAAGATTGAGAAAAGCAGTGGATTCTGCATCCTGTATAATCTGTGGATCTTACCATACTTCACATAGCACAAGTTAAAGACACTTTTTTTTCAGCCTCTGTGGTCTCCAGGAGGCTCCCGTTGAGTTGAGTGCCCTTGATCTCACCTAACCTAATTATATACAAAGGTAGGCCAGAGTTTGGAAAATGGAAAGTTAGTTTGAGGAGATTTAATTTGAGGAGAAATCAATTACCTTCAACCCCATCTAGAAGCCTTTCTTGAAGAATAAGGCAAGCAGGGAAGAGTCAATTGGAAAATAACCATGGTAATTGCATGTATTGCACAATTAGACATATCCCTTGCCAGGATGGATGCCACTGCCCTCCTGTTGCACCCACCTCTGGGCAGCTCTAGACCTTTGTGAGTAGTTCTTTAACAAGTGGATTTTAGTATGAACCCCACCCCACCCTAATCCCTAAACCTTAACTCACCCCACCAAATTTGTACCCCCTTTTCTCATGACTAGGAGAAATGATTCATGGCACAATCAGCCCAACTGCAGGCAGTGACCCAGCTGTCACCTTCCACTTAGCAATGGGAGTTTATGGGCCACTTAGGCTCAAGTTTTCCTCTATGAAGAATGGCCATCTCCAGAATCCTCTCAAGACAGCTGTGATGACACCTGGCACACAACAATGGCACTTTCTATTGCCATTGTTAGATTTTCCCTCTTAGCTATGAATGTCCCAAGGGATAATATCATGTATGTTTTTACTTGTCCTCTGTCATCTCTAATATAATTACTGTACATGCAATGTAACAAAAATGTATCTTTGTTGAAGTAATCAGGAAATGAATGTTGTGGTTGATACTGCCTCGCTTTTCTTATTTGTGAAGTGAGAAAATAACTACCTATGCCATAGGGTTGTTGGGAAGATGGAGTGAGAAAATGCACTTTAAGCTTATAACATTGTGATAAGTGCTTGTGTTTTTCTTTTTCTTTTTTTTCTTAACATTACTGTATTTGTCCCTGATGTGATTTCTTCCTGTACATCTATTCTTTGAATTCAAAGTTGTTTGTCGCTGTCCACCTTTTCTCCTACTTAAGTGCATGCCATCACACCATGGAAGATTCAGTGTATGTGGACATGGTCATGAGTCCCCTGAGACCCCAGAACTCTTTCAGTTCTGAACTAAAGGTCAACAAAAAAAATATCACTTTAAGGTGGATCATGATGAAAACGAGCACCAGTTATCTTTAAGAATGTCAGTTAAAGGGCAGGTACAGAGAATGAATTGCACATTGTCAAAGCAGGGGCAATGGATTATGAAGGCATCCAATCCAAGTAACATTGGCAACTTGGACAAGGTTTGTACAGCCAAGGCTTCCCTTGGACTCAGGTGGTCTTATGGTTGAAGTGTAGTTCACAGCCTATGTGTATTAATGACACACAACACTGAGTAGTCCTCAGGAAGCTGCAGAGTCAGAAGGTGAAGAGGAGGAGAAATATAAAACTCTTATGCACATCTGGGAAGCAACCTAACCCTATAAATGGTAGCAAGTTTCTATAGAAAAAAAATAAAACTTACTACACATGAAGAAGGTGGTGGTGGTGGTGGTGGTGGTGGTGGTAATTTTGATGAAGAGGGAAATTGAAGACCCATCTCTGTTGAAGAAATCTACATGAGATACTCCCACCAAAAATGCACAGAAATCAAACCAGAGTACAAAAAACACAAACATTAACACAAACATTAAAAAAAAAACAAGTTCTGAAACATGAAAAGGACCTAATTCTGTAGAAGACATTAAAAGCAAAATGCAACCAAGTATAGAAACAGGTGGTTCTCTTCCCAAAGTGGAAGCCACGATCGCCAATGACGGAAGTTGCTTCCAGAGCAGGAGGCAACTCAAGACGTCTGGCAGTAGAGGAAGTCTCTTTCAGAAAACAGTTAAAACAGTTTGTTAAAATTTTCTTATTATTTCTGTAACAGTTGATATTTGGCTGCCCTTTATATTTCCAAGTGAGAACTTACCCTACCATGTTTGATACATGTCCAGGTTCCATTGCCAAGAATGTGTTGTTTTATTTTTAAAGATGGAACTCCATTCTTTACTTAGTTTTAAGTGTATCTGGAGCGCTAGGATAGGACATAGTTGTACTATGGTATAACCATCATAGCTGACCACCATCGTTGAGGTCAGGCATGGAAATGGCAGTGAGACAAAAATATACATGTGAAATAAACAGCATTTTAGTAACATGAAAATATCAACTATTATCCATATATGAAGCATTCTATTTTTATCCATTACCTGCCTTTCTAATGCTAATCCTGAAGAAAACTGGTTGAATTACATTATTGCATTATAGATTGTTGGTTTGTAGTCAACTTTCAACTAGGGAATCAAATCATTATAAGTGCTCTTACCCTCTCTCCTTTTTATTTCTTGAAACCAGTAGCTCCTCTTTCCCCGATGCCTCCTTTCTCATTAACCTTTCTCATCACTGGAAACTTCCCAGTTTTTCTTGCTGTAAGTGTAGACTTCTAACTTGGGTCACGCTTGCCATTGAGTCTCCTTCAGTCTATTTTCTACAATGCACCCAGCATGATCTCTCTGAAAAGCAACAGACTCAAGTCACTTCCCTACTTAAAACCCTCATTCGGGGCTTCCTTTGTCCTTTAGAGAAAGTCAACTGAGCACACACAATACTGTACAGTACATTCCTGGCCAATAAGAGTGATAGAGTCATTGATCGCTGGAGTCCCTGAACCTAGGACAGAGACAGGCTCTTTTTCATGCTCACTCTAAATACGAAAGGAAGGAAGGGAGTAAAGAAAGGAAGGGCAGGCTTATGTTCACAGGACTGGGGGACTGACTTTAGTCTGTCAACCTTTCTTTACAAAATTCTCCTCTCTAAATAATACTGAACCCTTGAGGCAGTAAAACAGGTGGTTGGCAGGCTGTCTCTGTTTCCTGAAAAGATTTCTTTTGTACTACATTCATTGGGTAATTTCATCTTATCCTTTATCAATTTACTCGGAGTTGTTTATGGTCCTAGTGTTCTAAGGAATAGCCACAACAAGTTGTCTGACTTTTTTCTGAATTAATTCTTTACTGAGGCTCTATTTGGCTAATGACTTTACAATTCACTCAGCTGTGTCACAGGAGCCTTGTAACACTGGATAGGTTGCTTAAAACACTTATCTTCCAGTTTGTAACACTGGATAGGTTGCTTAAAACACTTATCTCCAGTTTGCTCCTGTTTCAGATAAAAGGGATAAAAGGTAAATGTCTACCTTCATGGGATTCTTATAGAAAATTAAATAACATTGCTTTGGTTATCTATTGCTGCATAACAAACCCCTCAGAACACAGTGGTTTAGAACAGTGATTATTTACCATGTAGTTTAATCAGGTGGTTATTATTAGCATGAGTCTCAGGATGGCTTGATAATGATGGCTATCAGTCAGGAGCCTCCATTCTTCTCCACATGACTGGCTAATGCACTTGTTTTGTTTCTTCCTAGTGTAGCACCTAGTTTCTTTTTCTTTTTTTAAAAAATATTTTACTTTTCAATTGTAGTTAGACACAATACCTTTATTTTATTTTATTTTATTTATTTTTATGTGGTGCTGAGGATCGAACCCAGGGCCTTGCATGTGCTAGGTGAGCGCTCTACCACTGAGCTACAACCCCAGCCCGTAGCACCTAGTGTCCAAGGAGCAGAGACCAGGGCTGTGGATCTCTTAAAGCCTAGTCTTGGAAGCTTTTAATACCATTTCTACCACACGTCATTACTCAAAGCAGGCAATAGAGGCAGAACAGGTATAAGAATAGGGAGAATAAATGTCCCCTCTTGAAGGGATAATGACGAGACCACTTTGCGAAGGAGTCAGAAGTATTATTGTTATGGCCATTTTGGAATCATAATCTATTATTATGAAACTATATTTAAAGCTGTGTCCAAAGCACCTGCCACATTGGGCCTTGCTTAAGCAAAGAAAACTACTATCTTTGACTTCTCCCCCTTTCATTTTGTCTAGTTTCACTGTCAATTCTGCCACATAATGATCCCTGTGTTGATGCCTTTTATTCCATCACATTTCTTCTGGGTTTATATTGTCTCCAGGACTATTTAAAGAGTTATATAACTGACTTCAAATTTGACCTCCTTCATTCCATATTTTGTCTTCTACTAATTTTTTTCACCTATTTGACTTTTGCCTCAATACGTTATATGCTACTTGAGGGTAGGAAATATATTTAACCAATGTTTTGGACCTTGTATTACCCAGCATAGTTCTTGCATAGTAGGTATAACTTCATAATTAAACACATTCCAAAGTGGATTTATTATGGTAATTATATTTATTATTATTTATCATGTGTCATGCATGTCCTACATGCTTTGCACTTACTAGTTTATTTGATTCTCATAGTGATTCTATTAGAGGATTATTATTACAATCCTCATAAAGGAAAATTAAGGGACAGAGATATTAAGAAATTTTCTCGAGGTCTCACAACTAACAGGAGATAAGGACAGATGAGGACGAACTGAAGCATTTGGAACTAGAACAATGTGTTTTAACGGTTATGCACATTTATACACTGTGAATTCCTTACTTCTATGGGTAAATGTGCTTGGTTTCAGGCATAGATCAATGTTTCCTTGTGAAAATAATCTCATAGACACGTAGAATTAAAGAAATGTCAAGAGAGTTCAGTTTTGCAGAAACTGTAGCCTGGTAGGGAAAGCAAATTGTCCTAATTTCACAACTAGTACCTAGCTGAGCCAAGATGAGGATCCAAGCCTTCTGACTACAGATTGAGCCAGAGTAAGGATCCAAGCCTTCTGATTCCAGATGATGTTCTCTTTTCACCATTTCACAACTCTCTTCTGATGTAACATACAGATAAATTACTGAAATTTTAAACACTTACTTTATGCCAAGTGCGGTTTTAAATAGTTTGTATATATATGAACAATTTTATCCTCACATTAACTTTTTATTTTGATAAGAAACTAAAGAAAGACAAGTTCAGTGACTTGTTCAAGGTCAATCGGATAGTAAGTAGGGAACCAGTTTTAAAATCCAGCCAAAGCCACTGTGTATAACCTTGACTACCACAGCTACTTTCCAAATATTTGGGTTAACCTTGATAGTCCAGAATGAAAGGGTATCATGTCTAGAATCAACGCCAAATATTAAAAAGAGATGACATTTCCAAAATGGTAAAGTTAAATAGTCAAATTATTCTTTTGGAGTAATGATAGACAAAAAGAAAACTTAGAACAAAGTGATGTGCTTTTGAAACAAACAAAAATGCTTAAATAGTGATGTGGAGTACATGCAAAGAAATAATTGAGTTTTGTAAATAAGAGAAGGGTTTTGAAGATATGTATACATGTCTGGATCATTATGGAGGTTGCAAGACACTGACAGCATTACAAGGCTCAGTTGGGAATATGTACAATATCTGCAGGAAACTGATTATAGAGCTAGAAATTTTTTGAAGGGAAGCATTTGGTCCTTGGAGTTTCCCTGACAACTTGCATAACATCGGAACTCAAAGTGGCAGAGTGTTCTTCACATCATGATGAATTTGCTTACACTGATATGGAAAGCTACATCTATTGCATTTGTGATTGTTCCAAGAAATGCAAGGAAAAGAAAAAGGAGACATATTTAAAGTGGGAAAAAATGACTCAACTTCACAAAAGCAATTTAAAAACCATGAATGTCTTATTATCAATTTAGTAAATGCTTAAAAATCAACACAGACTGAGTAAAAATATAGTTTTCTGATGAAGACTTGAGTCTAGGTTCTGATCAGCATAAGCATCTGGTTTGCTTTAGTTAATGCCAAATTTAGTTTCTACAAAATAGATGTAAATGGATGAATATTGCCACAAAAGAGAAAATTTTATGTTTGTCAAAATGCAAAATTGATGATTGTTTTTTTTTTTCCATTCTAAAGAGAAAAGGCAGTTTTCTAGCTGATCAGGAGACCAAGGCAGGAGGATCACAAGTTCAAGACCATGTCTCAAAATTAAGAATAAAAAAGGGCTGAGGATTAGCACATTATTGATAGAGTGCCTCTGGGTTTAATTCCCAGTACTGTATGTGCACACACATGCATACACATGTCTTAAATTCAAGTCCTTATAAATGTCCTCATATTACCTGTGTTCTCTCAGTTCTATGATTTTTAACAAGAAAATATTTAGGGGATTAAAAAAGTGACATTGGTTGTGCTGGCTTAATATTTTCATAGAAATTATCTTCAGAATAAATTTTGAAAAAAGACAAAAATTCTTCAATAATGAATCAGTAGTTATTTGTAGGAATATGGTCTCACAATTGCAATATTAAATGTCATTGTGTAATTAATTTGATTGTGATGATTAGTTCACATTATATATGTATGCCAAACCACTAAGTTTACACCTAAATATATTAAATTTGAAATTGTTAATTATATCTCAGAAAAGTTGGAAAAAATACAAATACTAAGATAAAGTTTAGTTTTGGTTATATTGTAGAGATCACAAGTACAAAACTATTAGGCAAAGAAGGAAAGAAGTTCTATTATGATGCAATTGGGGCTCTTGTAACTTCATTTTAATAAACATTAAGCCAGCCACAGGTGATGGCACAGGCCTGTAATCTCAGTGGCTCTGAAGGCTGAGGCAGGAGATTCTCAAGTTCAAAGCTAGCCTCAGCATCAGTGAGGCACTAAGCAACTCAGTCGGACACCCATCTCTTAAGAAAATACAAAAAAGGGATGGGGGTGTGGTTTAGTGGTTGAATGTCCCTGAGTTCAATTCCCCCGACACCAAAAAAAAAAAAAAAAAAAAAGAAAGAAAGAAAGAAAGAAAGAAAGAAAGAAAGAAAGAAAAAGAAACATCAAGCCAGGCATAGTGGCAGACACCTGTAATCACAGTGATTTAGGAGGCTAAGGTAGGAGGATTGCAAATTTGAGGACAGGCTCAACAAATTAGTGGGGCCCTAAGCAAATTAGTGAGAGCCTGTGTCAAAACAAAAAGGGATAAGGATGTGATTCAGAGATTAAGCGCCCCTGGGCTCAAGCTCTATCTAGTAGCAAAAAAAAAAAAAAAAAAAAAAAAAAAAGGAAAAAGAAAAGACTTCAAGGCTAGGTGCAGTTACACATGCCTGTAATTCTACTGGCTCTGGAGGCTGAGGCAGGAGGATGGCAAGTTCAAAGCCAGCCTCAGCAAAAGTGAGATGCTAAGCAACTCAGTGAGACCCTGTTTCTAAGTAAAATACAAAATAGAGTTGAAGATGTGGATCAGTGATCAAGTGCCCCTGAGTTCAATCCCTGGTATCCTCCCCCCCCCAAAAAAAGAAATAAAAGGCATAAAACATGAAATCAAAAATTTCTTTATTTAAAACAATTTCAACAAATGGGAGGATAGACTTAGAAATGGGATGGTGGACTTGGAAATTTTAGAGAATTTGAAAAGTGGCTCTCACTCTTTGGGAAAGACTATGGGATCAAAATTCTTAACATATTAAGTAAAATTATTTAATAATCTTATATTAAAAGGAAAACTAGTATTTCCAAATATGTTATTTGTTTTAGTATGTTAATGATGTATTTAATACAGCTATGAATGTGTAAATAAAATACTATTCAAAGATAACTGTTATTTGATGTGTTCCCCAAGGGGGAACTCAACTTTGCCCACACTTTTTCTTTCTATAGATCCTATTTCTGTTTTAGAGGGAATCATTTTACTTTTATTTGATGTTGTTTTCCACTTTTGCATTTATATTATCTCTAAGAAGCAACATTTAGTGAGAAAGCAAAGAAAGAAAATTTTGAAGTTATTTTGCAGAAATATGTAGTAGCAAAGTAAGAAGTCAAGATTTCTGGACATGTAGATAATATTGTGGAAAGACATGCAAAAAAATTTACAAAAGAAGTTATACTCAAGTATTTAAGGCTGTGGCTAGAGCGCATCTGTGGTATTTCATGTAGTTTTTATCTTTCAAATTTATGAAAGATGTGATTTCTGTGAAAAGGTGTACAGTGTACTCAGAAATCAACTGTATGCCAAAGCTTTCAAAAAAAGATGTTGGAAACTCTGATTTATAAATAACCTGTTTTCTCCAGGGTAAGATTTCTCCAGGTATGATTGATCCTTGGCAAGGTATTTAAGTTATGATAGAATTAAGTTATTTTGATTCCAGTCTTATTCTTGCCAAGAGCAAGATCCTGTTTACACAGTGACCTCATCCATTATTTCTTTCACCCATTCACTTATACCTGGGGTACTTGATTCTCCTTTGAGCACTGTACTTGCTTTGAGCTGCAGACTGTGTGGGCACCGAGGATGCAGCTTTGAGGACTGAGTGCTTTCTCCCACAGAGCACACAGGGCTGAAGGAACCAACAACAATTATGCAACTAATAACAGAGTGATAAGTACTGTAATAGAGGTATAAGCAGGATGTTGTGATAGGACAGAGAAGGGAAAGGAAATCATAGAAACCTCTCCAGAGTAAGTCATGCCTCATCTGAACCTTAAAACTCTTTAGGAAAATAAACAGAGGCAGAGGAGCAGGGGCAGGGGGAGAAAGAGGAAGGAAGTCTCTGGTTGGATACCTAGTCACTGATGGCTGAGAAGGCTGCCATTGTCTGACCATTATGTGATATATTCAAAGCTTTTCCTTTTTTCCCTCCATTCTTTCATATTTTATACCCTATCATTATTGTTAAACTAATTTTACCTACTCAACTTTATCCATTAGGTGAGATTTTCAAGATTTAAAGTGAATGTCTGATTTTTCTGTTTTTGTTTTTTACCTTGCTTAATTAACCTCATTAGATACCTCATTGTAGTTGGCTCTGATTCTTGTGCTTAGGCAAATTTATTATTTTCCTTAAGCTGCTTCTCAGCATAATTGCTGCCTCTTTGAAGCCTTTCTTTTCAATTTCATGTCTCTCTTTCTCAATGTCAGCTTCTCTGTGAGCACATCCATTGCTCTGTGAACCGTCTCTGAGCACACTTCTTATGCCCTTCACCTCTTCTCCGATGCCTCCTCGAGAGTGGAATAGATCTTATCTTCTCTTCCTTCCTGCTCAGCTCCCCGCTCTGGTATAGTTTTGACCTCTCAATCTTTCTGGACATGGCCTTGGAGTTTCTGTGGAAATCTTATGCACCACCCTCCTCAATCATCCTTTTTTACTCCAGTGTTGGTGGCCTAATCTCCTGCTGATTGCCCCCAAGAAGCTGCTGACTGGCCACTTTCCTCCAGGGATCTATGAAAGTTGAGTTACCATTTTTCTGTAATGGTAGCAGGATGCTTGCAATCTTAACCTCTAGGGGCTGCTGGGGAATAGCCAAAGCATTCACCATGCTCCTGGGCCCAAGGAAATCATCAGCAGCAGCAACAACATTTCTAATGAGAATGACCCTACCACTCTTCCACCTGATACTTTCCTCTTTTTTTCCCTGGAAGGCACTTTTCTCTGAAAGGATGTCAAGCTCTCCATCATCTTCCACGAGGTTCTTCCCTATCTGTTCAGAGCACTGCAGATGTGGATAGCTGAAGGTATCAGAATGACTTGACCATGGTTATAGTTTTTATCCAGATTGGCAGACGCTTTTTACAGTTTCCATTGGGATTTCAGCGGAAAAGAGCTTAAAATGCACAGGAGGAGGAAAGTACTTCTCTCCCAGGATCCCCCCTGAGCTGATAACAGTCTATGGGAAGTCATCTATTTAAACAGAAATAAACATGCCTTAGGATGCTAGGAGACTATTTTCAGCTTTATTAAGCTATTTTCAGCTTTATTAAGAAATCTGTGTTTAATTTTGCCAATGTCTCCAGCCCTGTTCATTTAGCTTTCCTCTGTGTGTGGATCAATTACGACACTTGATGAGAATGCAGACGTTGCATTCTGTTCCTCACAGAAACCCAGTGCATGTGGAGGAGAGTGAACAACCTGGAGGGCTTCCAAGAGCCTAGTCAGAGATTGCACTCATCTGGCTTTTCACTGGGAAAAGTCTTCCTAGTCAGACATTGCCTGCGTCTGGGTACTCAGAAATCTCACTGCTCCATATTTTTTATTCCTAACAAAAATTCTTTGGACCCATATAACATGGTCACCTATAATAAGTTAGACACTGATGAGGTCATCAGAAATTTGAACATGCAGGTAAAGGATCAGATAATACACATATTAAGTTTTATGGACCACATGGTCTCTGTTGTAGCTATTCAACTCAGGACCACTCTGCCACTGATCTGTATTCCCAGTCCAGTCCTTTTTTTGTTTTAAACTTTGAAACAGGTTTTTCTAAATTCCTGGGGACTTTGCTATGTTGCAGTGGTTGGCTTCAAACTTGTGATCCTCCTGCCCCAACATCCTGAGTCACTGGAATTACAGGCATGTGACAGTTTGCCTAGCTAATACTGGCACTTTAAAGCATTGGGAATTATAGAAAGTATGTACACACTAATAAAAGTAGCTACGTTCTAACAAGACTTCATTTATGGACACTGTAATTTAAGTTTCATACAATTTGTACATGCCATGTAATATTGGGTTTTAAAATTATTTTTTTCAAACATTTAAACAAGTGAAAGCCATTCTTTGTTCACAAAGCCATATAGAAACATGCCTGGGGACTATAATTTATGAACTCCTAGTCTGGGCAAAGGAGCTTAGGTAATGAACAAGACAGAAACCCTGTCCTCTTGTAAATTTCATTTGCCTGGTTAAAAAACAAACAAACAAAAAAAGACAATGAACTTATAGAAACACAAATATTGAATATTATTTTAAGCTGTAAGAAGGAAAACAAAATAAAACATAATTATTATTCTGAGAGCAACTGGTGGTAAGAAGGACGAGGGAGTGGGCTGCTTTGGCCAACCCCTGAGTCAGGGGTGAGCTGCAAGTGTTTGGAAGAAGCACAAAGACTGATGTGGCTGGAGAGGATGTTGCAGAGGGAAAGAGGAGGAACATGGGCTTAAAAAGGAAGATGGGGAAAGTCAGGTAGGATCCTGTAGCCCATAGAAGGGCTTTGGGCTTTATGCACTTTGCAGTGCCAGGCCACAAGGAAGGTTCAAGCTGGGAGTGATGGGAAATGGTTTATGCATTTGGACGGATCACTGTGACTGCTGTGTGGATGAAGTGATATCATGGAGGAATAAGACTCAGGAGGACAGTCAGGAAACTATAGTGACCTCTCAGTCCAAAACAGATGACTCTGCACTTTCCATGTACTCCTTTTCTAACACTTTCTTGCATGTGAATCTACTAGTGGCTTAAGGGAGGGTGAGAGATAGTGACTTATATGGCTCAGGTTCACCTCTGAATGAGATTTGCATCAATCACATTTCCCAGAAATCAAGGCCCTTTTTTTTCCCCCTATTACCTCAGTCATGCTGAGAATGAGAGTTCACCATCTTTGGTATATTTACTATATATGGCATTATTTTATTTGACCTTCACAGCAATTCTATAGGTAGGTGTATTCACTGTATAGGTGAAGAAATTGAGATACTAATAGGTCCTGCAAGGGGCCAAGTATATCTCTGATGGCTGTTGGATCTGAAGCCTGTGATATTTGTATTTTAACACTCTTCTTTACCTGTTTCAGTTATCTATTGCTGCATATCAAAGCAATCCAAAGTAGCATGGCTTAAAACAACAGTAATCTATTATTTGCCATAATTTGAGGGTTGGCAGGTCTCAGCTACATGGTTCTTCTGTCCCATGTCTTATTGGTCAGAATCATACCTGAGGCTAAAGGCAAGTAGAAGCTCTTCAGGGCTTGGAGCACCCAAGGTGGCTTCAATCCCATGGCTGGAAGTTGGTGCCATTTGGCTGGAATATCTCTGTTTTAGTCCATGTGCTTTAGCCATCATTAAGCTGGACAGATTTTTTTACTGCATGGTGGATGGACCCCAAAAGGGGAAATCCCCCCAAACCAATCACCAGTATGAAAATGCTTACCAGGTTCTGCTCATATTACCCTTTAGGATATCATTATTCCACACTAAATGATATGGCCATGTCCACAATTAAATTTGAAAGAGACTCTGCATGAAAGGTGGGTTCATTAGGAAACCACTAGGTTCTATGACAATGTTATCCTATCTGCTCTCTTCAGACAGACATATAAGGTAATTATTTCCTTTTGTGAAATATGTCAAGATACTCACCTTAGTACCTAAGGATAAGCTACAGACTGTGTGGGCACTGAAGATGCAGCTTTGAGAATCGAGTGTTTTCTCCCACAGAACACACAGGACTGAAGGAACCAACAATAAGTATGCAATTAATAACATAGTGATAAGTACTGTAGCAGAGGTATAAGCAGGATACTGTGAGAGGACAGAGAAGGGAAAGGAAATCATAGAAACCTCCCTAGAGTAAGTCATGCCTCATCTGAACCTTAAAACTCTGGGACTTATTAATTCACATGTTGACATTTAAAAGTTCCTACTAGAGTGAAACACTGTTGCTGTGAAAGAAAGAAAGAAAGAACTACATTAGACATGGACCTTTTCCTCAAGGTGCTTAGATTCTAAAGGAAAATATTATGCTGCCAGAGTGTAACAGAAAAGAAGGGCACATGTGAGTGTGAATGGAATGTATATCTTAAGATATCTTGCAAATTGCTGCTATGTGGAAAGCTGGATAAATGTCAGAAAGATGTTCTTCTTGTAAGATGTATACCTTTTTCCTGGTTGCTATGATTTTCTATACTGTGTAAGAAACTGAAGCATTCATTCTTCCAACAAATTTGGAAAGCATTGTGAAAAGTCAGTTTTTCTCAAAGATGAACTAATATCCAGGTCAATTCAGTGTATGAAAAAGGGAAATTTCATCTGCTATTATGACCTCCAGCTTTGCTTGATCTCTGACTGGTTTAGGTCACTAAGCAGTATTGATTCTTTTTTAATTGGAAAATTTCAGAAGCCAGTTCCATTAAAGCAAACAAACAATTTTTTTTTAAAAAAATAAGGCTCCTGCAAAAGAAAACAAGACCCACTGGAATGAAAAATTCCCATTTGCCCAGTTTATGTATAACTGATCTCTAAGCTATTATACAATTTTGCATATAATTGATGTTGTCTTAACACTTTTGTGTGATCATAATAAAATACCTTATACTGGCAAAGAACAAAATGTATTTCTTATAGTTTTGAAGGCTAGCATGTCACAATCAAGGCATCAGTATTTTTGATGTCTAATGAGGACCCAATCTCTGCTTCCAAATTGGCATCTTGTTGCATTATCTGGAAAGGATGGTAGCCTTGTACTCACAAGCTAGAAGGGCACAAAGCATTTTCTTTAAGCCTATCCCCCTTTTAAGGGTGCTAATCCCATTCATGAGAAGAGTCCTTATAACTTAATCACTTCTCATATGCCACACCTCTTAATACCATTACATTGGAGATTAAATTTTAATGTGGATTTTGGAGCAGACACCATCATTCAGGTTAAAGAAGATGCTCACTTGATGTTAATTGTTAAGCTAGAACCTGCTGTCCATTGTTACAGTATAGATGTTTGGAATTCTAATGAGATCAATAACACCACTTAGCATATATTTGCAATATCTGATACATTCTCTAAATGCCTTCAATATATCATTTCCTTTTATTTTTCTAGATGTCTTAGTGTATATCCTGTGATTATTATCTTCATATTTTAGATAAGAAAAGTTTAGGTAAATTTTTGAAATTTCTTGTTCAAGAGAAAGAGCTAAGGTTTAAACCCCAGTCCTTTTGGCCCCCAAGTCCATTCTCTTTACCCATGTGTGACCTAGGAGTGGTATGACAGGAAGGTCTTTGGGAGGCTTGAGTTCTAGATATTAGGGCAAATCAACTGGTTATGTGATCTGGACAAATTAGTTTTTCTTGCCTGAAAAAAACAATTAACTTTCTTAATGATAGAGGTCTACAACCTGTATTTCTTTGCTAATTTAGGACACACATTTTCTTCCTAGCTTACATTGTATATTCTACACTCCTATTCTCTCTCATCCTATTCTACTATTAATTTTTAAAGTTTATTTTAATTAGGTATGAATGACAGCAGAATGCATTTTTTATTTCCTGTACACTATTACAGCACAACTTTTCATTTCTCTGGTTGTATACAGTGTAGCATTGCACCATATTTACAGTCATGCATGTACCTAAGGTAATGATGTCCATCTCATTCCACCATCTTTCCTGCCTGGATGCCCCCATTCTTCCCCTCCTTTTCCTCCCTTCCCTTTGCCTAATCAAAGTTCCTCCATTTTTCCTTTGCTCAATCAAACTTCCTCCTTTTTTCCCATGCCCCTTGCATTATGGATCAGCATCCACTTATCAGAGAAAACATTTGGTTTTGTTTTTGGGGATTGGCTTACTTTGCTTAGCAAGATATTCTCCAACTGCATCCATTTATCTGCAAAGTCATAATTTTATTCTCTTTTAATGCTTAGTAATATTCCAGTGTGTGTGTGTGTGTGTGTGTGTGTGTGTGTATACACACACACATATGTATATATCATAGTTTCTTTATACATTCATCTACTGAAGGGCATCTGGGTTGGTTCTGCAGTTTATCTATTATGAATTGAGCTGTGATGAACATTGATGTAGCTGCATTACTATAGTATGCTGATTTTAAGTGCTTGGGTATAGACAGAGGAGTGGGATAGGTGAGTCAAATGGTGGTTCCATTCCAAGTTTTCTAAGGAATCTCAATACTTCTTTTTATATTGGTTGTACCAATTTGCAGTCCCACCAGCAATGTATGAGTGTGCTTTTTCCTCCACAACCTCACGAATACTTATTGTTGTTTGTATTCTTAAAGCTGCCATTCTGACTGAAGTGAGATGAAATCTTAAGAGTAGTTTTTATCTACATTTCTCTAATTACTAGAGATGTTGAACATTTTTGTATACATTTGTTAATCAAATGTATATCTTCTTCTTAGAAGTGTCTATTCAGCTCCTTAGCCCATTTATTGATTGTTTTTTTATATTAAGCTTTTTGAGTTCTTTATATATCCTGGAGATTAATGCTCTATCTGACATGTAAAGTGGCAAAAATTTGCTCCCAAAATGTAGGCTCTCTATTCACCTCATTGATTGTTTCTTTTGCTGAAAAAAAGTCTTCAGTTTGAATCCATCCCATTTATTGATTCTTGATTTTATTTCTTAAGCTTTAGGAGTCTTGTTAAGGAAGTTGGGGCCTAATCTGACATGATGAAGATTTGGGCCTACTTTTTCTTTTATTAAGTATAAGGTCTGTGGTCTGATTCTTAGGTCCTTAGGCTATCTTTTCCCCAATGTGTATTTTTGGTGCCTTTATCTACTATGAGATAACTGTGTTTATGTGGGTTTGTCTCTGTGTCTTCTATACTGTATCATTGGTCTACATGTCTATTTTGATGCTACTACCATGCCATTTTGTTACTACAGCTTTGTAGTATAGTTGAAGATCTGGTATTGTGATGCCTCCTGTTTCACTTTTCTTGCTAAGGGTTTCTTTGATGATTCTGGGTCTCTTATTTTTCAAATGAATTTCATGATTGCTTTTTCTATATCTGTAAGGAATGATGTTGAGATGTTATTTGGAATTGCATTGAATCTGTATAGCGCTTTGTGTACTATGGCCTACCAAGAACATGGGCGATCTTTCCATCTCCTAAGGTGTTCTTCAATTTCTTTCTTTAATGTTCTATAGTTTTCATTGTAGAAGTCTTTCACCTCTTTTGTTAAATTGATTCCCAAGTATTTTATTATTTTTTTGAGGCTTTTGTGAGTGGGGTAGTTTTCCTAATTTCTCTTTCAAAGGATTAATCACTGATATATAGAAATGCATGTAATTTATGGGTATTGATTTTATATCCTGCTACTTTGCTGAATTCACTTATTAATTCTAGAAGTTTTCTGGTGGGATTTTTTTGGATCCTCTAAGTATAGAATCAAGTCTTCAGCAAATAATGATAGTTTAAGTTCTTCTTTTCCATTCATATCCCTTTAGTTTCTTTTGCCTGTCTAATTGCTCTGGCTTGAGTTTCAAGAACTATGTTGAATAGAAGTGGTGAAAGAGGGTACCCCTGTCTTGTTTCAGTTTTTAGTAGGAATGCTTCCAATTTTTCTCCATTTAGAATGATGTTGACCTTGGGTTTAGCATAGATAGCTTTTACAATATTGAGGTATGTTTCTACTATCCCTATTTTTTCTAGTGTTTTGAACATGAAAGGGTGCTGTATTTTGTCAAAAGCTTTGTTTGCATCAATTGATTTAATTATATGATTCTTTTCTTCAAGTCTATTGATGTGATGAATTACGTTTATTGATTTCTATATGTTGAACCAACCTTGCATCCCTGGAATGAACCCCATTTGATCATGGTGCATAATTTTTAGAAATGTTTTTGTATGAAATTTGGCAGAATTTTGTTGAGAATGTTTTGCATCTATGTTCATCAGGTATTGGTCTGAATTTTCTTTTCTTGATGTGTCTCTGTCTGGTTTTGGTATCAGGATGACATTAGCCTTATAGAATGAGTTTGGAAGGGTTCCTTCCTTTTCTATTTCATGGAATAGAAGAATACTGTTATTATTTTTTCCTTGTACATATTGTAGAACTCCGGTGTGAATCCATCTGGTTCTGGGCGTTTCTTGGTTAGTAGGCTTTTGATGGTGTCTTCTATTTCCTTCCTTGAAATTGATCTGTTTAAATTGTGTATGTTCTCTTGACTCAGTTTGGGTTGATCATATGCCTTTAGAAATTTATCAGTGTCTTCAAGGTTTTCTATTTTACTGGAGTATAAATTTTCAGAATAGTTTCTAATTATCTTCTGTATTTCAATAGTATCAGTCATGATATTTCCTTTTTCATCTTGAATTTTAGTAATTTGAGTTTTCTCTCTTCTTCTTTTCCTTAGAATGCCTAAGGTTTTGTCAATTTTATTTATTTTTTCAAAGAACCAGCTTTTGTTTTGCCAATTTTTTGAGTTGTTTCTTTTGTTTCAATTTCATTGATTTCTGCCCTGATTTTAATTATTTCCTGTCTTCTACTACTTTTGGTGTTGATTTGTTCTTCTTTTTCTAGGGCTTTGAGATATAATATCAGGTTATTTATTTGTTGACTTTTTCTTCTTTTAATGAATGAACTTTCCTCTTAGCACTGCCTTCACAGTGTCCCATAGATTTTTATAAGTTGTATCAGAGTTCTCATGTACCTGTAAGAATTTTTTATCTTCTCCCTGATGTCTTCTGGCATAGGCATCATTCAGTAACATATTGTTTAGTATCCAGGTGTTGGAGTAGCTTCTCTTCTTAATTTTATTATTGATTTCTAATGTTATTTCCTTATGGTCAGATAGAATGCACAGCAATATCTGCATTTTTTTTTGTATTTGCCAATCGTTGCTTTGTAGCATAAGATATGGTCTATTTTGCAATAGGATCCATGTGGTGCTGAGAAGAAAGAGTATTCACTCATTGATGAATATTCTATATATATATATCTGTTAAGTCTGAATTATTGATTGTATTATTGAGTTCTAAGGTTTTTTTTCTTTAGTTATTGTTTGGAAGATCTCTCCACTGGTGAGAGAGGTGAATTAAAGTCACTCAATATTACTGTGTTGTGGTCTATTTGGTTCTTGTAGTTGAGAAGGGTTTGTTTGACATACATAGATGCCCCATTGTTTGGGGCATAGATATTTATGATGTTATGTCTTGTTGATGTGTGAATCCCTTAAGCAGTACGACATGTCCTTCTTTATCCTTTTTCACTCACTTTTGTTTGAAGTCCACTTTATCTGATATGAGGATGAAAACCTTGGCTTGTTTATGTGGTCTATGTGAGTGGTACATTTTTTCATACTCTTTCACCTTCAGTCTGTGGATATCTTTTCCAAGATGAGTCTCTTGAAGGCAGCCTATTGTTTGGTCTTTTTTTTTGTTTTTTTTTAAATCAGTCTGTCAGTCTACATCTTTTAATTAATGAGTTTAGGCCATTCGCATTCAGGGTTATTATTGAAATATAATTTGTATTCTCAGATATTTTGGTTTATTTTTTGGTTTTTAAGTTGACTTGGTTTCTCCTTTGATTGGCCTTTCCTTTAATGTAGTTCTTCTCTTTAATGATTTTCATTGTTGTTTTTCATTTCCTCCTCCTGGCAACTTTTGCTGAGAATGCTCTGTAGTATAGGCTTTCTTGCTGCAAATTCTTTTAACTTTTCTTTATCTCCTGGCTTTGAGAGTCTGGATTGAAACATCTTCTGAGATACAAACTGGTCTTTCTCTGTAGCCTTTAAGATTCTATCCTTATTTTGTATGCCAGGCATTTTCATTATAATGTTCCTTGGTGTAGATCTGTTGTAATTTTGTACACTTGGTGTCCTGTAAGCCTCTTATATTTGATCTTCCAATTCATCCTTCATGTTTGGGAAATTTTCTGATATTATATCATTGACAAGATTGTGTATTCCTTTGGTTTTAATCTCTGTGCCTTCCTCTATCCCAATAAATCTTAGATTTGGTTTTTTGATGCTAGCGCATAATTCTTGGATGTTCATTCATGGTTTCTTATCATCTTCTCTATGTGATCAACTTTATTTTCAAGATTATATATTTTGTCTTCATTATCTGATGTTCTGTCTTCCAAGTGATCCAGCCTGTTGGTGATTCTTTCTTTCTTTCTTTTTTTTTTGATACTTTCTATTGAGTTTTTAATTTGCTTTATTGTTTCCTTCATTTAAAGAATATTTTTTCAGAGTCTCTTTCTTGAAAATATTTTACTACCTGTATTTGCTACCTTATCTCTTTGTTTGTGTGGTCAATTTTTGCCTGTATTTTCTCCCTTATCTCTTTTTTGTTGTGATCAATGATTGCCTATATTTGCTCTCTTATCTCTTTGTGGAATGATCGATTTTTGCCTGTACTTGCTCAGTTAGGTCATTCTTTAATTTGTAAATCATTTTAATTATGTACATTCTGAACTCCTTTTCTGATATTTCATCAACTGCACTGTCCATGGATTCTATTATTGTAGTATCTTGGTTCATTTGGGCACTTTGTTCCCTTGTTTTTTCATGTTGTCTCTGTGTCTTTCTTTCTTGCAGTGCAGATCTAAGGTATTACAGTTTCTATCTTACAATCTTCTAGTGTGCCTGCAGATTACCTGTGCCTCACTTCAGTGTTGGGCTTCCATTCCCCAGCCAGTGTCCCAGGATGAATGCTACTGCAACTAAAAGTGGTGGTGGCAATAACAAAGGTAACTCAAGATAGTAGTGATGGTGTCCCAATGGATGCAATCACTTTCAGAGATGGAACTGAAAGGGCCAGCTGCCTATTCAGATGTATAGCTGCCTCCAGGCCCTATCTGTTGTCCCAAGATGGAGACTATTGCAAAGGAAGGGCTATGGTGATGGCTACAGTGTCCCAAGATGGAGGTGGGCTAGGGCTGAGCTCCCAAGTGGGCGGTGCTGAGCCTGACCTAGTCTTCCCCTCCACCTGACCTGCACACGTCAGCAGTGGAGTGGTCCTAGACCTGGGCCTGGGCTCAGATGTGGGTCTACTGGTTGGTGGGGTTGTCCTGGGCCTAACATTGCAGGAGCACTGTTTGACAGGGTATTCTTGGGCCAGGGCCTGGGCTCTGGCATGGGTCTGCCGATGGGTAGTTTTCTATTAAGTTTTTTGAAATAGCATGTATCAACCTTCTAATATTCTGCATCATCTATTTGGTTTTCCTTTATTGTTTATTCCCTGTCTCCTCTGCTATAGGATGATACAAATTCTCCTGACAACAGGGGTCTTTGTATATGTTGTTTAAAGATATATTTCATGTGTCACTAAAACTCCCTGGCATTAGGACGTACCCAGTAAATATATAGTGTACGTTTTCAAAAGGCAGATGTGGGTGGAAGGGAAAGACAGGAAATTACATTCCAGCAGGCAGAGTATGGTATAAGAAGGGACAGGAAGATGTTGGATGTGTTGGTCTTACAAGGACTTCCATTTATGTGAGAAAATGATGAAGAAAGAAGAGGAGATTAGGGACAGGTTTCACAATTGGAGAAAGCCTTCAATGTCACACGGAGAGCCCAGATGTTATTTGTTCCGTGACAGAAAGCCATTTTTATTCATAAGATTTATTAGAGAACCAAAATTCAAGGGGTACAATAATAGCTGTAGGACACAACTCTTGGAGCCTCCTTGTATTTAGAAGTAACACTCTGCTCAATGACATGGTCAATCTTTTTTGGGAAATGACAAGAGTCATCTAAGAAATAATTACTATACCCTGAACTCAGAGAGAAAAATGTGCAGATGCAGATGTGTTATTCCTTATTTATGGTAATTGAATTTTAAATTTAATTTAGCAGTAAAATTCTGCTATTTAGAGGATTGTTACACTGTAAAAGACTTGAGAAGCACATAGATTCTAAGGGTATTTAGAGCATCATTTGATGCCTGATGGGTGACAAGCATAAACGTATCCAAATTAATCATAATTGCCATTCTAGCAAGTAAAATGCAGCAGTGTGTTTATCAAAAGGACACTTCTAAAATTTATCAAAAAAGCATGATAAAAAGCAGTGCAAAAGACTCCTTCTACAAAGCTACATGGTAGACACAGGCCACAAACTGTACAATGTATGCTGCATGGTCCAGACAATATATATAGATTGAATGTATATATTACATTTATTACGAACATTTCACAAGCATCATTTTAAAAACAGTTGTATATTATTCTATTCTGAATAATGAGGAATGTCTACTTAGCATTTTATATACTTTTGGACATTTAAATATCCACATCTTCATAATCTTAATTAGCAGTTTAATAAATCTCTTAGTGCACTCTCAGTTTTTTCTTCATATTAATAATTTTTCTCTTGGAGCTGGGATTGTGGCTCAGCAGCAGAGCACTTGCCTCTCATGGGTGGTTCCCTGGGTTCAATCCTCAGCACCACATAAAAATAAAGGCATTGTGTTGTGTCCATCTACACCTAAAAAATAAACATTAAAAAAAGAATTTTCTCATGCTCACAGTAAAATTACTGAGACAAAGCATATGCATTATTTTTGCATCAATTCTGCCTGCCAATTTGGTGAAAATTGGTACTTCTTAGTTTTTTATTATTATTTCTAATAAGGTCGAGATTGTGTTTATTGTTCTTTGAAATGTGTGGTTATGCATTCAGATATTTTATATGGAGCTTAGTGTTTTCCAAGTGTTTATCACTCTCAGAATTCTGCATATGCAAAGGCAAAATCTTTTAGTCAAGCCATATTGTCAATATACTGAAACAATAAATCAATTCATAGGAACAGTTGATCAATCTGATGACCTGATGGGTCATTTCATGTGTAAGAGTGGATCAATTTGGTGACACATCATGCAGAATAAAGGTGTCCCCAATAAATCATGTTAGGATGTAGAGCTGAAAACCAAAGAATAAACAAAATAACTTAGTTCATGACTTGTTCATAAAGTCACAATCATCTCCTTTCTGAACTATAATAATGATGATGGAAAGTTCAGGAAACATCTGTTTCTCCATGTGCCTTAGGAGGCTCTGCACTAATTGCAGTATGTTGATGTTTTTATTTTCTTTCTCCTGGGTGGTCTGAGAGTAATCTTCCTCTTGAAATTAACCGCCTCAATTCTCTCCTTTCAGTGACCCTTAGTCAGATGAAACTCTCATTGACTTTATCTAATAAATGAAGAAGCTGGTTCCCTCATTTATCATAGGTTGTACTCTGCAATTGGATTCATGCCAGACCCAGAGACAAGGAGATTATAAGAAACCATCTGAAATTATGAGTGCAAGGTTACTACACTGTAGGTGAAAGAGAGGAGTATAATTCCTACCTGAGCCCATTGAAGTTTTTTATTAGCAGCAATGATATCTCCCAACTTTGCCATCATGACCGTAATGTTTAAAGGGCAATAGGTACTAAGGTCATCAGGCATAAAAGAGTTCTGAATTCTTTAATCTTTTACCATGTCACAAATGGAAATTAGATTATTTAGGTATAGGTTTGTTTATATACATAATTAGGGTGTCAACAGTCTATCTTTCCCCATCTTGTCATATTTATTTATGTATGTGAACATTTGCTTTAAAAATAGATACTGTTACTTCTGGCTTCCATTATTGCTGTGCTAGAATGATCCTGGGTGACCTTGAGTCAGGAGACACTATTCTCTTCTGGCAGGTCATGGATGTGAACATCAACAGTGCTTTGGCTAATTAAATTTAAAAGATTCTCATATCCATGTAACTGTAATAAGATTGTATCTATTCTACTACAGATGAAATATTACAATAATTTAACCCATTTGCATCTATATCTATGTGTGTGTGTGTGTGTGTGTGTGTGCATGTGTGCACACACCACACATGCATATGTGTGGTGATAAGTAAAAGGAAAATTCAGATAAAGAGAAAAAAGGGAGATACTTTATTTTTTCATACATTTTTCTATACCCAGTACCAAACACATACACATACATATTTACAAGGTCACAGACAAACAAGAAAGTACCTACTGAAAGAGCGGTTTTGACCATGGCCAGGTATGGTCCTTTCTAGACTTTCTATTCCAAATATCCAGCAACAATAAGGCAGAGATCTAACTGCATCCTAAAAAATGAACCCCGGGTGGAAACATCAGTTCTGTGATCTGTGCCATGATCAAGGGTAGAAACACATCTCCCTAGCTTTTTTTCCTAAACAAGAAACCAAGCACACATTTACATTGTCTCAAAGACTGGCCCATGTAAACTTCTACTTTAAGCAAACAGGTTGAACTACATAATTCAATAGAGAACCAAGGTCAAGTTTTATTTGAAAAGGATAGAAATCAGTAAAACTTATACTTAGAATTAATGTTAAAATATTATTGAATATGGGTATCTATTCTTATTTTACCTCTGAAAGGTTCAGGGCTATTTGTCACAGAGAGAAAACAAAGTAAATTAACAAGGTCATGTGAAACCAAGGGCTAAAACTAAGCATTATCAAATGCATGTAGGAAATAGCAAGGATTGTGTGGAATCATCCAGCTCTGGGTTAGAGCTTCAGCTTTGCTGCTTATCCCTGCGTGCCCTTTCACAAGCTCTGAAAGACAGCTCTGGGTCTGCTTCTTCATTAATAATAGGAGCATAGCAAAAAAAGAAAAAAAAAATAATAGGAGCATAGCAATAGTTAACCCTCCTGGGGTAGTTGTGAAACTTGAAGGAGATAAATTCATGCACAGGAGGGTTTAGTTGATTGTGACAGGAAGTTATTAAAGATAACAGTGTTGACAAATGCAGAAGCTCTATTAAAGAAAACTGACCAGATTTGAAAACCTGGTTTCTGAGCTAAGATATCAAGAAAGCAAGCTGCTGATGAGAAGAATAGATTAAGCTTCTAAATTCCTCTCCAAGAACATTGATTAATAGTTCACCATGGAGGACAGTGGTTTATATGATGCTGCCATTATTTCTCAGATCTCGAAGAAATGTGGCAAAAGAGTCTGTAGGCATGAGAATCTGATGAGAGTGGCATAAATTATCTCTATAAAGAATGATCAGTAAGCATCATATTTTCTTATCACAGAGTTTATGGCTTCAGTTCTAAGATCACTATATGTTCTCAGAGGGAAAGATGCTTTTGAAAGGATTATCAGGATCTCAGTTGTTTTCTTTTTCTTTCATTCCTCCAAAATTACACTTTCAGTTTCTCTCCATTCTCCCCCAGTTCTCTACTCGTTTTTCAAATTTACTTTGAAGTTTATCTCGCAGTGGGAAACCATTTTCTTACGATCTTGTGATAGCATCATAAGCTGCTGCTATTATTTCTAATTATTCACACAGTGAAGGGTTTAATTTCCTCCTTGAACCACTTAGGCACAGTATGTCTACCATGCTCCTTTTGGTCGTCCTGTGGGGTTGATAGCACATTACAGGAGCATCATCAAGAGGAGAAGAGTTTGGGAACAAACAGGCCCTAAAATGCCTTGCTAGAGCAAAATTCCTGGGTGGTGTTGATCATCATGTAAACCCAGGCAGCGTTCATGCTTTAGAACATTTACTTTGATACAGAAACCATATTAGACACTCAGCATATTTTTTAAGATTTTTTTTTTTTTTTAGTTGTGGACGGACCCAATACCTTTATTTTATTTTTTATGTGATGCTGAGGATCGAACCCAGTGCCTCACACATACTAGGCAAGCACCTACCCCTGAGCCACAATCCCAGCCTATCAGCATGTTTTTATTTAAGTTTTACCTCAATTCCAAGGGGCAATGATATTATCTCTATTTTGCTGAATAATCAACTGAACATTGTAACTGTTCAGAAGAGGTGATTTTCTCAAAATCACGTAACAAGAAATTGGTACAAGCCCTCTTTGATTCCAGATCAAACTGCACAGCAGTCTCCATAATCTTTTGCTGCCTGTTAAAGCTGAAAACAAACAAATAAAACAATCCCCTCCCCCCAAAAATGCATTGATACACATAATTCCTAAATGTGAATGAAGCCATTAGTTCTTATAATTATTTTTTAAATGTTTCATCTTCCTGTTCTTCATTACTCAAACTCACATAATAAATTCACATAATAAATTATGTGAAAACAATTTTTTAAGAAGAGTTGACCTTATGCCTTTTTAATTGGAGTACATGGGAATTTTTAGAAATTGTAAATTATCTTTTATTTTACAGAGTCAACTTTATTCTTCGTTTCAATCAATGATCTTAATAATGCAGTTTATTTTTGAAAGGATAGGGACAGGAACTAAAACTTCTCAGTCTTAACATAAAGACATTTCTATTTAATATTCATAACATATAGGGAATTATAAGTAGTCCTCTATTTGCATTATTTTTAATATCATTGACTGAGAGAAAACTGGTGTAAATTTAATAGATGAAAACAATGAAGTTCATGGTAACCGTTGATCACTATCTAAAACTAGTAAATGACAGAGCTGAGACTGGGTCCTAAATATGTGCACTGGATTTTACTTCTTACCTAATAAATAGCATTGCATTAACTCTCAGTGCTAATTAGTGTCCAGATATGTTTATAATATTACCTTGACTTCCAGCATTGTATCAAGACTAATACAAACAATTCAGCAAAAACTCATTGAGTGATTACTGCATAAGGCATTGGTAGGAATGAATCTAAAGCAAATCTCTATGATTCCTCTTTCTGCTCTTTATAATCTAGAGGAAAATGCACTTATCATTTGAAACCATTAGTTAATGACAGTTGTGATACATACTGTGAAGGAATACAGCGTCTTATGAGAGTGTTTGACTGTAAAGATATAAACTTGGCCAATTGGAATGTTTTCTGATTATTTTTTTTCCTTTTTCCCAGTGCCAGAGATATAATCCATGCTTTGACAGTGACCTACATGCCTAATCCCTGACCCAGTTCTGGAGTTAAGAAAAGCTATCATTGTAAAATAATCATAGGCTGAACAAAAAATGTATTAGAATTAACTGACGTTCCTTTTGATCATCCCTCTGGGCTGATGTCACATTATATGAATTTGACATAAGATGGAGGCTTGGGTTTCCATCAAATGATGGTGTTATCAGCCCGTGTGCAGGTTCAGAAGCAGGGAGGACTTTCTAAATTGAAGTGGAAGAGGAGGAGTCTGGTAAAATAATGGAACTAGATCCTGCAGACCCCTTAGTGCATGTTAGAAATTTTCATCAGTGTCTGATGGATGCTCAGAATCCATTGAATGGTTTTAATTTGAGTATGGTCTGTCACTCAAGTTGACTGAGCTTTCATTTCAAACTTTAGTATATGGGCATCAGACTTTGGCAAGTAACCCGTGCAGTGACTTTATGAGCTGAAAATTAATCTGTGTGTTTCAGTAACAAAATCTGTAGGTTTACTAGTTCTTCACATAGTGCTTAATGACTCTGAAGCAGCTTATTGATGCTATCAAGAAACTGATACATTTGTAAAAAGAAATGCATTATCCATGCTATAAAATTAAATGTTGCATTGCAAAGCAATATACTAAATATCTCTTTAGTCAATTTTTGTAAACTTAATGTTCTCAAATTATATTGGAGCAAAGAGACAGCATAAATCTATCAGAAATATATTTCCTTAAGAAGATTATTTTGTTAGCCTGTACTGATAGGCAGGTTAGAGTTACCTTTTTACAAAAGTGAAATGTGTATTTTTCATGCCTATGGAAAGAAGTACATTCTTTTGTACCATATTGCCCTTCAGGTTTTATATGTATATTTGGGGCTTTGAAAGCACATGCATAAAAAACTGCTTTTTTGTGTATTTGCATAAATAAAATATATGGTCTTCATGTCTTTGTACACAAATAGTAACAACAGATTCCTGTGTAACCAGGTTCCCATTTTAAGAACCTCTAAAGTATAAAATTACTATAAATGCCATGATTAAATTTCCAGGTAAAAACTGGGGCATCACTAAGGCATTTGAACATAGTTTTATAACACATAATCCAAAAATCTTGCATGAAAATAGAATGAATAAATATTCCCTGATGTTAGGAAAATAACAGCTGGCATTTATTGAACACTTATTGTGTATCACACACTTTAAATACTGCCTTATTTAATACAAACTAAGAACTAAGTACTATTATTATTCCATTTTGTAGAAGAGTGCTATTGTCTGATTATTTGTGTCCCTCAAAATTCATAAATTGAACTCCAAACAACATAATGGAATTAGAAGTGGAGCCTTTGGGGTGGCACTTTCATAAATGGGATTATTGCCCTTATAAAGGGACTTCAGAGTTCTAGGTATGTCCTTGAGGACACAGCAAGAAGGTACCATCTTTGAACCAAAAGAAGGGAATCCTCACCAGGTACAGACTACCATCACCTTGACTTTGGATTTCTGAGGCTCCAGAATTGTGAGAAATAAACTTCCATTATGTGTATGGTATTTTGTTAAGCAGCCGGAATAAAGTAAGACAATGAGTCAAATGGGGTTAGAGAAGTTAAGAAACTCGTTCAGTCCACAGAACTAACACAGAGTTAGAGCCAGAATATAAACCAGGCAGCCTGACTGGTTTACTGACAATGCTCTATTCAACCATATGATGGCTGTTTCAGAAATGATATTTATATGATATGATAGTTTGATAGTTTGTTTGCTTTGTCTTCATCCCTTTATCCCTTCCTTCCTCCCTCTCTCCCTTCTTTCCTTTCTTCCTTCCTTTCTGAAATGATTACTTTACAATTTGATGGTTACACATTTCCCCTCAAATAAGTTAATGATCCCAGGTAGAGAACTTTATAATAGCATAGGTTTTGAAAATATTAGCAGCTACCATTAATCAAGCACTAATCATATTCCAGGCACTAAGTTCAGTACTTTACACTTTCTCATTTCATTCTCAATTCTATATGGCAGGTGTGAGTAATCCCCTTTCACCGATTAGGGCACAGGAATTTAGAGGATTGAGGTAAACTGTCCCTGAAGTAGCAAAGGTAAGAATGTAGATTATGTCTGAGCTACATGTAAGTCTGTGCTCTTAACAGTACATGAAATTCTCCTTAATTATACACACCTTTGTATGCCTTGCAGTTATTAACAGGTGTAAAAGCCAGTAATGGATAAGAGAAACATTTTAGAGTTTGTTGAAATATGCAGTCTGACACTGAAGTTTTTAGAACTCACACATTATTGCATTTAATTAATATATATCCTCTTACCTCTCAAGAGGAGATGGAAATCAGAGGATGACCTTCTTGATGAGTAGCTCTATTTTAGTTTCCCTCTTGAGCCTACCCTTGTTCATGATGAAGAAGAAACCATTCACACTCTGGTACGCTTTTGATACTTGTCCCTATAGATTCTGTCAGCTAATTTTCAACTAAACTTGTTAGTTTGTTCAGCTTCCTTTTTAAAATTCAGATTCGTAAAATCTTCCCCAGGAATGGAGCCCTACTGTCAGACTGCCTGTACCTGAGCACTTACCATGAGACAGGTCTCATGCCATCTGTCATTCAGGATTCACAGTGGTAAATGAGGCATGATTCCTTTTCCTAAGAAGTGGCAAATTCAATGAGGAAGATAGAAAACCAAGAGCAAATGTGATTTGTTGAATCTTTGATCAGGGATATGACCTTAAATCCCCAGTAATGAGTGTCTTGTTTTCATAACTAACTTTTTTGACTTTGGCTTTTTTTTAAAGCATCTCTAAAAGCTGTTGATATAGGTAATTCTCAATTTTGCTGATACACTGATTGGATCTTTTACATTTGAGAATCAGGTCATTAGTTCTGTGAAAATACTTAGGCAGTTATTCAAATAATTGTTTAATAGATATTTATGAAGCATCTCTCATAGCAATGAAGAGCACAAAACAGAGGGTCTACTTTCTTATATCAAATTCCCACTGTCAACCACTAACTCTGCTACATTGAGTGGATTTCCTGACCTTGTTAAGCTTTTGTTCCCCATGTGTACAATGTGGATACTCATAGTATTGAAGTCAGAGAGATGTGGAGAAGGTTTAGGGAGACAGTGTATATAAAGCACTTGATCATATTATATAAGGCTCAGTAAAGACTTAGTAAATGTCAATCTTTTTTCTTTTTGGCACTGGGGATTGAACCCAGGGCCTTGTGCATATGAGGCAAGCACTCTACCAATTGTGCTCCAGCCTAAATGTCACTCTTTATCATCAGTAGCGGCATTTTGCAGATGCTACACGCAGACTGAACATAAAACAATGAGCAAACTCATGCATGATCTTTATTCTCATGAAGCATGACTGGAGCATAGAACATATAGAGAAAGTGTTGGCAGATGAAACTGGAAACGATTATAGGCATCTTGAATAAATCAAATTTAGCCTTTATCTTAAGAGCAAGAGAGAAATGTTAAGGTAGTTAAGAAGGGGAGGTGACAGTTTAGATTTGCATTTGGAAAGATTAGTGCATGGTGGATGGGTAAATTGGAAGAGGAGTACAGTGGATTAAACAAGGGGGCTGTTAACCAGCACATATAATATTACACTTTTGCATATAGTGCAACTATGTACAGGTAGAAAGACATAAATAGATAAGAGAAACATTTTATAACTTATAGAATATGAGTTTCTCAGTATCAGACAATTATCTTTTGGAAAAGCTAAATTTGGGACCAAGGGAATAGGTGCTCTTAGCCATAAGACCTTGCCTAGTTTGGGGATCAGTCAAGAGACAATGGTTGATCAGACCATTGAAGAAGCAATGACCTCAGTGAGAAATACATGGATTTAAGAACTGTTTAGGTTGATGACTGGACAGACATTGGTGAAATATTAGATATAGCCAATAGGCAAGGCTCTGTTTTCTCTATGTAATTGTGTAATGTAAGTCTTACTAAGGGTCTGCTAGGGGTAATGAAAATCCCTCAGATGTCACTGCATTTTGTGAGCTCAATTATATTGTTCAAACAATATTTATAAATTATGGAGATGTTCAGAGTTCTTGGGGCATCATTTCTGAATTGTTGCCACATTTTTGGAGAACAGAACCTTCTGATTATTTCTCCATGGACTTAATTACTCTCAAATTTTGATATAATAAGCAGCATTTTTCTCAATGCATTTATTGGGTCATTGAAGAACTTTAAAACTGGTGGCCAGCAATCTACTTAAACAAACAAATGACTTTAATTGAATTTTTTTTCTCTCTCTCTCATTTATTTATTGCTATGGAGTGTTTTAAAAGGTATTGTTAAGTTGCAAATACATTTCACCTATTTCCTTATACTCTTTCTACATAGACGTATTGAGTTTTCTTCTCATCCTAGAAGATATAGTTTTCTTGGGACATATTTGGAACAGTTTCTGAACATCAGTTCATCAAAATTATATTGGCTTTTAGTTATATCCTCAGTGTGCCAGTTCTCTCTCCCCTTTGTGTTATCCACAGCTCTAATCCTCTCTGTTCCCACAGCTAAATCCCTGATTTTTAAATCTGCCAATACCCAGGGGACTTCTTTTAGAAAATGTCTAACATGAAAAAAATGTCAAGTTATGACTTTTATTTGACATCACACTATCTAAACTTTTTTTCAAACACTTGAGCAAGGCCCATTTTTTTTAAAAAAAACCTATGTAAAAGTTCATTTTCCTCCCATTGTTAAAATTAAAATATGGTCAGTTAAATAGTTTTTTGAAAACACTGAAAAAATTAAAGGAAGGAGGAAAAAACCACTCATCACATAGCGTCACGGCTTAATTGTTGATAGATTTCCTTCCAAACTTTCTGTGTTTAGTGTCACAGGTACAGTGAAATTCTAATCATGGGGGTGGTTTGCTCTTCTTCTGCCAATTCTTGGTGAGAAATTAACTAGTTTCATGTAGTCTCAACAGAGTCCGATGTCCCCACCCCTCATTACATTCCTATGGTGTCTGGAGCTCCCCTCTCTGACCCTGGGGACTAACGATTACTCTAGAGCATGGATGGAAAGTTGTGTCCATAAAAGATGGGTAGTTGTGAGCTGGAGAAAGTGTTAAGATACTGAGGAGGGGCATTCTGCTGGATCATTCTCAGAAAGGGTGCTGACAACAGGCCCTCGCTGAACAACAAAGCAAAAGGTGTCTGTCTGTCCATTTCTATAGCTGTCACTGACCAGTTATGGGTATGGCTCCTTCTGGAGGTAGAGCTGGGAAGGGGAAGGACAAGGGGTAGTCTCTCAGGCTATAATGAAAAAATTTCATAAGCACACAGGTTGGGGTGGGACACTTAGATTGTTACCGTGGTGTTATGTTTTCTTATGTAAATGTAGTGATTATAATGAAAACATCATTTATTTGCTCACATAGTGGTTAACATATTCTATCTATTATAAATACTTCATTTTTCTAGGTTAGTATAAATAATGATATTGATGATAACAACCATAACAATTTTCATTTATATCATGTTTTTGAGATTTTCCCCAAATCTCAAGGTTAGTAAGTGAAGAAACTGAAATTAGAATGAGAATTCATTGTCTTAGCCATTGCATGCTACTGCCAAAACTCTTTCTGAGCATAAATATATTAAGCATAACATTCTGTTAATTGTATAAATTAAAGTTCGCTTAACTTTTCTTTAGTAAAGAACTACTGTTAGGGTTTATTGTATATGTAATGTTCCTATGATCATTTGGACACATAAATCTTCATTATCATTTCATTGTTTAGTCATTTTTTCCTTAAGGTATGTCATGGTGGGATTATTGACTCAAATTTATAAATGACTGTGTGCCCTGTGGTATATATTGCCAAAATACTTTCTACTTTTCAGATGGATATAATTCATACTGCCACCAAAGATTATAAAAGTGTATACCTTAGAGATCCCCTCTCTCTCTCTCGCTTTCTCCCTGTCCACTGTCCTCCTACTCCCTGCCCCCGTGCAACACTGTCTAAGAAGAGGAAGGTACTGTCCTGGTAGTCAAGGAGGATATTTCATATATCCCTCTGGTATTAGGTATTCCCTTGGGGCATGTGGCATTGTATAATTAAATGTGACTACCGGAAGCAAGACATAGGAGAGGGAAAGAATTTCAGACAGAGAAAACAAGTATGGATGTTGAAAAGTAAAGGACTTGGTATTAAGAACATGGGATTTACTAAATGTTTATGAATTGAGCAACTTTAAAAAGTGATTCAGAACCTAGACAACTTATTCAGACTCTCTGTGCATCTGATTTCTAAATTATAAAGCCAAAAATTAGATTATTTGGTTATAAACTTCCGCAGAATTCTAATGTTACTCCCTCACCATACAAGTTCAATAAAATATAAATTCTACATATCTTGATAGAAAAAATGCACATGTTGCTTGAATTCTAAAATATTTATTTCTTATGGGTTTGAAGAAAGGAATTCTCTATGATTTCAAACGAAGTCTACTATTTCCAGAAGATAATTAATAATACTGGAAGAGGGCTAGGGATGTGGCTCAGTGGTAGAGCACTTGCCAAGCATGTGTGACACACTGGGTTTGATCCTCAGCACCACATAAAAATAAATACATGAAATAAAGGTAAAATAAATGTTTAAAATAACAATGCCAATACTGGAAGATTCACAGGGATATGTGTCAATTGTGAAAGATTTTTAACTCCAAAGTTCTTGTTACCTTTTGCAGCTTATAAGGGCAGTAATTTGCTTTCCTGACCTTGGATGGTTTCTATTGCATAGATTTTTTTCTCTTGTATTGTAGGGAGAATGTCTTACAAAATTAATGGAGATATAAATTATGTCAAACCTGATATTGGTACCCAGAAATAGGACTACGTGGAATTCACATTCTTCATCTAGTAGACTCTATCTGGTCTTTGGGGTCAGGGAAGCAATGCTTCAGGATATATTGATGGACACCTCTTATCAAAAGTTCTATATCTGAAGGGCACAAAATAGTTTTCCTTTTCCCAAAAAATCATTTACAGGGTCTTGCTCTCTTTCTGATGCTACTAGCTTTGTGATTTTTTTTTTCAAACAAGCCCATTATGGCCCTATCCGACCATAAATGTTTTTTCCCATTTTTCATTGCCTTACATGGGTGCTTCTCCATTCAAGGAGAAAGTAATCCTCTTGATACTTTGCTTTTAATGTTATTTGATTGTTTAAATATTTAAACAATATTAATGTTTAAATTATTTACTCATCTCCCCCAATAGTGCATTAACTCCAAAACAGAATGCATATAATCATCTTTCCATGCCTAATATCTAATACATGGTAGGTATTTAATAGATCACTTTTAAATGGATGTAGTAATAATTATGGATTAATTTTCCTAATGAAAATCATTCTTTATTCCTTTGTATTCCAACTATGCTTTGTTTCTGCTCAGAGTAAGCCATAATAGTTAAGAGTACTTGCCATGAACCAAGCTATAGTGTAAATCCTGGCTCTAGCCTCTTTGGAGCTGTATGACCCACCATAGCAAATGGCTAATGTCTTTGTGCCTCAAGTTATCTGTAAAAAGCATTACTTTATATGCTTGTTGTTTGGTTTAAATGAGATAATACTTGTAATGAACTTAGAACATTGTGTTATTTATTCTTACATCATTATTTTTTAAGTATGTATCTTAACATGAGTCATTAAATCAGAAGCTTCTTTAAAGTATACCATCATTTAACTTCAAATCTCAGTTCTCTACTAATAATGAGGTCTCTACAATATTATTATACTATACTGAACTGAACATAATTGACATAGGCAAATTGGAAGGATCAGCCTGTTGATGTACTAGTAATTATTAAATGTGTACATCTTATGATTTGCTTTAGACTGCAAGTCCCAAGAGAGCTGGGATTGTGCCTTTTGGACTGGTTTGTAAGATTTAGCAGGAAGCAGAGAGATAGAACCCATAAATATGAAGACTGATGCAGGGGTAGCTAGAGGAGCTTGAGCTATAACAAAAGCCTCTGAAAGATGCTGTCCAGTAGATATGCTGGACTTCATATCTGCTAAATCACTGCAGATGCCTCTACTCCTGAAAGGGCCCTATTGCTAAGCCTTACTGGAATGGTTTGCCCACCCTTCCTCTTCTCTTGCTGATAAGTCTTATGTTTATTCAGAACAATGACTCAGGTCCTGTTCAATGCAAGTGCATATAAATATTAGCCTGTGTCATTAGTAATATTTATAGCAATTATGACAATTATTTTTATTCATTCTCTGGAAACCTAATTGTAAGTTCTTTAGAAAACTGCTCCAGAGTCCGTGGGGGAGAGATCCAAGGCTTTGTTTTCATTAAAATACTTAAAACTTAACATTTTAACATTGTGCATCTATATCACCCTGAGAGTGGGAGAGGCACCAACAGACTCAATAGAGAGTATAGAAGTATCAGAATGAACATTGAAAATACTTGGTGTGAATATGGTGCTGCAGTAGCTATGGATGTATTATCTTGGTCTCACAATGTCCCTCAGAAGTAGATGGTGAGATTCCCATTTGACAGATGGAAAAGCTGTACCAAAAAGATTGCCTCAGATTGCAGTTTATTTCAGCAGGCTGAGACTCTTAGTTGCTTTCTCAGAATCTAACTTTTCTGTGTGGAATGGAAAGCCCCACATTTGGTCCCATTTGGCCCCACTGTGAGCTAGAGGCAGCATTAAAAGCCTTTCTTTACCTGACAGGGAATTCTAAGTCTCTATTCTACTTGCTACTCTTGAGGACAAGCCCCCTGAAATATGCTTTCCATGCACACTTAAATATTTTATGTTAATAGTGATTGAAGTCAGATTTCAAGTAATACTTCCTGTGGTTTATTGGCCCAGTTAATTTAACATTAAGAAAGAAACGAGAATGAATAAAAAGCATTGCACATTTCCATATGCAAATGTGTGCCTGGAGGAAGCTGTTAGATGTGGGGCAATCAATAAATTCCAGAAATTTAGTAGAATTGCACATGACTCTGACATTAGCTTCCGCAGGTTCTAGGGTTTGTTTTAGAGCTCTTTCTTCATCCATTGCCTTCCTTCCCAGGACATGATGTTTTCTGCAACTCTGAAATTCCCTCTCTCTGAAAATGCTCCGTAGGTGCCATCCATGAGCAATGGGATGCTGGCTCCCAGGAGATTTGTAATTGCTTGGCTCTGACAGGTGCTCATTGCAGGGCTTCATTTCCTACCCAGCATCGGCAATCCATCTCAGCCTCAGCAGTAATCCTGCCAGGAAGAGGGAAAGGTCATGGCCCAGGGGAGTGATATTCATGCAGAATTCTGATCAGCCCTGAGATTCCTCAAAGGTGATTCAGGGGCCATAGTTGAGGGTTAGGGCTGGAGGAGGAGGGAGGCAACCAGCAGCACTCTAAATGAGTTTTTCTTTTTATCTTATAGATAGGATACATTTTGTCTTTTAAAAAGAGTTTTTTTCTATTGAATTAAAACTAAAAAAAAAATCACTCATCTGGAGTAGGAGAGGGCTATGAATAATAAAACACACCAGTATTTACCATATGCTGGAAACTAGTCAATTCTGGGTCTGTATTTTTTCACTTGATCCTCTAAAAAAACACTATTTCTATCATTTCCATTTTATAGATGACAAAGCTGAGAGTCAGTGAGGTGAAATCACCAGTCCAGGCCACCTTTTTGATAAGTTACAGAGCTAGGACTCGTTTCTTTTTCTTCTTCCTTGCAACTTACCTGCATCAGGAACCTCTAAAGGCATACATGTAGTGTGGTATCAGGTATTGAAGATACAGCAGTGAACAAGACAGATGTGGCTCCTTTTCAGAGGAACTGAATCCAGGTCTGCGTGACATGGCCTCTGAGTGTGGCCTACTGTTTCCAAACATTAAGCCCTGGGGCTTCACCTTGAGGAAATCTCTGGGAAACACAAGAGAAATTAAAAGAAACAGATGAGTTCTAAGTAAACAGTCGTGATCAGTATCTGTGTGGACAAGGATAATTCCAGGACAGGATGGATCTGTGCTCCCAGAGCCAAAGACAACTCCTCTCCCTTTTTCAGTGATGAGAAAATGCAGAGACAACTGATAATAACCCCATTAAACATTAAACTATGACTTTAACTGTAGTATAATGCAAAGAGCACTAGACTGGACTTAGGAGAACTTAGTTTATGTTTTGAGTCCCTTGTCATCTCCCCAGGAAGTGACTGCACATCTTTAGCACATTTAACCATAGATTAGGTGAAATCCATGGTTGCTTCTAGCTCAGATAATCTGATTCTGAGTCTGTAAGCTTAAGTATATGCCCAGGGGTTTGAGAGCATACATCCAGTTATCTTCATCAATATGGGCTGTTCCCTAAAAGAATATAGTTTACAATTTTGTGACTGTAACAATAATACATTTTACACTGTGACTCAATATACAAGCGTGCGTGCACATACACACACAAATACACACACACATAAATACACATCAGAAGAAAAACATCATTACTTATACTCTGAAATACTCTATTGCATTCTAATGTAGTTTATTTTGTTTCACTTTTGTAGAAGTGCTGTCTGTGGTCCAACAAATTGATTTCATATTGACTAGCCAAGCCTGGTTCCACAAAACCAGATGATTAGGGAGAGTTTCTCAAGGTCAAACCATGTCTGCCTCCTGCTTGCTCTGGAAGATTAAAAAAAATGTACACAGCCCTCCTTATCTGCAGGTTCTGTGCCCCACATTTTATATAAGGGACTTGAGCATCCCTGGATGTTAGTATCTTGGAGTGGAGGTGGGAGGAATAGATCCTGAATAACAACCATGTAATTATTCCTCAGACTGCTGAGAAAATGCCCCACTATCCTCTGGGGTGGACATTCCTTTCTCTTTGACCAGGCAGGCAATTTCTCCCAGTTTCCTGCTTTGCAGCCACGATACCATTAGACCCTCTGCTATCCTTTAAGTGAATCAAAAGTGGCCCCTTAGGGTAGAAGTGTGGGCCATTGTTGCATAAAGCAGTGATCAGCCAATTCAGTGTGGAATGAAACTGCTTTCCTCAGTCATCAAAGGGCTCCTTAAAATTTTCTAATGCATGGAACTTAACTGGAGAGAAAAAAAATAATGACCCGTATTTGTCAGTACACAACACTGAAATGGAATACTTGCAGCTTGTGAAGTGGCTTTATTCAGTTGGTCTCCTCTTTGCTTGATGGAGAAATTACTGTGGTCACTTAAATTTATAAACTTAATCTGAGAGACCTAAATACTCTCAAGGAGCCACTGCGTCCCATGATGAGGCAGAACAAGGTGCTTCAAGTCCATCGGCTACTCTCTTAATGAAGTATTTCCTCACAGAACCTCTGTTTAGTTGCTTGTGAAGTTCAAGGCGGGGGGTGGGGGGAAGGAGCAATCATTTAGCCAAATATATTATTATGCTTCAATTCTGGTCTTTTCTGTTTCTGTTGGACATGAGCATATTTCATTTTTACTCTAATTCTGAGTGACCTAGGAAACACCTAAAATTTTGGTGAGATGATTGGCTCTGTTGGGTTTTCTGCTCTAGGCAGGGTTATCACTTCTGATAATGCCTCTCATTTTACCTGACGTGTCTCCAAGACAGCTGCCCTCTTCTGTTAGGTCTTAACTAAAATGTCATCTCACAGAAAAGACTGGAATGTGTGCGTGCTTGAAACTCTGGATCTAGTCCCTAACACTTTAAGGGAGTTAAAAAAAAAAAGAAATCAGGGTGTTATACGGCTGAGACTTTCTGGGAAACTGGGGTTGTATGAAGATCCCCTCGTTAAGCCTGGATTCTTGTGATCAAATCAGAAAGATTTCAGAAATGTTGCTCAGAATAATAGGTGATTAGTTCATTAGATGCAACGGGAAAGGGGAAAATGAGACACTCTCAAGGGAGAGAGAGGGGTGCTTTCAGAGAGGAGAGAACGTGCCTTTTCTGCACTCCCGTTTTTGGGGATTCCAGAGAAGTTTCCTAAGAGTCCTGCCCAGTTCCCCTGCTTGACTTTAGATTGACAGCAGGGTGACATGAGACCTTCAGATCCCTGCTGCCATGATGACACTAGCACTCTAGGTCACATTGGCAGGGGTCTCACTAAGTTGGTCAGGGTCCCACACGTTGCTGAGGCTGGCTTTGAACTTGGGATCCTCCTGCCTGGGCCTCCCCATGGATTTTTGAACCATAAATTCTTGCAGATTTTCAAGTGAGGGGGAATTATCCTTATCTCCTTGAGTTTTGGAATCTGGTCCCTGAAAAGGGTCACAAAACTCTGTCTCCTCAGGATTCCTCTTATCATTATTTCAGGTCTGCACCCTTTCTCCTGAAGATAACAGGTAGTTTGTTAGTAATGTGAGATATCCTGTCCCCTTAAGCCAAGAAGGGCTGCATGTAAATTGCTTCATAGAAAGGGGATCGGCACAGTAGACCCACTTTACAGAATTATTCCCTTAACCTCATGTTACCACCACTCTCCTCTGTCTACCCCTTATTATGAGCACTTTTCTGAACTAGCTTCTGAGTTTGGGGCCATCTTGTCCTCTTTTATTTTATAGGACTTTTTACCCTCCAAAATTTTATTTATTTGTTTTTATTCTCTGATACCTTCTAGTAACAATTAGATTTTGCTAAAGATAAGGTCTGTCTGTTCCCAGAATGTTTCCTGACAGTCAGAGCTCCTTAAATACCTGTTGAATGACTTTAGGTGTTCATTTTCTACCCCGACTCTAAGCTAAAAATAATCTCTCTCAAATTCACAGAGAATTTGCTCTCCTACTATTTCCTACTGTGGATAGTCTTGTCTTTTCTTTCTTTTTCATTTTCTTTTTACTTTTTTTTTTTTTTTGAGACAAGGTATAGTCATGTTTCCCAAATTGGTCTCAAATTCATTATCCTCCTGCCTCAGCCTCCCAGTAGCTGTATGGTATTTTCCTATGTAAATGTTTACATATTTTGCTGGATAATACCTTCCTAAAGAGAAAGAGTAGGTTTACTTAGTAAGTTAACGTTTAGTCCCTACTTATATGCCCACAATGGTGCTGGATACTTTGCTAGCTTTATTTTATGTATTCTTTACCACAACCATACAAGTTAGTCAGTTAGTTATTGCATTTTACAGATGAGGATCTGAGCATAAAGGATTAGGAGGGAGTGTACCCAATTTGTCTAGCTATAAGTGATGGGGAATCAGATCAAAGAGCATTAGGCTTCAATTTATTCTCTATTACTTCTGAATTCCTCCAGGACTTGCATGGAAAATCATCTTATTAAATAGTTCAAAAGTTGATGAAGAAACACTCAAAGTAGCTTCATTCTTAATTCTCAGGAGTAGTGCTGTTGATTTCCTATGAGTTCTCACATTGTCTTCCATTTTTTCCCCTAAATTTTCTTCAAATATGGTGGTGCTGGTTAAAGTACCCACTTCTTAGAGAAATCCTTGTGGCAACTCCTGTGGGACAAGTTAAAGTTTTGGTCCATGCTGATGTTTAATGGGTGCTTGTAAGTTCAGACAAAGGGCATCTTATGAGAAAGAGTTAATCCAAGGCCAACTCTGCTCTCAAGCAACTTAGGATTCAGTGGAGACCTTCTGTTAATTGGATGGTCTGAGAAATCCAAGTGAAGACAGATGGTCCATCTGTCAATTGGTGTCTGCTTGCCAAGGTGCTGGAGTTCAGAGATCACTCAAAACATAATGGCTGTCCTGTCTACATCCTGCAGGTAACAAGAGGGGCAACATTAGGGAATAGGTTAGACTCAGACAAAGAAGAAGGAAGACAGATGTGCCAGAGTAAGGTCCTAGGAACATTTAATCTCCACTTAGAAACACATCATCTTTCTCCTTCCTGTTAAGTATTATGTGTTTTCTTTCTTCTCTGTCTGATAAGAATTTCACAACTATATGTGTCTTTCCTTTATTTTAAAGCATATTTGCAATTTATTTTTTCACATGGAGTTTGGCTACAATTTTAATAGTCTTTGTGTCTTTTTAAATAGGGATTTATTTTTGTTCTTTGAGGAAATTTTTAAAATACAGAAAAGTGAAAATGCAACCATAATTCGATTGTTCAGTGAAAGTACGTACTGTTGTTAATTCCTTTGCAGTTTAACTATTTTTTCTCTTGTATATCATGTTTTGTCATAATGAATATATAATTCTGTCTTCTGGCTTGTTCCCTTTAGAATTTATAAAGCATTTGGATTGTTTCTCAGGTCATCTGATTATAAATAATGCTTCAGAGGATTTCTTTTACATTGATCTTTCTACCTCTCTGACTTATCTCCTCTGAATGGATACTTGGAAGTAGAATAATTAGATCAGAGGCATTTCACATAGGCTAATCCTACTGAGTTTCTCCACAGTATGATGTGAGGTGCTTTTTTTTGCCATCCATTCCCAGGATTGAATATTGTCTTCTAAATGTGTTGCCTTTTTGGGGACAAAACCATTTAATATTCTATTGTTTGAAAATGAACTCTTGATTATTAATGAGGTTGTTTATTTTTTTCTATTTTTATGTTTTCTTTTTATTTTGGCCTATTTCAAAGTTTTTAGCCAGGTATGGTGGTGCACTCCTATAATCCTAGGGACTCAGGAGGTTGAGGCAGGAGGATCATAAGTTCAAGGTCAACCTCAGCAACTTATGCAGTCCTAAGCAACTTAGCAAGACCTTGTCTCAAAATAAAAAAATAAAAAGGCTGGGGATATGGCTCAGTGGTTAAGTTCCCCTGGATTAAATCCCTGATGACAAAAAAATAAAAAAGTTTGTAAAATCTGCTTGCAGTGAAATACATAGATTGTAAGTGCACTTTTCAATAAGTTATGAAAAACCCATACATTTGTATACTCCCATCACTAAACACACGTTTCAGTCATTCTCTTGTGTGCCTGCCCACTGATACCCAGCCATTCTGATTTCTTTCACAATACTTTTTCTTGCCCTGGAATTTCATATATAAATAGAATCATAGAGTATATAGCTCTTTTATGACAAGTATTTTTTGTTTTAGTCCAGGATAATGTTCTTGTGGTTCATCTACATGGCTGAGTACACTGTCTCATTTTATTATTGAATACTATCTAAATGTATGAATATATCATGATTTATTTATCCATTCTCCTCATAATGGACATTTGGGTTGTTTCCAGTTTTTTTTTTTCTTTTTTGAGGCAGAGGGTGGTGCTGTTGCAGGTAAAGGTAGAATGAATACTTCTATACCAAGTCTTTTTGGGAGTTTCATTCTACCATCTAGCTATATTCTGTTTTTTTTTTTTTTTGTCCCCTCAATCTCTTCTTTGTTGTCTTTTGCAACTCATTTCTTGCCTTCTTATAAAAGGAAGTAATTCTCACTCTTCAAATTTATCTACATTATTTGTTTATTAGCAACATCTCTGTTTCATTGCCTATAGTGGTTTTTCTGTGGTTTGCAATGCATGCCTTCAACTTACCGCAAACTTCAAATGCTATTAATCTAGTTGATGTTTAAATTAAAACATTTCAAAGAATAAACTTCAATTTTCCAAGTCCCATTGCCCAATATCTGTGTTCTTATTATTGTACATTTTAGATCAACACATTATCAACCCTATATTTTTCATTTTAAGTAGTTAATTTAAAAAATAAAAATAAGTAAAAACATTTTTTTCTTGCCCCAAATTTATCATTTCTGACAGCCTTTATTACTTTCTTTAGAACCATCATTCTATCTGATATCATTTTCCTTCTGCCTTTTGTAGGTTGCAGATTTGCTAGTTGTAAATTCTCTCAGCTTATGTGTGTCTGAAAAACCCTAAATTCTATCTACATTTTTGAAGGGTATTTTTACATGATAAGAGTTATAGAACTTTTTTTTTACTTTAGTGCTTAAACAATATCCTTCTTTACCTTCTGTTTTTACTGTAATCTACCCTGAAAAATCTCTCTTTTATGATTGCATGTGTAATCTATTCACATTCAATATTATGCTATAGTTGAATTGGATTTGTGTCTTTGTTTTTTATTTCCTCTGACTTTTATTTTTTTTAAACTCTATTTCTCATTAATGCTTTCTTTTGTATTAAGTGAATGCTTCCTAGTATAACATTTTAATTGCTATAATAATTATTTTAACTAGATGCTTTGAGTTATTTTTTTAGTCGTTGCCCCAAGGCTTACCATATGTATGTAATATATGCATATAATGAAAATTTGTGTCAAATTTATACTAATTTAATTCCAGTGAGATATAGAAATGCTATTCTTCCATAATTTTATTCCATCTTTGTCCTTTTCAGAATATATATATATATATATATATATATATTACATCTCTGAGATGTAAGTACTTGATAGAAAAAAGAGAACAATTATAAAATTGTAAAATTGTAAATTTGTTATAAGTTTCTTTTTCTTTCTTCCTTTCTCGTTTTTTCTCTTTCTTCCTTTCTTTCTTTTCTTTTCTTTTTTTTTTTTTTTTTTGAGAAAAAGGAAAAAGAAGGCTATTGCTTTGCTAGTAAAGGAGAAACAAAGGACTCCTATCCCAAAGGCTGTGATTCCCATCAGCAGGAACAGGGGGCTTCTAAAGAAGTAATCCAAAGGCTACATTTCAAGTGTTTTCTGTTAGAGTTGTAATTCACTTGTTAATTTGGGAGATAGTCATTTCTGAGATCTTCTGGTACTTTCCCCAAAGTCTGGATTACTTTGTCCCTTTGATGGGTGGGTACTAAATGGCAGACAAATCTGCCTAAAATTGGGAATAAAGATAATCCAGTCTCTGCTGAGATTGGGGGTGGGTGCATCAGGGAGGAGCAAGGAGAAGGAAGAGAAAGAAACATGTCCATTTAAAAAATAAGTTGCTGTGGCAGAGCAGCAAGTACCATATGCAAAGTATAACATTTTCTCACTGTCAATTTCTACATTCCATTTCTATGGAATAATGGGAGATAAACAAACCTACTGTGCTATTATGCTGCTTCCTGCTGAAAGGGGATGAAGTTGAGGTAAGTAACCCAAAGTTCTTGTTCTCTTATCAGGTGGGGCGTGGCCAGTTAAAGGGATTTAGCATCAGAGCAGTTCAGAGGTGCACAGTGCTAGATGACTCATGACTGGACAAGGCATACATAGGGCAGGAATCATTCTAAGACTACAATAAACAAGACAGCAAAGCATTACATTTTTGTAAACGATTAGCACAAAAACAATTAGTATTTCAGCCAGTCTCTGAAAAATATGAAGACAGTAACTCATAATCATATCAGACAAAAACATAAAGTTTATCAATGTAGGACGTTAGGAAGATTTGGAGGTTTATGAGATCAGGCTCAAATTATTCAGGACAAACGTGGAACCTTTGTGGAGTCTTTTGTGATTCTTTTTATTAGGCACTCCCATGCAAGGACCCTTCCTTGATATCCTCCAGCTCTACTTACTTTGGGTAGGGCTGACACAGTTTATATCTTAAGTTACATTTAAAAGAAAAAAACATTGTTTTTCCTTTTTAATGTCCATGTAGGACTGTGCTCAGGCTATACTCTCCAGCCAGGAGTTCACAGTTGGTCAAAACTGACCTTGTTTCTATCTACTCTTAAGAGTCAGCTGAGATTCCTTAGAGATCACTCTGGGGGACATGTGCAAAGCCTCTTATTTCCTTTAGCTTTCCTTTACCAGTGGTGCCATCTTCCAGGATTGGTCAGAGGCTTTCCAACCACATGTGGCTTCTCTTGGAGGCCTCAGGGACATTTCCCTTTCTATTGACCCTCCTTTTTGTAAAATGTGTACTGGTTGGCCTCCAGTTCTATAGGATCCTCTCAATGGGTGACTCATCAGGGTTGCAGGGCCCAGAAAGGAGTCTGGTTATTCTCTGGGTCCTGGCTGACCTTAGAGGGCAAGGGACAAAATGTCGGCTGCTTTTTCCTTGGCCCTTTTACGTCCTTGACTTTGGTCTCCAAGTTTTTGGTTTTAAACACTCAGTAAGCCATTTCACCAGTCCTAAAAAGGGAGTAACAGGTTATCTATAATTTTGCAGTTACCCCTTTCATTTAACTGGGGTTAGTACTAGTATTGTAAGTCAACATTATATACTATCTGTCCTGTAGGTGATGTATAATGACTTTCTTGTCATTTCTTGTTTTCTTTTTTGTTCCTGTGAATTTCAGTAACCGTATGATGTAATTTTCCTATTCCAGAGTACTCCCACCCTTTCTTTGTACAGCTGTTATCAACTATATTTACATATAAGTTCCACAATACAATTACATAAACATTGTTCTACACAATTGCATTTTAAGTCTGTTAAGAGGAAGAAGGAAATGAAATATGTATTTATTCTGTCTTTTATAATAGCATAATTTAACTGGTGCTTTTTTTGTTTTTTTCTTGTGGATTATAATTCCATTCAGGGTCACTTGTTTTATACCAAAAACTTCCTTTAATAGTTCTTGTAAATGAGTTAGCTAGCAACAACTTTTTTCAGTTTTTTTTTTAAATCCGATAATGTCATTAATTTTTTTTTTGTTTTTGAAAGTTAGTTTTGCCAGATATGGGATTATTGTTTGGCAGTTTTATTCTTTCAACACTGTAAATATATAATCTCTGGCCTCCCTTGTTTGTGGTGAGATGTCAGCTGTTCATCTCATTTGTATTCTCTCATACGTGATAAGGCTTTTGTCCCCAATTTGCTCTTTTCCAGATGGTATCTTTATCTTCCATTTTTGGACATTTTTACTCTGTGTGTTTGTATCTCTTTATGTTTATCTTAGAGTTTGTTGAGCTAGTTGGATGTGTAAATTAATGATATCTTTATTGAAACTTGGGAATTTTAACCATTATTTCTTCAAATGGTCACATATTACTTATCGACAATGCTACATTCTGAGAAATTTGACTTTAGGGATCGTCATCATTGTGTGTCCATCACGGTGTGTACTCACACAAACCCACATCGTTTTGGTCCATAACGAGGTGTGGATTCTCTAAGCTGTCAATAGTCTTGGCAAACACAGATAATGAGGCTTCTCCTGGCTTAAGAAGGCATATTGTTTTATAGTTAACTTTTATTTAGTAAAGTAAAGGAGTACACTCTAAAATAACAACAAAAAGTGTAGCATATTAAAATCATAAACCAGTAAGAGACCTTCATTTATCATCAAGATTTATGTACTGTATACCATTGTATGTGGTATACTTTTCTATAGCTAATAGCACAGTCGGTTTGTTTATACCAGAATTACCACCAACACCTGAGTAATGCACTATGCTATGATACTCTGAATGGTGTCACTAGGCAATAGGAATTTTTTAGTTTCATTATGATTTTATGGAATTATTGTCATACAATTAGATTATTATGTGGTACATGGCTATATTTTGTTTCTTTTTATTTTTTCTTGCTTCCTGCTCTTCATTTGTGTGTGTATGTGTGTGTGTGTGTGTATAATTGTATACAATTATACATATACATTTATATATTGGTTTGGTGCATTTAATAGTATTCCACATTATCAATGATACTCTTTTTTCTGTTGTTCAGATTATATAATCTTTATGGATCTGTCTTCAAGCTTGTTGATTCTTAGCCCAATTTTTAAGACACCCTAGTAAATTTTTTCACTTCAGTTATTATATTTTTTCACTCCAGAATTCAGTTTGGTTCTTTTAAAAAATTATCTTTTTAATATACATTTTTTACAATTTGGTTAGACATTGTTATCATATCTTCATTTACCTCATTAAGTGTGGTTTTCTTTTGTTCTTTGAACTTATTTATTGTATCTGCTTTGAAGTCTTTATTGAATTCACTATCTAGGACTTCTTGCAAGTATTTTCTATTGCCTGCTTAAAAAGGTGTGTATGTGTGTGTTTGTGTGTGTGTGTGTGTGTGTGTGTGTGTGTGTGAGAGAGAGAGAGAGAGAGAGAGAGAGAGAGAGAGAGAGAGAGTCTTGTGTACCTTTTTCTTTGCATGGCTCATAATTTTTCTTTGAGGAAAATTGGACACTTTTGATAATGTATGGTAGCAGCCCCAAATAGAGATCATCCTTGCACCCTGCATCTTCTTGTTATTTTTGTTTGCCTATTTGTATAGTGATATGGCTGGAAAATTTTAGTGGAGCCAGTTTCCTTTGCCCTGTAAGTCTCTGATGTTGCTCCTCAGGGGATGTAGCCTTCCGCATGCTCACAGTTATCCTGATGAAAGTGGATTTATCAGGCTGTCTTTTGACTTTTTCTCTGATCTCTCTGGTAAGCTGCCTGCCTCTGTTGTTAACAACCCAGTTATTGGGCTCTATTAATTTCTGACTAATTGTTGTATTGTTCTGGACAATGCGATAGAAGATAAAGTTCTCCAGTTCTGATCTAATTAAATTCAAGTCCCTTTGCAGAAAAAAATTTTTTCAGGTCAGTCTTTGAAGTAGATTCTGACTGCAGGAGGTCTCCTCTTTGCTGTCTCTTCCCTGACTTTTCTGCTGAACTAGCTGACTATCATTTAGCTGGTGCTTTTTATCAAAGTCTCCGGCCTTCTGTTAATTGCTTACAGTCAAAATATCCATGATTTTTGAGAGTGTCCTGAAGATTGAACTTTCTCATACTCTGTGCTAAATCATATCAGTTATTTTGGGGAGAGTTTTGGAGCTCTAATTACTTGGTGGAATCTTGTTTTGAAGGTTAGTATCAGGAAATCTAAAATAGCCCCCTGGGCTCAATGACCCTATTTCAAAAGGTGAACTTTCTGGGTACTTGGCTGAATTCCCCAGGTATTCTGTAGGTTTTTGAAGTTTTACTGGTTAGAACTTGAATGTCTCCCAGGCCCAGTAAGCTCAGATCATTTCCTCAGGTCACTGTGTCCTGTTCTTTGGCTTCTCAAGAGTATTTTTCCAATGTGTTATGGTTTGAATGCGAGGTATCCCCCAAAAGCTCATGGTTGAGATGATGCAAGAAGGTCTGGAGGAGAAATGTTTTGAGTTATGAGAGCTTTAACATGATCAGTGAATTAATCACCTTATGGGATTAAATGAGTGAGAATTGATGGCAGTTGGGGTGTGGCTGGAGGAGGTGTGGCATTGGGAGCATGGTTTGGGGGGATATATTTGTATCTGTCAAGTGGAGTCTCTCTCTCTCTCTCTCTCTCTCTCTCTCTCTCTCTCTCCTTTCTGATCATCACGTGAGATACTTCCTTCTGCCACACTCTTCTGCTATAATGTTCAACCTCACCTGGAGCCCCAAAGAATGGAGCCTGTTGTCTATGGATTGAGACCTCTGAAACTGTGAGCCCCCAAATAAACTTCTCCTTCTCTACAAGTGCTCTGGTCAGATCTTTTAGTCACAGCAGCGAAAAACCTAACCAAAACACAAGGACATACCATTTTGTGTTGAGGAACATCCATGGAGATCACCAACACTCTCCTTGTTCAGCTCCTTCCTCTTGGGTGCTGTGCCTTTACACCCCAGTCATGTCAGTATGTGTATATATATATATATAATGTTGTAGTTGGACACAATACCTTTATTTTATTTATTTATTTCTATGTGGTGCTGAGGATTGAACCCAGTGCCTTGCAGTGCTAGGCAAGCGCTCTACCACTGAGCCACACCCCAGCACCTCCTGTCAGTTTCTTCAAGCTAACCTCTCTCCTGCAGTCTCAGGAGAGGTACTGTGCTCTGCCGGAGCCCTCTTATTCTATTTCCTTTCCTAGAAAGACCTCCTGACAGGAAGCTGAGGCAATCTTAGAGATCATCTTATTTGTTTTCCTTCTGTGTGACTTATATCTTGTGCTGCTCCTTATTTGATGTTCAAAAACAGTGTTTCTTGTATTTTAATGTAACTATGGTTATTTATAGAAGACATAGTCTTAGACTAACTAATTTCCATGTAAGGGGGTGAAAGCCCTGCCCCCTTCCTTGTGGCTTCGTGTTTTTCTTATTTGAAGAGCTCCTTAAAAATTCCAAATTTTGAATTTTGTTTTATGAACTGGCAATGTTTTCCTTTTGTGTCATTTATCTTCATTTTATGTTGTCTTAACTCCCTATTTTAATTTGTATGACTGAAAACTTAGTATTTTCTTTGTAATTTCTTCTAACTAGAGATCAAGCTTTCGTGTTTTGTTTTGTTTAATTTTCAGAGCGGGGAGTGGTCTTTGTTTTGTATTTAACTTTCTAACAAGATTAGTTTGGGTACTTAAGATTTTGTGCGTCTTTATTCTTCATTTGTTCAAATCATTGGCAGAGAAAGGTATGGTTCAAATAAATTAATTAAATGCGTATCACTGGAAAGTCATTGAATGTTATCATCAATTATTTTAGAGTTTATGCATATCAATCCTGTGTCAAGGATTTAAGGTCATTCTTTGTTAATATGTGATTGAGACAGATAATACTGTGTGCTTCATTTTAAAAAGTAAAATAATACGCTTAAAATTAATAAAAATGGAAATGAGGACAAAAAGAGTAGGACAAGTACTCACAGGTCAAGCAGCAGGAAAGGTGGTATTCTCACTTAAGGAAATGTCTACGTGTCTGCCAGACTTGCAATCAGAAAGACCTGGTTGGATTTATGGCTCCATCATTATTCCCTATGTGAACTTTAACTCCATTCTTCCTAGGTCAGACTAAAGTGAAATTAGACAATGTAGGTGAACTATTTCCTGAAATGTTACCATTGTGCATCCAATACTGTTGTTGTGATTGTAATAATGACATTAGGAAGATGAAAAGCTAGAAATGCAGATGGAGTGATGTGAGTGGGTTGGGGATGGAGGAATCCAGTCTGGACTTTGCTTTCTTTAGTGTTAAAATAAGTCAACCACTGTGGAATATGTACTTCCAAATGTGCTTCTATTTGTATGTGTGCATGTGTTTACGTATGTTTCAAATTTCACGAGGTGTATTTCCCATAGACTCATCTCTTTTTACTTGTTACCATGAGTGCCATATATGTTCAGTTTCTGTCTTTGTACAGGGATCTGCTAGGTGATGAAGCATTGGGTGAGGGAAGGGAGGTAGGAGAAAAGGGAGACCTTTCCATCACTTTACCCATCCCAATGAGTGCTCTGCCTGGATTATCCATTCTCCACAGATAGGTCAGACAAAACTGACTCTTTTTAAAACTTTGCTCCAAGGAAGCTTCTAGTGGAATTTCACTGGAATACGAGTCAGGATCACTAAATTGAAATTCCTTTTCTTTCACTGTTTGCTCTCTGTGATTTTGGACAAGTCTCCTTATCTTGATTTCCATGTTGAGGCTGGGACATACAATTAAGGACCAGAGAGTGTGTGTGAATGTGATGAACTTGCATCAGAGTTCATTCATCAACTTTTAAATCAAATCATTGAGTGATTTCTGTGTGTTAGGTGCTGCGTTTGGTACTGGGGATACGACAGTATAAGAGCCACACAGCTTGTCCCTACCCTCAGGAACTTGTTGTCTAGAAGAATAGACATTAAGTGAGCTATAAAGGAGAAATACATGGTCTTATCAGTGACCTACAGTATAGGCCACTAGTCTACAAATTGTTTCTATAAAGGGACAGATAGTAAATATCTTAAGTTTGTTTGCTAGTAGGAAAAACTGAGCAACACTTCTTACCAAAATGTCTTATTTGGTAAGTTTAATTTTTTTTCTTTTTATATTTTTATATTTTAAAATAAAAAAAATTCTTGGTTAATATGTGTCTTACAAAAATCAGTGTCAGTTTGTTGTCTTCTTTTCCCAGATCAGATGTAGGGGCATATTCAAACTGCAGATGACTAAGAAATATTAATGGTCACTGTTCTCCCAAAGGACTTGTGCAATAGATCTCTTCCTCTCTATTTTCACGTGCTTCTATTTATCTGAATTATTTTTGACTTGTATCACTTTCTTGTGAAATTTAAAAGTATAGTATGCACTCATAATTGCCCTTTTCTGATATTTTAATATGGCCGCCTTTTTGTCTCCTCTAAGAAAGAATTAAACAATTTTGTTAGTTTTCATGCAATGCTCTTGTGACTGTGTAGGTGAGTAGCTGCCACCATGCAGATTTGATAGCAGTAACTGGGTTAATCCTTCAGTATGTTGTGCTGTATCAGCAGAGACAGCTGGAGAAAAAGATTAAAAGCTGGTACTGAGGGAGAAGACAGAGGAAGAGAAAAGAACAGATAAAATACCTAGCTATACCAGAGTAGGATTAGCAAGCATGTTGTCTTAGAGATCATTGTTTCACAGGTTAAAAAAAAATGTGCTCAATAGACATGGTGTCCACATACTAAGGTATTTGAAGAGTTCCGAAAGAGTAATCAAATTCATTTACAGAAAAGGATATTTATTACTTTTAGAAACTCATAATATGAAAAATGTTGTAAAATACAAAAGTCAAGATTTTTAAAAAGGGCATTTAAAATGCCTGAAACACTTAAAGTGGTTCTGAATTTTATCCATTCTATTCTAAGTCTCTCCTGAGGTAGCAATTCAAGCATTCCTGTAGATACTTTTAAATATTTTTGCAGTTACATCAAAAACTAGGAAAGGACAAAAAATCCATATGCAATCAATTTGACTTTATCATCTGTTTCCTTTATTATTTCTGTCTCCCTCTCATGTGCTCACTCACCCTCTTTCTCTCTCTCTCTCTTCATTTTTCTCACTCTCTCCTTAATTGTCCCTGTCTTTGTCTGTACCTGCCTTTTTATATCCTATTTTATTCAAATTATGAAAAAAGTTATGGCTCCGGAAAATGCCAAAGATCTAATCAGGGAACTGTCAATAATAACCATGTGACTCAGACATAAATCACTTTGGATTAAGCATCATCCTTCATCTGGGTAGGAAATTTCTAATGCCATTTATTTGTTATCTGCCAATGGAGATGAGAACATCCCTGCCCAGGAGAGCTCTCAGATGGGTGTGAATCCCTTCTGTTAGGACAGTCGGGAAGCTGCCTGCCTGAAGACAGTCAAATAAAACTGACAGTCAAATAAAAAGCATCACTGGGTGCTTTTCTTCCCTAAAAGCATGAATCCATTTCTGTTCAGCATCCAGTTAGCAAGTGAAAATTTGATCAAGACTATGTTTTGTATATGATGCTAAATACATCTTAATAGATTAGAGGACAAGGGACTGATGGTCTTAACGAGGTGTATATATCATCTATGTGTGTGGTGACCATAAATCACACACTTTTCTCAGTATGCATTAGCTCATTTAATTCTTATAAAAATCCAATGAATCAAATATTATTATTATCCCTGGTTTTTGCATATAGACATAGAAGGTTTAATTAATATGTCAGAATTTGCCATCCGGATGCATTTTGTTAACAAAGTGGACAAAGAACCTCTCCATGAAATTCCTATATTTAAAAGCATAATAATTAACATTTACTGAGTACTTGCTATATTTTAGGTAATAATTTCTTTACTTATATGTATTATATGACTTTCCTTTCTCAGCATCTTCATGAAGCTAATATATCATTACCCCCATACAAACTCCTAAGGTATGGAAGTTTGGAAGTGGGAAGCCCCCAAAATTGGACTCATCATTAAAGCTTCAACTCTTAAACACTGCCATTAAATTCTGTCTCTTTCTTTCACTGCATTTTTCACAATTTCCAGTTACGTATTTCTTTGTGTAAGTATCTTTACAATTCCTATCTCCTCTTGAACCATGAGTTTCACAAATGCAAGTCTGCATGTACCTTGTTAACTGCTGCATCTTCAGAGGTTAGGGTAGTGTCCAGCATACAGCCAGAAATCAATAAATAAACTTGTTAGAAAAATGAATGAATGATATCCTACAGGCATGATGTTGTGTAGCAATAATGCAAAGATAATATTTGCATTCTGCATTGTATATAATGAAGCATTTCTCTGACAGTTACCAAGAACTAATTTCTCTGTCATTCTGAGTTGTAGCCTACGAAATGTGAAGTATTTTATTGACCCGATGAAGCCAGCTGCCACTATTGGTATCAGATTTACCCCATAGGTGGCCTAATTATACATATCTACACAGGTATCCACATAATTTTTCTCCAACTTCCAATTCAGTTCCTTCCTGAGTCCATGAAATTCTTCATCCCCTAAAGAGAAATGGAAATCAATCTTTTATTTTATTTTTTTAGTGGCTATTATCTAAAGTTTTTCTTTATCAAAATAAATTTTAACTCATTCTAATAATCATAATAGTCAACATATCACTTAACCATGAATTATCCCTAAATCAGACACTGTCTTCAATATGTAGAAGTTCATTTAGTCCTCTCACTAACTCTACAAATCACACTGTTATTCTCCCAACTTTTAAATACAGACAAAGATACAAAGAAACATTAAGCAATATGCAAGGATCCACAATGTGCCCCCTTGACCTCCACATTAGTACCAGGACAACATCTATAACTTCTCACCAGGGTTGTAGTACATTGTGTCTCTCCCCTGCTACTGGCTTTACCTTTTATTTCTTTAAGCTATTCCCTACACAAAGTCTGCAATGTGGATGTTATTATTTCCTATACTTTGTATAGGAGGAAATTAAGACTTACAGCATAAAATAATATGTCCAACTTCACATAACTAATCAGATTCATTCCTATGGCCAATTAGAATCCAGACCAAAGATGATACACTCAAAAGCCTTCCATTCAAAAGCAGTTTGATTCAGTTCTGTATGAACATTAAGCCTTACCAAGGTTAAAAAGTCTGTTTCAGTGTTAATCTTATGCAAAATCAACTGACACTTAAGTAACATTAATTAGAATTATATATAAAATCTTTAACATTGTTTTGATATTTTACTCTATTATCAAAAAGTTTAATTGAAATAGCAAAGCCTAAGGTTTGTTACATAAATTTAATTAGGTTGTGATATAAACTTGCCCTTGTACATTAACTAGAAATTATATATGTACACACACACACACACACACACACACACACATATCTATTTAAATTTATACTCACAAATCAGTAATACATATACTAGGTGTATATATTTATATATCCCTATATTTAAAAATATTCATATGTATGTGTAATAATAACAATGTCTGTATAGTATTTTCAGAAACACTAAACTAAGCCTTTTTACATATATTATCTTATTAAACTTTACTGTAGCTGTAAGTATACAATTATTTGCACTTGTACATTTGAATCACTAAGATTTGTAGAGATTAGTGACTTGTATGAGTCAGAATCATTAAAAAGAAAACCTAGATTTTATACCCAGGAATGTACTCAGAATCCAGATGCTTTATCCCTTGATTTCTAGTGTTGTTTTCTTCTCTTATCCCCTGCCAGACACCCAACTCCTGCCACCTCACCAGCCACCATCAAAAAAGAAGAGCCTAATAGTTTAAGCTATTTGATCTCAAGATCATAAGGCTAACAACAGGCAGAGGCAGTACTAGAATTCAGATCTTTTTTTTTTCCTTAATCCACTACTTTTGGAATCACACTTTGTGTTTCTCATACATGTACACATTATGCACACATATGAAACAAAAATTAATTATAAAAAATGCTTTTTATTTGCAGGCTTTTTAAAATTTTAACCATCTTTTTTTATTATGTACCCAAGTGGTCCTTTGAAAATTCTAATTGCTGAGGTTATTACATTAAAGCATTATTGCAAAAACATCAAGTTAAATTCAAAAAAAATCACAGGAAATAAAAGGTACTCCCTTTGAAGATCTTACTGAGATGCTGAGAGGATAATGCTTAAATAAAGAAATAACTGGGTTGAAATGTGAGACCAATTTCGCATGTGAAACTCAGTAAATATTATGCTCAGTTAAACAATATGTGATAATTTGAACAGATGATGTTGTAAGGAGGAACTCTTGTCTAAATAGTTGTAATGAAAAGAATTCTTCATTCCAGTTAGGAACAGGTAGCTGGTTAAGATCTTCCTGACAAGGTGACTGATTTTAAGGTACTTGATTTGAGAGCAAGAGTGTAATATTTCTTAAAACTGGACTTGAAATGAAGGGGGCCGGGTAATACTAGACTGCCTATATAATTTACTATCACGATACAAAGGTTTTTATTTTCATTTTTGTTTTTCTCCTATGATCAAAAGTAAAAATGAAATCAGTATAACTATATCTATTACTTTTGATGTGTTCTTGAATTAATCATGACTGAAAACTGTTGTTCTAGTGGTTAAACACAAAAATCTCAGTATCTTATACTATAAAAATTTGTTTCTTGCTCACATGAAGCATGATAGTTATGACATGTGGAACTTACATCTTCCAAGAGCATTGCACCAGCAGAAATTAAAGATAGACAAAACATATTGGCTCAGCTTTTACATAGCATATGCCACTTTTGCTAACAGTCAGTTGACTACAACTAGTCATATGGCCAAGGATAACTGTAAGGGAGCCTAAAAAATACAGAAGAGAAATTTTTATGTGGTGAATGATGTCTCTGATCCATTAATTATTGCTTCCCTCCCTCTTTTCTGCCACCCTGCTGTTTTCTCTCTCACATTTCATTTTTCTTGTTCTAACTCAGTTCTGGTCTTCCTTTATGTTTCTTTGTTTCCTCTCTATTCAGTTGTAGTTAACCAATTTGATTTCTAACATGTAGGACACTTGCATAAAAGACCAAGTGCCTCCTAAATTGTGTGCCCAAGGTACTTTGTCCTTTTCTGCCCCTGCTATTCTGCAAGAGATAGCTTGTAAGTTCAGAAATATGTAAGAATCAAACATGATTCCTAACCTCAAGTTACTTATAGTCCTGCTGGAGAGATGTGAGGAGCAAACATAATGACAACAACCAAAAACATGCATGTCATGTAATTTAATCAAGTGATGTGCTAAGGGAATCCATTCAATATTGTTCTACATTCAAGAATGCTTGCTAAATGCTAGCCAGAGCACTTTGCTTGACTATGTGTTAAGAAGTAAAGTCAGTTTTATCCTCCTGCTTTAGAAGGACAACCACAAATGGAGAACATCGGAGAAAACATGAAATTATATGGCCACCCATCACGCATGCTTGAAATTGCGGGATACATTATATCAGAGGTTTTCAGACATTTGTTAGCTGGAGATGGAGTTTTGTTTGTAACATAAAATATGTGTGATTATTTGGTGTAGGGATGGTTCAAGGGCCTGATCTATAAAAGCTCTTGAGAAAGTTGTATACCCCAAAGATCTGGGATAGGTGCTGATGGTGACTATTCTTTTGCAAGACTCATGAAACAAAACTTGTAGGACTGTTGTAGGCTCATAGAAACAGAAACTCTAACTCAGAAAATAGCCCACATCATTCAATCCTTAAAACCACTAACAGATTTTTAAGGAGAAAAGAAATATTTCCTTTTATTTTCAAAGTCTACTTCCCTGTCACAGAAGTTCATAAAGCTCATAAAATTTGAGAAAAAAATGTTTCTAGAACATGGATGTAAATGACAAAATTGTCACTTGGCGAAGTTTGGAGAGGTTTTGATCAACTGGGACAGAGATCTCAGGGATTCAGGGATGGGCTTGAGGAGTCCTGTTAACTCTTTGAAATTTTTGTATGTACTTGTAAAGTTAGATGCATTTTTATGGTAGAGGTTCCACATATAAAAGATTAAGAGCCACTAATATAATTTTAAAGAGGTGGAATTTCCAGTATGAAGAGTTTTAAAGAGACAGCTAAGATCAAACAATAAATTGGAGACAAGTCCAATTCTAGAAGTCTATTCTTTTAATCCTCACTTTTATAAAATTGAATTATAGTCCCTTAAAAAATATTGAAGTCCCTAACCCTCGGTGTCAATAAATGTGGCCTTATATGGAATAGGGTCTTTGCAGATGTAATCAAGTTGACATGGGATCATCATGTGCAAATCCAACATGACTGGTATCTTTGTAAGAAGGTGAAAGTTATGAGTGAAGCTCAAGGCACACAGAAAGGCAGTCAAGTGAAGACAAAGGCAGGGATTAGAGTTCTGCAACCACCAGCCATGGAATGCCAAGAACTGTTGGCCATCAACAGAAGCCTGACAGAGGCAAAAAAAAATATTCTCCCCTACATCTTTCAGAGGGAACATACCCTGACAATGCATCCATTGCAGTCTTTAGCTGAAAGAACTGTGAGACAGCACATTTTTTTTCTTTAAGCCAACCATGATTTTTATTGGCAGCTCTATGAAACTAATAATACTTACCCATTACTAACTCTCTACATCAGAACATTTATTTGCCAATGCTGATAGTTAGGTTTTTCTTTTTATTTTAAATTACATGTTTACCAGCCTACTTTATGAACCTCCCCCGACCATCTGGGGCTGTCTATCTCGTGGGCCTACTTTCTTGCCTTGCTTCCTGGCTTCAACAGCTGAACACTGGTCCTTGTCATTCTTATAATAATGGAGTTCTAGCCACCAATCTGAATTTACTGATTTTTATCACCTTTCTTGGGGTCACATGCCAGGTTTGGGGGTCACCTGCCTCATGCTGGCTCCAGCAAAAGATGCAACAATTGTCCTGTCCACGTTCACCCTGATCAGACCCATGGAAGGTACAGCTCCCCGCCCCCACCCCACAGCTCCACAGTGATAGCACATCACCATCTGAAGTTATAGGGCAGTTGATATTCCTTGAGGAGAACTTGGACTAAGAAAGGGTGGAAGTCATAAAGACAGCCCATGACTTGTCTCCTCTTCCTCTTCTCATTTGGAGACTGCTCTGATATGCAGAGGTTCTATAATGGTTTTCCTGAGATATCCTATGTAAACAAGAAAACTATTGGCATTTTGGGAGACAAGGTTCATTATGCTCAATGTTATATTTTTTTTTTCTCTATCTGCTTTAATGGGTGGAATTAAATCTGCATGTTGAAGCCCTAACCCCCCTGTATCTCAGAACGTGATCTTATTTAGAAATTGAGCCATTGCCGATACAGTTAGGTAGATGAGGTAATAAGAGAATAGAGTGAGTGCCTGATCTAGTGTATGATAGGTGTCATTGCTAGAGAAATCTCAACCCACACACATACACACACACCTGCTCACACACACACAAGCACCACTGAAAACACCATTAGAAGATGAAGACAGATATTAAGGATGATATTTCTATCAGCTATATAAATACATGGTGGCCAGAAAATTACAAGAAATCAGAGAGAGGTCAGCAGCAGCTTCTCCTTCACAGCTCCCAGAGGGAGTTATCACTGCTGAAACTTTGTTCTCAGACTCAAGTGTCCAAAACTATGGGAAGATTCATTGTGTTTTGAAGACACAGAGTTTGTGGAACTGTAATTCGACTATCAAACTGATGTGCCTATTTCTTCTTATTTTCTCTCATTCTTGCTTTTATTGGATCATGTCAATTCTCCCCCTGTCCCTCAATACTGTGTGAGCAGTCAAACTTGTCCCAGGCTCTATTTTTCCAGAACTTGAATTTTATATAACTTTTATGCCTATTTTTTTTTCATATGGTATATGGTTAGGTAATGACTGACAGAGAAAAATTGTAATGTGCTATATTCTTGGAAAAGCTTGCAGTTTTTTTGTTTTTTAAAAAAACCAGGCTAATTTGTAAAATCATGAGGAATCAGCTAAGGCTAAGTATTGCAGGTTATTCTATCTTGTCACAGAGTTCAGAAAGAGTCATATCATATGCTTCTACAACTTTAAATTAATTATCAACTATGGGGAGCCCTATTTATCTTTTGTGGTTTTCTGCCGTTACCGCCCCACCCTTGCCCCCCCAAAAAAAGCAGGAGTTCATATTTAGTATGTTCTATACATATTTTTGAATTCTCACACATGGATTAGTGTCAGGCAAAGGGAAGTTTTATTCGAAATGGGAAACTCAGACATTTGTAAACAAGGCCCCATGTTGGTAATTCAGACAAAGTAATTAGTGTTTATGACTGTAGGAGTCTGGAGTGTATGTGATGAATTATATTAATTGGGAGTGAATTGATACTGGAGGGTAAGGAAAGACAATTTCTCCAGCTAAGTATACATGGCCAGTAGCTCAATCTATTCCCCAGACCAAGCCATTATCCTCCTCCAAAGGCGTTTATTAAGTGCTTATTTTCACATTGCACTATGCTAAATGTGTAGTCAACTCTGTCTTAAAACCGACTATCTTGACATGTATGATGGAGGCAGATTTTGAGGAAAGAACAAGCAAACTTTACCAGGAGTTTCAAGCTTCAAGTAAACCAAATTTTATACTCAATAATACTTTTCAAAGAATAAATCAATTCAGATTCCTTGTTGATATTTTTCAGGTATCTCTATACTTAATGGGTCTAATGAACTAATTTATGTATATAAATGATCAATATTGCCACAGTGATGCATGCCTGTAATCCTGATGACTTGGGAGGTTGAGTGAGCAGATTGCAAGTTCAAGACCAGCCTCAGCAATTTAGTCAAACCCTCAGCAACTTAGTGAGATAAAATTAAAAAAAAAAACAAAAACAACTGGGGATGGAACTCAGTGGTAAAGTGCCCCTGGCTTCAATCCTCATTATTCCTTCCCTGCAAAAAAGTCAAAATATGAAATTGATTAAAACTCTTTAACTGCTTTCCTTCCAAACTATAGTCTCAGCCACCTATGTGAGTTGTTTACAGCCAGTACCATAGACTATAACTTCTGTGATGCCGGAGTCCAAGTCTGCATTGCCTCCTCTGCATCTGGGGTGCTTGCACAAAGCTTAGATGAATGGATGTATATTAAAAACATCTGTTGAATGAGAGCCCTCTCACTTTGGGTGAGATCCAGGCAGGATCCTTTCTCTGAGTATTTCCATAAGGTTGACACTAAACTTTTTAAGCCTATGCCATATCTTAGGTTCCCTGCTAAGCACTTCCATAATCTTAAAGGAGACTCTTTTCTTCACTTTAAATAAGTAGCATTTAGATATTTACCTATCTATGACAGTAGACAGAATTAGATAATGCTGTGTGTGTGAAGAACTTAGGGTAGCAGTCAGATAACACATTCTCAGCATCTGTGATTACCTTTTCCTCTTTCCTTTAGGAATCAATATCCATTGAGATGCCTCATGGTTTTTGTCTATGTCCTTATTTAGTTACAATGCAGAAAAAGCTCAGAGATGTTACTGTGTTTTCCCTTAGCATCATATATAAAGAAACTCCTCAACAAAGCACATGCTCTGCAATGCAATGGCATTCTTTTTTTTCTTTTTTCTTTCTTTCTTTTTTTTTTTTTTAGTTTTACTAAATAGAAATTGCACAATTGCAAGCGCTAGGTCCCTAGTTCTGCTGCATGGATTGTTGAATTACCTCCTAAATCTAATTGCTTTTAGTTTTGTCTTTTGTAATTTATATTCCTCTTTGTTCCAAGAGGGAAATATCTGGAATTCAAATTTGACTATGCATTTGTTTAATACCATTAAAACCTTGAGTTTCCTTATGACTAAATCCCAGGCATCTCAATATGACATGCAAGATTATCCATGACCAGATTTCTACCCCCTGCTTGAGGCTCAGATGTTCAGCTGCTTTTATGCAGAATGCACCTCTATGAACACATGTGATCTTTTTGCTTTGCACGTCTGCACTTTTGTTTGTACAGGTCCTTCAGGATGGCAATCTTTCCTAATCCTTACCTTCATCCTAACCTGCTCTGCTCATTCTCTTTAAAACAGGTTGCACATCATTTCCCCTCCAGCAGCCTGAGGAAAACTTAGGTACTGTTCCTTGATGGTTTCATATCACCTTGTGTTATGACCATCAGTAATTTAAGACAAATGCATTTAAATCATCCATTAGTGCCAATGACTCCCACAATAGTCTAAGACACAGGTAGACAACCTTTTTGCTGTCATGAGCTAGGTAGTAGTTACTTTAGTTTTGTGGAGCCTGCAATCTGTGACACAACTACCCAGCTTAGCCATTATGGCAACCAGAGACAACATGTAAATTAAGGAGGTTGACTGTGTTCCAATAAAACTTTGTTTCCAAAAATACAAAGCAGGTCAGATTTGGCTGTAGGTTGTAGTTCATCAACCCTGGATTAAGGCCTCCTGATGATGGCAATCTTGTCTCATCTTTCTTAGTTCTCTATACCTGGCTTAGTGCCTGAGACAGAAGAACATCTAATTGAGTGCCCAGGACAGAGGCATTGCACAATAATGTTAATCAAACTGGGAGGATATTAGCTTCTTCAAACCATCATATGCCAGGTGCTTATTTGTATTTGTATTCTTTCTTTGATTTGAAATATAATCAAATTAACCTTTTTTTTTAAAATCCAGCAGGTGTGCCTCACTTGAAGGCCAGAAATGATTCAGTTCTCACTAAATTACAAGGTCATACTCAAACTCAGAGATCCCTGTGTTCTGCTTGAGCATATAAAGCTTCTTACTAATTTTCTCAGGTATCCCATTGCTCTCAGTTCTTTCAACTCTCCTTGAAACCAGCCACAGTGCCATCTGTGACCTGTTTATTGAAAGCTGTGTAACTAAGGACAGTAATAGAATTTTTCAATCAATACCCAATTGTAGCAGAAGCCAGTGTAGAAATTTCAGGGCAGCTGTAACATGCTGAGATAACTTGGTGTCACTAAGAAATCAGGCAGCACAGAGCAGTATTAATTGAGTTCCATCAATCATACATGTGGCCTGAAATTTGCTATAGAAGCTATCACATTGCTTGATGTGTATTTGGTTGTATAAACCCAGACATCAAGCACATCTGAACTCAGCTGAATGTCACTCAGTCAGTCTAGATCTTTCATAACAATTTTCTGTGTTTTCCTGTTCGAAAACTTAACATTCTTCTCTATGTACATGACACAAAATGAAGAGCTGTGGCAGCTAATGGTGATTCTGGGATAGTCACTACCAAGAGGGAATATAGTGTAATAGAAAGAGAATTGGAAGTAAAAACACAAAATTCAAATTCCAGTCCCTCCAAAGTGCTATGCACTTTGTGTATGAGTCAGGTAACATCCAAAGCATCAGTTCCCTGTTCTTACAAGGGGGTAATGTCTGTCTGCCTCATCATAATGTTTCTATGAGCTTCAAAGCAAAATTTGGCTGTAAAAATGCTGTGCAATGATAATTGTTGTTTCATGAACACCTCAATTATTCTGCTTCTCCAGGGAATGATGTGTCAGCCCTAAGTGAATTTTCCTTGTAATTTAATCCGTTAAGTGCCAGAACTTCAATTTTAGCAATTTTTTATGGAACTCTTTCTCAAAGAATGCACAATGAACTGACTGCTTTATTAAAGTGAATAGTGGATGCAAATTTAACCCATTCATAACTTATGGTAAATATCAGGGATTCTCTTCTGTTAGGTCAGTGTTGTTGCTGTAGATGCTGCTAGCTATAAACTCACCTGTAATTGTGCTTTGGCCTCAGAATTAGATAGCATGTTCAGGATTAGTTTGGCTTTTGTCTTCTGTAAGATTCCAGTTACTCACTTTGTTAATTTGGGTGATTTTCCTCCTTCATAAAGAAAAGCATAGAGTTAGTGAATAACGTGAATAACCAAAATAATGCTACAGTTGAAAGGGACACTGGGTACCACTGAGAACAATCTCTTCTTAGAAAGAAGTGAAATGAAAGGATGAGGGTTTAATGACCTGCCCAAGATCACAGAGAAGATGAGTGTCAAAGCTTACACCCAACCCTTGGCATTAACAATAGTGAGCAAGTGGAAGGAAATAGAGCCGCCTGTACTTCCAGAATTGGATAAGCCCAGCAGTTCCAGTGAGAGAGCTTGGAACCACCCACAAGCCCACAATGACATTGAGGAAAAAAAAATCCTCTTTAAATTGAATTAGATATTTTCACTTTTAGAACTGAGACATGCATAGTCAACTTTTCTTAAGCCACACAAACGGAGAGTGGGGTTAACAGGAATTCCTGAAATAAATAATAGCGTTAATGCGAAATGAATAATAACTAGACAAAACCACAAAATATTCACTACGCACACTAAAATGCCCGTACCCATGTCACTCTGCTGAAATTTCTTGTTTTCCTTTTCATCTCCTATTTAATCTTCTTACCCTACCTGTAAGCCATTTATTACATGGAGGGTTTTAGGGTAAGTTTAAACTCTATGTGTCTCAGTTTCCTTGTGTACAACATGGTATGCAATAAGAATGACCAACGTGATGCTAGTTGTGAGGATCATATGCCCAATTCATGTAAAGTGCAGCACAGCCTTCGCTAAAATGACTAGCTCTATCAATGCTGGCCTTGCTGCTTCTATTGATTGCTGCTGCTGCTGCTGCAGAAACTCTGATATCATAAGAGGCCAGCTCTGTGAAGAAAGACAAAGCAGGGTATAGGCACAGAGAGTGGCATGTTGCCATTTGGGAAATTACTGATACATGAAGCATTTCTGAGGAGATAGCGTGTGAGTGGAGATCATAGTGAGGGGAGACTGGGGGCCTTAGGTGTAGCCTGGGAGGGGAGAGTGTAGGCCAAGGAGCAAGCGTTCAGGCTCTGAAGTGAAAAGGAGCTTAGCTTCTTTGAGGAATAAAATCTTGTGGAAACATTTGTTAAGAGTTCTCCTTTCCACTCAGATCTTGTATTTTAATAGAACTAGAGAAACATATGATATGAAACTGAGTCATTGATCTTAAGAAATTTCTGTCCACTTAATTTCTCTTCTTGATAGCTTGCAGCCCAGACAAATACGGTTTTCTCTGGGAAGTCTCTAGGAGTCAGGGTGGAAAGAAACTACCAGCATATTACTGGCAGCGCTACGTGAATCCAATGGACAGTCATGTCCATAAGTGCTCATATTTCACTGGAAGTAACAGTGAGCAGTGAACACCTTCAGAGAAGGTGGCCAATCTTATGCACTAGAGAGAGTGGGAGACCAGGCTTATAACCCAATCAGGCACAGCCCCCAAATATGTGGCGAGGAGAGAACATCATTATGACCTGCTGGGATGTCATTATGACCTGCTTTGGTGTCATAATGTCCTTAGATTGTGTCAAAGGGACCTTCCATGATATCATAGTGACCTGTTGTGATGTCAGAGTGAACTTCTGTTGTGATATAATGTTCTCCCATGATGTCATAAAAACCTGTCAGGTTTTCATAATGACTTGCCATAATGTCATAATGGCCAGTTATGGTCATAATGATCTGCTATAATGTCATAATTACCTGCTATCCTGTCATAATGACCGTGCATGATGTCACAGTGAACTGCTATCATATCAGAATGATGTGCTGTGGCATCAAAATGATACTCTGTGATGTCATAATGACCTGATGTGGTGTCATAATGAACCAGTATGATGTTATAATGACCATCCGTGATGTAAAAATGAATTGCTTTGGTGTTATAATGATTGGAGGTGGTGTCAAAACGGTCTGCCCTGATGTCATAATTACCTGCTGTTTTGTCATCCTGATCTGCTGTACTGTCTTAATGACCTATTATGGTGTCATGATGATCTGCTATGCCTGAGAGTTCTGAGGCAGGGGGATGTTGTTCTGCCTGAGTTGAAATGTCTTCTGGATTGTATTGTTTTCTAATTTATGGAATTATTAATATTACATTGGAGAGTAGAATTATAATCAAGCTATTTCACAAAATTGGTTCTTATTTCCTCAGGAGGATGAAGACTTTGGATCTGAAATGAAAAATGCATTAGAGCAAAAAATGTGAATTGTATTTTTTTTCCTTTCATTTTGTCATTCAACACATGCCATCCATTTATCTAATATGTATCAGGCTTTGGGTTGAGAACTAGGAGAGATACAAACATGAGGATTTTAGGCTCTTCCTCTTCTGTGAGTGCAGATGACAATATCTTATATATAAACCAGTATTTTCAGTAGCATGTGACAGGTGCTTCAACATCCAAGAGTTATATGTAAGTTGAGAAGTATTGGTTTTCCTTAAACCTATATTTCCTTATTTACACATTTGGAATAATACCCATCTTATAATATTCTGGGGTGGGATTTAAAAAGAAACAGTGTTTAAAAAGGCCTATGTACTATCTGGCACACAATTCATGTTCAATGATTTTTTTAAAGGCCTATCAGAACAGCAGAGGATTCAGGCAGTAAGGAAAAAGAAATTTCTAGTTATACCTGGGTCTGCAAAAATCTCTACGTAAAACTAGGTCTTGAAGGATGGGCTGATAGATGGAGAACAGAATTAGAGGGTGGAGAATCATGTGAAATTCATGTGAGGAGATAGCATGATCTAGGGGAGAATTTTGTTTACAGCCTAACTAGGTAAGGTATCTTGAGAGAAACCTTAAGAAACTTGGGATGAGGTCAGTTCATGGATTCTTATATCAAGCCAAGGGAGGCATCTTTAGATAATAATGAAGAGTCTTCACAGATCTTTATTCCAAGGAATAAGGACTTGGAAATTATATGTGTCTAAACAAGCAACAATAAGATAGGGAAGGCAGAAGACATTTGGTGACCATGTGTCTAGGTAGAATGATGAAAAATTATTGTGTATTAGGTCTACAACTCTTGGAGAAATGGAAAGACAACCCAACAAGAGGAACAATTCTTTTTTTTTTTGAAGCAGCTGGTATATTTGTGCTGCTTCAGACTAGTCCAGGAGATGGAATTTACCACTCATCAGTGGTCGTATTTTATGGGTACTGGTAGCACTAACACATGTGAGAATAGTCAACCTATTGGAGTATGTGTAGTTGGAGGGAAATGTAATTCACATGGCAGGTGCCTGAGTCGGTAGTATTGGCAAGAATCGGTAGTATTGACCTTAGTTTTATCAGCATGTAAAGTGCGAAGATTGCAGTACATTCAGAAACGGGTTTTCTAAAAACCTCAGAAAATGATTTTGAAGTGTCATGGTGTTCCAGTTATTGTTTTTGTTTGTTTGGTGGGTTGAATTTTAAAATCTACAATGCTTTGTTTTACCCAGAAATATCTTTCTTTGGAAAATAAAATATAGAACTTAGTCTAATATTTGCCTAGTAAAATAGTGCTCCTTTTACTTTTTTAGCAGTGAACCAGAGGTAGAGACTGATGTTGACCGTTTGAGTTTGGGGAATGTATATGCTAGATTGTCTTAGATGATAAAGGAACCTTTCTGTGCTTGCTGCTCTTATAAATGCGGTAATATAGGTTACTGTACACGACTGTGTTGTAGTGTAGCTCAGTGCTCTGCTGTGGTGAGCATCAGTCTGCAGCCCTACCCTGGGAATTTGTCCTCAGAATGGCTGTATCTGATTACAGTATTGCCTTAAGACGCCAAGAGAGTGAACATAAATTGATTTGGCCTTTTACTAAATGTTTCACAATCCACTGGATTGTAATCATTACCATTTGCTATGAAGCTCTTAAAATAAGTAAGACTTAGTCTTTTCACTCTGTCCCAGAATAGCCAGAAGATTTTAAAATCTGAGAGTGGTGTGTCTCAGAAGTCATACACACAAGGCTGTTATTATGAGATCAGAAAACTCCTGGATGGAGAGACCGTATCCATATGTACCCTCTCTTGATTTTCTCTTCTCGATTTCATATTTAGATATGCCGCACATCTTCCACTCCCTGCTTTCTCTTGGACACCACTCTTACTGTAGCCTGATGTCTGCCTCTCCTCCTGCCCTTTCATTCCTATTCTCAAGTTTTGGGATTTTTTTTTAAAAAAAAGAATATTTATTTATTTATTTTAATTAGATATATATGATTTTATATCCAGTGATCATCAATCTCTTTTTCCTAAATTGAAATAGCTGTTAAGTATATCATTCTGAATGTTGAAGGTTTCTGACCTCAATTTTTAAAAACAGCAAATTGAAAATGACAGAATCATGAAGCTAGTGAAAAAAGAAAATGACTTAAGTGCTAGACAAAACAATAAATTGTCTGAAAACCATTGATTTTGAAAAATGCCTTTGTCCTTAGGATTAAGATGTTTTTTTCTTCCATTGCCGGATGCATAATTGTCTAGTTTCATCTACGCTGTATATTCTATTCTATTGAAGAAAAAAATAGAAGTCAAAACAGTGTTTGAATTTTTGGAGCATCAATTGTATTATAAGATTTAAGAATAAAAGACATTTATTAAGAACCATCTCTGCTATCTCAGAAATATGGGAGAAAGGACAGGGAAAAAGCAGTCCAGGGTAAGTGTCCCAGAAAAAAAGAGTCTCTGATGTCTCTTCCAGGTGGTGGCAGAGGGGCTCACTCATGCTCCCATGGCTCCAGATGCTCTTCTGACTGGAATTCTTATGCAGAAGCCTGAGGAAATTTGTTCTCCTTCCTCCTATACCTATGGAAATTCATGTCTGGATGATTCCCATACAGTATTGTCAGGATTCATGGAGCTCAATATCTTCTGACTGTCCACTGGTTTTGTCTGTAGCTCAGCTGTTGACTTTCATAGGAGTCGCTTTGATTCTGAGTCCAGGCCTTCTGGGCCGGCACATGGCAACACAACATGCAGCAACATATTCTTAGAATGCAGGTGACCATCCTCCTAGTCATCCCTTCCAGCCCTTGCTGTTGTCATGGGTACAGGCTGCAGTTTCACCATGGGGCTTCCCAGTGAAGAGCTAGTTTTCTTCTGATGGTGCCCTGAGAGGATTTGTTTTCTGCATCCCACCCTCTGATGATCATCCAGGGGCTGGATGGAGGGGGTGTGCAGGGTCATGTTGGGGGCAGGGGGTATTTTGGAAGTGGAGGACCTCACCTGCAGGCTGCAGAGAGAAACAGAAGGCAGGCTTGCTCTCCTGTTGCCCTCAGGCAGCTAATGCCCAGAAAGCAAGAAGGGGAAGGTGTGAAGGGCAGGTTCAATGGCACTGCTCTTTGTAGGGAAAGGAAAGGTTGTAGAATCTGCAGTGGGCAGACAGGACCCATCCTCTAGAGGTGCATGCTTAATTAGGAATATGCTGACTGCTCCTTGGGTTGCCTGGTGCTGAAGTAGCAAATATGTAGGCATTTCATGGTCAAATTTTCTGTTTACCAAAGATACCCAGTTATGGTATGGGCTGTAACCCATGTCAAACATGATTGTCATTATTGTAGGTAGTTGGGTGGTTGGGGGGTAGCTCACTAGAATGAGTTGGTGATTATTTCTGATCCTGGCTCAGCCATGGGTGCCTCATGATTTGGTCTATTGCGGGCCTCTGTGTGGGGTTGAGGATCAGTAATTGATGACAATACAAACTTCAGCAGAAACATGAAAGGAATGTCATACCATGCATGCAGGACCTGTTTCTTCATCTGCACAAAAGTGGTCAGATTGAATTGGAGGTTCCTCTGTGATCATAAAGTATAAAACTACACCCAAGCACTAGACACCCACCACAGGATCCTTACCACCATACTGGTAGCATTCTGGGGCATAGTATAGGAGAGTGCTGCAGAATGTATCCAGCTTCTGTCCAGCTGATAACCTGCAACTCAGGTTAAAGTCACAGAATTTGATGTTTCCTCCAGTGTTTACCAGAATGTTCTCTGGTTTCAGATCTCTATGTGTAATATCCTTCTTATGGCAGTGGCACACAGATCATGTGACCTGCCTGAGCTTTCTCTGGGCCTCCTCCTCTTGCATACCGCATGCCTCCAGGATGTGCTGCAGTAACTGTCCCCCACCTGAATGCCCCACCACATGATTTTAGTGGTTTCAGTAGCTTGAAACAATTTGATCACGTTTGGTTGTTCATTGGTCTCCATTGTGTCTATTTTGGATCTAACAGAGGGGGAATTCTGCTCGACCTTTAGCAGGACTTTCATGGCCACCTCTGTCTTGGTGAGGATATGATGGACCAGTTTCACCTGAGCAAAGCTGCTCTGCATCATGTTTCTTAGGACATGATAATGGTTCATGAGCATATCCTGAGAGAAGGAGCTGACCAAGAGGAACTGCCACACTGTCATCCCTTCACTGAACTCACTACTTTCACTACACATTGTAAGAAGCACTAAGTAACAATGTTAGCTAGAAAGGAAGGAAAGAAAAAAAGAAACAAACAAAAAAAAGTAAAAAAAAAAAAAAATCACCCCCCCACTAAAAAAAAAAAAGAAGAAGAGCAAAGGAATCTAAAAGTCCCAAATCACAAACTACCAAACCACCAAACAATGTTTTGGACAAAAAAAAAAAAAGTCACATCCAGAGCCTTATAAAAAACTAGTGTTTGAAATTCCCAACAATGTTCACTTGTGAGAACAGAACACATCTGACCCAGTCATCACTGGTCATGACCCACAGTGGTAGTCTCTCTTTCTGGCCTCCCAGACCTTTTCCACTTTCATAATAAGATTAAGGAAGGCTTGAGAAGATTATGGAGACTGATAATTACTCTTTTAGAAATTAAAATCTGTAGGATGCTTCAATGGCCCTTTCATTTTGAGTTCAAAAGACTATCATAACTTTTGGCTTGTAAAGGTCTTTATCATATCTACACTCCAGGTATTCAATTCGCTTTTCTTTCCACTTGGAAGGACTGGTGTCAAAAGGATGATAGGAATGCAGTCACATCATGATATGTGCTTTGTTCCCTAAGACATGGTAGGGATGTTATTACCATACGGAGGGCTGAGAAGGAGACTGCTTTCATCATAATTTCCCCGTAAGGTTCTCATCTGAAACCTTGGAACCCAGAAGGCAGTGGGTTGATAGATTCATGATACTCCAAACATGGTACTCCAGGGGATTTCTTCTTTGGACCTTAAGGACTTACATGGGCACCTGGGTGGCAGATGGAGGGTTGGTGGGTATGTTGTGGATTGTCTGTGGTGGAACTAGACTGCCTGCAGCTTTGATGCTGCTCCCTGAGCTCCTACATTATTCATGCAAAAGTTGCTGGTGTAGCAAGATGTGCCAATGTCAAGCTGGGGCATGTTATTGGAAGTCTGGAGGTCCCAGGATGCTCCGTTGGAATTGCATGTGAGCACATCAGATATGAAGTTTCTTGGAAAATACTCTTTATTTCCTGCAGCTGCCAAGGTAGAAAGTGGTAAAATGGATTTGTGGTCTCAGGTGGAACCATGCAGCCAGATTCACTGGATCCTCTGGCTGCTACAGCCCTGGATCCCACCATTGTCCTTGTGAGTCACATAGCCATTGTGGTTCCTGTCACCTTCCTGTTTCACATCAGCCTTGTGGGTTGGATCCCCCTTAGGCTAGGAGACATAAAGAGCTCCTTTGCCAAAGTGGTTGCTCTCTGCTTCAGTTCCTGCACATGGCTAGGTTCAGCAGTTATTTCTATACCCCCCCCACCAGGCCTAGGAGTTGGGCTCCCAGTCCTGGCTCCCTTGTGCCATGCCTGGACTGCTGCAGAAGCAATATGTGCTCTCAGAGCCAAAGCATTTGTAAAATACCCACATGAGTTGGCATTTGGTGAAAAACACCTGTCTCTTCTGATAATAACAGGAAGTTTCAACTCCTGCTGAGACTCAGCTCAATCTTCCAATATTGTATAAATCTATTCTATGATTTGTAATTAATGTACCCAATAAGGAGTGATTGATTATGCATTACATGCAGAAATTACTCTTGGAACTGGAACCTGAGAGATGAAAGACATGGTCTGTATGCTTCAGAAAAACTCTGATCTATTCAGTCAAACTGACCAGTTAGAGAACAATTGCAGGACAGGATAACAAGTGCCATATGAGGTGTGCCAAAGGTTCTCTAGAGGAATAAGGAAAGACCCCTTTGGGGAGTGGAATAATAAGCACAAAATGATAATTCCAAGTCCTAAGCCCAAGTGCCTGTGAATGTGACCTCATTTTGAAGTAGGGTCATTGCAGAATAGTTAAGTTAAAGATTTTGAAGTGGTATCCTCCTGGATTTAGGACAGTCCTAAATCAAGTTATAGGTGTTATAAGAAAAATGGGGTAGAAATTCCTAGGGGAGGTCCATATGACACTTAGGGAAGTCGATCTGAAGAAGGAGGCAGAGACTGAAGATGTGAAGACACAAGCCAAGAAGTACTGGGCATTTTGCAGCCACCAGAGACAGGAGGGAGTTGTGGGCCATATTTTCCCTCTGAGCCTCCAACAGGAATCAATTCGGCCAACACCAGGATTTAAGACTGTGAGATAATTAAACTTTGTGAGGCTAAGATGGGAGATAACCATCAGGATCAACATGCTTTCTAGTTCAGCAGACATTTAAGCAGAGATATGAAGGCCGATTAGGAGTTTTACCCAAATTACCCATGGGGAAAATTCCAGGCAGACAGAAAACATGAAAACTTAAGTCCATATTGTCACATCATTGCCTATAAAACAAAACAAAACAAACACGAAGTCCTCATTCTACTAGAAGAAGGCAAAAGACATGATGCTCACCCAGTTGTGTCTACTCTAGACAGATGTCTCTTGTATGTAATCAACCTGGTCCATGTATCTTTATGTAACAGGGGCTGTTGGCAGTCCTTGATGTCTCATACCTCTGTTTCTAGCATACTGGCCAAGCTGAGCATCGATTTCTCATCCGAATCATTGTAATAGCTTTCTGATTGGTCATCTATTTTTACCATGGCTTGGCCCACCCCTAATACTCCTCATCAGAGCAGCCAGAGAGATTCTGCTAAAACCTAAGTGACATTCTGTCATTCTTCATCATAAAAATTCCCAATGGCTATTCGTCCCATTCAGCACAAAAACCTGAAATTCCTAAATGTATGAAAGACACAGGTAGAACTGATGATCCATGAGGTTTTGGTTGCCGTAACCTGTGACTTAGCCCTCAGCTCACTTGGCCTTCCTTCAATTTCTAAACCCGGGAGTATGAACCTAAGTTAAGGGAATTGCAATAACTTGACCATTCCCTCTGCCTAAAATACTCACCACCCACCTATCTGGCCTGCTCTGCGCCTGCCTTCATATTTCTTCTCAAAGGTCAATTTATGAGGCCTTTCATGACTAAGTCATAACCCTACCTCCAGTACTTCTTTTCTACTTAACAGTACTTAGATTTCCCTCATAGTACTTATTATCATCTGAATTTTGTATTTTTATTTGTTTCTTATATATTTTCCCCTCCACTAAAAGACATGCTTTATAAGATTAGGGACATTATCTTCTCTGATCAACATCATACGGTAAGGGCTTAGGGCAGTCCTAAATCAAGTTGATACCTGGTAAAATTTCAATAGACAGCTTTTCAGTGAATGGATGAATATGATTTCACAAATCTTTTTTTAACTGAGAGCTTCATAAAACATTAAAATACTTTATGAGAATTTCTGGATTCATGCTTTATTTAAAACCTTGATAAATTTAACATGTAATACTATAGAAAACAAATTACAAGTCCCACTAACAGATTGCAACATCTCACATTCTCTTTAACACACACACACACACACACACACACAACACACACACAAATAAATGCACAAAAAATAATGGGGATGGAATTTAATCAATGTGGTTTTAATATTAAGTTTCCATTTTGGATGCTCTTGTTGTGAAGTGACCTTCACTTTCTTGTCAATTCTTACTTTTTACTTTTACATGAGCAAAGAATATAGTTGATGAGGCCCAAATGTCACCGAATGATTTCTAGGGAAGACACTTGTCTGTACTCTGCAAATGTTGCCTGGGACTGAGATGCTGTGTTTTTTGGTCCCTCCCACCTGGGCATTTCTGTGCCTCTCCTTTTCTTTGTTGGAATCACAGTACACAGATCAGATTCTCTGTTCTCTGCCCACTGTGAATAGGAGAGAGAGATTTTTAAAGTTATTTTAATCTTTTCATTGACACATAATGGTTGTACACATTTGTGGTGTGCAATGTGATACTTTGATTTATGCATATATTGTGTAATTTTCAAATCATGGCAGTTAGCATGTCCATTACCTTAAACTTTACCATTTCTTTTTCTTTTAAGGAGAGAGAGAGAGAGAGAGAGAGAGAGAGAGAGAGAGAGAGAGAGAGAGAATTTTTTAATATTTATTTCTTAGTTTTCGGCGGACACAACATCTTTGTATGTGGTGCTGAGGATCGAACCTGGGCCGCACGCATGCCAGGCGAGCACGCTACCGCTTGAGCCACATCCCCAGCCCCAAACTTTACCATTTCTTTATGTTGATTAAAGCTCAAATTCTCTTTTAGCTATTTTTAGATATAAAATGAATTCTTGTCAACTCCATCCACCCTACTGTGAAATGAAACACCATAATATATTCCTCCTGTGTGACTGTAACATTGTATTTGTTGACAGTCCTCCCACCTGCACTCCCACCTGCCCTCCCCAGCCTCCAGTACCACTACTCTGTTCCTTCTTTTTTTTTTTAAAGAAAGAGTGTGTGTGTGTGTGTGTGTGTGTGTGTGTGTGTGTGTGAGAGAGAGAGAGAGAGAGAGAGAGAGAGAGAGAGAGAGAGAGAATTTTTTAATATTTATTTATTTTTTTACTTTTTGGCGTACACAGCATCTTTGTTTTGTATGTGGTGCTGAGGATCGAACCCGGGCCACACGCATGCCAGGCGAGCGCGCTACTGCTTGAGCCACATCCCCAGCCTCTGTTCCTTACATCTATGAGATCAGCTTTGTCTAACCTCCACATAGGACTGAAATAGTGTAGCATTTGTCTTTCTATGCCTGACTTACTTCACTTGATATAATGACTTCCATGTCTCTATATGCTGTTGGAAATAACAGGGCTTCATCTTTTTTATGGCATAGTAGTAGTCCAGGATAAAACTATACCACATTTTCTTCACTCATCCCTCAGTTAATAGACACCTAAGTTGATTCCATATCTTGGTTATTGTGAATAGTTTGGAAGTAAAAATGGGAGGGAAGCTGTCTCTTTGATGCACAGATTTCATTTCCTTTGGCTATATTCCCAGTGGCGGAGTTGCTAGATCACAAAGTAGTTCTATTTTTAATTTTTTTGAGGAGCCTCCATAATATTTCCTATAATGGCTATATTTATTGACATTCCCACAAACAATGTTCAATACCTGAGAGAGGGATTTGAAAGTTTTTTTCCATGAGTTGAATTCCTTCCAGCTGAAAGTCTGACTTAGAAACAGTTCCTTGGGGGGAAAAAAAAAAGATGGACATAATGAAAATTTCTTTATATTACCCTTAGGAAATAGCTAAGGCATCTTTTTTAATCCTTTCATGGCCAGTGTCCTGTGGACTACACAGGTGGATAATAAAAATGCAAGCTCAGCATGTTCAGGGAATGGCACCTGGTGAGATAATTCTATGTAGAACTGGCTTCCGCTGAAGAGTGAAGAGGGGCAACTGTGGGGAGAGGGTGCTGTGTCAGGCCCTGTGAACCTGCTTTTGTATTTACCTTATCACTTAACCTCCACTCCCACCTGAAGAAGAGCCGGGAAACGAAGGCTCGGAGAAGGCGAGCAGCTTGCTGAAGGTCACATAGCTAGTGGTTAAATCCAGGTTTATTTGATTCCATGGACGGTGCTCTTTTACCTCCACTCTGCTGCCTATCAATTAGAAATAGATTTGAGGGATTTGAGCCTAAACCTTTCAAAAATAACATTAGCACAAGAATGAAGGCAGCCTGTGTTGTAGATGAGATATAGCTAAACATCGAGGAAGACAGATAACCAGGCAGCGGTGAGGACTTGGAGCCTGGCGGGGGTGTGCAGAATAAGAGCAGCATCAATCAGACACGCTCACTTCAGAGGACCCTGGGTGTTGACTTTGGAGGCAGCCAAAGAAAGGTCAAATAAATGTTTTTGAATTCTACAAGAAGCAGAGATCTTTGGAAGTCTTTGTTTTCAGGCTGGTAATTAATATTTATAATGCTGAACTCCATGTTTGACACCCTCAGGTCGGAAAGGAAAAAAAAAAAACAGTGTATTTTGCACACAATATAAGGACAGTGGGATAACCCTGTGAGCTAGGGTCTCCTTTAGTTACCCTCATCAGCTTGTTTCTCCAGATCGACTTTCCCATATAAGCAAGTGTGATTAATAATAATGATGGTGTCAACAATCATGAACATCTTTTGAGCACCTGAAACTAAACATTTGTCCTGGAGTGACATTGATACCTCAAAGCAACCATAGAAAGAAGAGACGCTTTTTATTCCCCATGTTGTCATGAGGACCAGAAGGCTTACAGAAGTTTAGAGATCACCCCCACATCCCACAGACAGAAAACAGCAGACCCCTGACTTGCACCCAGGAAGCCCCTGTCCAGGAGCCTTGTCATCTGAAAGTCTAGGTGTTGATGTGTGCTAGGTATTTGAGAGGGAGAAAGTGGGGTGGGGGCAGAGTTCTCAGGAAGGCATGACTGTAAGGTGATTTCTTCCCTTTTCCTTCCCTTCATCTTTCCTTTCCCAATTTTTTTCTTCTCTGGACTTTTATCTCTGCCTCTCTATGTCTTTTAAACCTCAAATCATTTTCTTCCACTGAGTGACGTTTGTTATGTCTTCTCAGGCACCAGATGCCATGTGCTAAATCCTGGCAACAGCCATACTCCAAGCCTGGAATTCTTCGTCTCAGCCTCATCATTAACTTTCTCATGAAAAAAAGTCATTCCACTTCTCTATTCTTAGTTTCCCCATCAAAAAAATGAAAAGACCATTACAAATTACTTTTGAAGATCCTGGTGAAGCACTTTTTAAATGTGAAGTAGGAAATCTGTGGGGTTTTCAGAGATTTCAAGATGGCGTTGGGAGATGGAAAAGCCATCTGTGTTAGTCAGCTTTTCATTGCTGTGACCAAAATACCTACCATGAACAAATTAAGAGAAAAAAGCTGCATTTTGATTCATGATTTCTGAGATTTGTGTCCATGGTAAGCTGACTCCATTGCCTTGGGCCTTAGCTAAGGCAGAATTTCATGGTGGAAGGGCATGGTGGAGGAAAGAGAGAGAGAAAGGAGAGTGAGGAGGAAATTCCCTTGAGAAGATAAACCCCTCCAGTGCACATCCCCAGTGGCCCTCTTCCTTCAAGTAGGTTCCACCTGCCAGTAGTCCATTCCGCCATGAGTTTTTGGTGGACTTGCCAGGTCCAAAACCATAACCCTCTCTCAAGAACTCTGGTTTTCTCAAATTACTCAGCTACTATCACTGCAGCTTGGATACATATTTCATTCCAAGAGTTAACATACAGTTCCATGCAGTTATGCAAAATTCAAAATTGCAGAATGCTTTGACTGAGTTTTCTGGGATTTATTTCTTTAAGGCTCTAGACTGTGACCTCCAAAAGTGATACAAGTGTTGGCTCCAAGGAGCAGTGCCATCAGAAAGCTTCTGCCCTTCTCACCCAGAGCTTTATCCTCCACTGCTTTTCACACATAGCACTTTCAGGGTCCCATGTCTCAGTGTTTGTGTAAATGCTGAATGCCAAATTTTTCACTGGCTTCAGAATTTTTGTTGAAAAGATATAATTTGCAGAGTCTCCGTTTTATGTCATAGAAAGTTTTGAATCATTTTCTTGAATTTTTCTTTTTGAAATATAGACATCATCTTATTCTATGACTCCTGTTAGGTTTTTGTCTTAATCTCTCAAAATTTTCTTTGTTATTGATTCCACTGCTCATGAAACTCTCAAACACTACATGGATATATATGCACTAGTTAGTGGAAGGCAAGCTGCAAAGAGTTTAGATATATGTATAGGAAATGCTGCACTCATTCTTTTACAAATAACCTACTCCTGAAATAACTGTGTTAATTCATGTATTATGGTTTAGATCTTGAATGTCCCACAAAGGCTCATGTGTGGAAGGCTTGGTCTCTAATGCTTCAGATGTGAGGACTTGGGAAAGTGATTGGATTAATCCATTGACAAATTTATAATCTGAATGGTCTCTTGGGAGGTGGTGGAAGTGGTAGAAGGGGAGACCTATTTGGAGGGAGTGGATCCTTAGAGACAATATTTTGTCCCCGGCCCCTCTCTTCTCTCTGTGCTTCCTGGCTGCCATGAACTGAGCAGCTTTCCTCTGCAACCTTTCTACTAAAATGTTCTAGCTCACCTCATGCCCATAGGAATGGAGCTGGGTAATCACAGACTAAAACTTCTGAAGCCATAAGCAACAAAATACTGACCAACACACCATTCAAGTGGGCAGAGTCCTCATGACCTAATCAATGTTTCAAGGTCCCACTTACAGAAGCACTATTACATGAGTGATCTAATTCCCAACGTATAAAATCAGTTCTGGGGGGGGGGCATTCAAAGCATATCAAAGCCCATCTGTGAATCAGACCCAAGGCTGGGTCTGTAGAACATCAGTTATAGTCAGTGCTCCTCTTTCCATATAGCTGATTGTCCTGAGGCCACTTTTGGTTCTACCCAACTATATATCTACAGCGTTGTGATGCTGTTCCTTCTCCCTGACTGGAGCATGATGCACCAGGCAGCCTGGTTGTTTATCTCTTATGTTTTCAATTCAGCTCAGGCATGAGTCCTTTGAAGCTACTCTTGACCTTCCAGACAGAACAGCCCTTTTCTTCTCTTTACTTCCTCTGGACTTTATGCAGATAGAATTGCTGGGATCTATAAGGCACTATCTGATCTGCACACTTCACCCTCCAGGGTCTTTGGATTTTCTGCAGCCTCTCTCTGAGTCACTTTTCTGTTTGATATCTGCATGACCTTCTTTCCTCCTTGGGCCTTTTTTTCAAACTACCTTCTTAGTGATCACCCTTCTGTGATTGTCTTATTTAGTTGCAACCTTCCCCACTGACATACTTCCCATCCTTCTGCCCTGCTTTATTTTCTTCTGATCACTTATCATCATATAACAAAGAATGTTAAAAATTCATTTTTTAAAATCCTGTATCTTTTACCACATGATATAAACCCATAAACTGCAATATTTTTATTTGTTATATTGACTGTTAGAGACCCCACTCTCAGAATAATCCATGACACACAAGTTACTAAATAAGTATATGTCAAATGACTAAATAAAGGACAACTTTGCCTTTCTCATATCTGCCATTGTTGACATTTGGGGCTGTGTTCTCTGTGTGAGGTAGTTCTGTGTATCAGGATGTTGAGTAGCATCCTTGGTTCCTACTCACCAGTGGCATTCCCTCAGTTGTGAGCCACTAAAATTATCTGCATGCATTGCTAAATGTCCCTCTGGGTGAGGTAGGAAGAAGGGGGCAGTTTCCCTTAGTGAGAACCATTGTATTAGAATTTCAGATGAGGGAAAAGAGGGATCACTTATCATTACACTATCTAGTATCTAGTACATAGTAGATGCTTGATTTTTTTTTAAAAGCTGGATTGATCTAATTTAGTTAAATGTTTTAAATATACATTTTAAAAATTTTTTTAGTTGTAGGTGGACACAATAACTTTATTTTGTTTTTATGTGGTGCTGAAGATTGAACCCAGTGCCTCACGTGTGCCAGGTGAGCATTCTGTCATTCAGCCACAGCCCTAGCCCCAAATGTTTTAAATTTTATGACATAGATTATTTACAGAACATAGCTTACGCACAGGAAGATTTTTTTTAATATTATAAATATTTTTGTTGAATATTTATTTTTTATTTTTAGATACTGTATTTATTGTCTAATTATGTATTTTATTATATCATCTGAGATTAAGAAGATGGAGAAGGATGAAGAGTTACCACCTACATGATCCTGGTTCTTAGGAACCTCACAGTCTATTTGAAAAGCATATCCATTAGCCAAAACAAATGCAAGTAGATCCTTACCTTGCCATTCAACCTATCCCACTGCTATCTAGTGGGTACACTGTAACAGAGATTTTGTAGAAAAACCTGGAAAGTAAATGTTTTTTACTTGGCCAGGCCATTTGGACTCTGTGGCAATTACATCTATCAAAAACAGCATTGAAAGGTACATTCATGTCAGTTCATCTTTCTAGAGCTACAATCAACATCTCAATCTGAAGGTTTTCATATCAATATAAAAGTATTTCTATGCCTCATTCAATCACAAAATACTATGGGCTAGGAGGATATGGGTGATGAGCAAGAATGTATGAAACAAGCAAATTTAAAATGCAGGCTTAGTGGGTTGTGAAAGCAAGTCATTGGATAATAATTACATTTTAGAAATGATATAGAATAGAGTCAATTATACTAGAACAGAACAGAATACAAAAATATCAGAGCCCATTGTACATACTGAGTTAATTTTATATTTCTGCATATCAATAAATGAATGTGAAATTTTTGATTTAATTTTTTTTCTTACTATTTTATAATAGCCAAAAATGTGAGCAAAGCATTATTGTTTCTTAAGGTATCTAACAGGTGTGAAAAGTAGGTGGGGGTGGGGCGGGTGAGGAGATGGCTCACAGACTCTAAGCTGATTCTGCTTTCCTCCTTGAATTATGGCATTTCTTTCTGATATTCAGCCTTGATGTGAGGGAGAAACACTTGCTCATTCTCTTCTTTGATTCACTACCTTTCCTCAAGACAAAACCTTGACCTGAAATGTCCCTTTCCTGTACCTCTCCACCTGGCAAATATCCTACTCATTCTTTCTGGACCAACTCAAGTGCCAGCTCTACTGTGAAGCTCTGCCCCCATCCACCAGAAACAATTAATCATGTTCTCCCCTGTGTTCTCTCAGAGCTTTGTTCATGCTGCTACTCTATCGTCACATTTTATTATGCCTGGCTTTATATGTGCCACTATCTGCTACTGGACTGTGAGCTTGGGGAGGAGAGGACAATAGCAGTGACAAGTAGACTCCTCAGTGCCCAGTACATCATTTGCACATGGTAGGTAGCAGAGCCCTAGATGAAGACAGCTTAGACAGGTGGTTAAGATTCTGGGCTTGCAACCCAGGACGCAGCTTAGCAGTGGCATGACCTTTGATAATTTGCTTAACTTCTCTAAGCCAGCTTCCTCATGTAATGAGAATAATATGATGAATGCACAGCCTTGCTGTAGGGATGAAATGGAATTATGTGCATAAGACATTATCCTGGCATTGAACAATTTTTCAACAAAAAAAATTTGGCAGTATTAGGGTAGAAAATGCTACTGAAGCTGCTTTTGTAAACTCATCTGGTAAATGGTCATGTTGAAGGCAATTTTAATTTATAATTAACTATTAAGTTATGCAATATACCATATGCATAACACAAAAATGAAAAGCAAGAATTAAAGACATCTGCATATTTCATATTATAAGACTAGCCTTATAGTTTATTTTCACTTTTGTCTTTTCTCTATATTTTAAATTATTTGAGGGGGAATGTTGAGAGAGAAGAAACGGGAAAAGGATTTATTATGGTTTGGATGTGAGGTGTTCCCCAAAAGCTCATGTGTGAAATGATGCAGGAAGGTTTATGGAGAAATGATTGGGTTATGAAAGCCTTAACCCAATTAGTGAATTAATCCCCTGACTGGATTAACTAAGTGGTGACTGAAGGCAGGTGGAGTGTAGCTGGAGGAGATGGTCATTGGGGGTGAACCTTTGGGTATAAATTTTGTATCTGGTGAGTGGCGTCTCTCTCCCTGCTTTCTGATCATCATGTGAGCTGTTTGCTTCTACCATACACTTGGGCTTCGATGTTCTGCTTAACCTCAAGCCCTGCGGAATGGAGCCAGCTGTCTATGGACTGAGACCTTTGGAATCATGAGTCGCCCAAATCAACTTTTTTCTCCTCTAAAATTGTTTTGGTCAGGTCTTTTAGTCACAGCAGCATAAAAAGCTGATTAAGACAGGATTAAAATGATAAAATTCTGCTCCTGGAGACACTTGAATGAACCTAATTGTGTAAAGTTGGAACAGAATTTTTCAATCACATCACTGTTTAGAATTTAGGACAGATAATCCCTTGTTGTATAGGGTTGTCCTGTGCATTGTGACATATTTAGTAGCATTCCTGTTCTCTACCCACCAAGTGACAGCACACTGACCCATCTCATGTTCTGAAAGAGGCGAGGAACAAACCGTAACCCCCAAAACAAATGTGGAGGCAGTGATATTCCCTGTATTATTGTCAGAGCTGAGTTGGAGAACATGAGACTAAATCTGAGCAAGTGGCATTAAAGGAGAGAAAGAAAGCTGGTACTGTCTGAAGGCAGTTCACCCACCAAAAGAGAAGCAGAGTGGACAAGGTGCTTGGGTGAACATGAACAAGTCTTAATGGTTTCTTGTACCTATTGGATTTTAGGTTCACATAATTTAATTATAATTCATGGTGGCCATCTTTTATTTATTTAACCAAGTTAATATCTATTTTTAATGCTGTAATCCTTAGCCTCCATAGGGCTCTACCCAAGCTTGAGCTAGAAATACAACAATTGCCTATTTGTTGTCCTAAGGTGTCACTTTATACTGCCTCTTTCTTCTCTCACCAAAAAAGGCATAATCCTAATGTACATCCTGCCCTGGAGGTGAAATGAGCAAAGTGAGCAGAGAGGGGTCAGAAACCAGCCTAAGGAAAATGTTTCCTCAAGGAAACCAGGAGGGAGGGAAAGGGTTTCTTTCTAACAGATGGTACTGAAACTTGCACTTATTTTATCAGGATTTCAGGCTGTCCCTAGGAACTAAGTATGTGCCAGTAAAACTTTAAGAGGATCATGAGAAGTATTTAGAATGTGAAGGGCTATTACTTTTTATTAGTGTACGACCAGGTTTGTCAAATTTAGCACATGGTGACGATTCCCAGCATCCACAAACCTGACATCTGCAAATCTACCTTCTCATTTTGTTCCCCTACATGTCCAAGTTCATTTCACATGCCGAGACTTGACTTTTTACATATAGAAACAAATATTCTTTGTGTGGATTAAATCTCCCTCAACTTGAGTTTTTTTTTTAATTTTATTTTCCTGCACAATAAAAAGTATCCTTTCAGAAATAGAAGCATACCATTTTAGAGTTGATCCAATCAAACATCTCCTTCAGGGCAGTAAGTTAATAACAAATGTCACTGAAGCAACAGATTGAGTTTTGTAATCTCATTTTGTATATATAATCTATTTATGCCATGCTGCAGATTCTGAACAGGGGTTGACAAATAGGCAACAACATATTAAGTCAAATACCTATGGTGCCTGAGTTTCCCTAAGTTTGCAAAGGAGTTATGATTCCAAGTTCCATGATGGCAAACCATATGATGCTAAGGACATCCCAATGGCAAGGACAAAGTGGCAATGAGGCCCACCAACAAATAAGCTCCATAGCACAGAGACCTTTTCTGTTTTACTCCTGCGCCTCCAGAATCCAGCATATTTATACTAGTATTTTCTGGAAAAGCAGAATTCTGGTGATAAATACATAGCAGTCACTTCCAGTCCTTGAGCCCATTTCACTTGCTGTGCACTCTGCTGGGTAGTGATGTTAGTAATTTAATTTAACTCCCAAAGCAAGCGTGTTATTATTAACCATCACTGCCTGGTTCTGATAATAATGAGACACAGAGAGTTTAAAGGATTTGATGTAGGTCACACAGCCTAGTAAATCTAGAGCAGAGGCATGGACTATACAGTTTCTAAGAGTCTTATCTCATAATCTAGGAAGGGAACATAGTGACAACCTGGTTTCTTGTCTTGGTTCTGCCACTAACACAGTAATGCTGCACAAATGATAGGTTCAATGACTATCAGAGTCCTTTCCTCTGAAATGCTGGGTTCATAGTTCATCAAGAATAGCCCATTCAGTTATAAATAATTTATCCGTAACCTCTAGACCAAGAGACAATTGTTTATTTTGATGTTTTATGAGATATTCAAAGAACACTTATATTCATCTTAATTTCTTCAAAATAGTTTGAGTTTTAGATGACATAGTCCATTTTTATTTGGGTGTTGTTTTTTAAAAATTATTATTCCAGATAAATTCCAACAATGGTATGTGCCAAATTTATAAGGTATATGACTCAGGTCAGACAAAAATAGAGATTGTGTTAGTCATCTTTTTATGACTGCAACCCAAATACCTGACGTGAGCAATGTAGAGGAGGAAATGTTTATTTGGGGCTCACAGTTCCAGAGGTCTCACTCAGTGTTTGGCTAGCTCCATTACTTTGGGCTTTAGGTGAAGCAGAACATCATGGCAGAAGATGGTGCTCAGCTTATAGAAGCTGGGGAAATAGGGTGGGAGGGGCTAGAGATTAAAAAAAAATACCCTTCCAGAGCATGGCTCCCATGACCTACTTCCTCCAACCATACCCACTGCCTACAGCTTCCACCACCTCCCAATAATCCTCTCAGCTCTCATGGATTAATCCACTGATGAGGTCAGAGCCTTCATGATCTAATCACTTCCTCTGAAAACTTGCTGTATGGAGAACCAAGCCTTCCACACATGAGACCTAGGGAAATTTCCTATTATAAACCATAATAGAGATTGACTAAATAGGAACATGAACACTCCTTACACCAGTTCTGTAATGCAACTTGTACAATTTGGATGTATTTTTCTTTTAAATTTAAGTGAGTTCCCTTAATTATTATGGTACTATTCAAAAAAGAATAAACCTGCCTATTTGAATAACATTTTGTGGAAGAGCCTGAACTATAATCTATGAAAAACGGTTAAGATTTTGAAGGCAAAGTTTTCCGTGCTTGAATGTTGGCTCTTCTAGTGAGTACTTATGCTGTCTTAAGGCACTGATTTCTGAACCTCGATTTCCCTTATGTTATACAGAAATGAAGACACTTATAAGATATTTCCATAATAAGGTTGAGTACTACCTTTGTTAGAAATTAAAACAAATAAAAGTAACAATGGATTCCTTAAACACTTCTTGGTAAAGATGAACACTTTATATTGTATTTTAGTCTGAGTTTTAGACTGTTCTTGGTCCTTACATCACTGTCACAATGACACTGGTATCAATTTTATTTAACAAAACTCTTAACATAGCACTAACTCTGCCAAACACCATTCAAATTCCTTACAAATAATAACTCATTTCATCCCTCTCAGGACCCTATTAATTATGACATTCTCCCGTCTTCCTTCCCCTCTCCCCTCCCTCTGCCCCCCTCCACCTGCCTCTCTCTCTCTCTCTCTCTCTCTCTCTCTCTCTCTCTCTCTCTCTCTCTGTCTCTCTGTCTCTCTCTCTCTGTGTACCAGGGATTGAACTCAGGGGCACCCAGCCATTGAGCCACATCCCCAGCCCTATTTTGTACCTACATAAAATATCATAAACATCTTATGTTATCCTCACAAAACTTCTGATGATTATTTATACTTAAGAGATGAGTAAATGAAGAGCACGCACTCACTATGAACAATCATCATGGCTCCTATCCAGTATGCAGGTTCTACATGAACTGCTGTTTCATTTGTAAGGGAAAAAAGTCAAGCAGAGCCCTCTATTTCCAAGCCCCTTTCTCTCTCTCTCTCTCTCTCTCTCTCTCTCTCTCTCTCTCTCTCTCTCTCTCTTCATTTCTCTCTCTCTACCCCATTCCCCCTCTCTCTCCCCTCCCTTCTCTCCCCCCTCTGCCCCCCCTGCCTCTCTCTCTCCATCTCTCTCTCCCCCATCCCCCCTCTCCCCCCTCTGCCCCTCCTCTCTCTCCATTCCCCCCTCCACTCCCCTCTCCCCCCTCTGCCTCCCCCCCTGCCTCTCTCTCTCCATCTCTCTCTCCCCCATCCCCCCTCTCCCCCCTCTGCCCCTCCTCTCTCTCCATTCCCCCTCCACTCCCCTCTCTCCCCCCTCTGCCTCCCCCGCGCCTGCCTCTCTCTCTCTCTCTCTCTCTCTCTCTCTCTCTCTCTCTCTCTCCATCTCTCTCTCTCCCCCATCCTCCCTCCCCTCTCCTCTCTCCCCTGCTCTGCCCCCCCCCGCCTCTCTCTCTCTCTCTCTCTCTCTCTCTCTCTCTCTCTCTCTCTCTCTCTCCCAGGGATTGAACTCAGGGGCACTCAGCCATTGTGCTACATCCCCAGTCCTATTTTATATTTTACTTAGAGACAGGGTCTCACTGCATTGCTTAGCGCCTCACTTTTGCTGAAGCTGGGTTTGAATTTGTGATCCTCCTGCCTCAGCCTTCCCAGCTGCTGGGATTACAGGCGTGCACCACCATGCCAGGCTCCTTTCTCTCTTTTGCTGCCACTTGGAACTTTATCTCACCAGCTTTTCCACTGTCATTTTTAGCCTTGCAAAAACAGTTTCCTGTTAAGATGTTAACTTTGATGTAGAGCTGTACTTTAAATATCTTATTGAAAATGTCAGTCACTAGAGCTCACAATGTGTGATATTTCAGGCATACCTTTGTATGTATTTTGGATTTTATGATGAACATACCAAGGCAGATATTTTCTAAATCTATTTGGGCATAGGTTAAGTGTACCAAGATGCTGGATAGGAAGTGTCACTTGAAATCCAGGGTATATACTGTCCTCTAGCAGAAGCCAAGGGTCTCACAATTAATTGCTGAGGCTATAGAATGTTAAATCATCCAAAGGATATTAAATGATGTGGAAAACGACAACACTGTGAGAAATCCTTCATACTTGGACTGGTGTTCAACTATCTAAATACATCACGTGGCTTTTTAAAGCTAGGCTCATATTAATTATGTGATGATAGCAAAATATAACCATGACATTTTTCCAGGGTGACATTTTCTAGCTACAATTAAAATTTAAAACATTTGCGTGCCTAGCTTTCATGTGGATAAAAGAAACTCAGGGTTAACAGTCCCAATCATCTTCATTAAGAAGACATTTTCCTGTTTTTGTTAAGTAGTATATTCAATTATTGGTTATTTAGCAGCATTTGAAAATAAATTATTATGGATTGAAGTGACACGAAATTGTTAGAACAAGAGTTTTCCTATCAGAAAAAAAAAACTTGCAAGATGAAGGGTAAATCATTCAACCAATATTTTTTTGAGCATTTGCTATGTGGTCAGATACTGAATCAAGGATACAGTGGTGAGCAGAAACATTTATCTTTATGGGTTTTATAGTCCATTGGATGAGAAGGAAATGGTAATCAATTATATATAAATGTACAATTGTCCCTCGGGCTATCATCGAGAGCGCATGTTGCTTTGCTATGCTATGTCAATGAGTAACACATGGAACTGACCTCATCTGGAAGGGTTAGCAGGGGAGTGCAGGGACACTGTTGGGATAACTTTTCAAGGCTTATTGATAGGCTTGAATCCATACCTTTTCAAGCAGTATTTACAAAGGCATTTTCCCCAAAGGAATAATTTAGGTTCAGCTAAGCATATTAGCTACAAAGACAATGCATTATTTTTATCACCAAAATATTCAAAACAGCTAAAAAATCAAAAGTAAGCTGTTTGTTCGGTTTATTATGTTATCAAAATTTTATCAACTACCAATTCTTTTAAAAAAATAGAAAAATTATTGTCATAAAAGATGTTCAGTGAAAAGTGGTTCATTATACAAGTCAGCAATTTAAAAAGCCTTTGCCATCACCCTGACCTTACCATTTCTAGTTACTAAATTTATCCTATTGGATTTCAAATATACCAATAATAACAGTGATAGTTATATCTTTAGTAATAGCTATCATTTAGCACATGCCAGCCCTGTGTTAAACACTTTCACATCCATTATTTTGATTGATTTTACATAAATCAGTGAAATAGATATTGTTAAATTTATTTATTTTTGTGCATGGAAATTTTTAAATAAGTCAATACAGAAGTGTATTCCCTATGCAACAAAGAAAAAATCCTTTCAATACTCATGCTGTTTTCCATGAATTTCCCTACTGCATTTCATCTAAGTGAACTCCTACATTCTTTTGTTACAGCATTCTGCGAGGAGGGCTGCAGATATGGTGGAACATGTGTGGCTCCTAACAAATGTGTCTGTCCACCTGGATTCACAGGAAGCCACTGCGAGAAAGGTAAATCTAGCTTTTTTTCTCTTCTTCCTAGGTAAGGAGAAAGATGTGGGGGAGGGTAAAACATAAGAAGTTTCTCCGGGAGTAGGTTTCTGTGGGTTGACTTGATACATTGTGTTTTGATGGCAGATGTGGCTCTTCCAAAGTGGGTACCATTTGCTTGCTTCATAATAGGCTTCCTCCCTCTGAAATACTGAGCTTCGGTTGCCCTCCCTCCAATGTGTGTCTCATTTAGCAAGGTCAGGCCTTTCCTCTGCTATAGTTTGCAGTGTGCGTTCTTATTGCTAATTAGAGATAAAGCCTGATGAACTGACCTGCCCCACTTATCATCAATTGGGTAGCATCACCCAGGACCCATTGGAGTTATAACAATCTGCTGCGTCAACGGAATCTAAATTAGCAGCACATGCTCCTTGCATAAAAGCACATTAAATAACTGCAGCGGCAGGTTTATTGGTATGCTTGGAATTTTATTCTAATATTGGTTTATTAGGTGCATTATCATTCATGGACCTCGTAATATAAGTCAATTAGTATTATTAAGATTGTAACATGTGCACCTTTCTATTTGTGGTGTTTACACTTGGCATTATTTAGTGAAATCAAGCTTTCCTGATGATTTGAAAGTTCTCCTGTATACAAATGAAATTTGATGTCCATGTCAATATATGTGTCAATGCAAGCAATGGGTTTAATGCCCGGTAAAAGTAAATATTTAATTGTGTTTTCCCATGTTTTCATAAGTTAAAGTTACTGCACTATGTGATTTTGAGTCTTGATATCACACTTGGTGCTCTTTGTATCATAGGATAGAAAAAGGAAATAGTATACTATATTATTATCTCTGTTATTACACAAAGAGAAGAGTATTTTGTCTGCTGCTGAGAATCTAAGAAAAGCAGTGGTGTCCTTTTCTTCATGTTTGAAAGTTTATGAATTTAGATAATGTTTTTAAAATTTGCCCGTTTACTATACTCCACCCATGTACTGCCTATATAAGGCAGCCTAAGTTTTTTTTAAAACCTGTCAAATTTTACTACATAAATTATTCAACTAGGAAATCAATGAATGATATCAACACCATTGTTTTCATATTTTGTGATGTTATAAATAAATCAAATCATATTTGTTAAATAATAATTGTTTTTTTTAAAGTATAAAAGACCAAATACAGCATCTGAACAGCATGAGAAAATTATCACATAGAGTTAAAGAATTGTTGCCAAAAGCAAAGAAATTTAATGGTAATTTAGCATACATGCCCTTATTGCAAATATTTAATTTTCATTAAGTTTTCTAAAATAAAAAAAATATAAAGGACTCTCATTACTTCTAGATCTCCTATATTTCCCCCAAATGAATATATAGGAAAGGGTGAGGGCAGATAATGTCAAGGATGACAGATACTACTGTTAATGAAATGCATTTACTATGTACTAATTGTGCATTGGGCTTTTTTAATGAATATCTTAATACTGAGAGCTAACAAACAAAAGGCAAAGATATTTTACTCCTATCTTATAGATGACAAACTAAAGCTTAAGTTCAACAATTTTTGCAATTACTAAACCCAGAGTAAAACTCAACTTGCATCCCATATTGCCTGTATTATCAACTATGCCTGTTTCTCAAAGATAATATGTGGACTTTTTGTTAAAATGTAGATTCCTGGATCACCTCCCCAGAAAAACTGAATTAGAATATTGAGGGATGGGTCCACAAATCTGCATTTTCATTGAGCATTTCCGGTTATTATACTATTTAACCACAAGCATGATTGTAAGGTTCTTATTATTTTTATATTATAAATGACTTGGAGGGGGAAATTGTTCAAACCAGGGCTTATGGTCAGTGGAAGCCCAGGAAAAATTGATTCCTGTTTCTTGTGCCTTATTGATTTGTCCTTTATCCTTTTCTCCACTCAATAAGTGAGTGATCAAATCAATGCTTACACTCTGGCCCATTATGTGGAACACCAAATATATAGATGAAGAAGAAATCAAAACCTGGGGCAGAAAGAAAATAGAGATAGGCAGGCCTTGGGTTTCTAGATAAATGTTAAAGTTGAGATCAATAACTGCATATTCTTGGATTCATGGGCAATCATCACAGGGAAAAAGTACATTCAAGTTAAATAAACTTCCTCTGTGGGTGATGCTTTTCTCATCTGCAGCAAAACCATTCCACTGGATATTGGCCAACAGTCTAATTCTGCTCATATTTTTTCATTAAAAAGATGAAGTAAATATTTTCTAGTCAGCTGTGTGCAAGGGATCTAGATGAGTGATAAGCCAAACACTGAGAGTTTGTGCCATGTTGCCTCTAAATTATTTTGTCATGTTGATCATTAGCAACAAATATGAAGTAAGCCTATTTGCCATTGGGAATAGTCACACTAGATGCCTTGAGAACCCGAGTGTCAAAGGAAAAGTGCAGTTGCATTGTGAAGGTCTTATTGCATGATCCCACTAAATCTTTTATTTATTATCTTTGTTGGAGCTACATAGAGTCTACTTACACTTAGTCTTAAATGTATTACCCTTGCCCTTGTCTGGTTATTGATTTTATTTATTGCTGGTGATACTTAGCCTTTCAAAATTCAAGTATAGTTAAAAATCATTGAAATCATTTATGAAAATGCCTATCTATCCCACTTGCTATTATGTAACAGAAAAACAAACAACTCTGCCTTTTTTTTCTATTGATGAGATTTTATTAAATTTAAATTTCCATAACCCACTAGGGATTAGCAAATATTTAGCCTCTGTTAGTTTATAGAGAAGACATCATCTTCATTCTTCTCTTATCCTTTGACTGTTCCTTCTCTGAGCCTTTAACTTTGATTTAGTTTCACAATTTTCAAGGAGATGTGTAAAGAATGAGATAGATGAACAATCATTAAGAATAGTATTTTTGGAAGGATAAGTACCTGTGATAAAACTTCTATTTTTAACCTCCCTAAGAACTAAACAGATAGGATGTCATGGGAACATAGTGTAAGCCAATCACAGAAAAAAATGGAAAAAGTAACAAGTCCTCTTAGAGACTTTCCAAAATGCAAAATCAAAGAGCTACATTAAATCCAGAGATATCTTAATTGCCATATCACAGCAGAATTGAGAGAGTCTGTCTTCTACTTGGTATTTCTACTTGCAAATCTAGAAGCAACAAGTATACTTTAAACAAAATGTATGGAGCTATGTCTAGATAAAAATTCTTTCACTTGGAAATTACTTATATTTTGGACCAGGTAATTCTTTGTTTGTGGAGTGCTGTCTTGCACACTGTGGGATATTCAGTACTATCACTGTACTTTGTCAATTAAATGCCATTAGTGCCTATAATTAGAAAATTCTTGACCATTCAAGAGCCAGAGACTGGCTGATGTCCATCATGTGCTATTTGGGCAAATTTTCTTATAATCTTAAAAAAAAATTGATGTGGAAATTCAGCCTGTTCTATGGCAACTCTCACCTGATGGAATAAACATACTCCAACCACGTCCCAAGAATATTTGACTCCAACCCTTATGTTCTCCTGAAGATGAATAGAGGATATTTGACTCTATTTTTCAGTAGAAAAATTTAAATGTACAATAAACAGATGATTTCTGTATTAAACTCAGACACACATGGATATCTTATGGGGAATTTGCACAAAAATACTTTCTCCATGGCAAGACTATTTAATTAGGCACATTTTAGTAGGTATTTTGCTAGTGATGTAAATCAAGATTGCTACTTGTGATGGTAGAGACAAATCCCCTAGTTATACTGCATTTCCTCTCTTACATATTATATTAATTATAAGTTGTAGAAACATAATTGAACAGATATCTGGTATCCATAACTGGTGTCTTATGAATCTGACTGTTAGAGATGGACAAGACTTACCAAATTATAGGCGAAACCATAGTCTGGTATAAAATAATTGAAAACACAAGTTGATGTTATAAAAATAGCAGACCTTGACTTTTTCTACAATTGTTTCAGAAGTGGGTTTATTTGTTGTAATTCAATAAACTCACATAACCATTGACCCTTTCATGGTCTCTAAGCCTTTGGGAAGCATAAAAACATCTGATCAAAAATGTTCAATAGTACATATATAAACAATAGAGTTTTAGCCAGTCACAAAGAAGAATGAAATTATATAATTTTCAGGGACATAATAAATTACAAAGAAGTTTAACATTATTATCCATTCACAATATAAATTTTAATAGTAATTATTTCCCTATTTTGCTTGTCTGAATTTTCTATTTTTTGTAATAAATGTAAATTTTTTGTAATAACAAATGATATTTTTATTCTTAAATTTACAAAGAAAACATAAACATCATAGACAGACTTACTTTTTTTTCTCAGTTATTGGGCCTCTTTTAACCTTTCCTAAAAGAAATGACTTTTTTGCAGGATAATTTTTTCTAGTATCTTTTCTGTGCCCCAGGGACTTTCATGTATGAAGATAGAAAGTAATTGTTTGCCTGGAGTACAAAATCTATTTACCAGGATTAAAAAATGATCAGAGCCAAAGATTCCTCTAGTCTTCCAAATTTTAAATCTTGTACCTATTTTGAGTGATTCCTATCAATATTCATCTATTTGTGATTGTTCTGGTGACCTCTATACCTGGGGGTAGGTTTTAAAATCTTTAAGAAAGTAGATCATAATTTTATTTTCACCTTAAAGAAGAAAACCTTTCTTCAATTTCCAGGTATCACAGGACTACGAATAGGTAAATTGGATAAAGATGGATGCAAAGGTAATCCTTCAAATTCATAAGCCATCAGGGGAGTTACTTAACTTTTCTAACTTAGCCTCTCTCAGGATGATGGCACATGGCACACTCTCAATAAATGGCAACTTCTGTTATTATTATTCCTAATTTTGTTGTTTAGATGCCCCCCCAAAAAAGTAAGCAGAATTTTGTGGGGAGGTGGATATGAAGATTTGAGGTTTCTCTGTGTTCTTTTCCGGTTGAACTCGCCTGTGAAAGAATAGATGCTGATGTTCTTTTTAAATCCCTGTAAAGTCAGATGAGTGTGAATTTGGTTGAAGAACTTCCTGAACCGGATATATTTCATTTCAAAAAAGTAAGACTGACATAAGGGAGGCACTGAGCTGGAAGTTGAGAGGACCCCAAGCTCCCTAATACTGAGACCATTTTCACCTTCAGAGCAGGAAGGAGACATTTTCTTGTTCAATTCCCCCTTCCTCTTTTTAGTTCCAAACATTCTACTTTTTTCTTCTTTTGCTTATGATGGATAAAATTGGGCTAAGGTACAAATCACTTCTCCATAGCTCCAGAATGGAGATACCACTCAATTCTTAGCCACTTGGAACTGTTTTATAATCCTGTCCTTGATCCTGCCCAGGATGATCATTTTGTCTCAGACATACAGAAAAATATGTCAAACCATTTCCATTCTCATTTTCCTCACAAAAAGCAGATTCCAAGTCTCTCCAGTACGGCTATAGGAAGCAATGTCTTTTGTTCACAAACAGGGATTTGGGTTGGAAAAGAAAGATACAGCCTGGGATGGTGAAAAGAATACTGTGCCCAAGGTCAGAAGATTGTTCTGATATTAGAACAGTCTCTCTGATGTGAAACTCATATTATCCTGCAATACTTCTGTCATGAGTGCCAAACTTTTGCATTTGCCATTTCTCATGAGGCTTCTTGTTTCACCCAGTTGTGCCTGTTTGAAAACACATGTAAGTGTCACCCAGATAGTCAGTGGTGGAGTTGGGATTCTCACTTATATATGACCGAATCCAAACTTCCCATACTTTGCATTATAATCTGCTGCTTCTTGATCACCTTATCTATGTCCAAAGGCAGTTAAACCTGACAGATTTTATGGGAAGCCAAATAAATTATGTGAGTAATGAGCCATAGTCTACTATTTGATTATGTGCATTGTTTTATACATTAATTTCAACATCTTTGTTGTGCCTACGGCAGGAACACAGGAAACAGAGTGTGAATTAAGAGCACAGTCTTCAAAGTCATACTAATTCAATTTAAGTTGAAGTTCTTCCATGGACCAAGGTCTGTGACATTTGATCAGATAAACTTAACATTTCTAACTTTTGGTTTGCTACCAGGAAAGGGATTATCAATATTACCTCCTCATAATATTATTATGAGATTAAATGAGATATCCTATTAAAATCGTTTAGAGTATCTGATACACAGCAGGTAAGTAGAAATGACAGTTACTGGGGCTAGAATTGTGGCACAATAGTAGAGTGCTTGCCTAGCTTGTGTAATAAAATTAAAAGTCCATTGACAACTAAAAAATATTTTTTAAAAATGATAGCTACTGCTGATTTTTTTTTTCATCAGTTAACCTAGGGATAAAATAGAGACTCAGCAATAATAGGCTACTGCTCTGAGGATACCCAGGAGGTAAAAGATAATATTGGGCCTTTGATTTTATCTCCTGCTACTGAAATCTTTCTACTCCTACAGTTCTGACAGACTCTACTGTAAGATTCAAATGGAGAAAGTTTTTATTAATCTTTCCCAACATACATTCTCCATTCTCATAAACATTTTATGTCATTTATTCTCAAGCTAATGCATATTAATTTATGTAATGGAATTTTGCTCTGAGGCAAGAGAGAACTAATTCAGCACCAGAAATAGTGGCATATTCAACTTGCATATGGTCCCAGAGAAGGGTTATTTGTGTTATTGTTTATTTTACATTTTTTGAGTTGAAATGGAAGACAACACCAAGTTCTGACTGTATTATTGATAGCATAGGTGTCTTAGTACCTGGGCAGATCTGAGACCTTAATGTTTTGTTGGCTCCCCAAATTCTCTCAAGAAAGGCAAACACTGTAATCATTGTAGCTGTCATTTCCATTGACCTACCATGTACCAAAATTCTCAGTTTAGCATTAGGAAAATTGTATTCTATCATATTCCACTACTTACTATGACATGGGAAAACTTCACCTTTTCTATGTAAAACAGGAGATTTATCCAAATAAAATTTTAAGGTTGTTTATGTTCTGTCATGAGGCATTCCTAGGAATTTAGAAAGAAAAATAAATGATATTTGAGGATACATATAACATCTTAAAAAGATGATATTTTAAATAATGATGCACTCAAAGAAACCTAGGTATATAATGATCATCAGTGAAATAAAGTATGGGTAACTGTTCTATAGGACCTGTAAAATGTATCTGAGGATACTAATGATGTGGGATATATAGGATATCATTAAGAACATGAACCCTGGAAACTGACTGTAGGCCCTGCTCTACAATCCTGGGAAGTGATTTAAGTCTTTTATGCCTCATTTTCTTGATTTATACAATGAGAATCCAAACTGCACTGCTCTATTGGAGAATACTTTTCAAAATTTCCTGGTGTCTGATGAGCACTCAATAAGCACTGGACATTATTAAGTAGAAATGACATGTTCCCTGAGATTCAAAATTTCATGCAAAGACATGTATTCACTGCACTCAAAAAAAGTATATGGCTCATAAGTTCTTTGCAGGATGTGGGCTCTTTCACAAGGAAAGTTACATTTAGATAATTAATTCAATATGATATTAAGACTTAATAAAAGTTTCTATACCTTCCCTCTCCAGCCACAATCCAAGAAGTTAGTGGGAAGGTTTGAGAATCAGCAGCTGCCCTTTTTACTTTCTAAATCACTTTTTGTTTTATTTTTATGTTTTTAGTAGTGTCTTATACATAACACTGGGGTTCATTTTGACATTTTCATACATGCATGCAATATAATTGGCTCCAAAACTCATAGATGTTATGAATCTCTGTCCCCAGTGTGAGCCAGCTTTATGGGACAGAGAATAAGATCTCATGGAACGGGTGCAGGCTCTTCTAACACTAGTGTCCTGTGGATGAAAGTTGTGCACTGGCTGCTGCTTCCTTTGTGGAGGGCTTTGGTGAGGTTCTCAGATCACTGGGGATTTCCCAATAGAGCTACCTTGAAAAGACAATCCTGTTAGTCTGCTGAAGCTTAACCCCCTGCCTCATAGCTGCTGTGTTTGTGAAGGCCCACTTACTTGTGTGGCTCCTTTTCCCTGTCCCACTTACATATGACTAGAGGGACTTTGTCTTGTAGGATTGTTAAAGCTGATCCTTTCCTTCCACCTGTCACTCCAATCATAGTGCAGCTGTGTCCTAACAGGGTCACTGGTCACTTTTTATTTTTTATTTTTCTCTGCCATTTGACAGAGGCAGCCTCAGACCTAGGTATGTACCTCAAGACTCTTGAGACATGGGTCAAATATCAGTTTCTATGTCCCATGTCATCCAGGGGATATTTCTAAGTGCACTTAGAATATTTTTCCTTCGGATGAGTTTAGGGAGGAAGTTTCTCTCTCTCTCTCTCTCTCTCTCTCTCTCTCTCTCTCTCTCTCTCTCTCTCTGAACAAAAAGTAACCTTGAACTGGCTGCACGCCAAACAGCCTTTCTCCAACAAAGTCCTCATTTTGTCCTCACTAACATGTCTACTCAATTTCTAGGACTGTGTTTATAGAGCTGGAAGGTGATTAATGCAGGCACAATGGATTTCTACAGGAGTCGTAAAGGTAGCCTAGCACCCAGCTTTGCGATGTGAGGTTCTTAATAACTATTACCTTCTTATCTGTCAGAACTCTGGCATGGGAAAAATTCAATTTTAATAACCTCTTACATTTAAATTCTATCAATACTTGATAAATGACTAAATGAATGTCTATGGAGAAGTACCCTCAGTTTCACATGGTCCAGTCTTTTTATTTTACAAACCACAAGTTAGAATAGCTCCAATCCAAACCATATTTAAAGGAAACCTAAGGCAAATTAAATCACAAGAAAGATGGGGTGGGGGCACAGAGAAATGACATTTGCATGAAGAGTATAGAAAATTTTGTGCCTTTCTAGTGCATTTGTCTGCATGCATTTTCATAAAGTTGTTTGCACTCTTGCTATTGGAAAGGGAGTCAATCTTCTTTTTAACAGATTGACATTCATCATAAAATAAATGAAGGCTATTAGGGATTACCTTGTCTAGTTAGTAATGCAGAAAATAATTCCTATTTAGATGACAAGTACTCTTGCTTGCTTCCCACCAGGCAAGCCCACACTATTGAACTTTGAAAGTCAGGCATTTGGTTCAAATGCTCATTTTTAATCCTATGTCCTAGAAAATGCAAACACTACAGTAATTTTGAAACATGATGGCTAAACAGAAAGGAAATCCAGTTTTTTTTTTTTTTTTTTGTAAAGCTATCATCAACTGGAGCACAGAAATTACAAACTTTCCCTAGTAACATGCCATAAGTCTTTGTATGCAAAAATATGCTTTGCACTATAGATCATATGGAAAAAACATTAATTGAAGCCAATAGCTTGACCTAGAAGGAATATAACTTAGGATTTGCATCACTCTCTCCCAATAGGATTCACTGACTAGAAATGGTTTTTGCCTGAAAATGTTCACTTGGCTCCAAAATGTGATGAATCAAACAGCAAGATCTATGCGTTCTTTTAGGTAGTGGTTTAAAAGATAAGCAGTGTCTGGCATGGTGGAGCTAATGTGGTTTTAAAGCATTCTCTAGTTTAACAGAGACTTTAAAGTTATCTGTGGTGGCAGCAATTTTAACCAAGTAGATTGAGTCCATGAGGGGAGATCCTGGAAGATTATTTTATTAAAGGATATCTTGCTAAGAAAACCTTTCACTACGCCCTCAGTCCTTAAAAGATAAAGTCCAAATTCCATAGTGTGATATATAGACTTCAGTAATTAGACCTCTGCCTACCTCTCTGGCTTTATCTCGTCCTTCTCTTAACATGAATCTTAAACTCCAGCCCATTCTAAACTACTTCCAGTCACTGAAATGTTCCTAAGTGTTTTCAAACCTATGAGCTTTCATAAGTCTCTCTGCCAGAGCACCTATTCAGATTCAAATAGTGATCATACAATTGTATTAATATAAAATAATAGAAAAGATTAGTTGTCAAGGGTCCCGATAATCCAGGATAGTCCTGTACTTCTCCCCATCAAATTGTTTCTCCTTCCCCTTTCCAGTTGACAGTATTACCTGTTCTTTCACATTTCCTGAGCTGAGATCTTGAATCATTCTTACTTTTAACTTCTTCTGCCCTTCATACCCAAATTCTTTAACTCAGCCTTCAAAATATGTGTAGAATCTTAATTTCCTAGGCTCTCCAGCACTACCTCCTTTGGCCATGAGTCATGGTACTCTTTCATCTAGATTGTGGTAGAAACCTCTGGACTGTCTCCTGCCCACCTCTACACCTATAGTTTTGTTCAATATAGAAGCTATGGGGATATTGTTAAAATATGTTAGATCTTTCTATTCCTCTGCTCCAAATCCTCTATAGTTCCCCACTTTCTCTCAGAGTAAATTAAATGAAAATCCTGACAGTGGCCTGTCAGCTTCTGTATGCTCTGGGTCCACCGCCCTGTTACTTCTCTCTTTTCACCATTCACTATGCCCTCCCTCACTCACTTGTGAAATGATTTTTCCATCATAATTGTCTTCTTGAGTTTTCTGGACCAGATCCATTATGATTTCCTTACAGTTTGGTTTGCTCGGGATGTTGCTCCCCCAGGTCTTCCTGTGGTCAGTTTCCTCGTGTCATAGGGGATTTCTGCTCAGGTGCTACCTTCCCTAGGGCCCTGACCCCTTGTTGTAATGGCAACTTCCCCCTCTCTATCATGCTTATATTGTTCAGAGACTTAATGGCTCTGTGATATCATAGTACTATTTTGTGTGGTTCACTATGCCCCCAGAATATAAACCCCAACAGAATAGGTTTTTTTTTCTCTTATTGCTATTGCATTTCTGAAGACCAGGACATTACCTAAAACACAGCAATTGCTCAAGTCATTTGCTGAATAAATATATAAATTAGCAAAAAAAAAAAAGTCATTTTAGCTTTGATATTTATCTCCAAAGTCACAATACTGACATCATGATTGTCTTGGAAAGAATGAAGAAAATAGTGCTGTCAATCATACACCTTCATCCCTGGTATTTTTGGATCATATGTAGTCAGACTTATCCTTGATTTCTCCTCCTCCTTCCCTTTGCCATTCTAGCAGTTGCCTCAGTGCATCTGTTGTTTTTCTTCACCCCACTGCTTTGTCAACTACTGCCATTCCTTTGTTACCTGGAATGATGTCATAAGACAGTCTCCAGATGCTGAATCTTATTTTCCTGTCTCACACAAAAACTGCTCTTCCTGGATTGCAACCAGTGTATTCCTTATAAAATATAAAGATGATAAATTATGTTCTTACTAAAAAAAAAAAAAAAAAAAAAAACAACACTGAATGGTTGTCAGTGTGCATGGAGTACACTGTCACCTCCTCTCTGGAGCACAACAATCCTAACGCCTTCCCTATTCCGGTTTATAATCAATGCTTCTGTTGTGGTGAACTTTGCCAGATTTTCTCAAAGCAATGATCTTTCCATTTTAGGTTTCTAGCCGTGTTTGTGAAACATTTTGGCATCTCTTTCTTTACCTTCCTTTTCCCCATGATGTCTACCTGACTCCAACTTCCCCTATTTTCTCACTTGGATTTTGACTTAGGTTTTTCTTCACAAATATTTTTCAGACTCCTGGTAAAGGTTCAGTCCCCTCCAGCAGGCTCCCTCTCAACCTGGATTTTCCTTCATGAAATATCTCACATTTAGTTACTTTTTTTTTTCTTGTTTTCCCTCTTCTATCCTCTACCACCCTTCCCTGTAACCAACAGTTTGGGTCCACTCATGCCCACTCCTCCCAAAATACCTACAAAGGATTGTGAACTTGGCATACTCATTACTAATCCACAATATCTCCAGATAATAGAATAGTGTCTGTCCAAACCATTTTTATTCCATCCCATTTCTATGAGTCTCATTCTTCTATCTCCAGGGTTTTAATTTTAGGAAATGTTGTTTATATATCATTCTGATTGACAGAAGCATTAGCATATATTAAAGAACATTTTGATATATATGAACTAAACATTGCACATCAAGAGGATAAGCAAGCCCTCTCTTGGCCCCATAGAACAACCCTGGCCTTTTGTAGCACAGTTCCAATCTGAAGAAGTATCTTCAGATATGGCCCTTCTGTGGTTCTTAAGTTTCCATGAGCTTCCTTTTAGGCAGACCATTTGATTGAAATTGTTAAGGAAATGTGAAGTGCACATTTAAGCATATTTTTTTTATTTACTGTAAGCAAAACATCATCATATTTTTTTTTAGTTAAATGATGTCAACTGTCAAAGAGCAAACCTTAAAGTTTTCTAGATATTTAGTCTGCAGGCATATGGAGATGCTACAATTACTGGTGTGTTCCCCATAAAATTCATGCATTGAGATTTTGGAGATGTTTACATTTAGAGCACCGGTGCTTTCCAGTGTTTGAAGTAGAGGCAAACTGGTGAAGGAACCATCTTATTCAATGTTTATACTAGACCAAAATTTAAGATAGATCACGTATTAAGTGCTTAACATATGTTATTTGACTCTTATTACCTAGAAGGCAAGTATTGATTGACATCTTTCATCCTATATTGCTAGTATAATTTCATCATGTATTTACATATCCCCCCCTACTATTTTCAAACAAATATGAACACCTCAGGACCTCTGAATCTGGTGTTATCTTTTTCTGGGATGTTCTTCCTCCATAGATTTGTGATTTTTTAAAAATATCTTTTAAATCCCTACTCAGATGCCAGTAATTATATGGCCTTTTCTACCACTTATTAATCACAACACTGAATCTTACCCCAGCAAACAGTACCTCTTCTCCATGCTTCACTTTTCTCCATTGCACTCATCCCTTTTTAGAGCATTGAACATATTAATAATCCATACTATTTATTTTTTCTCACCACACAGAAAGGTCAACCTCAGTGATAGCAGAGGTTTTGTCACTGTTGTGGTCCTATAGCCCCAGCTTTCAGAATACTCCCTAGAATTTGGCTTCCGCTCAATATGTAGTTATTGAATGAATGAATGTGTGAATCAATGAGTGATTATTCTCATTTACTGAGTAACTGATATTAAAAATTATAAAGAAATATGCACAAGATTATGGTGCTAGGAAGAGTCAGAGCTGTGATTTGAACTGTTCTTTGCTTCACAATGTGCAAGCTTTTTTATTCAGATATACATAATAGTAGAGTGTATTTTGATGTATTTTACATACATGGGGTATAACTTATTCTAATGAGGATCCCACAATCTTTTGCTCTCCTCAAAATGGCAAGACTAATTTAAGCTCTGACAATTGTCAGAGCTCATCTTCTGGGTTTTTTTCTCAGGTGAACTCTGAATTCTGAGTATGCTGCTATGATTCCCTTAAGCCCCATCTACACTACTCTGATATTCTCAGAGACTAACCCTCTCATTAGATTAGTCAACACTCTCTTCCTTAGAATGGGGTTGCTATAATCAGAATATTTTTTTATAATCTCTAATGTATGATTACAGGCATTATATCATCTATTTTTAAGTTTTCCAACATATGAATCACATCAAAGAGGGATATCTTACTATCATCCTAATTTTCAGATGAGGAAACTGAGGCTAAGATATAAAGGAAATTTTTCATGATTAAAGAGTTCATAAGTAAGTCAGCTTGGATTTAAATTCTGGTCTAGTGGTTTAAAATTCTGTTTTATTTTCCTGTTTTTGCACATTGCCTTTGACCTCCCCTTTATAGAGGTGTTCTTTTCTTTCATTTGGCTTTAGATTACTAATATGAGGTTTTAATATTGGAGATATCAAGAAGATGCCATTATCAGCTGATTTATCCACAGGACATCTGTATATCAGGACAGTGAGGCATAGGTGACCTTTCAGGCTGGATAATCTCTGCCACTCACCATTTGGCCTTGACTAAGTTATATAACATCTCAACATTCTTAAATATCTATCCACATTGTTGTAATAATTCTAACTAGTGAATAATAAATAATAATAAATTAGTAGATAGTAAAATATCATAGTGTATAAACTGTTCCCTGTAGCTTCTGTATTTGAGAGCAATGTTATCAGCTACAGCTAATATTTAAAGAGCTCTTTATAGACACAGATGCTTTGAAAGGAATTTTCTTTCTGGAACATCTCAAAAAAATAAAGCAATTTGAAGTACACTTCACTTCCATTCTGCAGACAATGAAACATTCAAACTTATATAGTGCAAGTTCACAGAATAAGCATCGAGCTGATATTCTAGTGTGACTCTTTCAGGTCTACCACTCTGAGCTTGTACTTGAAGTGGAATAAAAGCCACATGAACCTTTTAATGGTGATGACACTTCAACAGTGAATAATAATTGTGTAAGTTGGTTTTCCACCACTGTGACCAAATACCTGATGAGAACAATTTAGAAGAGGAAAGTTTGTTTGAGCTCAAAGTTTCAGGGATTCAGTCCATGGCTGGCCAACTCCATTGCTGTAGACCTGTGATGAGGCAGGACACCATGAAAGAAGCATGTGGCAGAGGAAAGCTGTGTAGCTCATAGCAGCCAGGAACCAGAGGGAGAGGAGGAGAATCTAGGGACAAAATATAATCCATAGGGGACAGCCCCAGTGACCTACTTTCTCCAGTTATACCCCACCTGTCCACAGTTACCACACAGTAGTCTATTCAGATCATTAATACATCAAATGGATTAACCCACTGATTAGGTTATAACTCTCTAATATAATAATTTCATCTCAGACATTGCTGTGTTGTCCCACATGATCTTTTCAGGCAACATTAAAGATCCAAACGATAACAATCATTAAATACCACCCTAAAACATGCCATGAATGTTAGGCTATGGCATAACACATCCCCTGATAAATTAAAATTTAAAAATCAGATGGAAACAGTGTTTCTGAACAGATGTTCACAGATAACTAATGTACTAAAAATTTGGAAGTTTCCAAAAAACATCTGAAGTCCTTTTCAGGTACACCTGCAAATCCTTCCCTGATTTAACACTTTTTTTTAATCTCAAGGAAAACTATTTCTTATGTCAAGTAAGTACAATTTCATAACATGAACATCATGCTTATGTTTACATAGTTACCAGCCATTCAAGTGCTTGCCATTTGAGCAGAAAAACTCCAATTCAGTCAATACATCAACAACTCTTATTTTTGAGGTGCCAGTCTCTACAGTGAGCATGTAAGTGGGTGATAGGACAGATAATATTATTATGCTCATTTTATAGGTGGGGCTTTAAAGGATTAAATGCCATGTCAATCCCACATAGCTTAGAGATGGTGGTAATGAGATAGGCAGTTCTTACTCTTTTGAATCGTATTTATTTGCATTGTTTAAAGTATTCCTGAAAAACAATTTATTTGTTTTTACTATGTAAGTTCTCCTTTTCTATCTCAATTTCTACAATCTGTAGTGGAGTTTTCTCTAAAAAAAATTTGTTGAATGTTCCATTGTGTCTCCTTTTTCTTAAGATGCTCTTAAGTCTTGAATTAATCATGAGTGCCAGAAGAGGGAAGAGCAGGAGGTCTGAAAACCTCATATACAGTTAGCAAAGTTGATTGAAATTTAACGTATGTTTAGCAAAGCAACAAAACATAAGTCTACAATTTAGTGAATTCTTATAAGATAAAAATACCTTTGAAACAGACCTCGTCCCCCCCCCCCCCCCCAAAAAAAAAGAAGACATTATCTGCTCCCTGGTGTGCCATCTTCCTATCTTCTTCCAAGACCCACCAAGAGGAACCACATTTCAGCTTCTAGCACTACGGACCAGATGTTTTTGAACATCACAGAAATGCAACCAAACTATATGGCCTCTTTTGTATCCAGCTTATTTTGTTCAGTATTATATTTGTCATATCCATCTGTTCTGTTGTTCATAGTTGTAATTTGCGGATTCTCATTGTGGAGTAGTATTTTATTTTGTCAATATACCAAAGCATATTTATCCATTCTACTGTTGGTCATTTGTGTTGTTTCTAGTTTGGGTTATTTTGCTACAATAAAAATTCTTATACACAGGTGACCATCTTTATGCATTTTATATACCTATATATTGAGAAATGAAGTTGCTAGGTATTCATTGGTTCATTTTGAAAACTGATGAACAGTTTCAAAAAGCAATTATGTCTATTTATATTTCTAGTGACAATAAATCAGAATTCCAATTGTGCCATACATTTATCAATACATATTTTTATCTATATTTTTCTTACCAGTAATACTGGTGATATGGTATTATATTATTTTTTTAAAATTTTCCCTTTTGTGTAACATATTTAAATATTGTTATATACTTATTGAAATACTATTTTGTGAAATGCCTATTTATGTCTTTTTATCAATTAAGCTAAGCTAATCTTTTTTAAGGTACACAGTTTAAAAAGTCAAATAGTTCCATAAGGCTAGTTATTAAAACACTAATTCTTTGCTTCTATCCTATTTTATACCTCCTTTCCAAGACAGTTTCTTCCCTTTACCTATAAGAAAAAATACAATTATATCACTGTTTAATTAGTACTTTTTAGGACTAGAGGTTCTCTATTGACTTTCCACTACTGAAGAGGAAATTTAGCTCTTTTCAACTCTTACCCACAGTACACACACAAATCCCCCCAACCACACATACAAAAACCCACATTCACACACACACAGGAACACACACAAACAGTTGCAATTTCCTTCTTGTATTGATTAGATTAAAGTCAGTGTTTGTCATATACGTGAACTATATTTATAAGAGAGCTAGAAAGTTAGCAATCAGTACTTCTCTGTGTCACAAATGTTTGCTTTCAATGTATGACATAGATATCTAATTTCATCATTAGTGTTTATTTGTTTAGATTTGTTGTCACTAAATATTGAATTAACCCTGAATTCTCCTCAAATATTTATAACCCCTCAATGCATTCCAAAGGATTTGATATTTTATAACATGTAATTCTATGAAGAAAATATTTACAGAACCTCTTTACCTGCTCAGTTCTATGCTGGTAGCTCTTTGGATCTACAACACAACTGTTTCCTTTGGATCTCATTTCAACATTATCTTAGTTGTTTGATATTTTGTTCCTGAATCCTTTGCATTCCCCCCCCCTTTTTTGGATTGGATTCTCATTTCTATAGAACAAATATGCATTTAGCTTCTTGAGACAGAGCATATGAAAGATAAATTACTCAGATATTTTAGATCTGACAATGTTTTATTCTACCTTTGTGTTTATTTGATAATTTTGATGGGTATAGAATTCTAGATTGTAAATGGTTTTTCTTTAAAATATTTTAGTAATAACTGTTGTCATATTTTCCAGTGTTAATTTTGAGAAGTAAAGTATCATTCTACTAATCATTTGAAATTTACTGTTTTTGGTTCAGAAAATTGGGGCTGCTTTGTTCATTTTCAGTGTTATAAAATTTGATGATGATATGGCTTTGTAAGATTATATTATTAAAACCAATAGTCTACAGACTTTGATGAGCTTTTTGATTTAGAAATTTCTTGTTTCATTTCTGGCATTTAAAAAATATTTGTTGACTTCCCTGTATTTTCTCTCTTTTTTTTATTCCTGGAAATCTATATTTCAGTGTCAGGACTTTTATATTGGTTTTCTTACTCTTTAATCATGCCTCCCTTATTTATCCCTTATTTATGGGGTTGTAGCTCAGTGGTGGAGCATTTGACTAGCATGTATGAAACACTGGGTTCGATTCTCAGCACCACATAAAAATAAATAAAATAATGGTCCATCAACAACTAAAAACAACTTTTAGAAAAGTCTAGTATATCATGTATGCTCACATAGTATAATGTTATTTTATACTTATACTTTGCATTTGAAATTGATATAAGAAACATCATTTTATTAAGACAATACCTTAGTTTTATTTTTATGTGGTGTTGAGGATCAAACCCAGTGCCTCACGTGTTATAGGCAAGCACTCTACCACTGAGCCACAACCCCAGTCCCAAATCATTTACTTTTTTTAAAAAATTTGTAGCTGGACACAATACCTTTATTCTATTTATTTATTTATTTTTATGTGGTGCTGAGGAGTGAACCCAGTGCCTTGCACATTCTAGGCAAGCGCTCTACTGCTTAGCCACAACCTCAACATTCATTTACTTTTTTTTTAAAAAAACAATATTTTGTCATAGATGGACACAACAACCTTTATTTTATTTTATTTTTTTCATGGTCTGCTGAGGATTGAAGCCAGTGCTTCACGTATACTTTGCAAATGAGTTACAACCCCAGCCCCATTTACTTTTAATGTTACTTAAATCCACTCATTAGGTTGACATTCTGCCTTATTTTTAACTTTTAAATCTGTCTTTTTTTTAATCTTTCAGGAGGCATGGTGGACATGTTTTTTAAATGTTATCTTCCTTATTTATTGAGCTATTTATTTATGCTATCCTACTTTGTTATTTTTTCCTGAATTTTTTTTGTGTCCAGTTCATATATGTAGTATCTTCTTTGATGTTTCTGAGGACAAGTGAAATATTTTATACATTATTACTTAACACAGTTTATTTTTCTAAATTTTCTTTTTTTTCCTGCTGGTTTGTTCTTGTCTTTACCTTTTTCTCGAATATCTTGTAGTCCTTAGCTATCTGCTCATCTTTAATAATGAAGCGATACAATGCTAATTTAACTTAAATTTTAGGTTACCTGTGCAAGGTGTTGAATGTCAATTATTTCAGGTTCATTCCTTTGTGCTATTCAGAACTTGGAGAGGATAATCTTTTAGTATCAATAAAGGAAGTAAATTCCTATTAGAATTAAACTTGATTGCTAGCATTCTCTGAGCCAAGTGGAAAGAAGGATTGCAAAATTTAGTATGCCAAATTTCATTTAGTATCCTTGTTTTTACTATATTTCTGCTCTCAATTGTGTTTGAATTTGTGTGGTACCCTCTTCTGAGCATAACCCTCTAGCATTCTCTAGGCAAGAAAAAAGCAGGATTCTGGCTAGGGCAAGGGAACAGCCATGAGACATCTAAGTGCTTCTTAATCTAATTTCCAATTAAATTTCCTTGTTTAGCCTTACCATTCCACATAATTCCAGAAATAACTGATGGTACTCATTCTTGGGTTCTGAGATGTAAAATCAAGTTCCTTCTTGACTTTCTCCACAGTGGGCTATGAATCATTTATCTCATGTCTTTCCAGTGAATTAACACTCATCTATCTCTTTTCTAGCTTCCAAAATTATGTTGCCCTTGTCTCCTCTCTTATGTGTTTTGCCCTTAAGGATTTAGGCCTTTATAACTTATGTTTAATATGATGTTATTAGAGTTTAAGGAAGAAAGTAGACATAAATGTATTTAATCCAGCATCTTTACTCAGAAGCTAGGTCCTCAGTTCTAAAATTGTTTTGACCCACAAGTCAAAAGCCATATGATGGCCCCCTGGTCAATATGAAAATTTACATACAATAATATTGTATTATTACTGAAAAATAATCAGATACTATAAAATGTCTTCCTCTTCCAGAAGATGTAAGATTAAGGGAAGGGATATAATTTTATATGAATTGTATCACTATTAATCTTTACAAAAGTTATTAGTAGAGAGTTCCTGCAAAGAGAGACATTTCCCCTTTGGAAATAGAGTATCTAGCTAATTTCAAAGACCAATAGAGCATTATTTAAGATGTGAAATGTTTGAACTATTCCTTTAAATTTTCAGGATGTTCTGGGAAATTGATACTATAAATTGTCATTTCAATAAGGATAGTTAAGTCAGATTTAAGGGGGGGGAAGTCAGAACTATTTCACATTAAATTTCATTCAAAATGTAATTTCAAATGATTTGGAAGTGAGATTTTCAGTGGTTTGGGAAATGGCCAAGGGAATGTAAATAAGGGGAAATGGTAAAGGGAAATGTAGTGAATAATTGGGGTTGAAGGACCATCAAGATACCACAGAGATGAGCACTGGGATCAGACTTATTTAACAACTTCATTAATGGTGTGGAAGAAAGAGGATTCAACAAGTTAATTAAATCTACAGATGGTCCTTCGTGGAAGTTACAAATACCAGGGAGAACTAAGAAATAATATAAAAAGACCAGGGGGTCAAAAGCTTTGATAGCTGTGGGCACAGAAGAGCAAAATTAAGTTTGGGGAGGATAATTATAATTGAATATACTTTGTTCAATGAAAAAAAAAGAGTTAAATTGCAGTCAATTAATGCTGAATAAAAAACAGTGAAGCTAAAAGAAATTCTGTGGCTGATGAGCAAGTATTTATCTGCTAGAGCAGAGCTTTGTGACTTTAGATATAAGTTAAATTGAAAAATAAAAGCATTTCTAATGTTTCTCCTGTGCCTAATATTTACAAAACAAATATGTAGGACCAGGAATTGGCTAATGTTCCAAAAACAGGTAAGAATTGGTTTGAACCCTCAGATGTATGTATATTCTAATAGGGAATATATATTAGAAACTCACAGAAATATTATGATAAGTTCATGAGGCTCAGTTTTGAAAATGGTGGAAAGAATTGTCTGATATGGGAGAAACTATTGGGACCGAACTTTTTATGAAATAGGTAACTTCAACTTTTAAGTATGGACCATTGGTGTTAATGTGCTGAGATGTTGGGAAGGCTGGCAACCCCATGCAGTAATGCCATTGACCATAGAAAGCCATCTTGCCTCTGTGTATTGGTAAATCTGTTATTTAAATGGCTTGAAAAGTAGAACAGAATCTGATTGTGGTCTGGAGGCACTAGAGAAGACTGGTTGGAGTCATTATTGTACCCCCTGAGCAGAAGTCATCGATATGGAGAGATACATAGGCAAGATGTCAATCATCTTACTCCACCGAAGTTATTTTCAGATCTTTGCATAAGTTAACTTCTTTCATTCTCATACTTATTCTATACAATCAGACATTATTCTTTTTTAATTAGTTTTTTTTAATTTTTTAATTAGTTATGCATTATTCTTGTTTTCAATTTGCAATCAGGAAAATTGAAGTCTAGAAAATGTAAGAAAATCAACTAAGGTCAAACACTAGTAAGCAAAGGGACACAGGAATCTAACCCAGAGCTGCCTGATTCTAAAATCTATAAATGTTTTTTTCAAACTGTGTTATATGGTTTCTCATAGAATAATAAATAATGAGTGCAAAACTCATGTTTATATATCTTTTTCCATTCCTTAGGTTTTTAGGAGCTTATTCTGGGCAGAGAAACCCTTTTTCTTCTAGGACTCTCATCAGAAGAGCTGTCCTGGTATATAAAATGTGGAAATAGAGTTTAATTGCTGCAATTTCCAACAAAAATCATCTTAAAGGAGGCATGTATATCATAGCTGGTTTAATTCATTATAGGTTTGGGGAGGTGAAATACATGAGCTAGTTAACAGATGCCAAAAATTATATAATTTCACAATTCCCTTCCCTATTCTAGTTACCAAGAACATAATCCTGTGTCACCATTTAAACAATTTAAAAAGTAATATCTCCAAGAACAAATGCTTATATTTGTTAAAATATCAATGATATAAAAACTTAATTGATAATACACATTGAAATTCTTTCTATCTACCAGCTTTCTCCTACCCAAAAGAAATCAAAATTACCAATATCTTTTGTTCAGGTCATTTTGCTAACAATTTCAGTAGGGCGTAGGTGGTGTGGCCTTCTATAGCAGGGTATCTTGGAAAGAAGTATGCAGAAGTATTTAAATCAGTTGGAAAGAATTGAACTTTCCAGTTTTATATTGAAACAGCTAGACTGTGAAAAATTCCCATAGAAAGTGCTGCAAACCATCAAGTAATGGGGAAATGGGAGCATAAGGGAAAGATGAATGTCTAAGCTGGAGTGTGAGCAAGGTATGGAGGAGAATTCTGAAAGACTGATGTTGAGAAGATATGTCTGTGTGGGTGATTGCCACAGCCTCTCCGTATCTTCCCTCTTCTTGAAACTAATGGGAATTCCTTGAGCTTCTAAAGAGTCAGATCCCCAGGTACTTAGAAGAATCCTTGTTGTAATAAAAATTCCAGGTTTGACCTGGAATGCAGTCACATACACCTGGAAAGTCACACATTTTGGAAGAGACAAAACATATTATGGGGAACAATTTTTAAAAAACTGAAATTGAGCCCATTTCTTTCAATTTCTGAATCTATATTTAGCCAAATAACACAGATGGAAAGAGATTCTATTTTGGTATCTGTGGCAAATTTAAGAAATATTTGTTTCTTACTTTAAGTGACTCACTCATTTCTGGGGCGCACTTCATCTACTATAACATAGCACTTCTGATTGTGGCAAGATTTCTTCATGATAGTGTGGAATCTCTTCTTTATTCTGGTAATGGTAATTCCCCTATTGTTCAATCTCATAGAGAAATATCACAGGTCATGCCATAGAGTGTAGAACCTTGAAAAACATGAAATATTAAAAGCATAATTCTACTTTTTGACACCTGTGGAAATTACATTGGCCTCTGAAAATAACACCTGAATTGAGTCTCAAAGATGAAAGAGCTTGAAGAAATAATAAAAAAGCAACAACAACAATCCTCAAGATCAACCACATGTGAGAATTTATTGATTAGGAAAAACAAACAAACAAACAAACACTAGCTGAGACAACAGCTAACCTAGAGAGACCAAATCAATTCATACAGACATTAAATGTCTTTTCAATACCGTTTTCAATTCAAGTAGCAAGTAGTTACAGGTTTGGGCAGAAGAAGTTTTAGCTTGTACATACCTGGCAATGAAACTTCCTTCATCACATAAATGAGTTTTTGCTCCAGTGGCTTGCCATCAAAGCATCAATAATTGAATAAACCATACCCTATAAACTTGCTCATCACCTACAGTGTTGCCTTTTCCATAAGCAGAAAAAAAAAACTGCAGGTACCAAGCCTGTAGGAGAGAATCTTGAGTGCTAATATTTTCCTCAAGCAAATTTTCAATCCCAGCAACTTCACTCATCCACATTCATAGATTTTCTTAACTCATTTTGTATATAGCAAATGATTAATCCATGGCTCATTTAGTAAATGGCTTTATAATGCTAAATGTAGAGCAGAAACTTTGTATATCCTGTAAGAGAGAGATTTCTAAAGTAAAGACTAAGATATACCAAGACCTAGTGGCAAGAGCAGTTAATGAATTGAAGAATCTACATGTATTCTTTTATTCCTCCAAATGGTTTCTGAGTACTTGGCTATGTAAAGAAATGATTTAAAAGAAGTTCAGTACATGAGCTACTGGGGGAGATAAGAAAGGCACATAAATAATTATCAGCACATGATTTAAAAGTGATACATTCTGTATGAGAGGTATGAAGAGCTTTGGAAGGATTTTAGAGGAGAAATATTGCTCCAATTTGTAGGAAATAGAGAAAGGATCAAGAAAATCGCCAGAGGACAGTCATTTGACTGGAACCTTTAGGAATAGTTCAGATACATCCAACTCAAAGTGGAGAAGTGGCATTCCAGACAGGGAGTGTTGTCTGAATAGAATTTTGTAACATGAAAGTACAGGGAATAGTTGGAAAGATGACCGACATATTAAAGTAGGTTTGGATTGGCTTTATTTGTATAAACCTCAAGAGTAGAAGTTGAGGTAGCTGTACCCTTCATGTGCTGCATAGCAACATGTTATCATCCTAAATTCTCTCTCTCATTTATGTATAATCTCTTATGTTTCTCTAATCTGTGTTCCCATTCTGTACTACATCACACAGATAATTACTTAGTAGATGTTATATATTTCTTTATACTTATGTATGTTCCTCTGAATGTTGGCTTCTCTTTTTAGGTGTAGATTTTCCATTTATATAAGTGGTATAATTTCTCACATTTTTCCATGACCCTTCCCTCTTAAAAGCTTAGCATCTTTGTTTAAATGTAAGATTTAGATGGATTGCCCTGTTTCCTCTGACTGCTGCATAATGCAGTAGTATAAGTGTGTTTCCATCATGTTTTTCTTAGAATTTTTCCTTGCAAACACAGACGTGATCTCTCTCTACCACAATCAATGATACTATGAACGGTCTCTGAACACTTCCTTATGACCTGTGTGAGAATCTCTTTGTGACTTGGGAGAAAGTGCTGTCAATGGATTAAAATGCATACATAAATTTCATTTGACTAAGTATTACCTAATCATTCCCAGAATGGCTGCATTAGACCACATTCCTTCTGGTCTTGTGTGAGGGGTATAGTGTATGCACAAGCCTGCTAATAATGCATAGCATTGTCCAGCTTTGTAAGATCACCAGTGTTAAGATTGCCTCCATGTATATATGTATGTGTGTATATCTACTTATAATGGATTGTTATTTAATTTTGAATTTTATAAGTTCTGATGAGTTTGAATGTCTTTTTCTCTGCTTCATAGCCCTTTAGATTATTGTTTTAGTCAGTTTTTTTTTTTGTCACCATGATCAAAAGACCTGAGAAGAACAGAGGAGGAAAAAGTTTATTTAGGTTCATGGTTTCAGAGCTGTCACTTTGAAACCTAGCTTTGGGCCCAAGATGAGGTACAATATTATGGCCCAAAGGTGTGATGGAAGAGGGAAGCTCAGGATATGCCAACAGGAAGCAGAGAGAGACGGCTCCACTTATCAGGGACAAACTATAACTCCCTAAGGCAAGTCCCCAGTGACCTGGCTTTTTCATCCTCTTCCTACCTAGTTAATCCATATTGGTAGATTAGGCCACTGATTGGGTTAAACCTCTCATGATCTAATGATTTCACCTCTGAACATTTTGAATTGCCTCACACATGAGCTTTTGGAAGGACACCACATATCCAAACCATAACAGATTTCCTCTTTTTGAATCATCTCTCGCTTTCTTTTACCCAGATTTTAAATTGGGTTCTCATCATTCCCCTTTTGGTTTAAGGGAGTATGTGTTGGAAAAATGTTTAATAGTGGCAGAAATGGGGACATTCTCATCTTGTTCCCTGTCATAAAATAAAGTGTCAAATTTTCTTTATTAACTATGTTTGCAATGAGGTTTTTGACATTTCACTTCCCGTATCAAAAATTCACTTCTACTCCGGAGCCAGAACATTTTATAAGACACAGTGGGAATCATACAGATGTAAAAAGCACACTAAATATTGGATTTTCGTTGCTGTGCAAAGGACATGAATTATTTATGGCTCTTTTTAAATTAACATGTCAATGTCAAACATGTGAAGACTGGGCATCAGGCTTGAATGGATTCACCAACTTTCAGTATGTTTTAATGGTTTCATGGATTTTTGTCATTAAAAAATTGATTTAAAAAGTGCTTCATTTTATTGTAAAAAAATGAAAAACCTTTCTCCCAAGAGAGGAAATACTTATATTACTATATTTCCATCTACCTAGTATAACTATGTATGAGCACTTTTGAAATCTTTTTAATTAAAATTATATCATTTTGTCACATAAAAGTAATATATACATCATATGACCAATATACACTATACTAAATATTATGAAATTAGACAAGTAAGTTTCATAGCCACATGTGCTCCTGAACTGCATTTTAAGTTATCAAAATTATACAGTGATCAAATTACACATCCACCCAAAATGATGCTCCTAGGAGGTGTAGGGCTTTGGGGAGGTGATTAGATCAGAATGGTGGAGCCTTCTTAATGGGAGTGGTGGTCATTCCTTAGTGAAAGACCCCTCCCCGACCACTATGTGAAGGTGATGAGAGAAGACAAGGCCTTCCCCAAACACCCCATCTGTTAGCACTTTGATCTTGAACCTCTCAGGCTCCAGAAATGTGAGAAATGAATTATTCATGTTTATAAATCACCTGGTTAATGTATTTTGTTATTGCAGCTCAAGTATACTATACATATACATTAAAAGTGAATATTGGTATGATATTTGAAATTTTGCATAAATTTAAAAATATGTATTTATAATTTTCAAGAACCAGTTCATACTATACATAATAGACTGTGTACTATTTAGTGATATCCAGAAAAATAGACTTGGTAGAATGAGAAAGGAGAGAGAGAAAGAGGGAGACAGAGACACAGAGACAGAGACAGAGACAGACAAATGAATGGCAGGGGATTATTTTAGGGAATTTTTCATATGTGATTGGGCTAAATGCCATTATAGGCCATCTCCAAACTGGAGATCCAGGGAGGCTGATATCACACTTAGTCCAAGTCTGAAAAGTCTGAAGCCTCAGAATCAGGGAAGCCATGGTGCCAGTCCTGGGGTCTGAAGACCAGAGAACCTGGAGTTTTGATGCCCCAAATCAGGAGAAACAGCATATCCCAGCTCCAGCCAAGGGAAAATTTGCCCTTCCTCTGCTTGTTCTAACAGGGCTCCCTTTGGATAGTGCCCACCCACACTGAGGGCTGATCTTCTCTACTCACCACCCTCCTTCAGAAATACCCTCACAGACACACCCATAAATAATGCTTTAGCAGCTACTCAGTATTCTTTAATCTAGTCAAGTTGACACTAAAATTAACCCCAATATTGAATTTCATCTTTATTCTAATAGTGAATCATAAACCAGTGCTTTATTATGGAAGAGATTTATAGCAGTGATAATAAAATACTTTTTGGCTTACTTGCCTGTGGGCCCTCCCTTCCACTGAATGCACATGGTGACTTAATAGATATACACCAAAGTTCCAAGCATTATTCTCTGAACATGGCTACACATGGTGTTCTCTGTCTCAAACGTTCACTAAGATATATGACATGTGGTTCTCCCTGTTCTAGCAACCTGCCAAAAATGTGTGAGTCACTCCCTTCTGTTGGATGATTTATAAATGTGCATAAATTCAACTTCTAAAGTTTCTCAAGCCATAGGACCACATATACTTATCCTGTTGAGACAAAAGATCTAAAGATCTGGAGAGACAAAAAGATCTGGAGAGAATGGGAATCAATGGGAAGATTAAAATAGACTGGCCCTGGCAAAAGAAAGGGAGGTGTTTCAGAGAGGCTGATGTCACGGCTTAGTCCAGTCTCAGAGAGGTTCAATGTGAGGAGAGTAGGTGGAAAGAACACAAGAACAGGTCTGTTCTGTCAATGATCATTTTAAACCTTACTTATTTAAACCTTAATAAGTACACAGTAGATACTCATTAAACAGCCTCTAAACTCCACCAAGTCTAACTTCCCTTATACAGTGCTTAAAATATATTTTTTGCTTTTACTTATATTCATGCTTTCCTTATTAAAAAGGTAATTCATATTCCATTTATGTCATATGCTTATTTAGTTATTCATTTATTTATTGTCTTTCAATTTCTTAAATTTTAAGTGAACTTGTAGTCCACTGGTGATTTTTATATGACTAATTCTCAAATGATCTAATTATTCTATAGTAGTCAGAAGTCCTACTCAGAATAGTCACTATGAGATTCTGATATGTCCAGTACTGGCAATAATGTCATCTCTCTTCTGAAGGGGGGAGGGACCCAAAAAAACCTTACTTGACCTCAACAGGTATAACCAGCCATATCTTCAAAGGATTTTCCTGACATTAAGTATGAAAGGCCAAGGAAAAAAGAAAACACTAGAGAGATGATAGTGGGATATAAAACGAATCCATTTCAGTTCTGTTGTATGTCTGTAAGTGAACCAAACTTCGTAACTGATGGTTATCTAAGAAGCAATGTGTTGAGCATTTAGTTTTATTATCAGTAACTATGCATTTTTGTCAAGTCACGTTTATGGTTGACAACCTTATTTGGATAGTACTTAAGTGTTACCATTTGTTTGAATTTAAATTAATTATCTTGGGAAAAGCATGGACTTTAGGGACAGACATAGACATAACTTTGAATTTTGGTTTCAACATTTCCCACTCTGTATCTCTGGGCAAGTTTCTTAATTTCTTTGGGTCTTTGTTTCCTCATCTGTCAAATTAGGAGATGATAGATAAGTAAAATACTTTAGTATAAATAAAAAACAGCTGGGCATAATGGTGCACATGAGTAATCCCAACAGCTCAGGAGGCTGAGTCAGGAGGATCATGAGTTTAAAGCCAGTCTCAACAAAAGTGAGGTGCTAAGCAACTCAGACCCTCTATCTAAATAGAATACAAAATAGGGGTGGGGATCTGTCTCAGTTTTGGCTGTGTGCTCCTGAGTTTAATTCCTGGTACCCCCTCAAAAAATAGCAATAGCTGGCATTTATTGAACATTCTGTACCAGATTCAGACCTAAGTATTTTTACATATATTGGCTTATTCAAGCTCTACAGTGCTCATTGCCAAATTTCGAATTGTGCAGAAAAGGAACTGAAGTAGAGATAGAAGTTGAAAAATTTAACCCAAGTTTAGGGTTAGAATTTAGGCAATTTGGCTACAGACCCTGCATTTTTAAATACTGTGCTCTGTTGTTGTGAAAGAATACTTCCCATTGGTTAAAGCTCTGAAGATGATGTAAGGTGCTTCTGATAGAAGTGGCTCCGAATGAGCAATTGACTAAAGGGAAGAACGTTACTGGCAGTCTAACCCTGTGCTAGTCCATTCTTTTTTTCTCGTAGATATTTCAAATTCACATTGCCAACTGGTTTAGAATTACACAGACGTTATAATTTCTACTCAGATATAAAGATTATTTCTACATATATTATTTGGTGAGCTACTTGATAATGGAATACCACTTTAAAGAACATTTTGTTCTATTTTCCCTTAATATTAACAAAAATCTGGATTTTCCCATAGTTTTCACACTTCTTTAAAAGAGAGTCAGTCCTTCTAGTTTGGGTCACAGACTCTTTCCTAGAATCTCAGGACTGGAGATGAACAGCGGGCATATCACATTTAATATTTATCCTATCTTCTATTCTGTGTGTAAGCTTGTTTTCTTATCCATTCATTCTGGCTTGTTGGTGTTGTTTGTCTTCTCTGAAAGACAAGGCAGACTTGAAGCAGTCCATTCCACCAAACTTTTACAATCAATTCTTATCTTCAGGTGAAATCTGCTTCCTTATGATTCAGCTGTTGCTCCTTGTTTGCCATCATGGAACCAAGTAAGACCCTCTAGTCCTTTTTATATGGTGGCTTCCCAATATCCAAGTGACAGACCTGAAATTTATTCCCAGTTAACTTCCCTTTTTGGATTTGACTCATAACTTCTGTCTGCCAAGTTCAGTTTGGGTCATAATACTGTCAGCTGGTGTTTTCATAATCCTCCTACCAGTTTCATGTCCCCTCTAAAGTTGATAAATGTGTGATGCTCTCTGTATCTCTTTCCATTTCTTGAGGGAACTTTTATTTCTGTACTACCAAAATCAGACTACCTGAGAAAGACAAACTGACTTGCATTTATGACTTGTCTATGTTACATATACACACACAAAAAAAAAATTCTGATTTTCAGTTTTTAAAATATTTCACCCTTTGGCATCTACTATCCCATCTGATTGTACTGATTATATTATAACCCTTTTCTCCCTGTATGCCATCCTGTTTCATAGCTAATGTCCTCTGTCCACATCACAATGCCAGGGTGCTGGGGTGTAGCACTAGAATTAGAAGTCATAGGAATACAGAGCGTAAAGGCGGTGAAGAGAACAAGATTTTGAAAGGGTCTGTGTCAGTCAAACAGAAAATAACACATTTCAGACACCAGTGATGGCAGCAATGACAAATTTCACAGTGTGTCTTTGAATGTCACAGTTATAGAAAGAATATGGCAAAGAAAAGCACCACATTTAGTCTCTATTCCTTTCTTTCTACTTAAATTATACAACCCTTTTTTAACATTGGCTGTTAAACCTAAAATACTCTTGCTATAGAACAAACTTAATAGAATATACAAAATGTCTTTTCTGTGAAAATGAAAAAGACTTTTATTGGATTGATAATGTAAATTCCTCAACCTGTGTTCCTTGGGAATAAAAACATACTTTTTAAGCAATGTAAGTCCCTGGAAAACTATAAAGGTATCCAGGGTGGAGATTAAGAAGCAGAAAATTAAAGGGGGCAATAGAGAAGATTTTATTTGTTACTTTGACTAATATGAAATGACATCTTTTTGCCAAGTCCTAAATGAAAATTGCTAACTTGGCAAGCTAGCGCATCTGAGGGGAGTGTGAAGGGTTGTCACACTTGGTCATTACGTATTTGTCCTGCATCCTACTAGCATCAGCAATTTAGATAAGTTATATTATGTTTCCTCTCATGTTAACTAGCCAATAAGTGAAAATTTCAAAATATTCAAGATTCCTGTTAGAGGCAGGTGTAGCTTATTTACTTAGAACCATTCAAAGAATCTGTTAAGACTCTCTGGTAGTAGAAATGTGTATCACTGAAACTTCGAAGGGCGGTAGCATGTTTGAATGGTCAGAGAAAACAAGGCAGATTCCTTAGCATTTCTAATGTAAACCATTCACAGGACATGAAAGTGTGTTTGACCTTGCAGCAGATTCCGTAAAGGAGCAGAAGTAACCTGAGTTTCAAGTCAGGCATCTGGGTATGCATCCTGTCAAAGACTGTGACATTTGCAAACCCATATGATATCTCTGAGCCGAAATTTTGAAGTGGTGTAATAACTTCTACTTTTCAGAAATTTGTAGTGAAGATAAAATGCAAAAATGTAGGTGGAAAATTGTGCCTCAAATACAGCATAATTTAAAATAGCTTCTATTCCTTTCCTTTGATTTAATCTTTTAAAAATAGGAAATAGGTTAGGTGGCCACTAAAATCTTAGAAAAGATCTTGAAATCAGATACCAATATGAAATATTTACCACTGGAGTTCCAATGAATAGTTGTAGGTGTAGATAATTCAGATTTGCCTTCAAGTTAGCTCTTCAGTTCTCAAGAACTGGTCATTGTAATGGTGGAGTTCTCCTCTATCTTTTCTGGTGGTGTTGATCCATATTAAAATTCTATCTTGATAAACATGTGATAGCCATACTCTAGAACAATTCTTTTCTTGTTCTCTTTCCATGATTTAAACACCTTCTTTCTTTACCCTCTCCCAATTCAGGAAGAAAGAAACCTTTTGTTGTCATCTCTATGAAAGTATTGAAGATTTAAAGCAAGAGAGTTACCTACTCTGTATTTTACTAGAGAAAATTTAGAGAATTGGGTTTTGGAATGAAATGCTTCTTCTCTAATAGTGAAATTTCTTGTAATGTTACAAATGTATGCTGTATTAGCCATGATTTGGGATCCAGATACTCCTGTGGTGTGGCCATCCACCTTTACTCCATCACCAGGTTGCTGAGAGATAAGCAGGAAGGAGAAAGACAACATTAAGAAGGAAAATTGGGATTATGGAATATTCTAATGATTATTTTGATTGAAATCTCCATTTATTTAAGTGAGTTCCCCTGTTGATCCAGATGTCCTTGATACCTTGGTCTCCACCACTCTAGTAAATTCAGTGGACTTTTTCCTCTCATTTTATCAGGGCTAATTTAAAATCCAGTTCCTTAACCTAAGAGGACATATAGAAACGAAATCTTCCTTAGTCTTCTAACAGCAGCATGGAAAGCCTACTGACATTTCTGAACACCTCTTATTAGCTTCTAAATTCACCCTGAGACAGAGCTGAGCATCAACTCCCTTTTCTTTTAATCAGATAACAATGCAAAGGTGAGAGCAGCTAAACGTTAGCTGGCCATTAACATTGGCTGATGTCTAAAGGATGGAGCAGTGACTCAGTTGTCAATAACTATAGGCAGGCATTGACAGAATGGGGTCAGGGCAGCTGGTCTCCTGGGGAGTGCACTCTTTACTGCTGAAGTGGCTCTTAAATTGCTCTGTCTAGATTCAGGTGTACCAGGAAAGCTACATACTGTATTATTATTATCATGAATTATAAGTCCATTTCATAGACTGGTGGGAATTCAATCTTTAACATATTAAAGAAAGTTCTTTCTTAGAGTCTTATGAGTAACTTGGGGTCTCATGAGGCATGAAGCATTTGGGAGTATCATACTATCTACATTGGTCAGTGCTGGAATGCTCATAGACCAAAATGTGTGTCTTCTTAAATATGAAAAGTGTATAAGTGACAGAAATCCAACACAAACTACCTTCAGAAAAAAAGAAGTGTTTTTCACATTATTGAAAAGTCCATGGAATAATCTGTTTTCAAGGCATAGCTAGATAGAGGTGCTGGCTGCAACAGTGCTATGAATCTGTTTGTCTCATATCTATTTACATCTGGGTTAGTTTCACTATTAGCCAGCTCTTTCCCCACGGTGATATGTTGGCTGTCTGCCACCATACCTACTGGTTACCCTGGCAGATTTAAAAGAACTCTTTAGTTATTCCAACCAATGTGTCCTTAATTGACTCCCATTGTACTGACTGGGTTATATGCTGGTGGGAGATATTTCTGTATGAACCATGAGAACTGAAGAAGAGAGCAGTCCCCGATAGAAAATATCAAGAACATTAAGAAAAGTGATGGGCAATGGATGTAGGGCATGCAGAAACAATCAGAATCTACCTGGGCACAGAAAGAGAGAATCTTCCAAAGCTGGGAGCTCAGGTTTACGACTCAGCTGTCTTTATCAGTCCAGCGCTGTCCTTTTTATGTGGTGCAGAGAAAGAGTGTCTGTAAGTTTCCATCACTAGTGCAGTACCTCCTTCGATTTCTCTTTATCAGTGCTGCAGAAAGACTCTCTCTCATTCTTGCTTCCACCTGTTTTATCTAAATCATAGGGCTTCTCTCCCAATAAATGCATTCGTTCTCTTTCTTTGTTGAATTTCAGTTTTCACAAAAGACCTGTGACCATCACACAACCGTATTTCTGAGGCCAACAATATAGAAAGGATCTGTGTACTGTGGGAAGGAGTGAAGGGGAAAACATAAAGAAGAGATTGCAAAGAGCTGCTCAATATTTCCCACCACATTTGCTTAATACTTATGTTTTCTTTTTACTTGACCCACAATAGGTCACACGCTCAAAATGGACTGGCTGAATGATTTTATTCTTGCTGTTCTTCAGGCAGTTGCTTTTATATAGAATTTAGGGGGCAAAATAGTAACAGTTCAAAGGCTTTATCAGGAACTTTTGAGGATGTGGCCCATAAGAGAGCAATTAAAGTAAGATTGGATTTTCCGATTTAACTTCTCCAGTTCTGCTTCAGAGAGCCTCAATCGTTTTGATTTGGGTTCACCTAGTCCTAATTTCTCACCATCCAGGCAAATTGATGCCCAAAGATGTTGTGACTTCCTCAAAAGGGAAGATTTATAACTTACCATCCTTTTGAAAAGGCTTACCACGAAACCAGGTTCTATAGGATGCTAGTTATTGTGATTGAATCATCACAATGACCCCCAGATAACACAGAAATAGCAATAATAAAATGAAGACTAGACATTAAGGTACTCTTTATGTACCTGGTCCAGAGCTAGGATTAATTTTTTTTTTCTTTTTTTCTACAAAGATTGTTCATTATTCATGCTTAGCATTACTGTTAAGATGCCTGGGCCACCTGAATCTTAGTCCAAGGGACATTCCTTAGTGACCCTGAGGAGACGAGTCTTTGTAAATGTTTTTCAATTTCTAATTTCTGTACTTCTCTGTCCACTTGGGGCCTACCACAGTGGGACCACACTGCCTACTCTAAGTCTTCCACTCCCTCTTCCGCCAGAGCTTCTCTGCTTTTTCATCTACTAAGGGGGGAGGCAAGTGAACTTGTATTTGAAGAAATGTTTTGTAGTATACATTTATGAAGATCCCCTACCCTCATGATCTCTAAGAGCACTTTCAGTTAGGGCTTCTCATGGCTAGGTAGTTCTAACCATAGACCACCTGGGCCTACAAGCTCTTCTTCAATCACACAAACCACTTTGATGCACCAGGCATCACTATTCCTTGACTGTAGTTTTTCCTGCTGATGTTGGCACTATACATTTGTAATAGATGTGTGTTCAACATTCTGACAATGACTAAAATGAATGCCCCTACCATTTTTATAAAGCATGAAGAAATATATTACTCTAGTTAGTTTATTTTACAGTTTTGTTTTTGTTGTTGTAAAGAGAAACAGAATTCTATATTTTGGGGGTAGAGTCTATTTTTTCAGATTTGTCACTGTGTTCTGTCCTAACAGAACACAAAGCCCTGTGCCATGAGGTAATTGAGGTCAATAGAAATATTTCCCATGAAGATAAAACAAGAAATCAGATTCTGAGGCATAAAAAAAATTGGTCAAAACAAACAGTTCTCTTCATGTGCTATTTCCTTTTATAGGATTTTCATTAGTTCCTCTGTATCATCAATTATCACCTCCTAAGCAGATGACTCACCATCCTATATTTCTAAATGTAATTCTTTCCAAAACTCTAAATCCACATGCTGTTCTGCAATTGATTTCTCAATGTGTTTAAAGACCCTCGACCTAGTAAAAGATGGATATAACATCTTTCCTCATCCTGAATTAATTTCTTCTACTAAAAATGACCATTATTTTTCTTCCTGTTGACTCACTTTTTCTTTGAACCTGTTCCTTGCCACAGCCGGGAGTGAACTTTAAACCAAATTAGTCATGACATCTAAGATGTCACTGGTACAGAATGCACACTGGACACATGCTAGGCCAACTGGATTTGGTCTTCTAGAAATTTCAAGTCATTTTTCAGAGAATGGTCATTGTATATGTAAAACCATTCACAGATGAGAACAAAATTCATGTAAACAAAATTCATGACAAAGAGTTAAAGCTTTGTAAAGGGGATTATCTGTAATAGAAGAGATCATGAAACAGAGAGATATTGAAAGGGTAAATTTATTGATAATTATCTAAGTTTCTGGTATATCCACATTAGTTGCTTCCCTTATGATCTTGAATATTCTCTACATGTTTTTAATTAATCATCTCATCCCTGGAATATTTTAGGTGGGGTTTTATTCCTTGCAACCAAATTACACCCAACTGAAGCATTCCTTTTCTTTAAGGATAATATCCTTTGTATAAATAAGAGAATGGGGCTAAGAAAAATCAAAGTATTTGTTCAGGGTCATTCAAAACTGTATGTGACTCTGGAATTAATTGTTAATTAAGCCATCTCTCTAATATATCTCTGTGTTTCTACTCATGGTATCCTTCATCACAAAGGATCAAAAGTTGAATTGGTATTTTAAATTACTAAGTTTGAATTCTTAATATGCAATTACATTCTCTGAATTATCTCTTGAACTGTTTGTTGCCTTTTAATCTTAAGCTTAGATTCTAAGAACTGGTAGCTTATAGTGTTATAATGGCACATCTTAATATTGCCTATGAACTTCTCCTTTAGGTTTATTGTACAAGTTGTTTACCAGATCCATTCTTCCAACCTCTGGTTACATGACTCTATTCCTTAGACTCCATCAATAGATATTTATTACCAACTTGACCAATAATAAGTTTTTATACCAGCAGCTGATACCTTATTTAGAATCTCCCTAAATTTCCTTTCCTTCCTCATCTTTTCTCTCTCTCATGTGTTTACCTTGCCCTCCAACTACACAAAGCTGCTTGTTATTTCTCCAAATAGTCCTTGAACATTTCTGCTTCTGTATTCTTTTTTCTTTTATTTTTCCTACCCCTCCAAAAAAAACCTATCTTTTTTCTACAAATTCATATCTTATTTAGTTTTTATGGTCTATGTCATATACTCCCATGCTCTGTGAAGTCTTTTCTGATTCTTCCAGTTAAATATAATCTCTTTCTCATTGAAAGAAGTGTTCATGTTCATAATGGAACTTCCCTCCTTTTTCTCATGATACACAAAGAGATGTTATTGGCACATGTTGCAGACAAGCACTTGGCATGAATATGATTATAGTGCTCATGGTGGGCAGCATGAATTTATCTCAGTCCTCTTTTCTAAGATCTTGGGTACTTCCCCAGAAAGTAGTCCAACATAACTCAAAGAAGGTCACTGCCAGTGGATCAGATAACCTACTACTGCAAACTGAAACTTGACTGGCATTCCACCTTAGAGTAGCTCCTGCTACACTTGCTACGCTATTCCCAGCCTAAACTCAGCATAGCCCCTTCAGCTGTAGAGAGAATTCCAGAGTTTTGCTGAGGTCTTTCTATCTCTTGAGTCTCCCTTTTCTTAGGCCAGAGCACTGTTCTCAGTTCCAGGTTGAAAAGGAAAGGAAGCCAAATGTTCAAGGGTTTGAGTTCCTTTTGCTATAGTTTTCTCAGTATCTCTACTTACAAAGATAAAGATGCTGAATCTTCTAAAAGCATAAACAACTGGCATGTTAAACAACCTACAATCCAGAGTACTACATATGTTTTAATGTGAGCATTGATTTTCAATATGCAGATTATAAGTTTATTAATCAAATTAATAACCTTAATTTCTTGGATTGGAAACCCAAGAAATCAGATTTTATAATAGGTGAGCAAACACTAGCCTGAATGCAACCTGTCACCTTCTTTCAGGTCATAGGTTGACATTTGAAGGAACATGCTGTGGATCACACTCATGCACACACATTCACACACACGACAATGAACAAACAAGAGATGAGAGGAGGTACAAAATGATGAATGAAAGGCACGAAAAAGAGAAACAACATTCAAGTGAGTTTTGAGTTTTTAAACTTAAGATCTAAAATCATTCCATTATTACTTCATTTAAAATTAATATTTAGAAAAAATTATGTATTTCAGGCGAGTGTTTTTAAAATAAAACAATCTTACTCTAGCAGAGTTCTTAACCACTTTCTACATTGCAGTGATTTCTTCCTTTTTTTCAGTCTGAGTTTTTTTTTTTCCATGACACAATGGAAATGTCAATTGCTTTCCATTTTTCATTGTTCCATCTTGTAGACACAAGAAAACAAGCCTGTTTGAGTGAACAAGATGATTAATGTCTACCGGTGCATCCAGTATTCACTACCTGTGTGTCACTCATTTCATTTCCATTCTACTGTAAACTGAGAAACCGTTAGTTGTTTTGAAAGTGCATCACCAACAGAGGGGATGCATTCTGAGTAAATTTCAGGTTCCATCAGGTTTTTCTTCACAACTCTGAGAGAGGGCGGGGGTAGAGAGGGGAGAAGAGAGGAGAGGAGATAGGATTTCTTTCCTATATCGTTTCTTTTTTTTTTTTTTTCATTCCTTTTTACATTTCCTGGTCTGGGCTCCATTCCAGGACTATATTCACATGATTCAATAATTTATAACCTAAGATAAATCAGATACCAGCCACAGTTAAGTATGATTTGTTATATGTGTGAATTTCTGTTTATGGTATCTTTATTGAGATTTTCACCAGTAAGATGTAATATGTAATCTGTACCCATTTAAAAGCTTCATGCTGTTTGATCACAAAAATGATTTGAGTCTTCCTTATCTCAGTGGAGAGAATATTTGATACAAGGTTGCCTACCATGAAGTCCCTGTGGTGTAGCGTGCCTGACAAGCTCCCCACTCTGCACTGGAGCATACGGTGTGTACTGTCTCTGGGGATTTAGAGACACTATGGCTGGTGGCTGATAAACAGCAATTTAGTTGTAGAGAGAATTAACTTAATAAACCCAGAATCTCTTCCCCAACCCCAACAGATGGCTCCCATGGTGAGATCTCCTGAAGAGACTATGGCCAGTTTGTTTCTCTCAATACAGTAGATGTATTAGAAGTAACATCAGTTTGGGACCCAGATCACCTACATTCATACACCGAATCTCTCATGCTTTAGTGTCACAACTCAAGGGAGATATCCGAAGTTTCCGCTCCTCATTTCCCTCATATGGAAATGAAGGAAATATTATCTGATGTACAAGGTAGAAAAGTTAGATGAGATACTTATAAAGTACCCCTACCATAACATGCCATACAATAGCCACCCAAGAAAGAGAAAATGTTCGAACCCTACCATAAGGGGTGGGGGTAGTGGGGCGGGGAGAGAAAGAGAGAGAGAGAACCTGCTTGCAGTGGATACTTTGTGGTTCCACTGAAGCTCTTAAACCTCTGTACAGGAACACCTGTGGAGGAATACCTGTGAGGAGGGGCACAAAGAACAGACACAAAAAGTACAAGCAGACAGACAGGAGGAGCGGAGAGAGTGAAATGGTGAAGAAAAAGTGCAGAAGTGAAGTGTCCGCTTCTCCCTGCCTGGGAGTTTATTAACTCAAAGAACACATACCTCCCGTTACCATGACTATATTCTAATTAGTATTTCTTTAACCCGAGGGCCAGCTCACTGAGATAAGGTCCAGGTTAATACAAACACAGAGCCCCTTCTCTCCAAGGAAACCAGATAGTGCCTGCAGAGTAGTCTTATTACCTCAGAGGGAGGAGGCTGGGCATTCCAGTCCTGGGAATCAGGGCAAGTTACCCCCCTCGAGTTTGCTCACCAGGGGAATGCTTCCCTGGTCTATGTCCACTGTCAGAATACCTACAAACCTGCCTGGGAGCTTTCATTTGTTTTTACAGTTTGCAGGAATTGCTCTATTGAACCCCAAAACTGAAGGAATGTACTCTTACATTCAATGGCTTAAATATTCACTTATTTATGTTAATCATGTCTATGGAGAGCAATAACAAATAATAGGTAACAATAAAGCCCAGTTAGACGTGGATGAGTAGAAGTATTTAATAGAGGTCTACATTGAAAAATTATTTGGGTCCCATAGCAGCACTGAATATAGGGTGAGACCATGGAAGTCCTCACCTCAGGCACAACATTTAAGCAGTTGCCCAAGAAACTGTGATCAAAACAAATAATATCTTAATGCAATGTTTTAAAAAATTAGAAATTAATAAACAATGGAAAAATACTGCCATGAACAAAAGAGTAAAGTTGGGTTTTTTTTGTTTGTTTTGTTTTGTTTTTTTTTGATACCAGAGATTGAACTCAGGGGCACTCAACCACTGAGCCACATCCCCAGCCCTATTTTGTATTTTCTTTAGAGACAGGGTCTCACTGAGGTGCTTAGCGCCTTGCTTTTGCTGAGAATGGCTTTGAACTCTGGATTCTCTTGCCTCAGCCTCTGGAGCTGTTGGTGTCCTGTGCATTAGGGACAGGGTTGGAACTTGAGCATCTGCACTTTTTGTTTGAAGGGAAATAAATCCATGGGAAGTGAAAGATCAGGAAGAATAATTATGTCAGTCTCAGGAAAGGATTTGACCTGTGAAGTTCAAGAGCCAAAGAATAACCTAGCAACTAAATAGATGAGTCTGACCCCTTGAAGAATGATTCCTGAGGTGACATGGTGGCAAGATGAGGTAGGGCCAACTTTGCTGCTTCTACTTCAGGGCCTGCTGGGATTCTTCTCTGCTCCACCTGCGTGAGCCCGGCCACTGTTGCTGCATCACTTGGTGAATCTTAGCCAACCAGGGTGTGTCGCAGTCTGTTAGTACTGCAGACATCCTGGCTAGTGACTCTGGCCTCTGACCATGGCATGCTGTCGGTTCTCGGTACATGAGAAATGTGGTGTTCTGGACAGTCCAACACTTGGGCTAATAAAAACACGTACAGTATCACAGAACACACAAGAAACTCATCAAACCAGTAAACACCCTGATTGCCAATTTAGAGGACACTTCTGACTCCTGCAGTGGTTTCTGTCACTGTCTTAAGTACCTGTGTCACCATGTGACAGATGGCCAGGATTGCTGAGTCATCAGCAATTCTGAGAGGTGGGATGCAAGGTACACCATAACCCAGGATGACCAATCTCGATGGACCATCTAATATGGTAGACCTAAAACTGCATTATGGGAACCTTATATTCCAGGGTTGCTGGGAGTGGGGATAGGGGAGAGTAAATGGACTTTCAGGATCACTCCATTTATCAAACTTAGAAACTTCACTTTTCTGGCTTTTAATATAGATTCCTATAAAAGGTTAAATTTGAATAAAAGTTTGACTGGTTAGAAATGTGAGCTTAAATAAATCTTTAGTTAAATACTATGATTTTTGTGGTACCTAGGTCCCACAGAGGCTAGATGTCTTGCCTGTTAGTTGCAATAGGAACCCAGACCTTCTGATATCTGGCTTCAGGTTCTGTCCCTGTTTTGGCCTGTATTTATTTGCATACCTGTTGCAAGGTACCTCAACAGTGTTGCTATTCATCCCCCTAAAATACTGGTTCTTTGCCACCTGTGTGGGATGGCAGAATAATTCCTTTGAGGTAGAGAAATATTTTTGAGTCTATGGCAAGATATCAAGATTTATTCTCCCCTCTGATGTGTCCAATTTGAGTCAGTCCTTCCAGGGGTAAAATGCAGGACATATTTCATCAGCTGTCGGGAGGTAGGGGGCCTCAGTGGGGGCATGTAAACATCATTTTGGTTTATTTTCCTCCTATGGAGGCAATAATAGTATGATCAAGGTTTTTGTTGCTCATGGTGATAGTAAAATCTTTATAACCCTTCATTTAATAACAGGTTGGTCTTTCTGAAGCCTTACAACTGAAACTCACCCAGAATTAGATATTAGGGAGAAAGAAATTCATGAACTTGAGCAACTGATCATTGCCCAGAGAGGCTAATTAGGTGTTTAATAAGCAGGGAGCAGGTGGAAGATGCAGGAGACAGTTATGCTACTGAGTCTGGTTAAGGGTCTCTGGAAATCAAGTTAATTTAAATATTTTTTATGAAAAGGGACTCATAGAGAGGGTTATTCAAGGAAATAGAACTGATGGGAATATAGGTATGCAGGTGTTTGTTTTCTATTTATTTATTTATAAACATTGTTTGATTCAAACCCCTACACACACTTTTGGATGTAGATGGAAGCTTTGAATAATCTCCCCAGGAATATTTACATATACATATGTATGCTGTGAACATATTTTTTTTTAAAATTAAACATTGATTTCTGTGACTGTCTAATGTCTACCCATTGAACTGTAGGCAGCCCAGGATCATGGCCTAAGAATCACTAACCACAAAAATGGGAAGTTATACTCCATGTACATATGATATGTCAAAAAACATTATATTATCATGTATAACTAAGAAGAACAAAAAAAAATTAAAAAAGAGTTACTGATATAGCAACAGACAAAAGCAGGTGGGACTTGGAGATGGACTCTAACATATGCTGCCCTACTCTAACATATGCCTGGAAAACCCTTCTCTTTTCTAACCTGTTCTTCCAATGCCAGATCTCTAGACCTTTCTTAAACATTTCTTTCAATACATGGAAATTTTTACTATATTTACTATATTTGGATTTCTAAGGGCATTTTAAGGCATGGGAATAAAGTTATTTGAAAATAAACTTTTGGTGATCAAATCATTTGGGGAAAAGGGAACCAACAGATAATCCTAAAATACTTTTAACCTGCTTCAGTGCAGGGCTCTCTAGCTTGCTCTCCCCGTCTGCCCCTGAGTTTCTAATAGACAAGTGTATTTACTAGGGCAATCTCTCTCCTTTCCTTTCCTTTGCTCAATCGTAGTGTGAAGAATTAAAAGAATAGAGAAATGTCCAAAAGAAAAACACCAGCAGGAAATGAGGACAACCAGACGGCCGGGATAATCCCTAAAGTGTCTCTTGACTTTCTCAGCTAACCATGCCAAGTAAATGCTTTTCACTCCTTCAGGGCTGTTAAACTATCGGAAACTAGAGGGAGTTGGAACTTTGGCTAAAGAAGCTGAACTTGTCTGAGAAACTCTTATCCCTGAAAGCATAAATTGAGCATCATTTCCTCCGCCTTCCATTGCCCTGCTCTCAGCAACGTTATGGAAGGAAGGCCAAGGCCATTAGAGAAAAATGGAAAATGTGCCTTTGCTTGCCAGCTGTGTTCAGAGGTGCACAGCCTGTGGCTGCCTTGAAGCCAGTTGCCTGGAGAGAAATGAGTGATTTAGACAGGGTGGGGTAAGTGTCTCTTTCCCAGACTTAAAAAGGATTGAATTTCTCAGTATGAGGTTGATAACACCAGGCCATCTCATTTTTTTAGCAGATTGATCGACAACTTTCTCTTCTTGTTGAATCTGTGTGCATCCAGATTAAAAATGCAATGATAATGCTGGGTTATAGATCTCTGCTTCATGTGTTTGTTCAGTTTCTGATTCTCTTTCTTTCATTTTTTTTCTTCATACTTTCTGTGTTTTTAAGACTGAGGCAAGGTAGTAATTGTACCACTGTGATGTCCCTCCTTTTAATGACAACTGAGCATCCAGGCTGGGGGTTTTAATCACTGGGTTTGAAAAGGAAGATTGCTCCATGCTTGCCTTTAATTTGCCGAACTAAAGGAAAGTTAAGAAAAGGGAAAGGAGTTGGGTGTTTCCATTCTCTGACAGGCATGAATAATTGAAAATAGAATTAAGAACCATGTGTTCAGGACTGAGAGGTCCATGGCATGTGACACTGTAGTCATCATTAATTAGGTTCCAATCTTTACGTGTTTCCATGGTCCTTAAAATTCAGTATGTTTTTCATCTTTAGATGGGGTCGGGAAGGATGGGGGAAGCCTGTTGGTAAGCTAGCTTCTCACTGTGTGCCTGCAAAGAAATTATGCATTTGCAACAATTGAGCTGTGTAATGTTTTGGTCTCCCGGAGCTCCTGTTGCTACAACACTCTGGGAAACAAATACCTTCAGAGAGAAAATAGAACTCTAAGTTAGGAGTCTTCAACTGCTTGCTGATTCTATGCTAAGAATGAAGATTATTGCCTGTTTTCATGCCTACTTCTTGAATATAGTTGATCTATCTTATTCATACTTGGGAGTAAGACAAGACAGAACTAAAAAGAAAATCAAAACTAAAATGATGGTATTCATACCAAGGTGAAGTGCTACCGCCTGCTTTACCTTGGGATGTGATGAGTTAGTGCTCCAGCCTGTGCCAAGGATGCCTCCCTCCTAATTAAGGAGAGAGGATTCATAGATGATGGTCTTATGGGCATTCATTTCTCTTTCAATAGTCCTGGGCCTGTACTCCATGCATTCATCAGTAACTTTTGAAAGGAAATGAGAATAAAAAGAAGGGTGAAATTGAACTTTGTAACGTTTTTCTCATTTTCATTTAATGGGGCCAAAAATTTTTTTGGACAGAAAGATTGATTCTCTATCTTTCCCCATTCCCCCTTACTTTTAAAATGGAAGATGTGAATGTGGTGATTTTTAGATTAGCAACCTCCCACCACTGCTCAAACATATAATGGAGATAATCACTTCAGAGTCATATATCTGGCATGAGGCACCTAGGGACTGATGATTCTAATGACATGGAACTGGAGGCAACCTGTGAGTGGCTTGACTCATCTTCATTTGCTGGGTTACATGGATTAAATTCTAGGTCCCATGTTTCCTTTCAGATTTCTGGTTAAGTCAGGGCAGCATTTATGTAAAATTTATTTCACTTAATTTATGTGTCCTATCACATATTTCAGGGTGATCATTTATTTCATCCATGTAATCCTTATAAAAAAATGGAATGAGTTTAGCCCTTTTTATGGATGAGGAAACTGAGGCTAGTAAAACAGTATGTGAGCTGCACCAAGTCCACAATTGTTCAGAGTCAGAGTGGGAACACAAACCAAGGCGGTGTGGCTCCATGTTCACGTACCTAAGTGATACAGAATACCTCTTCTCACCATTATGAGTTGGTCTATGTAAGACCTAGAGTGTATTGTGTGTTCCATGAACATTAGCTGCTACCTCTTATTTTTGTTCTTTTCCTTCTATTTCTTGGTCTCTTTCTCCTTTCCTTTTTCTTTGTACTCCTAAATGTTATAATAACTAATATTACATTTGTTTTTATAGTGCATTATACCACATTCTAGTTTCCATTAATTTTGTTCCTTTTTGTTGACATTTACTCAGAATTGACTGAGAAACGTTTTCTTTCGATATTCAAAGCTTCTTGTATTTTTTATGCATTTGATGAATATAAGGGGTCAGAAATATTTATGATTTTTTTAAATATCAGAATTTTTCTATAAAGAGTTTTCAAATTCAGAAAAGGATAACTTTGTGGTCTCTCAAATGTGGCTTCCAAACATGACAAATTGTTTTCCTTTTTTTCTAATAAATCATGCATTATGTTCCTAATATAGACATTTTGGTTTTTGGTGATGATGGTACATGTTTGTTTTGGTGCCAGGCATCCAATCCAGGGTCTTGTACATACTCAACGAGCGCTCCACTACTGAGCTCCATCCCTATCCCATAATAGTGATATTTTGAATCAGAATAGTTTTTCCATATGAAGTTAATGTGGTCATCATTTAAAATGAGCTCAAAGATAGGGAAAGTTTGATTTAATCATCTGAGCTGTTCTATTTCTTCCATTTGATTTTGACCAGACTCTTCACTACCCCTCTACGCCCTGTTAGTCCCACTTCTCATCTCGTATATGTGCTATTTTCTCTGAAACAAGAAAACAACATGGAAAAACCCATCTCTAAATCCTATCCACTTCAACTACATCTACTTTTAAGGACTCTTTTTCTTTTTAGTGCCATTAATTTAGTGGCTTACCCTATCCCAGACACTATAAGGGACACAGTGCCTTCCAGTGTCCCTTACACACCATGGTTCAGTTAATCCTCACAATTGTCCTATGAGTGGGACATTATTTTTTCATATAGTGGACAAATGTTCTCTCAGTTCTAATCAGTCAGTTGACCTTTATTCAACAGGCATTTATTGAGCACCAACTTATATTAGACTCTGTAGGGGGATGGCAGAACTTGAAATACAATAGTGAGAAAAACCAGATTTGTGTTTGAAAGGGTGCTGAAAGACACAAAGTTATCATACAAAATAGTAGGTTTTAATACTTTCAGTGTTATGGATAGAAGCCATAAGGTAATATGGAAGAATGACCTTGGAAACCTGACAGCCAAAGTTTCAGAACCTAATGGCTAAATAGTACTATAGTCTCCGCCAAAATTTTGGAACACATTAATAAAAGAATGCATAGATGTGAATGGCATTTGAGCTAGCAGTTCATTCCTCCAGTTTTACCACCTATGAAAATGTTGCTAATTGCTGTTGAAAAATTTTGCCTTCTGTTTTATGAATTTTCTTTCTTTCTGGGCCTCAAAACCTTGCTTGTTAGGATTTTCCCCAGGAAAGGATTATATTTCCAATAATGATGATATCAAGCTTGTCTAATGTCTTGGTTTTGCCAACAAAATATGAATGGAAGTAACTTGTGTCACTTCTGATCAAAAGTTTTAATAGCCAATGTATGGTCCAGCTATCTCTCTTAAAACAACAACAACAAACAAACACAACAACAACAACAACAGAAAACATGAGGCTAGCATGTCCAAAATACAGGTTGTTCTTTCTGTCTGGGTTTCTAAGTAAAGAGGATGTGAGCAGACCTGTAGCCAACTTGCACAAATGTTTAAAGTGACTAATTAAACCATCATTGTTGTAAAAACAGAAATTTTAATGTTATTACTGCAACGTTCCTAACCTAAGATACCTGATGCATTCAAGAGCGGAAAGGAAGTGTCTCCATCTATATTGTCCCTGAAAGCTTTATGTTCACATTTGTCTCTGTCAGGAAGTCTGCATGAGTGAAGAAGAGAGTTGTGAAACTGTGTTCCCTTCATTATATTCACTGGTATATATTTCTCTTGACCAAATCCCTGGTACTGGCTTTTTACTCAAAGATCTAAAACTAGAAGCTGCAAATTCTGGTAAAGGTAAAAGTTAGCAAGAGCAATGGTCTCTGTGATGACAAAGTCCAAAATAATGTTTTACAATATCTTAAGGAAATTTGGGGAGTGATGAAATTGACATGTTAAATTAAAAAAAAAAAATCCTGTCAGCTATTTCTGTGAATAATGCCATTGGGATTTTGATAGGAATCGATTGTACTGAATCTGTATATTTGTTTAGGTAGTATGGACATTTCATTTCAATAATATTAATTCTTTCAATCTCTGAATGCAGAATATGTTTTCATTTATATGTCCTATTCAATTTATTTCATCAATGTTTTATAGTTTTAAGTGTACCCGTATTGAAATATATATATAAATTACTATGGATTGAACCTAAGGGTGTTTTACCACTAGCTATATTCCCAGGAATTCTTAATTTTCATTTTGGGACAGGTTCTCACTGAGTTGTTGCAGGTCTTGCTAAGTTTCTGAGGCTGGCCTTGAACTTTCTTCTGCCTTAATCTCCTGAGTTGCTGAAATTAAACATATGAACCACAACTGCTGGCATTTAAATTTATTCTTAAGATTTATTTTTTTCTTTTGAATACTATCATAAATAGGATTGATATTTTTATTTCTTCTTTGAGTAGTTTAGTTAGTTGTGTATAGAAATGCCACATATTTTTATATGTTGGTTTTATATCTAGATTAATTTATGGGATCTGACAGTTTGGTCATGGAGATTTTTGGATTGTCTACATATAGGATCATGCCATCTGCAAACAGAGATAATTTCACTTCTTTCATTTTGATTCATGTATATTTTATGCCTTTTTCTTAGTTAATTGCTCTTATTAGTGTTGCCAATACTAAGTTGAATAGAAATGGCAAGAGTGGGCATACTGTCTTTGTACCATATGTTAGAAGAAAATATTTCAGTTTTTATGCATTAATTAAAAATTAGCTGTGTGTTTTCATAAATAGCCTCCATTTTGTTGAGATATTTTTTATACCTAAATTACTTAGTCTTTATCAGAAAAAGAAGTTGAACTTTGTAGACTGCTTCTTCTGCATCAATCATGTAATTTTTCACAGAAATAGAAAATAAACCTAAAATTAATATGGAATCTCTAAAAATTTCAAATAGCAGAGTAATTCTGAGAAAAAAGTTGGAAGCCTCACAATTGAATATTGAAATTATATTACAAAGCTATAGTAATCAAAACAATATAATGCCATATAAAATAGATATGTAGACCAGTGGGACAGAATAGAGAGCATAGAAATAAATAAGGTCAACTAATTTTCAGTAAGGAAAATAAGAAGACATAAAGGATATCATCTTTAATAAATGGTACCAGGAAATTTGAATTTTAACATACAAAAGGATGAAACTGGATCTTTAACACCATATATAAAAATCAAATCAACAAAAATGTCCTAAACATAAGGCCTGAAACCATTAAATTCTTAGAAGAAAACATAGGGAAAAAGCACTTGAATGCAACTTGTAGAACCAGAGTGGACAATATGATTCTGCCCTCTAAATACCAGAGATCTGTGTTTGAATTATTGTTTCTGCTTCTGACAATGGAGGTGGACGCAGAGGCAGGAAGTCATTGACTTGCACCATTCTCTCCTCCTGTTGAAGCAGCTTCCAGGACATTACAAGGCCTAGCTTTCCCAATTCCTTCATTTTTCTCTTTCCCCTTTTGAGATTCAGACATTAAAGAGGACATTCTAAGGAAACTGTGCACCCAGGGGAAATTAAATTCATGCCTATACCTAGGGAAAGGTGAAGATTTGAAAAGTACCTAGAAATACCTTCCAAAAAACTTAAGTTCACAGTTCAGACTGATCCTTGGCACAGGGACATATGACAACAATAAAAAATAAAACAAAATAAAAGAAGTAAAAATGAGCAAACCCATTGGGAAGAGGAGAATTTGATTTCAGGGATTACCATAGTATTGCAATCTAACATGAAATTTTCAACAACAAAAATCATCACAAGGCATAAAATCTACATAAGTCTGGCCTAGTCAATAGACTTAAAGTTAAGAATCAGATGATCATCTAAATAGATGCAGAAAAAGCATTTGGCAAAATACAACACCCATTCATGTTCAAGACACTAGAAAAACTTGGGATAACAGGAACACATCTCAACATCGTAAAAGCTATCTATGCTAAGCCCCAGGCCAAAGTCATTCTAAACTAAGAAAAATTGAAAGCATTTCCTCTAAAAACTGGAAGAAGACAGGGATGCCCTCTTTTACCACTTCTATTTAACATAGTTCTTGAAATGCTGGCCAGAGCAATTAGACAGATGAAAGAAATTAAAGGGATACACATGGGAAAAGAAGAACTCAAATTAGCACTATTTGCCAACAATATGATTCTATACCTAGAAGACCTAAAAAATTACACCAGAAAGCTTCTGGTGGAATTAGTAAATGAATTCAGCAAAGTAGCAGGATACAAAATCAACACCCATAAATCAAAGGAATTTCTGTATATCAGTGACAAATCCTCTGAAAGGTAAATGAGGAAAACTACCCCATTTACAATAGCATCAAAAAAAAAAAACACCTTAGGAATCAACCTAACAAAAGAGATGAAATACCTGTACAATGAAAACTACAGAACACTTAAGAAAGAAATTAAAGAAGACCTTAGATAGAAGATGGAAAGATCTACCTTGTTCTTGGATGTGCAGAATTAATATTGTCAAAATGGTCATACTACCAAAAGCACTATACAAATTTAATGTAATTCCAATCAAAATCCCAATGACATTCCTCATAGAAATAGGAAAAAAAAGCAATTATGAAATTTATCTGGAAAAATAAGAGACCCAAAATAGCTAAAGCAATCCTTAGCAAGAAGAGTGAAGCAGGTGGTCTTAAACTATACTACAGAGCAATAGTAACAAAAACATCATGGTATTGGCACCAAAATAGACTTATAGACCAATGGTAAAGAATACAGGACACAGAGACTAACCCATATAATTCGTTATATTAGACAAAGGCACCAAAAACATACATTGGCTAAAAGGTAGCCTCAACAGAAAAATGAAATAATAATAGAACCTGCCCTGAACAAGACAATGTAGCAGACCTGCTAAACAAAGACTTTAAAACAACTGCATTAAAGATGTTCATATAACTAAAGAAAGACAGGGAGCAACCCAAAAATGCTATATGAAAAAAAATGGAAATGGCAATAAAGAAATAGAAAAACTAAAAGGAAATTTTAAAAAATTCTAGACCTGAAAAGACAATAACTTAAATGAAAAATTTTCTGGAAAGCTTCAAAGGTAGATCTGAGCAGGCAGAGGAAAAGATCAGTGAACTTGAAAATAGCTCAGTTGAAATGATCAAGTCTGAGGACTAATTGAAGAGGAGGAATAACTTCCTAATTCATTCTATGAAATCACAATTACTCTGATAGCAAAGCCATACCAAGAAGCTACAAGAAAAGATATGACAAACCAGTATCGATTATGAAGATTGATAAAAAATCACCAACAAAATATTAGAAAACTGAATTAAATAGTATTTTTAAAATATGAGGTCATGTAACCAGGTGAAATACATAGCTAATTCAACATAAGATAAACTGATCAATGTAATATGTCACATTAATTGGATGAAGGGGGAAACCACGTAATCTTTTAATTGATGCAGAAAAGCATTTGGCAAAATTCACCATGTTTTCATGATGAAAACACTAAAGAAACTCAGAATCGAAGAAAAATGCCTAAACATGATAAAAGCCATATTTAACACCCCTCCATACAACATTATATGCAATGGTGAAAGATTAAAAATTTTTGACTAAGATCAGGAATGAGGCAAATATATCTACTTTTACCACTTCTATTCAGTATAGTACTAGAACTCTTAGCCAGATAAATTAGTCAAGAGAAAGAAAGAAAAAGCATTCAAACTTGATAGGAATAAAAAAAATAGTTGACAGATCATATTGCCTTATATGGAGAAAAATCCTATAAATTCCACTAAAAGCTATTGGAATTAATAAATGAATTGAGAAAAATAGCAGGATACAAACTCAATAAGTAAACATTGTTTACTATACACTAATAATGAGCAATCTGAAAAGAAATTAAATAAATAATTCCATTTGTAATAGAATAAAAAAATAATTAGGAAATATCTGAAGAGGTGAAAGTGTCATACAATGAAAAGTACAAAATATTGCTGAAAGAAAAAAATAAAGAAGATAAAAATAAATGGAAGACACTCATATTAGTGAATTAGAAGACAATGGTTTTAGATTATCAATATTGCTTTAAAAAATTTTAAGGTTAAATGCAACCTCTCTTAAAATCCTCATGACTCTTTTATAGAAATCGAAAAAAAAAAAATCCTAAAATAATATGGAACTTCAACAGACCTCAACCAAAACAACAAAAAGAGATTTTGCAAAACAATAGCAAACTTGGAGAACTCACATTTCCTGATTTTATTATTTATTACAAGCCTTCAATCAAAACAGTTAAGATAAACATGAGTATACAGACCCATAAAATAGAATAGAGAACCCAGAAATAATATCTCACAAAGAAAGTTCAGTGATTTTTGACAAAGGTGGCAGGACCATTCTACTGGGGAAAAAAATGGCCTTTTCAACAAATCATTCTGGAAAAACTATATAATGGCATGTATACGAATGAAATTAGAACCTTATTTAATACTTTATTCAAAAAATAACTCAAAATGGATCAGAGATGTAAAATAAGAGCTACAGCTAGAGATTTTTGGATTTGGTGATGATTTCTTAGATGTAACACCAAAGGAATAGCCAAGAAAAGAAAAAAAAAATAGACAAATGGGACTTCGTGAAAATTAAAAGCTTTATGCGTCAAACTGGGAAGGCCACCTACCAAACTACAGAAAATACTTGAAAATCGTATCTCTGTCAAGGTATTAATATTAAAATTGAACTCCCAAAATTAAAAAGTGAAAAACAAGCAACCCAATTCAAATGGGCAAAGGACCTGTATAGACATTTCTCCAAAAATGATGTATGAATGACCAATAAGCAGATGAAAAGATGCAGCGCACACTAATTTTTAGGGACATAAAAATTACAGCTACAATAAGATACCACCACATACTCCTTAGGATGGCTAATATCAGAGAAGGAAGGGGAGAGTAAAAGTCTTGGTGAAGATGTGGAGGAATTGGATCTTCTGTGCACTGTTGATAGTAGTATGGGCATACAATGGAATATTATTCCCCCACATGTAAGGGAATTCTGTGGTATCCTACAGCATGGATTAACCTTGAGGACGTCACACTAAGGAAAGTAATGTAGTCGTAAGAGGACAGTTACTATATAATTCCAATAATGTGGGTTATCTAGAGCAGTTAAAAATCATAGAGTCAAAATGTAGAATATTGATTACCAGGGACTAGGGGAACAGGGAATAGGAAACCATCTCTCATTTAGTGAGAACAGACTCCACTTTGAGATATGAAAAGAGTTTTGGAGATGAAAAGTGGTGATTGTTACATAGTAGTATAGTTGACGTTATTATATTATAGAATTGTATACTTCAAAATGGTTAAGATAGCCTATTTTATGTATATTTATCACAAGAAAAATACTGAAAAATATTTTTAGACAGATTAAAAGGTCAAGTTGAGGATATTTCCAAGAAAAGCAAGGAGAACAAATAAGAAAATTAGAGGATGAGTTGAGAAAGTGGTTCTGAATAGTACAACATCTAGAAGAGGAAAGCAGAAAATATTCACAGAGGAAATTATGAAATATCTAATTATTAAAATTTCCCATGAATGAAGATCATGAGCTGCCAGGCATGAAAAACTCACTAAGTATCTGGGTATAATTTTAAAAAATCATACGATAAAATTTCTAAACACTGGGGGAAAAGGGGATTCTAAATGCTTTCCAAAGAGGAAGGGAGAGCAGGTATATATGAAAATATACATATATATGGTCTTTCTACCATGGTATTGGAAGCTAGAAGAGAGTGGACGGTATTTAAAAATTTGAGGGAAGTTATATTATACAATTCTATATGTAGTTTAACATGAATCAGTTATGAAAATTGTTGCAGACAGATTAAAGACCCCCTCCTCCATCTCCGTATCTAAATTTGCAGAACCTATGACTATATTACCTTTCAACCTCAAAGACAGAGGTAGGGGAGAAAGGAAAAGAGACTTTGAAAATGTGACTGAATTAAGACCCTTGGATATCTTGGATCATGATGAGTCTGATGTCATCATCAGGTCATCATAAGCCAGAAAGAAAAATATCATACACAGAGAAGCATGTATGAACATGAACAGAATTTCTAGTGATGCCATTTCCGTGAGTCCTGAGTGGAGGAAGGCAGGCATCCTTTAAAAGCTGGAAAAGGTAAGAAAGTGCATTGTCTTGCTGGAGCCTCCAGAAAGAACACAGTAATGCTGACCTATTTATAATTCTGTTTTGCAGAACTGTCAGATGATGGGTTTGTGTTGTTTTAAGTTTAGGTAATTTACTAACACAATATTAAAGTAATACAAAATAAAACCCCAGATATTCTTGAGAGAAATTTCTTTGAGTCTACATTTCCATCGTCTTCCAAATATTAATCATTTTTGAGGTCAAAAACAAGACTTGGCATCAAAGCCAATTCCCCAAAATATGTTTATGCTTTCCTTCTTAGGAAGCCCATGGAGGTGTGATCCTCCAGACTGAGGACGTGAACAATGGGAAACAAGGAATTCAGCAAAGCGGGCATCCACAGGACAGAAATTTTAAAGGACAAGATATATAATAATAAGATGGAACTGGGTTAACAACAAACAATATTTACGTAGTGACAATATGGAGGGACTAAATATTGACAAACAGAATGTCTGATAAGTTATATTGAGACCTGCTGGTAACAGAGAACAAAAGAAAGCAGTAAGAAATTTTAAATGTTAAAAAAAATCAATAAATGGGCCATATAAGCAAGCCGTTTATAAGTATGGTGGTAAATACCAGAAAACATAGCTTAAAAGAGCGAAATATGTTGTCCTTTGGGGGATGGGAGTCAGAGATAGGGTAGATTTGACACTTTTAAACTCTGATTATGCACAATTAGAAATGGATAAGCACACAACAGAAACACAGTGGACTTGGAGAGAATAAAAATGTTTGTTCACAGGTAGAGTCCATTTCTCCTCTTTCAATAATTCTGTTATTCTTTGAAAATAAATGTTCCATTGGACTTCTCACGTAGCACTGTTAAATGTTTGTTTATGGGTCTGTCTGCTGCAGCAGTCCCTGAGCACTGTATTCATGGTGTTCACATAGCAACATGCAGTTGGCACATAATCTGCTTGGGCTGAATTCTATGTCTCATTCATCTTTTTACTCCAGAATCTCGTACCATCCCTGGCATACAATATATAGTGGTTCAATAAATTAAATTCTGCCTGAAAAATGAATGAATATCGAATCATTACTATGAGTTTATGAACATCGTAAATCATAGACTGATATGAGAAAGAGGATACCTGAAAATATTTTTATGTGGGTGTTTGAAATATTCCTGAGGTGATATGTTAGGACAAATTGTGTATCTCTATAGAGGCACATACATGGTGTCACCTTAGAAGCTTCAACATTTATTACATAGTATTGCACACTTTTTAAAAACCCCACCCAACTAAATGAAGTAGGAAGACCTACAGCTGAATCACTGAATGAGGACCCGGACCCAAGCACAATATGCACCTCACTACTAGCTATCTGGGGGTGACTTCTCTGTGTTCCATTGTTATGCATGCCTCTCAACAATTACCAAGTTGATAGTAATAATATGAAACTGTCTATGATGATTATTCTTATTTCAATCTGTTAGAGTAATTATGATAGTTTTAAATAATTTATGCTTCTCTCTACTTCAGTGGTTAGGCTTAACAAATCACCAGGTACCACAATAAAGTAAAAGCTTTCTTGGACTTGGATTGAAGACGTCTATGAAAGCCCCTTCTTCATAAAAGTTAATTAACTTTTATAATTATAAAGTTACATAGTCATCTCTTGTTGAAGAAGTGCTATGCGACAAATCTATCCTGAACACAATAGTTGGTAACCTCAAATATTTGTTTTCCTCATAGGTCTCTAAGTTTATGGGACTTGGATCAGCTCCACAAAAAATAGCTTCACTTACCTTTATGCCGTGGTTGAATTTAGATATATCACAAGTTTCTACTCATTGTCTGTGGACCTTTGGCTATTGAACATGTTCTAGCGGACAGAGCACAATAGCTGAGCCAACTCACACAAGAACATTTAAACAGTCTGTTCATGTTCCAATCTATAATTTTTCACTGGTCAAAGAGCAAGGCAAACATCAATAGAGTATGTATGAGTCAGGGTCAAGTTAGAAAAATGAACTATTTTAAGAATTATGGCAACAAGGGTTTAATTATATTAAAAGGAATGGGAGGAACTTGATCAGTGAAGAGGGGAATCAGAAGGTCTGAGAGAGTCATGAGACAGTAGGAGAGCACAGGCATGGGATGAACAGTAGGAGCTTATACAAAATGTCTGAGACTCGAAGCTCATGGGCTGCAGCAGTGGGGCTCTGAAAGGAAAATTTCCAGAATGTCCCAGTAGACACTATTGTTGTTGCTGTAGTGGATCCAGAGGTAGATTCCTGGTGGTAGGTGAGGCTGAGATGCTGTTGGTCAGCAGGGCTGGAAAACAGAATATAATGTGAATATGGGACAGAGCAGAATGAGGACAACATGCCAGGCAACTCTGAATTTTTTCCATCCTATTTCATTATTATTCTGCATTTCTTCTACCTCCCACATTTTGCTATACTTCCTCACCTCATTTTCTTGTGGTATTGGAGATTGAACCCGGGGCCTAGCCACATGCTAGGCAAGTGCTCTAACCCTGAGCTATAGTCTCAGCCCCTCTACTTTATTTTATTTTTAGCCAATTCTAACATAAGACTAACTGTGAAAACAGTGAAGGGGACTCTGAGCATTGTACTTCCTGGCCTCCATCAAGTTGACCTAACAAACCTGATCTGACACAGGTAAGGGAGGATACTTTCCTAACAGGGAAAAGGGCAAATATCTACTGAACACTAATCTTCATTCTCACTGTGAACTTTAACTTCAAAAACTAGGGATATTATTGCCTCTCAGAAAACTTCAATTATGCAAATTTCAGATGCTGCTATTTCATTTCAAGAAAATGTGAGGATTAAGCATGTATGAAGATAATCAGCCTTGCCTGATATATATTAAATGCTATAGTAAATGCTATAAAAGTGTTAGTTTCTTTCTGTGTTGAGTGGCTTAATTGTGTTTTCTTTTGCTTTTCTTTTTGTAATGATTTTGGGAATCAAATCCAAGGCCTCACACATGTTAGACAAGTATCTTACCACTCAGCTTCACCACCAGCCCCTGAGTGGCTCAGTCTTATAGTTAGAAGAAAATCAAGAAGTAATCCAGATAGTTCTTTAACCACTTATCTCAGAAACTCCTTGACTTAACTAGGCTCTCAATGACACCAGAAAAATAGTGCCTTGCAAAGATATTTATTATACTGATTTGTGTTGAATTATAATAATGTACTCTATAAGATGTACAAATATCATTTCTGAATTAAACAGAAAAGTGGAAGATTCTGTAACATCCCAGTAACTTTCAGAAAGCCTGTTTTGTGCAAGTCCTGGTTGGAGGTTGATGGGGTTTGCACTGATAAATTGTACCTGATGTAGTCTCAAGCATTTGATGCAGAAGGTAGATAGAAAAGGCTGGTATAACCTATGACTTTATTCAAAGATAGAAATTGTTGTCTTGGAGATACTAATTGGATTTTCAGAAAACAGAAGGGTGTTTCAATAAATTGACTATGGACCAAACTTCTGGCTTGAGCCTACCTGAGAAAGAAGGAAAAGGGTGCTGAGAGGGCTATTAATTATATCCCGAGGTGAAGAGGACATGCTACAGCTGACACCTGATGACCTCCATTTCCCTAGAGTACTTAGTAAAGGTAGGATCCTCTGTGGAAAATAACATTAACCAACATGAGTCCAAATAATTTTCTAGAAAAATACTTACACAAAAGGGGATTACGGTAGCATTTATAACTATGAAGTCATGAATTTATTTCGGATGATATTGATGAAATTATTAATATTTATGATTTGAGCAAATATTCTCTATTCAATTACTGACTGAAATATGTTCCAGGAATACTCAAATACTCCTCCAATATTCCTCTCCAATATTCCCATTTATTTTTTTATTTTTTTGATAGAATATTTCAGGTGAATTTGCAAAAATCACTTTACTCAAAACAAAAACTTTAACAAAGCATTCATTTTTAGCTTATGACTTAGAATCTTTTTTTTTTTTTTTGGTGCTGGGGATTGAACCCAGAGGCGCTTTACTTTACCACTGAGCTCTGAGCTGTGTCTGTAGCCTTTTCTTTTTCTTTTTAAATTTTGAGACAGAGGCTCACCAAGTTGCTGAGGTTTACACAAAGTTGTTAAAGCTGGCCTCAAATATGGAATCCTCATGCCTCAGCCTCCCAAGTTGCTGGGAGTATAGACATGCACTTAGCCTTCTTTTTTCCTTCTCGAAGGAACCTAAATGACCACCTTTTGGCATGGCTTGCTGCTGCTTAAGAGAGCCTTGGTGATTTTTATGGGAAAAGTGCTAAAGAAGGAAGATAGAAAATAGAAATATGTGTAATTCACAAATGATAGGTTATGACCTCCAAATGGTTAAAGCACATGTGTGATGATCTATGAGTTCTGGAAGACATGAAAGGCAGCAACATTGAGTGATTTTCTTGGCTGTGATAATCTATGACCATGACATCTGTGCTTGGAGGATTCGCTTAGCATTGCTGATGTCAGATTGCATGTGGGTAAAAATAGCCTCATGGTCACTTCCATTATAAACTTCTGTACTGAAATATCTGATACATAGTCAACCTTGAGGCTCTGGATCACAGACCTATTCATTTTGATTTTCTAATCCAATAATTCCTAATGACAGTATTTTAAAGGTGCTAACATGAGTTTTATACATACGTTCACAGAAAGTTTTAAAAATCTCTTCATGTAAAAAGAAAAAAAAGGTTTAATAATTCAATTGCTTTGTTCACTGAAGTAGTAATTTTAAAACACTTAAAATTAAACTGAAAAGTCAAAAATGTTTTAAAACATCTTTAAGACAATTATGTAAAGCTCAGGGGCTTAAATATTACAGTAGCGTTGACAGGTTGGGAGGAATGAAAGATGATTCTAATGTCTTAACTGATTTCTAAATCAAGGACTTAAATATAAGTTTCCTATTTTAGCTTTTAAACTGATCAGGAGCAATCTTTTACTTCATTAAAACCAGTAGATGAATTTGAAAGCTAGTCTACTATGGGCACGGAAGCTGTGTCAGGCAAAGGGGCCTCAGTCCTGGCTGTAAACACCAACTTCAATGCAGTGCGAGAAAAAAATATGACTTGCTAATCCAAACAAGTGTGTGATTCCAGACCCACACATTCTGAGCTGCATCCGCTTTGAAATTCAAATGCCAGATAATTTGGAAATCACTTTTGAGAGAGAAAATATATTATGATGCTGCTTTCTTCCTTGCCTGATCGGATTGATGACAAAGCCTTTGCATATTTACCGGTTAGAAGAGGCAGTGAGCAGGAAAATTTCCATCTGTAAGAAGAAATGACCATCTTGGTCTCTTTGGGAGGTAAGTTTATAAGATGAGAGAGGATCTTTATGGGGAACCCTAAAATGCTAGAAGGACACTATCTAAAGAGGCAGGGAGGACCCTAGCATTTTTCTTACCTACCTTAATCCTTTGATTTGTTGATGTGTGAAATATAAAGAATTGCCTCTATTTTAGAGGATTAAATAAAATAACACAAAATTTCTGTACAGGACCTGAAACACCTCAGACACTTGTTCATGCTCACTTCTTCTGTTCATTTCCCTAGCAATCAGGCTTCTTTTGTGGTTACCAGCAAACAGCAGGAATCCATAAGCAAGTACATGGAAGACAAGAAGAAAAGAGATAGTAAACCCCCAGCATTGATTCCCAGCATTGCAACTCCACATAACACCTGTCTAGTTACTCTGCCTGTTTTTTTTTTTTTTTAAATCTATTAGATACACTTGACCTGTCTTTTAAATTAAAAGCTTACTGAAAAGTCTAACCCTTTTTGATCATTCTTGCATCTCTTTAGTTATGCTACATTTTGACATTTTGAGTACATTTCAAATTTTTATTTTATTTTGGCTAAAGATTCTTTCTACAATGGTTTTCACATATATATATATATATATATATATGAATAGCATCTTATGAATAATGAGAATGTTTTGAAATCTTTGAAGTGCAAGTACCTTTTATTCTAGTTTATGCACATTGGAAAAATGAAGAATTTTAGCCATCTCATCTAAAAATCTCTATGCTAAATATTACATTTCATTTGTTAGTTTAATTTTAATTGGGGAGGGGCAAGGTCAACTTTAATCAAACTGGTTTTTCAGAATCAGTTTGAAACTATCTAGTTTTCCCAGAACCATTTGTTTAAAAGGCTCTTTTTTCCCAACATATATTTTGGCCCTTTTGCTGAGTATTAGATAACTGTAAGTATATAATTTGTCTCTGTGTCTTCTATGCTATTCTGTTGTTAGATAGATTAGATAACTGTAAGTATATAATTTGTCTCTGTTTTTTATATATCTTTGTTTTTTTTTATTTATTTATGTATTTATTTTTTATGTAGTGCTGAGTACCTAACCTAGTGTCTCACATGTTCTAGGCAAGCACTCCTCCACTGAGCCACAACCCCAGCCCCATAGTTTGTTTCTGATGAAGTACCCACATGTCAGACATGTATTTAATCTTACATAGGACCTAGAACACCTGAGACACAATGCAGAGCCATTTGGATCATATGGAATGATCTGCGTGGTGACATGTGGGCCCCCGTGAGATATAAAGCACTTCAGATAGCAAGAAATGACAAAATAGAAAACACCTTGACCTGCAGCCCAACACAACAGGAACATTGCCTGACTTCAGAAGTGAGTGTGTTCCACCATATCTTAGCTCCCTGCAGCATTGTGATGGTGTTTGTGTTTTCCTAACTGTCACACTGTGTTTTTATGTTTAGTCCTCCCTACCAGGCTGAACAGCTTGAATGTAGGCATCAAATACGGCTCACCTCTGTATCTTTTAATGGTGTACAACACAGTGAGTCTTCAATACATTTTGAAATAAGAATCAAATAATTAGTTTACAACTTTGCATCAATTAAAAACAATAGCAAAGCAAGCAAACAAAATACAACTTTGAGTGAATTTCTCAATTTAAAACACATCCCATCTTTCTGTTTATGAAGCCAACTGCATTTTTATTTAATGATACCACTGATTCAGAAGGGTGTTGAAGATCCTTGCTTTACTGATGCTGAATCTGCTGGGATGATCCCTCACTTTCTTTTTCCCCCCCTCACTTCATTTATACTCCTCTCTCACCTGCCCAAAGAGGCCTTCCCCAACTACCCTATAGAAAACATATCTCCTTGCTTCATTCTGGCATGCCTAGTCTCCATTACCTCTTCTCCATTTTCTTTCCTCAAAAGTCCTTTTGCTTTCCAAAGCCCTATATCATCTAGTTATTCACTGCAATTATTATACACTAAGCCTCTCTTCTGCTAGAGTGTATGTTCTACTAGTGCAGATCTTTTTTTTTTTTTTGCAGGGATGCGGCCATGCCAGGGATTGAACTCAGGGGCACTCAACCACTGAGTCACATCCTCAGCCCAATTTTGTATTTTATTTAGAGATAGGGTGTTGCTTAGTGCCTCTCATTGTTGAGGCTGACTTTGAATTCGCAACCCTCGTGCCTCAGCCTCCTGAGACACTGGGTTACAGGCATGTACCACTGTGCCAGCCACGAGGGCAGCTCTTTGATCTAGTTTGTTCCATGTTGTTTTTTAAGGGCTTTAAATAGTGTTTAAAACATGGTTGGAGCTCCGTCAATATTTATTAGACATAGGAATAAATGAAGCTCAGACAATAGATTCAGTTTTCTTATATTTCTAAGGCAAGAGTTGTAATATGTCATTTCATATAAATTGGCTATAATAAAGTTGAAAAAGTAAGGGGTTTAATTATCAGAAAATAAATGTATTCATGTACCAGCATTTCCACCTCCTGGAGTTTAGCCCTCATCCAGAGAAGTCCTCATCTGTGGTGGCATCAGTGCTCCATCCTGTGCTTGGGGAGTCTGGCATTGGCCTGTTCTCTCTCCCTCTGTCTTTGTCATTTTGCTTCACCTACTTCTACACCTTTTGTCACCATTATCTATGATGTGCAGTTAGCCGTCTCTTAATAACAGTAGAGTTAAGCATTCATGAATGTGGTACTGAACTCAACTGCTTCAATTTTTATCTTGATCCCATTTTACTAGCTAGATATGTGATTCTGGGCTATATTCTTTACTGCTCTGATACTCAGTGTTCCCATTGCAACTTCTTTGTAGGTCTGTTATATAAATAAGAGCTTAGGTAAATCACCTATGACAGCACCTAACATATAGTAGGCTTGCAAGGAAAAAAAGTCATTTTAATACTGGCTCAAGTGGACTATAAATTCTTTAGAGGAAGGACCCTCTGGGACTTCCCATTTTTCTGTAGCTCCTATAGCACATAATGACATACACACACACACATAACATATAATACCAAATATATATATATGCATGTGTACGTGCATGTATATGTATGTGTGTCTATATATGTGTATCTTTTTTAATGATTCTTTGACCTTCCAGTGTACCATTTTGTTATAGTTAAAGACAAATGCTCTCATGATTTCCCTTAAGACACCTACAGTAATATAAAACAAAATTAATATCTTACACTATGATAATATTAACTCCTATTAAAATAGTCCTCTTTTGTTTGCTGTTTCATTTTCTATAGTTTCAATTGTGGTCAATCCTGGACTAAAAACATTAAATGGAAAATTTCAGAAATACTTTATAAGTTTTACCATGTGCACTATTCTAGTAGAATGATGAAATCTTGCACCATCCTGCCTTATCCCACCCAGGATGTGAGTCATTCTGTTGTCCAGGGTATCCACACTGAGTGTGTTACCTTCCCATTATTCACTTAGTAGCTATCTCAGTTATCAGAGCTATCACCATCTCACAGCTTGTGCTCAAGTTCTTTTAGTTTACTTGATAATGGCCCCAAAGCAAAGAGTAGTAATGATGGCAATATGGAGATGACAAAAGTGCTTCCTGTAAGTGAAAATGTGAGAAAATTCTTGGCTCAAAAATAAAATTTTGAAAATTGTATGCTGGGTTTACTAAGATCTACAATTAAGAATGAATCTTCTGTCTGTGGAATTTAAAGAAGAAAAAATAAATTTATCATAGTTTTGCTGTTACATCTCAAACTGCAGAAGTTACAACTACCATGCATGAAGAATGTTAAGATGGAAAAGGCACTAAATATCAAATGTATATATAGAAAAGTATTTAATGTTTGCACAGGGTTGGGTGCTATTCATGTTTTCAGTCTGAACCCATCTTTTGTAGATAAGAAATAACTATTCTTTACCAGCATCTGAGAAAACTGGAGTGAAAAATACTTATTGTTGATTTTTCAAACTGTTAGTTTCTCAATTCTCTGCTTTAAATCTCACATAACCATTTTTAATGCCCATCAGCTACAATACACAAGGACACAATTACAGTCAAGAAAGTTTATTATTTGCTGCATGAGGTGTTATTGAACTTTGTCAAAAAATATTAGGTGCCTCAATAAGAATGTTTTAAGAATTTTTTTTGTGGGATTAGGTTTTGTGTCCAATGACTCAGGGAGGTTACAAGGAAGTAGGGATCTATTCTGGATTGAGTATTTTTATGCAGAGGGGTTAAAGAGACAACTGAGATATAAACATTTTTATATAGGAATGAGTAGGAATTAAAGACGGCTAAATACATAAATGAAAAAGAAGTACAGGTCTCCTCTCTTATGTAAGAGTGGGTAGTATTTGGTATTTTGTTTGCCTCTTTACAGTTTTCTTGTTTTTATCTGTGCTTAATTTGGTCTCATTCTGTCATAGTCATGAAGTGACTTCATGTGTGAAGTTTGTTTATGATCATCAGGAGAATACCATGGCCCAGCTGTTAGGGCCATGCTAGCTAGCTAGCTATCAGCTGAATGGTGTCAGAGACACTTTTTTTCTTTATAAATTATTCTATGACACTTGACCTGTTGAGAGCCACAGCCAAAGGGGCCCCAGCAAACTTCCAGCTGCCAGCAAACTTCCAGCTGCCAGCTGATGATTGGCTCATAGCGGCCCCAGCAACATCTAGCTGATTGGCTCCTCTGCGGTGATGTTCATTGGGCTGTTTCCCTGCCCTTCAGACTGCCAGCTGATGATTGGCTCACAGCAACCCCAGCAACATCTAGCTGATTGGCTCCTCCACGGAGCTGCTCATTGGGGGACTTCTTTGGCTCCGCCCATGCAACCCAGCCAATCAGCCTCAAGAGCAGGAGGATTGTGGGAGGTGGAGAGGCTGGGGTTGGGGTGAGAGGCTTGTGGGAAGCCGGTGGTGGCAGTTGGGCTCTGAGGGTTTTTTCCTGAGGACCTGTTTTGTTTGGCGTTTGTAGTTCTAAAAATAAAGTTAGTTTTTTTTGACAAGTGGCTCCTGAATTGTGCCCAGCCAGACTGCGGCATTTACACTTGACCAATTTGGGTTTTATTTCTGATAATTTCAATATCCCCAACCACGGGCCTGTTATCCTGCTTAACTTGCTTAGTTTATCTGCTCTTGAGGCTTTCCCAGGTTTTTTTTCCCCCAAGTTTAAAGTCGCTATGAGGATGCTTTCAATGCCACACCCACCAAATGCCCTTTCCATTGTATTTTTAGATTAACCCCACAAAAGGTAAAAGTTGTCTCATCTCTTTATCCATCTGATTTACCTTAGTTACTTCCCTAGTTGAGAGGAAGTTTGGGGGTCCATTAGACATCCACACCCTGGGAAGGGGGTGCTGTCAAGTCTGTGGAAAACCTTGTAGGAGCACCAAGAATTCATCCATATTCTCTCTCTCTCTCTCTGTCCTCCTGTCACTGTAGATATCTGTTTCATTAGCTGAATTAGAGGATGTTTCTCACAGGTAGGAACCGACTCTTTTTACTCCTGATAATAACATAAAACAGTGCCAAGCCTTCCCGGGTTATCAGGAAGTGCTTTCCATCATCATTGGAATGCAGGGCAAGTTTAAAGTCGCTTTGAGAATGAACCACCTTTGTCATGACACATTTCCCTAGATAAAACCTGTATGTTCTGTTTAAGTGCAGAAAGCCAGAACAAAAACTAGATTGACTAATTCTGAATGTGTGTGTGTGTGTGTGTGTGTGTGTTTTGATGATGTTTGTTTGTTTGTTTTTAAATATAGTTCACAAGATAATATCAATTCTTGCTTTAAATTTTCTATTCCTATTTTCCATTCCTCATAGCTCTGTACTTTCTATAAGCTTCTCTATTCCTCATTAATTTATCATAAATCATTGCAGAGAATCTATGCACTTGCTGACATTGTGTACCATTTATGGTTTAAGAGGCTTTAAAAGCCATTGCCAGGGACTTGTTTTAAACCCTACTACCATTTCCCCCTAATCATACCCTCACCTCACATTTTACTTTGGCAAAAACTTCCATTTTTCTCCCCCTTTGTAATTGACTCAAATAATAATAAAAACTGTAAAATGTTTCCTTTGACAACATTACAGTTATGGTCATCAATCTCAGTCTTAAAAATGTACATATTTGTATTCACAATCAGATTGGTTAATTTTGTCCTATTCTTGGTATTTTGAATTTATGTACAAATAAAATAAATGAAATGAAAATAATTAAATGAAAGCCTTCTTAAATGAAAAGAGTTTTATTCTCATTATTTTTTTACACATAAAAAGAACATTTTTTTGCCCACTGTTAGGAAAAAAATGTTTTATTTAAACTCAAAATGTGTAACTTTTCATAATCCATCTTAGAATTAATTTGGTTTGCTAAACTTTAACATTAAAATGTAGACAACTTCAGCAACACATAATTATTGTTACTGTTAAAAAATGTAATTTTTTTCTTATCCCTTTATCTCTTTCTCACCTAATTAAACAAAATGAGGAATACATATTTTATAATGCATCAATGTCTCCCTTTAAAACCAGACAGCACAAGCACCCTTCTGTGCTGCAGTAAGTTTGTGTGAGGTAAGTGTGAATTGGAAATAACCCCTTCTACTTATTTCACTCAACTCCATGATGGTAACATCAGTGATAATGACTGGATCCAAAGAAGGTTAAACAAGCATTTCCTATCTTATTATGTCATAGATTTGTGAAATTGTTTCATGGAAGATAGGTCACAATGGGAGAGACTGAAACCTAGAACAGCAATCTAGACCTAGGAATCAGTAGAACATTATGATAGGGGAAAAGCAAGCAGGCCATATTGTGACAGGTAGTAAGACACTAACCAAACTTGAAGCCTGCGGTACTTGAAACTGATGAGAATACCATCCTGGATGCTATATAATCACAGGTGAAGGATAGGTCAGAACAAGACGAGATTTGATCTAGACTATACTCAGAGGACAAAGGAAATGCAAGTCCAACATCTGGGTGAGTTGGTTCTACACTTCTAACAATGTTTTTTATCTCCTGATTATGGAGAAGCAGAATGACCTTAGATCACTCCCTGTAACTATGTTTACAGGTGGGAGTCAGATGGCAATACCAGAGCAGGCAAAGCTGGTTTAGTGGGGCAGGGATCAGTGGCCAAGATCTCACTGTGAGCACTTGATTAATATTAACTGAATTAAAGCATAGCAAATGACTGTATGACTCTGAAGCCTAGGCTGTTGCTTTGGTTAACATTTTATGCTAATATAGTACCTGTCTGGACTTAAAGAAAGGAGCATTCCACCTTCATGTCATGTTTCAGGCTCAAAGTTTTAGTATTGGGTGGATCCTCCTTATACTTCCATCCATTCCATTCTTTCATTAATTAATTTACGAGCTCTTTCACTTCCTTTTGGAATTTTTCTAAGACAATTAATTCATGATCATTTTTGGCACCATATAGTACCATTTTATAAGTCTCATATTATATCACCTCTTTATCTGCCTCACAACCTGGTGACTAAGTCAAAAGAATATTTAGAGCATAAAGATAGATATATTTATTTATACTCTCACTAGCTGGGTAAGAAAATGACCATTTTCACATTCTACCAATACTGAATATTATTGAGTCTGAAAATATTACACTTGACATTAAATTTGAATAGATTTCTTCCTGATCATAAAAGAATCCATATTTAGATCTTATTTTACTTTTTTGCATTTTATTTAAATTTATTCTATCAGTGAGTATGTACAATATTTTCAATTTTTAGCCTTCCAACCTTTCATAAATCATCTTAAAAATTCCCCCAATGTCATGGAAAACTATTTATAATTATTATTACAAGTGCTATAGAAGGACAAATACATGTGCAAAGTTCTCTAAACACACATACACACACGATGTTTGTGCTGTGTATAACTTTGAACATTCTTGAGTTCCCATTGAGATAAAAATGCTGAATCCATTTCAAGTGCACAGTTTGACAAGTTCTTATATAGGTGCACACCAACGAAACACCAACACAATCAGGATGATGGAAGTACAAATCATTTCTAAAATTTCCTTATCCATCTTTGTACTTCCTCTGTCTCCCCTCCAACTAGAAAATATGGATCTACCTTATCTTACTACATATTATATTAGTAATATGTAGGTTTTATATCAGTGGAATCATAAAATATACCCCTTTGTTGGACATTTTTCACTTATAATTATCATTTGAGATTGCTTGTGTTTTTATTTGTATCAGTAGTTTATTACTTCTTGTTATGGAATTGTATTACATAATGTGACTATACCATAACTTGTCAAAATATTCACTGGTAGATTGGACATCTGTTGTTATACTAATAAAGCTTTGATGACTATTAATGAGTACATGATTTTATGAATATGCACTTTTTTCCTCTGTTGCATAAATACTAGTAGTGGAATGGCTAGATCATAATGTGGTAGATGAATATTTGACTTTTAAAAGAACTTTGAAACAGTTTTTCAGTGTCTGTGCCATTTTACATTCCTAACAGTAATATATGAGTTTTCTTCCTCCATAGCTGCATGTGAAGTATAATCAGTTTTTGTAATTTTAGCCATTCTGGTAAGTTCCTGATGATATCTTGTTTTCCAGGTGTAGTTGTAGTATCCATTTACCTAGAAATTAATAACGTTTGGCATCCTTCCAAAAGCATATTATATTTGTACATCTTATAGTATAAAGTTTCTGTCCAACACTTCTACCCGTTTTTTTCTCAAAAATCAATTTGCTTGTTTCCATTTTATTGAGATTTGTGAGTTTCTGATATGTTTAGATAAATGAGCTTCTGATATGCTTAGATAAATTTCCTTTATCTGTTACGTGCTTTGAAAATATTTTCTTTGAGTTGTGACTTGCATTTCATTCTGGTAAGAGATTCAATGAAGAGCAAAAGGTTTTAATTTTGAAGAAGTCTACTTTGTTCTTTTAAGGGTGTAGTTTTTTGTTGAATCTAATATGTTGCTAATCTATAGTCTTATTTTCTTCAATGATTTCCCCTAAAAATTTTTAGTTTTATGTTTTATATTCAGGTGTTGTATATTTAGAATTAATTTTTATCAATGGAGAGAGGTGTGGATCAAAGGTGTTATTTTTCTTTGCATATGGATATCCATTGTTCTATCACCATTTTTTGAATAGATTAACCTTTCTCTAACTGAATTGCACTTGTTCCCTGGTCAATTATCAATTCAGCCTATTTCTAGACTATTCTTTTCTGTCAATCTATTCGTTTATCTTTAACCAAATAGCACATGAATTCATCATTTAGCTTGATAATATATCTTGGAGTAAGATAAAATTAACTCCTTCATCTTTTTTCTTTTCCAAATTATTTCATCCTTTTTTTTAAAAAAAATGGCAAAATAAATTGCCAATTTGCTTTGCTGAAGACCTATTAACATTATTGAAAGGTGGTGGTTATGATGCAACTGCAGCTTACTTCTGGACAATCAGGAAAAGTAGAAATTTATTTTGTCATTTTGTTATTGTTCATTTAATTATTACAAAGTAAAATATTCATTCTCCAAATTGAAGACTCTTAATCTAAAAGCACAGCTCAAAAAGAACTAAGCCATCTGTATCCCTCTCTTTTTCATTATAATTTCATTGCAGTCTTCCTGGGGGCATATCTGGGGAATTTCCAAAGAAGTTTGTGCAAAGCCTTAAAGAAGATGAAAACAAAGAACAAAAATAAATTGTTAATTTGAAAGAACAGTATTTCAGGATCAGTCTACAATAGCATATTCTGGCAGTGCATAGTTATTTGAACATTGGTATTTATAAGTATAGTTAGAAATGTGATTTATGCTATTGAGGTATAACCTGTTCTGATATGTCACATGGTACTAATTACAATTTAGATGAAAATTTAAAATCATAGTTATGTTTCAGAATCTTAAAAATTTGATAATTCATTTGAAAAATAGAAACTGCTATTGTTACAGTTATTGGAGAAAATTTTTCTCTGAAACAAACACTAGGTTAATTTCAAATCTACATGAGGGATTTGGAAGAAAGGCTGTATAGTTGACTCACTGGGAAGAAAGTGAAATCTGTACATACATCTGTACATACAAAATCTGTGTAGAAATACACATAATGTGGGTCAGTTCTACATCTGCTATTGTTTATATACTGTTTTGAATATTTTCTTCACATTTATGTTAAAATGATTTTCCCTGAAAAAAAAGTTTTTTGGTACATGTGTTTGAAACCATGGCTGCTCTACCACTGAACTACATTTCTAGATCTTTCTGTATTTTTTTAAACTTTGAGACAGATTCTAAGTTGCTGAGATGGATGGCCTTGAATTTATGATCCTCTTGCCTCAGCCTCCTGGGTCTCTGGAAGTACAGGCAGGCACCACTGTGCCCTGATTTGCCCTTGATTTTTTTTTTTTAATTGACATGTTGCTCACAATGCAATTTTTGTTGTTGTTGTTGTGCTGCCAATTAAATCTAGGGCTTCTTGAATGCTCTGAGATATATCTGAAGTGCATGCATTCTGTTAAGTAACCACATATATGTTTAGAAAATATGGTGGGAAGTGTATAGAGGGACATCTTGTGCCAGGTACTGTGTGAAACACGTTCTTTGAATCTTCTGATTTAATCTTTTGAACAACATAGAAAGCTGGTACGTCATTTTCAGATTGTAAAACTCAGGCTATGGTTGGTTTAGAAAATCTGAAACCTACTGGGTAATAAATTTAGTCTTAGAACTTTATGTTTCCAAAGCCTCCATTGTTTCCTAAAGAAAAATATACAAATATAATTAGTATTACAAAATAGCTATGAGCCATTATAAGATGGTTATTCTTCAGAAGCCACATTCAGACTCTCAACTTGAAGGTTTCACTGATTTTGAGTCCTCTGAAAGAAATGAAAAATATCTTTGAGAAATGGCATCGGAAATATACATTAAATGACACTTGGTGGACTGAAAGAGAATGACACATATTTTAATTCAATCTGAAAGGTGCTGAAAAGTTTGGAATCAATAGAAGCTTTAGGAAGAATTTCTTTTCTTTCCTAGGAAATAAGAGCCTTTTAAGAAGTACCTTAATTAGCCAAGCATAGCCAATTGTTGTGAGAGGAGGTCAGAATGTCTTTTGACTTTTTAAGCTTAAGCATCAAGGTAAGGTGGGTTAGGGAGAGCAGGCATGTCATTAAAATTGCAATGGCTGTGTGTGTGTGTGTGTGTGTGTGTGTGTGTGTGTGTGTTTGTGTTACAAGAAATAAGTTAACAATCTAAGACATGTTTTAAAATTTCATTTAATACTAATTTTGGACCTGAAGTGTTCTGGGGGAAATTTTCAAGGTAACACAGATAAAATCATTGAAATTATTTTGGCACATAGAGTTTAATTATTGCCAGAAAGGAAAATGACAGGACTGAGTGGAAGAAAGCATTCATTGTGATATTTGTTGTATGCTAGAGATTTTCACATGTAAAATAGCACTTGTTCCTCCCAATATCTCTGAGTTAGAAATATCCTTATCTGAAAGATTTTAAAAAATCAAAGCACAGGCAACTCATTGGCATTTGTTGCCCAATTTCTAACATCTTGGAAATGTTATTTCACTAATTTTGCCTTCAGAGTTCTAGTTGTGCTTGTTCAGTACAGCTGGTCCCAGAGATCCATTTTTGCCAAAAGTTGAAGGTCACATATATTTTTTTTTCCCTGAATTACTTTGGCAGTTGGTATCTTTCAAGAAATTTAATCATTTGATCTAAGTTATTTAATCTATTGGCATATGTTAACAGTATTCCCCAATTATTCTTTTGATGTCTCTAAATTTTGTAGTTGCAATTTATGTCTTTTGTCTTTTCTCTTGATAATTCTGCCTGGGAGTGCATTAATTTTCTAGGCCTTTTCAAAAAAAAATATCTAGAATTCATTGATTTTCTTGATTGGTTGCCCATTTCCTGTATATTGACTGTTGCTGTTATCTTTAAAATGTTTTCTTATTTTTGCTATAAGTTGTTCAACTTCTTAAAGTTTCTTAAATTGAATCTTAAATCACTGATTTGAAATATTTTTTTCCTATGTGAGCATTCAGTGCTATAAATTTCTCTTTAATCACTGCTTAGACAGCATCCCACAGTTTTTCATATTCTGTTTTCATGTTCATTTAATTAAAGTTATGTTATAATTATACTTGTAACTTTCTCTTGATGAACAGATTATATGCAGTTTTAAAATTTCTAAATATCTTGGGATATTCCAAGTGCATTTCTAGTCTTTATTTGTTATTTTGGCTTTTGTCATAAAATGTTATTTCCATGACTTAAATCATTGTCTTCTTCTCCTTCTTCTTCTTCTTATCATGATGATGATGATGATGATTATAATTATTTGCAGTGCTAGGGGATTGAACCCAGGGTCTTGTGCATGCTGGTCAGGCTCTACCACTTATTCATATACCCAGCCTCTGATTGAAGTCGTTTTAAAATTTATTAAGAATTGTTTAATAATCCAGATTACAATCTAAATTAATAAATGTTTTATGTGTGCTTCAAAGGAATTTTTGCAAGAGAATATTGAAACTGTCAGGGCAGTTGGTTGATAGTATGTGGTTTATGTCATTACTAATTTATTTTCTACTTATATAATTTATTAAAAGACTGGTCTTAAAATATCCAACAATGACCGTTGAAATTTAAATTTCTCCTTTGTTCTATCAGTTATTTATTCACAAACTTTGAGTCTTTGTGCATATGCATTTTTAGGATCATTGTATATTCTTGATTAATTGACCTCTTATATTATTATATAATATTTCTTCCTACTCTTTATTTTAAAATCTGTTTTGATATTACTGTAGCTGAGAATGGCTAGACTATTTGCTTTTGATGAAATTATTTTATGGTTGGATTTAGATCTACCTTGTTGCTATTTTCATGTTATTTATAAAATTTGTTCTTCATTCCCTTTCTCCCTCTTTTCCCACCTTCCTTAGAATTTGTTTATGATTCCATTTTATTTTCATTATTAGCTTCTTAGCTATAACTCAACTTTGTTTTTCTAGATGTTACTCCAGGGTTTATAGCATACACATTTAACTTATTACAATCTTCCTTCAAATAGTATTAAACTGTTTTATGTGTACTATAAAAACCTTATCATAGGTTATTTGTACTTTATATTGTAAACTTCTCCACTAGTCTCTCGGCGATTTTTGTCATCCATTTTATTTCAACATATGTTATAAGTGTCAAAATATGTTATTTGTTGTATTTTCAATGAAAAATTTCTTTGAAAAAATTAAAAATGAGAAAAAGTAGGTGTCTTCCGTGGGGCTGCTCTAAAAAATACCATATATGACACACACTTACTCTCAGAATTCTAAAAGTTGACTTAATGAAAGACCAAGTTGCAGGTGGACTCAACTCCTGGAAAGGTCTTTTTCCTTACTTGAAGAGGGTCACCTTACTGTGCTCTCAAACAATGGAGAGAGAATGAGAAGGTCTTATCTTTTCCTCTTCTCATAAGGTTGCTATTCCCATCCCGGAGTCACACCTTCGTGAACTCTTCAAAACTTAATTTTCCCAATGGCCCCATCTCCCAATACCCTTACCTTGGGAATTAGGATTTCAACAATGAATTTGATGAGATAAAAAAATTTTCATTTATAACAATATCTTTGTCATTTACTCACTTATTTACCCATTCCAGAGCTCTTTCATTTTTCCTTAGATCTAACTTATGAAGAGCTTCATTAAAAATCCATTGTTCTTCTAAGTTTTCTGAGAATTGATTTTTCTCATCTTTTGTTTGCCTGAAAAAGTCTTTATTAATCTTCATTTATTGAAATATGCTTCCACTGGATATACAATTACCAGTTGGTACTTGTTGCCCTCAATACATTAAAATTTACTCTTTTTTCATTTCTATTAGAATGCTTTCTTAAGTCTGTGATCACTCATCACATTTTATATCACATGTCATTTTTTTAGCATATAGAATTTTATTTTATTTTTTTATTGGTTGTTCAAAACATTACAAAGCTCTTGACATATCATATTTCATACATTAGATTCAAGTGGGTTAAGAACTCCCATTTTTACCCCAAATACAGATTGCAGAATCACATCGGTTACACATCCACATTTTTACATAATGCCATATTAGTGGAGGGGGGTGGATAGTTGAGGATAGGAAAGGTAGCAGAATACAACAGTCACATGTCATTTTTATGGAGTAACTTTTTGGGGTTTTGTTGTTGTTTATCCCTGGTGTTTACCCATTGATTAATATGTGCAATATAGAGATTTCTCTATTTTCTGCTATGGGTTTGTTGAGTTTCTTGGCTATATACTGCTATGTTTCTCTTCAATTTAAAGATTTTGGTCATAATATAGCTATAATTTTCTTCAAATAAGTCGTTTTGTTCTCTTTCATCCTTTCTTTTTTCCTTGGGAGTCAAATTATTTGTATATTATACTGTTTGATGTCGTACTAAATGTTACTGAGACTGTATTTTTTCTCTTTTCATTGTTGTTAATAGATTTTGTTTCTGTGTCTTTAATTTCACTAACTCATCATCTGTAATGTATCATTTACTTTATAGTATTCTATGGTATAGCATTGTAGCCTGGATATCAAAGTGTGTTAGAAGTTACATAGTTGTATAACTTGTCTTTTTTTCTCCCTTATGATGGATTATTATCTATGTCTATCATATATAGTCTGAAATAGTTATTTTATAAATTGTTTTTACTCCTTATTGTTTATTTAAGGAGCCTATTACTTTGGGGTGGAGTGAGAATATTCTCTCAAAATATTTTGATACTATTTTCTTCATATTGACCTTGTAAGGTAATTTCAAACATTCACCTTTATCAAAAATACTATTGGAAATTGATTAAGCTAAGCAGTTAGGAAAGTAAGAATCTGAACCTGTGTTCAAGAAGTGGATAACTACAGAAACCACAAAGTGCTATGAAATAAGGCAGGATTTCTGTAAAAGAGTCTAAAGAGTACAGTCAAGGAAGGACACAACAGAAATATTGTGGGAAATTTAACAGAAATATTTATGTAGTACAGAGGAAGATATACAACTTTTTCCCATAAATTGATGACACCTGGCTAAACATTGTGAAATGTGATATTTTTCTAAGACACTGTTGTTTTAACTTGATATTGTTTAATTTGATTTGAGAAGAGCAGGATAAATTTTGTAATCCCTTGAGAAATTTTCCAAACTAAGGATACAAAGACAGAAAGAATAACCTTTTCAATAGTGGGCTGGCAATAATGCAGAGGGAAAGCAAGTTTATAAATACAATTAGAAAAATATTTTAGGACTGAGTTGGAAGAGATATATAATTTCAAGCATAGGGGAAGAAATGGTCAATTCCTGCTGAGCAAGCAGTGATTGAAGGACTGTCCATAGTGCAAGTTGTGTAGGACTGAATATTATTTAGTAAGATTTATTAATCATTGATTAATAACAGTGAAATAGTCATTACTTTCCTATTTCTTTCTTAAACAGAAGCATAAACACTGGTACTCTTTACAAAAACAGTTAATACTAGAGTAGGTAGCTTTGGGCAGGGAGTGAATTTAATGTCAGGCGATATTAAGTTCAGGTTTCATAATAATAATCTTTATAATTTTATAATTTATAGTTTTATAATTTTAAACGTAATGTGCCTGTTATTGTTTATAGAAGAAGTTGGACTAAATGTAAAACCTCTCTTTCACTGAGATTAAATAATCCAAAAGAAATATAAGGAAGGATAAAAAGATAATATACAAAGCAGTTGTGGGAAAGAATAGTTAAGAGAAATGAGAGAAAAATGGAAGAAAATTGTGTCTCAGAAGCCAAAAAAATGGGAATTTCTGGAAAATTTTAATTGCTACTTGTTTAAATTTAATACTTGCTAAAAGGCAAGAAGAATCATGTGGACTGAATAGTTAGGAAGTCAGTGGTAACATATGATAAGTGAAGAGGTGAAGGTCAAATTCTACTATTGTAGAATGATTGGATGATAGAGACTAGGGATGATAAATAACCAGTCCACAGAAAAGCTGGGTGTGAGGGGAAGAGGAATAAGGTGGTATACAAGGAGAAACACTGGGCAGAAAATTATTGTTTTTAGGAGGCAAAACACTTATATATTTTTAGCCTCTGTTGTAAGAACCAGTAGACAGAGAGACATTGAAAATTTAGCAGAAAATATTCTTAATGACAGTGTGGATGTGGTGAGACCATCTCTTTTATACACAGCTGGTGAGTATATAAATTGGTATAATTTTTCTGAAAAGCAATTTGATAATGTGTGTAAAGAGTGTTAAAAATATAGTATTTGAACCTGTAAGTCTTCTTATAGAGTTCTACCCTGTGGATAGAATCAGAGATGCAGATAATGATTTTTGTACAGGGATAATAATCACAGCATCATTTAGAATAATGAAAAAAATGGAAACAATCTTTAGGCCCAACAAAGAAGGCACAGTTATATGAATTATGGTGTATTTACAGATAATTATATAACTATTGAAATCTTATTTTCAAAGACTTTCAAATGACTTGAGGAAATGTTCTTTCAGTATATTGTTGAGTGAAAATTAGAAATAAAAAAGCAGAATACAGAAAGTAATTCAAATGTTGGAAATAAAAACAAAATCTAAAAGAAAAATATAGAAATGAGTAGGAATAAACCTAGAAATTGAGTAATGTCTGGCATAGACTTAAGGGGGCTTGATCACAATGGTGACCTAAGAATGAATTTTTGGTGGAGGAACATCTATACATAAATAGGAGAACTACGGGATATTTTTAAAATGGGGAAGAAAATCAAAAGAGATATTTTTCCCAGTCAGTGAGTCAATTCCTCCTCTTCCTCTCTGTGTTCATCCACCTTCTTCCTTCTCCTCTTATTTCTTTATATCCCTGCAATATCAATAATATATATAGATATAATTTTGTGTTTGGTATTTTATTATGTTTTATTAGTCACAGGATGATACATAGGCAAATGAGGGTACAGAAAAGAAGATGTAGGCATGAAGACCCAAGGAAATCATGGACCTGAAATTCACACTCAGTTCACAGTTTGGTCCTGAGACTTCTGAGACAGAAGTGGAATAAGATTGAGAAGGAGTGACTATGGGGAAACTGTTGGGAGTTGAACAGAAATACCCCCAAAATGGCTGAATAGCATTCAGGGTCATCATAAGATCACTCATTTTTAAGGCTACCTGTTCAAAAATTATATGCTATTTTCTATAGATAAAATAATCTTATTTAGTATAAAAGCAGAAAAGAGGATTGTATTAGTCAAAACTTGTAGTTTACTATGGATATTCAAAGCAAAGAGTAGGACTTAAAAACTTTGAAAGGATGACAATAAATAAAATTGAATGAGATCTAAATATAGAACTCAATATAGGGCTTTTACACTGGGGTGAAGTAATAGGATAACAGAAACATGTAATGGTATAGATGGCAACTTCAGGGGTTGGAGGTATAGTGTGAAGAACTAAAGTGAAAAGTTGATGCAATTGATTGTCATAAAGGAAACTGAGGACTTTGAAGTTATATCTATAGATAGTTAGATGAGCTGTTCAAAATCTTGTGAGAAAATGAATCATCATCTATGATAACAGAAATCAGAAGCAGTGAAAAAAACTGCGAGACATGCGTAGAAGAGCTTACTAGAGGAACAGAACTATGAGAAAGAGCAGAAATGGTAAATGGGATGACATGAGCCTTGGAGGATGAAAAGGCTTTGCATGAGGACCAAGGAGCTAAAGTTCTAGCACCTAGAAATGGCACTGAATGACCTAGGACTTTATGGCACTGGGGTATAAGGAGAAGGATTTCCTTAGAACAGAAGTCGTTTTAGTCCTATGGGTAGAACATCACCTGATGTATAATTAATGTTGAATGTCAACTCACTCTCACTTTACAGACAAATAAATGCGTATAGAATTAGTGGGTCCCCATTGGGAGGGAGGGTCATTCTGTGTAAAGATGGAGGGTATGGTTGGACTTGGATTGTTTACCTTGGAAAAGGAGTTTCAGAGAGCAAAATGGAAGTATTTATAAAGAAGACCACTTATGGACAAAAATACATGGGAAAATAGATCATGTGCAGGTTTGTTGTTTGGAAGGAATAGTGTGCTACTAATGACTGATATTGACAGGAAAGAAGAATATGGCACACAATGATGATTCTGATGTCCCCAGGAAAGGCCAACTGAAGGCCAAGTAGTTTGGGAAATCTAACCATGTTAAAGGTCTGCAGTCTTTACTCAGCACCCAAACTGCAAAATATGGAGAGGTCTTTTTGATGCTTTTAAAAGGAGATGATTAGCTGGCCACATTCAGTGGAATCAATAGTTTGAGGTATCTATGAAGTAGATTTTTTTTTCCCCCTGACATGAGTTACAAATAATAAAGAAATTTAGTGGGAAACTACCCTTATGTAGAACTCCTTTTATATGCTTGGTTATAAATTTGTCAATTATCTTCAATTCTTAACTCTTATTGGTTTAGTGGTACAACCTCCCTCTGTAGCATACATGTCAGTGGGCTACACATAAAAATCTGATAATATATATTAGTTCTCAGGAAAATAGGTGAACTACATGAATCACTGGGGAAGGGGAACACCCACAACTCCTTGACATTGTCATTAAGGAAATATAATTTTCCAAAGGAAGAATTATTAACATATAGTGAAATGTGAAATCAATATCTGTATAATGTACTGAACACATCCTGGACATTTTTATTAGAATCATTGGTAAACATCTTCAGTAATAAATTCCCCAAATTCTTGGATGGATTTGTCTTTTAATTAACATTCTTAGCTGGAAACTAGAGGCAGATGGGAAGCATTGTTAATAATTCCGTAATTGATAACAATCACTTTGAAAACAGAAGTGACTCATAGCTCACTAATTATTTCAGAAAGCAAAACATTCCAAATTGTTCAGGAGAAGTGCTCAGTGCTCCTAGGAAGTTGAGTTGTCCACTTAATGAGGACAGGGTCAGAATAGAAGCTGTGGATTTGAATTTGAATCTACTGCTCATTAGCAGTTTCTACCTTGAAACTTACTTCATAATAAATTTCTGGATTATTCTGGACTTAAGAAACGAGTATGACTTTATTTAATGTAGAATTTACTGATGTGTTTTTTGCCATGTCTTTCTCCTTCACAGAACCCATGAATATCTTAAGGAAATAGAGAGCTTTAGGAAACACTTCTCCCTTTGTTGGTGGGTTAGAATTAGCAGCAGTAGCAGACTTTTATTAAGAACTCAGCATGAGCACTTTGTAAATTCTTTTTTAAAAATTTTATTTGTTCTTTTTAGTTATATATGACAGTAGAATCTATTATGATATATTTAAACAAGTGTGGAATATATCTTATTGTAATTAGGAAATCGGTGTTGTGGATGTATAAGATGGTAAGATTTACTGTGGTATACTCATATATGCACATAGGAAAGTTACATCATTCCACTGTCTTCCCTATTCCTAATTCTTTTTTTTTCCCTTTCTTCTTTTTTTTTTTTTTTATTGTTGGTCGTTCAAAACACTACATAGTTCTTAATACATCATATTTCACAGTTTGATTCAAGTGGGTTATGAACTCCCAAGTTTACCCCGTATACAGATTGCTGTATCACATCAGTTACCCTTCCATTGATTGACAAATTGCCTTTCTAGTGTCTGATGTATTCTGTTGTCTGTCCTATTCTCTACTATCCCCCCTCCCCTCCCGTCCCCTCCCCTTTTCTCTCTCTACCCCTTCTACTGTAAATAATTTCTTCGATTTGTATTATCTTGTTATCTCTTATGATTTTGCACATTCGGCGTCCTGTAGGCTTCTAGGATTTGGGATTCTGTCTCATTCTTCAAGTCTGGGAAGTTTTCTCGTATTATTTCACTGAATAGACTGTTTATTCCTTTGCTATGGAGCTCTGTGCCTTCCTGTATCCCAATGACTCTTAAATTTGGTCTTTTGATATTGTCCCATAATTCTGGGATGTTCTGCTCATGGTTTCTTAGCAGACTTGCTGAGCTGTCTATGTTCTTTTCCAGTTGAAATACTTTGTCTTCATTGTCTGATGTTCTCTCTTCTAAGTGATCTACTCTGCTGGTAGTATTCTCAATTGAGTTTTGAAGTTGGTTTATTGTTTCCTGCATTTCTAGGATTTCTATTTGTTTGTTTTTTATTACCTCTATCTCCCTGTGAAATTGATCTTTTACTTCCTGGATTTGTTTGTCAATGTGATCTTTCATTGTCTGATTTTGCTGTCTCATGTCTTCCTTGAGACTCCAGATCATCTGAAGCATGTATATCCTGACCTCTCTATCAGACATTCCATCTGTTGCAGCTATTACCTCTTCTAAAGTTGAGTTGACCTGCATTGCTTGTGGTCCTTTCTTTCCTTGTCTTTTCATACTGCTCGTGTTTCTTTCTGCTTGGTGCAACTGTTGTGTTTTTGAAATTTACCCCCTATTTATTTATATTGCTCTTGTATAGTTGGGAAGTCTCCCTTGCAGGGCGGGTAGTGGCTGTGCCCCTCCTCTAATTATGGTGGTCTGTCTACCACGCTGATCGGTCGCAGGTCTGCCCCCCTGCGGGCACGGGTGGCGGCTCTGCTCTGCCCCCACTCCAATTGTGGTAACGTAACTACCACGCCCTGGGGTCGTTGGTCCTGATCTGGATGTGGGTGGCAGCTCTGCTGGGTCCCCACTCCAATTGGTGTGACGTGTCTACCACGCTGGCAGACCTCTAGGCTGGTGGGTTGCAGTTCTGCACAGCCCCCACTCCCAATGGGGGTACGTGACTACCTCTCCAACGGGTCGCTGAGCCCCCTCTGAACCCGGGCGGCGACCCTGCTCCACCCCCACTCCAACCAGTGTGACGCGACTGCCTCGGTGTTACGTGTCCACCACGCTGGCAAGCTACCTGGCCTGTCTTGCCAGTGGGCGGCAGGTCTGCCTGCCCTGCTTGCTCAGATGGCAGCTCTGCACAGCCCCTACTCCAAATGAGGTTACTTGACTACGGCGCCGCGGGGTCGCTGGTCCTATTCTAGGCATGGGCGGCTACTCTCTTCAGCCCCAGCTGCATTTGGGGTGTCATGATACCACGTTGGCGGGTCACTTGGCCTACTCTGGGTGCAGGTGGAAGCTCCTCTCTGCCCCCACAGCACCCAGCAGGACCCTGATTGAGAAGCAGTCACCGCCGGTTCCCTAGCCTTTGGCCAAAGCAGCTTAGGTAGCCAGAACCCCGCACTCTCCCATGGGAGCTGGCTCCAGCGAGCGACCCCCACGGGTTCCCCAGCCCCAGGCCAAAACTGTTCCGGGAGTCAGAACTCAGTCGCCCCAAGCTCAGTGCATGCTCCACTTGGAGCTGGCCTCCACCGGCAGTCTCCGCAGTTTCCTCAGACCTGGGCCAGGTTAGCCCCGGGAACCAGAATCCAGCTGCTCAGTGCCTGGTGCACGCCTTGCCAGGCACGAGCCTCTAGGAGTATTCTCCACAAGATTCCCAGTCCCGAGCCTGAGCAAGAAATCTGTCTGCTAGACGCAGGCAAATACCAGCCTGAAATCACCTGTTCCATAGCTGAATGAGCTGAGATCAGTAGAACACGGGGATGATTACATCATCTCTCCGAAATGGTGGCTGCTGTCCTCCTCTGTGGTCCGACCGGTGTCTGGAACCAAACTGAGCCGCTTCTCTCCTCTGTCTCAAAGCCGGAACTCTGCACTAAGGGCTGCCAATGTACCACTGGCGGGAGCCCCCCGAATCCGTATTGCTGCTCCCCCTCTCCGGCACCTTGCCGCTCCCCAGCGCGCGCCACAGACTCCAGCCGCGGGGCGATCGCCTGTCAGGCTATGTGACCCTCCGTGCGGAGAAATGGAGCTCTCACAGCCGAACTTCGCACGATGGAAATCTGTCCACTAGATTCTGGAGCACTTCAATTTCACTGGAAATTCCCAACAAGATAGCCTTCAGCCGTTTCACATTGTCTTTCTCCCGCTTAGTGACGTGGCGCACTGGGGTGATGCACTCCCTTCGCCGCCATCTTATAGCCTCCCTAATTCTTATAAAAACCGTTGGAGGCTTGGTATTATGATCATCACTATTTTAAAATTGAGGAAATAGAGACACAGAGAGCTTAAGCAACTAGCTTAAAGTCACAAAACTCAGAATCATTGGAAGATGATTTAAAGACAGAAGTTTGGCCAGTTTCTGTAATCACAATGCTAACTAAGCTGGGATTTAATCAGCTAACGTGACTCTGTGAATGCTAAGTAAAATGTGAAAATCCAGAACCCACAAAAGGAGCCACCTGGAATGGCCCATGCGGAAGGGCCAGGAGCAAGTGTGGAAACCAGAGAATAGAAACAGAGCCAAAAGCAAGAGCAGTGAGCTGAGAATAAACTTGGAGAGCCGGAAATGTATTTTCTAGACTGCTAGATGCTCTGTGTGGCTTGCTTTTATCTGTCAGTCATGGTCTGGTCTGCAGGCAAGCCCATTGAGTTTAAAAGACCCATAATAGGATAGACCTCTTGGTTCACCTGGGAAAATTTCATTAAATTGGGCTATGGAATGCTATTCAATGTGTGGATTCATACAATTAGAATTAAATAGAAGAGGAGACTATCAGGTCAAATAAATATAACTGGGAAGGCAGCAGACATTTCTATACTTCACTTGGAATTTAAAATTTCTTTCATGCAAAGGGGTATACAAACTGTATCATGATGGATATCAGTAAGCAATGCTTGGTCCTTAACTTAGCCCCAATAACTCATAAGTTTAATGTTCTATTTTAGCAAGATTTACAGTTTTGTGAGTTTAAGGGAGAATGATTAAAATGTATTACTTTTTTTCTTTCTTCTAATACTAGACATTCTCTCTAGGTTATTGCAAGTGAGATCCATATGATGGTAAACATATGATGGATTTTATGTTTGATTAACCATTTAGAGGAAATGGTATGATTTGAAGGAGGATATCTGGACAGGAAGGCAAGCCACTGTGCAATCCATCACTCCATCTTTCTCCAGGACTGACTTACCTGCCTCAGGCAGGATTCTTCTTTGCATTGTTTATAATGAACATGTCTCTAGATGCTGGTTCTCAGTCAAAAGTGGTGTCTTTTCAGAGTTAAAGGGATATATTAGCTCACAGGTTTTCAAGAAGCAAGTACACATATTCCTTGAGATCCAAAATTGACACAACTTTGAGTACTTGGTTGACTATTTCTTCTCCTTTCCCATCCGTATAGAAAAAAAAAAGAAAGAGAATCTTGAAATTTGCCAGAAGCCAGAAGCACGTTTTCTTGATTAAAAACACAGTTTGGATATCATTTAAGCTGGGGTGAATAAGGCAAAGGGTTCAATGAGAAAAGAAAAATGTGGCTGGCAATACTTCATTGTCTCCAAATAGGTTTATTGAAATAATTATTAATATAAATTTGTTAATTTTTTCTCTAAAACCCCATTTAAAATGCCTTGATTTTGTCACATATTCCATATTCAGGAAGCGGCCTTCCATTTGTCCTTCATGGTTCTGGTGTTCTTTCCCAGCAGTGAAAATGAGTCAACAGTACATCAGAAGAGGAAAACTTATTCTAATGTCATTTTGTTGATGCTTGGCTTCCACCTCCTGCTCTTAGTGAAGGGAGAGTCATGAGCTTCCTAGATCTAACTTAAGCTATTTGATAGCTTTTGGAGAATTGATCACTTGGTAGTTTAAATTTTGATAGTTGAATAATGAAAATAATATGTTGGCCCCATTTTGCCAATATTTTGACAGCATCACAGCTTTCCGCTTTATCAATGAAAGTTACAGAATAGTCTGGGTAATCATAGCACCAGACTTGTGTTTTTCAGCCATAAGACTCCTTTTTTAAACCTGAAGTTATGCTTTCCAACCTTCAGGGATCGAGTGTCAAACTTAGAGGAAAGTTAAGAAGGTCTCTTATTTCCAGATGAGTTTTTTTTCCTATAGTTTGGTAGACATTTCTCCTAGAGGAGCAAGGGGAAGGATTCCTGTTCTGCATTCCTAAGTGAAGGGATAAGAGTTACATCTGTCACTGAAAGAATACTTAATTCAGATGTCATCTGGTCTGGTTCTTTATTTCTCCATAATAGGCTACCCACTACTTGGTGGCATAAAACTGACATTTGAATTATGTTCCTGGATTCTTGGGTTAAGAATTCAAAGTCAAGCCACTGTGGCTTGTTTCTATACTGTGATACCTGGGACCTCAACTGCAATGACATTGAAGATTAAATATGAGTTGAGTGGCTGGAGCTGGCATCATCTGAATTTTTTTTATTATTTATATAACTGGAGACGGGGATGGATGATTGAAAGGCTGAATTTTAGCTGAGAATATCAACCAGACCAACTACACATGGCATTCTTATATGCCTTGAGCTTCCTTCCCCCATGGCAGCCTCAGAGTGGTTGCATTTTGACTGAATTTCTTACAGGATGGGCAGGACTCTCAATTCAAGCGTTCCAGTAAACAATGTAGAAGGTGTACAGCCTTGATGATCTGGCTTTAGAAATCACATATGCTCGCTTTTACCCACACTTAAAAGGCTGAAGCAGTCACATCCTGTCATACTGGAGAATAGATAAAATATATCCCCACCTCTTTCTGAAAAACATCTAAGAAACTATGGGTGCTTAAAAAACTGCCACATTTGATAATTAATATCACAAAGTAATGAGATGGCCTTTTTCAGAGATCTCACTATATCTCCAAATAGCACACACATTTTCTGAATATTTCCATGGTTCAATAAAGACATCTCAGGGTAATAGTGCAAGGGCAATTGAGGAGACTTAGGAGAATACCAATCTGTAGTCATTCTTCTATTTGGACATCAAGTGAGAGGTCCAAGGTTTGTCATCTATCCTGATCACTGAAATGTGTGGGATATATTTTTAGCTGTCTTCAAATTAGGGACTTTTCTGCCTCTGAAAATTTTTACCACAAAATATTAGGAAACATAGAGTTCCATTTAAAAAAAAAAGATTATTGAATGTATGAGTTGAAGGTAAATACAGTGAGACCTTGGAAAGGATTCACGTATCTGAGGTGGATCTTCTCCACAGACTTGCAAAATATGAAGTTCAGTATTAGTTTCATACTCTCTTAGTGATGATATCACATAAAACTTGTTTCAGAAGACTAATGTGTAAACCAGTTACCAGTTTATAATTCATATGGAGGATTATGAGTAACTATGAGTATTTCTGTTCACTGCCATTCATAGTCTTCCTGGAAGCACTTGGTGTGAAAAAGTAATAATTAGAATGACAATTGGTTAGTATTAGACAAGACTCTGTAAGGCAAAGATGATGGTAGGATTATTTTTTACACCCAATATGTTTTCGCATGCCTGGTACACATAAAGCTCACAGTAAATGCTGATTACATGTAAGAATACATTTGAATGAAAAAGACTTTTAAAAACGATATATCCTGATGGTTTTCAAATAGTCCTAAGGTTCATGAAGGGGTGATGGTAGGGGCTGTGTTGAGCAGTGAGCAGGAAGGGGCACAGAACCCAGAGGTAGCTCCCTTTTTGTCTCTGTCAGATGTAAGGCTGACTAATATTTAAATGCAGAAAGAAGTTCTACTGATACAAACTATCAGCAGCTAGTAATAGAAAATATTGGCAATAATATGTGTCACAGAGGAAACTGAAACCCAAAATAATTATGTGATTTGCACAAAGTCAGCCAATTAATTGAGTCTACACTAGAACTCAAAGTGGGAGCTTCCTGCCCTCAGCCCTGAGCTGTTTCTAGCATGCAACATGTTATATAATTCATTGAAGATTGGCCCCTAATTTGCAATAAAGTTTCCCCATCCATGTCCAGACAATAGCATTTGGCAACTGTCCAGAATTTATGAGAGCACTTTCATTTTCTTTCTGAGAAGCAACACTTGATATATCAATCATTACTCTATAAAATTCCCTTCAGTCCCAGTTTTTCCTCTTCCTCTAAGCCTTATTCATTCACTTTCTTTTTTTAATTCCTTAGGCAGCTTTACAGACAAGTTATTTTCTGAAGAGGAAAGGAGTTAGAGGATGCAGTGGATAAGTAGAAAATAAAATCCAGGCAAAAGCTCATTCTCAAATACATTTTCCTTAAAGCATTGTTATCACTGCTATTGTTCATGCCATTCCATTTGTTCCCTTGAGCTGCTATCTCCTGCTGATATTTTAAGGAGGTCAGAATAACCCTGGTAGCTTTCTTGGATATAAAAAAAATTGCAAGCCATAGCCCCAGAAAAGCCTTGCTTGCTCATCTTCAGCTGGTTGTGCAACTGACCTTTCCTTGCAGCCCTACATAGTACCTTTCCAACCATAGTCAACTGTGAGGATCAGAGAGATTAAGAGGGTCTGAGATGCAAAGGGCTCCTGGTATTTTGAAAGTCCGTCCTCTTATTTTACACATGGTGAGACTGAAATTGAGAGGGGGAGAATTTTGCTCAAGGCCACACAGCTGATTAGTGACAGAGAACTATGCCTCCTGACTCATCCTCTAGAACTCTATTAGCAATAGCGGGACTGATCTTGCTTCCAGCACTATGCATTATCCTTCAGCTGCCAATATCACAGAGGACCAGTGATAGTCAGTGGACCTGACAAGGCACCCAACTAGCTAAATTCCTAAGAGACAGACTGGTCTGGAGGTGCACACATGCCCAGTGGACATCACTCAGGATGGAGAAACAGCTAGCAGCATAGGGAGTTGAGTTCTCTGGCTGGACTAGCAGCCTGTCACTCCAACTCTTTGTTGTGACAGATGATTGGGGCTTTAGCAGTTTGTTCACCCAGAGAGAAAGAATGTGGGAGCAGATGGAATGGACAGCAGACAGGTGTTTCTATTATACCCAGTGAAAAGAGATGAGCAATGATTCCTACTTTGGATAATAATTTTAAAACTTTTTAAAGTAGAAAAAGCTTTTACTTTATCAGGCAAAATCTTGTCTGGAACCCCAGTGCATAAAATGGATAAAAGTAGACCGAATGAATTTAATCATAGAATAAAATGTTCTGAGGCTCCAACCAACAGAGTTTAGATACTGACTACAGGAGAATGTTTTTGACAGCTTTGCATCACTGTGATCAAAACACCTGACAATTAGAGACATGTAAATCAAAACTACTCTAAGATTTCATCTCACTCCAGTCAGAATGTCAATTATCAAAAAGAATCAAGCAACAATAAGTGCTGGTGAGGGTATTGGGGGAAAAGATACACTGATTCATTGCTGGTGGGATTTCAGAATGGTACAACAGTATGGAGATACCTTAGAAAACTTGGAATGGAACCACCATTTGACGCAGATATCCCACTTCTAGAACTATACACAAAGAACTTAAAAGCTGCATGCTACAGCTATGCAGCCATCTCAATATTTATAGTAGATTAATTCACAATAACTAAACCAGCCTAGATGCCCTTCAATAGATGAATGGATGAAGAAATTGTGGTATATATACACAATGGATTATTACTCAGCCTCATCAAAGAATAAAATCATAGCATTTACAAGTAAATGGCTGGAATTGGAGAATATCATGCTAAGTGAAATAAGCCAATTTCCCCAAACCAAAGGCTGAATGGTTTTTCTGATAAGCAGATGTTGATCTACAAAGGTGGTGAGTAAGAGAAGAATGAAGGAACTTTGGGCGGGGTATGGAAGGGAGTGGGTGTGTGTGGAGTGGAATGAGACAGACGTTATTACCCCTATGCATGGGTATGATGGCATGAATGGTGTACATCATGTACAACCAGAAAAATGAAAAGTTGTGCAAAACATTTTTTATTTTTTATTTTTAATAAAGAACTGACAATAACAACTTATAGAGGAAAAGTTCATTCTGGCTCACCGTTTCAGAGGGTCAACTTACAATTAATTTACTCCATAACTCTGGGCCCTGAGGTGAGGCAGAACATCATGGCAGATGGTGTGGCAGAGGAAAGTAGCTCAGAACATGGCAACCAGGAAGCAGTGAGAGCTCCACTCAGCAGGGACAAAATGTAAAACCCCAAGTCACATTCCCAGTAACCTACTTCCTTCAGTCACATCTGCCTGATTAATGCACTGATTTAGTAAACCTCTTTCCTCTCGTAATCTACAACATTTACCTTTATGCATTCTTGCATTGCCTCACACATTTAGTTTTGGAGGACACCTCATATGAAAACCATAACAAGAACCAACTACTAGGAAGAAATTTGAAACTCAGTTGGTGGCAGTAATTTTGATTTTCACACTTATTAGAAGTGGTGCTACTATTGTCACTTAGTGAACAGGGGCCAGGGATGTTAGATGTCCTCCTGTGTAAGAGATGGTCCCAGACATTGAAAACACATCCCAGTCTTCACAAAATGGATGTGAATATCTCTTCCAGATGTTTATTTAGGTGAAAAAGCATTTTTTTTAAAAGAATATAGGCCTGGAACCCAATTTTAGTTTATATATAACATAGAATATTTAGTGTATGGTTTTAATATGCACTATATTTTCCTGAAATGTGACAACTGAGATATTGAGGGAAGAGTGGACTTTGTTTTACTCTCTTAGGGGCTTTACTGGGAGTTATTCACCAAGAGGTAGAATAGAAGGGTCAATAGCAATGACTCTGGAGTCAGCCAGCCTTGAATTACAGATCTCGTGTTCACTAACTGTATGTGCCTTTGGGCAAGGTCCTCTACCACTCAGTTTCCTGAGCTCTAAATTGGGGATAGTAACAGCAGCTATGTTAAAATGTTGTGCAAATTAAGTGAGTCAATAATGGAATGTGCTTAGAGCAGGGCCTGACACAAAAGTAGTGCTCTGACTTTACATTGGAAAATCACATACTGCTGACAGTGCAGCCCGCATTAATTGTGCTCTGCTACAATTATACCTGCATTGTTTTGCATTTGCATTGTCAGTACCTGGGATGATGATATGGACATGCATATGTGTGTCTTTTTAAAACATCAACAGTAAGGAAAGTGCTGACATATTAATTATGTATGATTTTATTATAAATTCTTTTGTATTTAATTTTAGGATTTATGTTGATATATCCAGGTTTATATGTATAGTTAGTTTATTCTGTTTTTATTTTTTGAAAAAAATTTTTGGTAGCAGGGATTGAGCTCAGGCGTTTCCACTTTTGAGCCACATCTCTAGCCCTTTGCATTTTTTATTCTGTGATGGGGTCTCACTAAATTGCTTAGGTCCTTGCTAAGTTGCTGAGACTGGCTTTGAACTTGTTATCCCTCCCACTTCAGCTGCCTGAGCTGCTGGGATTACAGGTGTATGCTACTATGCCTGGCTGGTTTATGTTATTTTAAAATTTGATTTCAGTGTAGTAAGGAAGGCATTGCAAAATGCTTGTTGGTAACGACAGCCTTGGGTATGATTTGATGGAGAACCACTGCAAAAGGTGAGTGAAAAATCACTGGAAACTCCTGAATTTATATGTGATGAATGCACAGATGCTCTGAGTAAAGCCAGGAGTGAAAAGAGGTTTCCACAACCCAGTCTGTTTTGTTTAAGCCTAAGGCTCCAGTGTACACAGGTTGAAAGCTTAGCTCCAGGACTAAGATTTTCAATATATATATATATATATATAATATCTGAATCCCTGCAAGTCAGTCTCTTAGTAAACTAAATATTAAATGACAAACCATAGAATTGTCTTCAATTGTACATACCAAAGGCTATTATTAATATTTAATATTAACATTTAATATTAAACGATTAAGAATTACTAGAATATGGAATTTTATTGTAAAATTAGACACTTTTAAAATTTATTATTGAACATTCAAGTCATTCTTCCACTACAATATTTGACTATCATGCCAGCCCATAATGAAAAACTTCTGAAACAGATGATTATGTATTAACTACTATTGAAGTTACATTACTATCAATTTTGTATCTTATTAATTTTTCCCCCTAAACTCATGCAGTGATGGTCATTTTAATAGAATTATTTTGGGCCAATACTTTGTCAATAAGAAGACTTTAAGATATTGGTTTCAATTAAAATGTGAATCATCTATGCCCTTATTGGTAATAAAGGAACAGGAATGCCTGCCCCAGATTGCAGTTGCTTCTACAGTGGCTAACTTCTATTTGTCAGGTCAACAATAAGTTTATACTAACTGGAAGCTGAAAGAGGATGAAGTGGATTAGGTAGAACCTATACCCATGCCTAAAAGAACCAAGAGTGATCCATTTGGAGAGCCCTCTCTCCTAAAGGGAAACCTGAAGTAGAGAAGATCCAGAAGCCGTGATGTTCCATAGGAAAGGTACAGAAGTTGTAGGTCCACTGGACACAGGTTCCAATGGTGGAAGTGATTGTTCCTTAACTGATCATGTGCCCATGGAATATACCAGGCCACCTAAAGTTGAAGATGAGCCAACATTTTTTTTTTTTTTTTTTGTGGAAGAACTCTGCTTAGCAAGACAATGAACAGACAGGTCAGATCTGAAATTGTACTTCTCTTCAGATACTTGAGATATTTTTCTCTTGGAAATTCTGGACTTTTTTTGTTTGTTTGTTTTAATGCCACTTCCCATTTATCCATGACCAAGATGTTTCCAAGACCCACCAAGAATGCCAGGATGTCCCTCTTCGTAGAAATGGGAATGCAGATCAAATTATACATAAAACTATGTATCAGATTTTCAAGGCCAGCCTACTTACCATCAAAATGTGTGTGTGTGTGTGTGTGTGTGTGTGTGTGTGTGTGTGTGTTTGTGTGTATGTTCCAGGACTAACTTAAAATGCAAATAGAGCATCCAGTATTATACAATTATAGACATGTATTTTTCCCCCAGTAGATTTGTAGGAGCCCTAGAAGTATAAATGACTGGTGGCCATCTGCAAGGAAAGATATTACAGAAAGGCACTTTCCCACCTAAATAGAAAGTCCTTGTGCCTCAGTGGAAAATGACTCAGGTTTTCTACTTGTCCTACAATTCCATCATTTCAGGGGAAAGTAATGAGAATCCTATTAATCCTACTTTACTCTCTTTGCCAGAGTTCCTGTCAGTTTGGAATCAAGCTTTAGCAAAATGGACTTCCCTTTTCCTTCCCCTTCACCTGCATTTCACTGGACTCCTTTAAGTAACAGGAATCAAAGACTATCTATATGCTACACATTTTGTTAGGCTTAGGGAGGCTAAGATAGGGAAGCTTATTAAAAAAATGATCACATCACTTTCTTGATTAAAAGCCTCAATATGTTCTTTTGCTCAGACTCAAGTAAAATATCTTAGATTCCTCCTTATCTGTCTTTGCTGCTTCTCCAGCCTCATCTCTTGCATGCTCTTACCTTAAATGTTATATTTTACCATACACACGTCTTCTAATACACTTCTTTTCACATCTTTGTCCTCATATTTTTAAATGGCATAATATATAATTGTCTTTTCTCTGTTCTTTGTGGGCTTGGTTCTAATATCATCCCTTCTGGGACATTTCCTTGCTGGCTCTAGTCCAGTTGGTGGTTTCCTCTCCTGTATCTTCTCTTGATAGTCTAGGCATCTTCACAATCAGAGCATACCACCTTGCACTGATCGTCATTTAAGTGCTTCTCTACTCCACTAGACTGAGAACTCCTATGGGCTGCTGGCCCATAGATGTGCAGAGTAGATCTCCAGAACAAAGTGGGTGAAATACCCTGATTCTCACATTGTTCCATGCTGCAGTTGGAAATTCTAAAGCGCAGGTCTTGCACTAGTTATTATTGCTGTGTCACCTTGACAAAAAATGCAAACTCTCAGAGCATCATGCTTTCATTTGTATATGATAAAAGTAGGAAGATTTTCATCATGGTTGTTGTGCAAAACAAACACAACCAAAAATCAGAGTTTTTAGCATATTCTTGTACATAAAAATCACTTGCAAGTATTGTCATCAAACATCCTCATTGTATGTTGGAAGGGTTATATCTATGCAGACTGTTTAAGTTTACAAAGTCTTTGGAGAAATTATTTTCAGATGTACCTCCTTGCCATTTGCAAAGTTTGATAATCTTTGCAGTCAGAAAACAACAAGGAGAAATGGCCCCACACCTGGGTCACACTGTGTTTCACTCACCTTCTGACCCTCTATGCAATGACCTCTTTCTCTGTATTTGAGAAAAGATTATATGCTTGGAAATAAATTCAAGAGGTTAAGGGAAAGTAGGCTGGGATATATGAATAAATTCAAGCCCAAGATGAAATGATCAGTCTTGCCACCTCTTCAGTCTTGACCACTTGTTAATAAGACTATTTTGTTCTGTTTTCCTTTCTGATGTACCCTTGGATTTCCCAAATCTAATGGGATCTTTCCTAGCTTGTGAACTAGAAAAGTTTGTAAATAAATGTCAGCAGCATGTATTTCCCTTAAATTATAGACAATTTGAAGAACTGCAAATGTTTGCAAAAATAAAGTACATGTAACATAACAATATCATAGTAGCCAACTGTTATTATTTGCTTCCTGGATAAGCATTTTATATTTCTCATCACTCTTAATAATAAGAAACTGAGGCTATGAGAGTTTAAAACTCACCCAAGGCCAACAGCTGGAAGAGACAAATGTGAAACACTAAACCTGCTCTTTGTTAGTTTTCAGTTTACCCTCTACATCAGATCACAGGACACATTCACATGTAGACATGCTCATGTGCACACATGGACACACATCTGAAAGGCATGTCAATTTAGGCTTCTAAATGAGTCCTTAAAGCTGCAAATGAATTCTAAAATATTAATATTTTTCTTTCATATTAAAAGTTCATGTTGACTCTGGTCAGCAAGTACAAAAAGGAAGAAGGTTAAAGACATTTATGTATGCCTGCTGGGGAGACCATGGAGTTCAATTGAGTTCAATTTCAGGAGTGACTTTAGCATTAGAGTCAATGAGGAACAAGAATGACTATTTTTCCTGATGGCCTTTGAGCCATCTTAGCTCCCAGAAGCAAAACATAAGGTTCACTCTTTTTCTTATCCTTTTTTTTAACTTCTCTGCCCAGCTGTGCTCACTCTTCAAAAAACACCTCTAATCTCTAGAAAAATTTAATTCACTCTTCTCTCCTGATCTGCCTCCAGTTTAGTTCATCACTGATTTGATTATACTTCCTGATACCTGAGATGCTGTCTGTTTATCAATAAAACTCACTTTTCCTTAACCTAAATTGTTGAACTTTAGAGATTTGGAGCATCGAAACATTATTTTAACTCATGCCACTAAGCACATTACTCTTCCAATTGTTATTGAGTCATAAATCATTTCCTGGCCTTTACCTGCTGCCAGGTTTGCACTTAACTATTGAGAACATATACTCTTAGAAAATAAAACTACCTCGACTTTTTACATGCCTTGTTATCTAGTGCTGTTGAGAGAGGGAGACGATCAGGGCAGTGTTTGAATCAAATCAGGTGGGTTGATATTCAGGAAGCAGTTACACAGACAACAAGACAAAGCTGAGGCTGGAAACGTATATCAGTGGCAGAATGTCCACCTAGCATGCATGAAGGCCCTGGATTCAGTCTCCTGTACTGAAAAAAGAAAAAAAAAAAGACAAAGATTTTCTTTTCTTAAACAATCTGGAGAATCTATGTTGCCGATGTCTGCTGAGATGAGAGGAGATGTCCACGAAGCAAAACAATCAAACAGAAAATGTTCTAACAATTTCCTCCCTCCTCCTCTCCTTCCCTTTCTTTTTTCTTTATGTCTTTTTCTTCCATTTAAGCCATCCAGGTGATTACAAGTCCTTGGATACTATGGGTAAAACTCTATGTAAAGCTCCCAGATTTAAACACGAGAGACATAAAGATTACTCAGATTTAGCCTCAGTGTGAAGCTGTTTTTATAATACTAGAGGAGGCAAGACATGCAGACAGTAAGGTAACTAAAATCTAAGGTAAGAAGTGCTGAATGCCATGAGAAAGGCACAGGCAAGCCTCCTGAAGAGAGATGTTCCCCGCTGGGAGTCAAGGAGGTTTCATGACCATGGGAGCATTGGAACTAGACCCCAGGAAAGGGCAGAAGCCACATGCTGTGTGGGAGAATGCAAGGCAGATAAAGACGAAAAAAAATCTTGTTTCCATCAGTTCTCTTGTTGTCTCTGACAGTCTCTGGACGTCAATCCCAAACTCCTCATATTGTTTTTCCATGTGTTTTCCCATATCAAACTTGTTCATTTGTGTTGGACCGATCTTCAGTATCATCCAGCTGACCAACTGGCCAATCTATTGATTTATCTATATAAAAGTATCATCTATTATATCATTCAAGTAAGGTTACTTGTTCACACTTTAATAAGAAATTTCTGAGATGTGACCTTAATTTCACATGTGCAATTTTAGATTATTACAGTCCTTGTTTCTGTTTTACAGAGGGAGAATTTCAGCATTCCTCTGATTAAAGATTTAACAGTCCTCAGACATAACTTGACATTCCCCTTGAATAAATCTTACTAGATGTATTCTACAACTTATATGCACCCAATTGGCATTTTGGCAAGACAAAGGGCTAAGGGAGTAGGTTTGAGTTTTACATGGGGCAGTATTTAATATACTTGTATCAAGCAGAACAATATATTTCTCAAAAATCCCACAAGTATCTGTGTTCCAACAGCTTCATGCTTCAAAAGGTCTATTCAGGTATTCTTAATGGGTGTTCACTTTATCATGAGAGGGAAAAGATAAGGAAGGAAATTTTAACATTTTTTGAACCATATTATATACCATGACCTAATTCTAAGATATTTCTCCTATACAAAACTCTCTTCTGCCTCACACTAAAACACAACCTTACCCTGGGCCTGTGAGATTCTTCATGATGTAGCCTCTGCCTGTTTCCCTCTTTCTTTGCTCATCTCCTAAACATTCCTTCAATAGCTTTACCCATATTATTGAATGTATTTATTTCATTGAACATATTTTTCGCTTTCTTGAAGATTTTGTACATCTGCCTAGAGTGAGGGCTTCCTACACTCCCTTCACCTGACCTCCCGTGTGACACACACCTACTATGACTGGTCTTGCCTGATCTATCTCAAACTGATTTTTCTTTATCCACCCTCTGATACTATGGCTTATATTGGTTTGCTAATTTATTGTCTATATTCCTTTCTAGGAGATAAACGGCAAAAGAATAGGGACTTTTACCTTATTCATTGTTGAGTTTCTAAAGCTTAGAACAATAAGCACCACATAGTAAGCATTGAATTAAGTTTATTAAGATAGAGGTACTATTACTGTCCCTATTTTACAGAGGAACAAACACACTGTTGCTGTGGTTTGAATCTGTCCCTCACAGTCCATGTGATGGAAACTTAATCCTCCATGTGACAGTGTTGTGCAGAGAGAACTAACAAGAGGAGGGTAAGGGTCAGTTCCCATACATGGATTAGTGTTATAATCATGGGAACTTTTGTCTTTTACTGAAGGGTGATACAAGAAGGCCCTCATCAGATGCAGGTCCCTTGACCTTTTACTTCCTCGCCTTCAGAGCCAAAAGAAATAATTCTGCTTTATAAATAATCCGGTCTATGGTATTTTGTTGAAACAACATAAAATGGACTAAGACAGTGGTCAACAGAAATTCAAAATTTATAAAAGATTGCCAGTCCTGTAACTGAAGCAGTTAGAAATTAAACTCATTTTTAAACCTCCCGCTCCCTCACTACACCAAAATAACTTTCTATATCATGGTATACTAAATGCCTCCCTTGCGTTATAGAGACTTTGATATACACAATATTTTTCTTCTGTAAAAACCTTGTTATAATTGAGTATTTATTTTTCTCACTTTCTTATTCAGTGAAACCTAATCTGGGTTGTTATCCTCTGCAGAGTAATTATGAAGGTCCTATTGTATAGCAATCATTAATTAAGACACTTTAAACTATTAACTTTAGCTGATACAACTAATATTAGCAATGGCTTTCTCTCTTTCACACACTCCCTCTCTTTTTCTCTATTTCTCTGGTTATTTGACAAAGCTTTAGTTGCATCTCTTGTCTTGGTTCAATGCATATTAGAACTGGAAGGCATCTTAGAGAACCACAGTGAAAAGTGATTTTTCCAGTGTCACACATAATTCAGTAGGGCCTTCATGCTCTTCTTTATATTTCTAGTAGCCTTACATGCTCATAAGAGAGAATAAAAGTGGAAAAATAAGATAAAAACAAAATCTATCTTAATGCCCTAAATTTTTCCTTGGCCTCGTGTTAACATTTGTCATAACACAACTTCCTTGAAAGTGCTTCTATTTATTTTATCTATGTTTTATTTTTAATTATGTGGAGACACGACAGAGCCATATCTCAATGTAGTTTTAATTGGAAGTATTGATGTCTGAAGTTGTATCCTGCTGGGGAAATTTTAATTATGATCCACATGTCCCCATTTGTATTTCTGTTATAAATTATAATGTTATCCCTAGCTCTCTGTTTCCTTCTCATCCTATGAGTGGATTATTCATCCACATTCTTTGTCACATGACTCACTGAACCTCCTCTCAACATCATTGGCAAGACTTGGCCATAAGACTTGCTGTGGCCAATAGCCTGTGAGTGAACAAGATACAAGGTCGTATCCAAGTAGAAGTTTTGAATTATAGTGCTCCCTGATGCTTTAACATATTTTACAGAGGATTTCTTTCTTAGTTGCCCTGGATGAGCACTGGACCTGACTTGCAAGAAACAAATATTTGTTATTGTAATTCATTAAAAAATATTGGGTTTGCTTATTCTCAAAACAAAAGCCAAGTAATGGAGATAGTCATGCATTAAGAATGTGTTTCAAGAAATGAATTATCATACAATTTTGTCCCTGTGGAAAAGTGTTGTAGGGTGATCATTGCCATGTGGCCTCTTGACACAATTAAGAGATTGATGTAGGAGACTTCTGCCAGCATAGCACAGCACACTATTGATAATAAACTTACTTTTTAGTAAGTATTTTCATCAGCTTTTGTATTGCTAGAACCAAAAGACCTGATGAGAACAATTAGACAAAGAAGTAGTTTACTTGGGGGCTCATGGTTTTGGAGGTCTCTGTTCATAGATGACCATCTCCATTGAGGACCCCAGGTGAGACAGAACATCACAGAAGATGGGTGTGATGGAGGAATATAACTCAGGACATGGCACCAGGAAGCAGAGAGAAAGATTCCACTATACAGGAATAAAATACATACACCAAAGTCACACACCTTGGGACCCACCTCCTTCAGCCACACCTTACCTGCCTACAGATGCCACTCTGTTAATCCTTATCAGGGAATTAACACACTTATTAGGTTAAGGTTGTCATAACCCAATCATTTCACCTCTTAACTTTCTTATATTGTCTCACACATGAGCTTTTGGGGGATACCTCACATCTAAACCAAAATAATTTGTGAGTATGCTCTGATATAATGATAAAATGTATAGTATATTGAATACTTAAGCCAGGAACATAGTTATTTTTTCATCAGTTATTATGAACTGCTCACAACTGTATGTGCTATACTCTCACATTACTGGTAGTGCAGTAGATTTGTTTATACCAGCATCACCACAAACACAAAAGTGATGTGTTGTGCTCTGACATTAGGATGGCTATGATATCACAAAGTGATAGGAATGTTTGTTTCATTATTACCTTATGGGACCACCATTGGATATGCATTCTCTCATCAACCAGAATATCATCATGCAGCACATTACTATATAAAGCAAATTGGGCAAAGACATGGAATTTTAAGGTAGAAGATCCATAAGAAATCATTGAGTCCTGGCTTTTCTCCAGTGTAGAATTTACTCCACAACATCATGACAAATAGTTATGAAACCACAACTTGAAAATATCCATTTGCATGAAGCTATCTTATCAACTAATCAAGCATTTTTTAATTAACTCATTCAAATGATACCTTCAAATGTAGCTGCAATTGATATTATCTGAGTTGTCCCTTTACAATGAATTATTTATAATTCACCTTAAATTAAACTCTTCTTCCTTAAATTAATTTGCTTAATAAAAATACTTGTTGTCCCTACCAGAAGTGGACAACCATTATCACTTGTCTTAGATTGGAGATCATTCTGTAAAAAATACATGCCATAGAGACCAAACATTATTAATTTGTGTTATTGTTATTGTTATTGTTGTGGTTTCAGTCTGAAATGTCCCCAAAGGCTCACGTGCTAAAGGGTTGGTCTCTGTTTTAGACATCTCTTTTGCTACTGTGACTAAAAAAGACCTGATGGGGAACAATCACAGAGAAGGAAAAGTTTATTTGGGGGCTCACGATTTTAGAGATCTCAAGCTGTAGACAGTTGACTCCATTCCTCTGGGCTCAGGGTGAGGCTGAACATCATAGTAGAAGAGTGTGGTGAAGGGAAACATCTCACATGATGATCAGTCAGCAGAGAGAGAGATTAAGCTCAGATCACCAAATATGTACCCCAAAGGCATGCCTCCAATGACCGACCTTTCCAACCACAACCTACCCACCTCCAGCTAACACTCAGTTAATTCCTATTGGGGGACTACTTCGTGGATTGGGTTATGGCTCTCATAACCCAATCCTTTCTCCTCTGAACTTTCTTGCATTGTCTCACACATGAACATTTGGGGGACACCTCCCATCTAAACCATAATGGTCTCCAATGCAGCAGTGTCTAAAAGTGGGGCTTTTGGAAGGTGATTGGATCATGATAACTTTATTGGTGGATTAATCTATTGATAAATTCATCATCTGAATGGACTATAGGGAGGTGGTGGTAATTAAAAGAAATGGAACCTAATTGAAGGAGTGGATCTCTGAAGGTGTGTCCTTGGGGACTCAAACTCCTCCCTGGCCCTCTCCCTTTCATGGCTGCTAGAGCCGAACAGCTTTTTCTTGCCACACCTTTCCACCATGATGTTCTCCATCACCGTGGGCCTACAACAATGGAGTCAGCAGGCCATGGACCAAAACCTCTGAGGCCATAATTCAAGTTAAATCTTTTCTTCTTTAAGTTGTTTATGTTAAGTATTTTGGTCACAATGATTAAAAATAAATGACTAAGAATTATCAACAACTTTGTCGATGACAATACATTGATATTTTGGGTATTGACTTTGATGGAAAAAAAAGATAAAATTCGAACCTTTCTTCCTCTTTTACACTATGACACTGCCCACTGTCAAGTCTTCTTTTTTCCAGATAAACATCTGAGACATTCAAGTTTTCCTTGTATGCTATGAGTTCTATGATTCTCTCCCAATTTCCCTCCCCTGACTTGACTTTGCGTGGTCAAGCTCTTTAGTCTTGTGCAGAAGCAGATAGGATGCGTGTTTAAACAATATAATTATAACAGGTCTGAGACTTATTTTTTTAAAAAAATACTTTATCATTTTATCTGTCTCTAAAATTTAATTAGAACATTATAGGTGACTTTGGAATACAATAAGTGTCTAAGGATTGGCAGCGAAATTCCTTCCCTGTCTGAAGTATAATGAGAAGTTTTCCTGATGCTTTTACTATTAGCTTTGGAATTAACAAAGCTTTAAGCTACCCTGAGCAAGCCCAGGAGATAGTTTTGTTTAACCATGCCAACATCAGAGCTGCTATTCCCACAAATTGTCTCCCTGATCCCATTCAGACAGAAATGCAAATCAGTGGATTGAGAAATTGTAGCTGCAGGATTTGGTCAAACAGGGCAGGGAAGAAGGACAATTTTCCTGTCTGGAAAGGACTTGACTGTCACACAGACAGATTCGTTGGTAAGTGAAGCTATTAGGCTGTCCATTTAGCTTGACAATGTCAGCCACAGACGTGCTAAATTGTCACACTTCTCTGACAAAATATCCTGGGCAGTATTTCCTTCTTTGATTTAAAATAGCTTTCAGATCTCTCTGGCTACTAGAAACTAACTGGACTTCTCTGCAATGATGCTTGGAAAAAAAAAAAAAACAGGAGACTGTTTTTACCCCACCACAGTTTGCTCATTAGTATACAAATGTGCCTTACTGGGAAGGGGGAAGAAACTGCTCAGCCCATGCTATGGCACTCTCTTTTCCTCAGAAATCTTGATTTTAGTTTTTTTCTTAAATCGAACAGGGTGATCTGAATGGTTGGGGAAAGATACTTTGAATTAAGTTTTACTGTTTTGCTTTTTACATCTTCCTCAGAGCTTCATTCCTGGTTCCCAGATGTATTTATATGGTCTTGCCCATATCCCCAGTCATGTAGCATCAGTTTTGTTTTCTCAATAAAATGCAAATTTACAAAGGCTTCCTCTGAAGACATTCAGTGCAATGGCATGAAATTCTAAGATCTGCCTAGAACATAGTAAGTGTTCAATAAATGGAGCTTAAATCTGAATCCAGCTGTATGAAATATTAAACCATGTTCCTCTAATGTGAATGCTTCCCAGATACAGTCTGCCCTGATTCAAGGAGCCTATAGAGCAACCCCATAAAGACAGGTTTGTGAAGGGCTTCTAAACATTCTTCATCATTTCTATTCATACGAGGTCTCATGATTGGTGAAGAGAGCTCAGGAAAGAGCAGTGGAAATGATGAAAGGTCCATGAGGTCATTTCCTCTGAGGAAAAGGTTAGAGAAAATGGGTTCTTTAATCTGAGCAGGTGAAGATTGCAGCATGACTTAATAATGATTTTCAAGTGTGATTGATGTCAGTCACTGAGAGAGAAACGGCAGGTTTGCATTAAAGGGGAAACACATCCTCATCCTTCTCCCATGATCTGCTATGTGTTCATGAAGAGCACAAGCAATTGAAACAGATGCCCCCGTTGTTAGCAACAATAGTTTTGTTGTTGTTGTTTTGGCGGGGCTAAAGATTGAATCTGGAGCCTAGCGAGGTGAGTGCTCCACCCTTGAGCTACATCCCAGCCCACAACAATATATACAGAAGCCAGAGTCAAGGAAAACTCTCCCTTGCATGTGTATCTGTCCGAGGGAGCATCTGGATGGCTGGTGGCTGGATTTTTTTCAGGTTACTCATCTTTGTGACATGTCAGGACATCTGCTGTAGACTGTGAAGGAGCCTTTTAATCAGGGATAGGATCCTAATGCCCAAAACAGAATCTGATGCTCACATAATATATGACAGGTATCCTCTAAGAAGCTTGTTTACTCATGGAGTATGTGATGATAGCTCAGACGGTAGGGCTGAGGTTTGTTGGGGTGTTGTCTTAGCCATCTTGGTTAAGGGTAAGATAAACCCTGCCTTGTGGGTTCTTCCTGGAATCAGACCCAGATGGGCTTCAGCTGAATCTCTACTACTTGCTAGGTGACATTGAGCAACTTAATTCTCCTCTATAAGCAATGTATACAACTCAGGATTCATTTTGATGAATAATAGAAACTCACGTGGATTAAGCAAAAAAAAAAAAAAAAAAAAGGATTTATCAAATGGGTTTAACAGAAAGATGAAGAACTAAATTCTGCCAGAAACTAGGAAGAACAAGGCAAAGGGATGTTGCATGGAGTATCATACCAGTATACTATTAAGTACTTGCTGCCCTGATGGACTATGGTCTTCACCATAGCCAGTGATTTCCAACACATCTCATGCTCTTATTCCATTTCTTGAAAGTTCTAGGTGGGATCATCTGCTTAGCCCATAACTCAAGCGCTGTACTCTTGAGTGACATCATATTGGGATAGGGAATATCTGTTCACAACAGGCTGCTAGGCTACTTACCATTGGATTTCTTCCAAATAAGCAAAGTGTTTGGATGCTTGTGATGGTTTGGATATGAACTGTCTCCTAAAAGCTCATGTGAGAGACAAGGTGAAATAATTGGATTATGAGAGCCATAACCCAATCAGTGAATTAATCCCATGATAAGGATTACCTGGGTAATAACTGAAGGAGGGTAGAGTATGGCTGGAGGAGGTAGATGACAAGGCTTTGGGATATATATTTCTATCCCTGGGATATATATTTCTATCCTCCACCATGCTCTTCTGCCAAGATGTCTGCTTTACCTTTGGCCCAGAGCAGTGGAGTCAGCCATCTGAGACCTCTGAAATTGTAAGCTCCCAAATAAACTTTTTCTCCTCTAATTGTTTTTGTCAGGTCTTTTGGTCATAGCAGCAAAAAGTTAACTAAAATAATGCCATTTAGCCTGAATTTCAAATGTCTACTGAGTTTCATTCTAATATTTTCCAAAATAGAGAAAATATTCTACCTCATGTTGATGTACCCAACATATGCTAATACATGACAGAGGATATTTTGCTTAACAACAATTACAGTATTGGTGGTGGTAGTTGAATGAATTTCATAGTAGGGACTAGGTACTTTTGTTTCTTATTAGATTATGAATTCCTTGGGGGAGAATTGCTGTCTCTCCAATGAGAAATCTCAGTGGCTTTAAATATCAGAATCCAAGTCTCTGGGTCTGATGCACCAGCGTTGCCCAGTTTTCCATGGTTTGTAGTCTGATTTGTGAATCAGCATTGTAGCTGAATGCAAGAATAGAACCAGGAGATTAGGAAAGGATAAATAGCTAGTATGCATTTTGATCTTTGTCTCAACTGTCAGGACCTCTTGAAAGTTTCAGCATCACCTTGAAAAGAACAAAAGTTTAGTTTATTTCCATACATTTGATTTTTTTTGACACTGACCCTCCATGGAAAAGGAACAGATGAATACTCAAGCTGTTCTTTAATTTGGCTCAAATATTTTGACTCATCTATCACTGATAGAAGCAGCTTCTCCCAAATGGGTCCATGGAAGGAATTCTTTATACATTCATTTTTGCAGAATTTATGTTTTTTTTTTTTTTACTTTTTAAAAACTATTTATTTATTTATTTTAGTTATAGTTGGACACAATACCTTTATTTCATTTATTTATTTTTATGCGGTGGTGAGGATCGAACCCAGGACCTTGCACATGCTAAGCAAGCACTCTACTACAGAGCCACAACCACAGCCCTGCTTTTTTTACTTTTATACCAAATGTCACACCCCCAAATTTTGTCAAGATGTCATATGTTCTATGATGAGACAAACCTCTCTTACTGAAGGATTCAGATTATTTAAATCTGCATGCCAGAGGCTATAGGACATAATTACATAAGCATTTGACAAACAGATAAAGAATCCTGTGCTGGAGGTTCAAAAATAACTAACATACTGTAAAAAAAGGAAAAAAAGAACTTTACATGCATATGTGGCATCAAATCATCCTGTCTAAAAGTAATGATCAAAATCCTGGCAATGAAAGAGAGATGAAAAGGTTGTTTTCCTTAGAGTATGTCCAAGTTCCCTCCGCTCCCCTCCCCAAAGGGTCTGATATTGCTAGCTTGAGCAGTCTCTTAATAATCTAATGCTTCTTCCATGAAAAGCATAGCTCCATGGCAGTTCATCACGGCAAGACAGTGCAATGTCTTTTTACCTGAGGAACATGATATTCCTAAAGGATTGCCATTATAATGAAAACAAAACCACCTAAAATCATCATATAACTTTTAAACAACCAAAAATTCATTTCATGGATCTGTGGAGCCAATTTGATAAATAGCGGGCAATTTCATTACGACTGTGACTCGTTCTCTGTAACCTTAAGTGGAACCCTGAGTGTCTGGCACTGCCTTTCCAGCATCCGGTTTATCAAGCAATTCTAACAGGTCCTTAGAGTATTCTGTTGGGTATTGGTAGCCCAAGTAAAAACCAGATTCCTTAAATCAAAACTAAGATGAATTATCTTTTTGTTAATGTTTAAGACCTTCACTTTTTGATTGAAATGGAATTACCTAGAGACCAAGCCACTTTACTCTGAGTGTTGTTAGCAAGGCTGCTTCTAGGTAAGCGTAGGGTGTCCTGTGTATCTTCCTTCCTGTCCCCTGAAAGAAGATCTCCTAAGTAAAGTGATTTAAATAGTGTCGTGCCTCAGGCAGAGGTGTTGCTTTTTGCATTTATTGGCTTACAGGACTAGTTATTGTATATTTTGTGCATGAATAAATATGTAACTACCAATCCCACCATTATGTATGATTATAATGCACTAATAATAAATGGGGAAAAAATAAACCTTAGTGAGATATCACATCACACCCATTAGGAAAACTCGGATTAGAAGGATATATATATACTGTAAAAAAAGGAAAAAGAAGCTAGTCTGTGGTCTATGATTTTGCTGTCTATTATCCATATGAAATGAGGCTGTTTTGTAATATAATTTTGAAGCTGTCATTTTATTATCTATTTTGGAAAAGTTTAAATTATGTTCAGATTAATTTTTTTGAAGTTTGGATGGAATTGTCTATAATATATTATCTTGAAAATGGTGTATTATTTTTTTTGACTTTTTAAATATCTTCCACAATTACGGTTCTTTTCAGTATCTTTACTTTTATGCACAATTATACTGATTTATTTTTTAAAAAAAAACATATCAATTTCCCTTAAGTTCATAAGTCACTTACCACACATTAATGCAGAATTCCTATGTAATTATTGTAATTCTCTCTGAGTATGTCTCTTTTTCAAATCTTAGTTGGATGGATTTTTGCTTCTTTGTATTCCTTAATTGGTCTTGTGGGAGTTTATTTCTTTAAATAGATCTGAATTTTGCTGTAGTTTTGCTCTTTTACTTAAGTTTCTATTTCACACAATTCTTAGCTTTTAAACTTATTTTCTTCCTACTTTATTGATTAATTTAAGAATTATTTTTTAACTTCTTAAAAAGAAAGTCAAATTTCCTTATTTAAATGCAGATCTTTTCTTCTGGTCACATCCCACATTTTTTTTTTCTTTTTGCAAAGTCCTGTGCTTCTCACTGTCATCTGGATAACTCACAGTTTCTGTGATTTTACTTTGATCCGAAGCTTGATGCAAAAAGACTTTCCTAACTTCAGGTTAAACTAATGATCAGATTTCTTACTTAACCCATTTTGTCCCATTGTCTAGATGTGGCACAGATATAAAAACTTAAAAGTTCAACCAAAATGACATATATGGTACTTTTGAAATAATTATTATATTTGCAGAATTGAACACTTGGCCCTTAATGGGTTCATTGAGTTATGTTAGAGAATGTGAATTATAAATGATCTGTTTAAAAACATTTTAGTATTTTTTTTGTGACAAAAGACCTAATGAACTTCATCTCTCTCACAGATAAAACTATATTCTTGTCTTTGAGGCTATCAGTATGTGTCCAATACCATAGTTATACATTCTATGCATGCATAAACTAAGGTTTTCATATTATTATTTATTTCTTCTCACATTTAGATCTATCAGACTCTCAAGGTGATATAAAGACATTTTCTGCCATAACATTATTATGTCAAATTCTTCTTGAGTTTATAATAGTATTTCTTTTTTATAATCAGTTGCATTTTGTTTGAAATACACAAGTTTATATCTGTAATGTGTTCTTAGTGAGGTTGGCTTTTCTTTTGAATTTTATTACATCCTGTATCTTATTTTGAAATTTTAACTTTTATAATGTTAATATTTCCACCGCTACTTTGTTTGCATTGCCTAATATATCTTAGCCCATTTTAAAATTTTTGGTCTTTCCTATTTTTCATTTTTATGAAATAATTCAACCAGACAAAAATGTACAGAAAAAAAGGTATAACAGATGGCCAAGTACCAGTGTTATTTGAGTAAATATTTAATATTTTGTTACATTTGCACCAAGCATCTTTTCCTTAAAAATTAAAATATTATGTATTTTCATAAAATTGAAACTCTCTTTATATTCCTACTTCATCCCATTTCCTTGTTTTCTTCCCCAGAGAAAAGTTTGTAGAAGTAATTGCCATCTAAAAATTGGCATACATCCTTCTAGCTCAAATTGTTACTATTACATATATAAAAGCATAATAATGATAATTTATTATAACTGTCATATATATATAGTTTATATAGTTTGTACTTAATTTTAGAAATAAATAATATTAGGGCTGGGGATGTGGCTCATCTTTATTTTATTCTTATGTGGGGCGCTGGGTTCCATCCTCAGCACCACATAAGAATAAAATAAAGATGTTGTGTGCATCGAAAACTAAAAATAAATATTAAAAAAGAAATAAATAATATTATATACTTATCCACAATTGATTTTTTACTCACCATTGTTTTTAAATATGTACATATAGTTTTAGTAATATATTTAAGTGCTGTATAGTATTCCATTTTTTAAAGACAAGCATTGGACTGTAGAATAAACCTGGCCTAACTTTCCTATGAGCAGGTATGGATACACCACTGTGAATCTCACCATCATATATGCCCATAACATACTAACTAAAACCCAAAACAAAACAATAGAGAGCAGAAAGATCAGCAAACTCGAAGGAAAGGAACAGGAGGAGGCAAGAGGGGAGGGAAAGGAGAAGTACTGGGGACTGATTTAAAGCAAATTATATTCCCTGCTTTTATAAGTATGTCAAAATGAATCCCAATGTTATGTACAACTAAAAAGAAAAAAGAGACAAGCATGATTTAGACTCATTCTTCAAGTGATCAACATCTAAGTTATTTCTATTTTCAATATCATTAGCCATCTTGTAATTAATATCCTTGTATAAGTCTCCTTTTAAGTATTTTCAGGAATTTCTTTAGAGTTCACACCAAGGTGTATGATTATTGCATCCCAAGATCTTACTGTGTTCACTTCTACTAAATATCAGCAACTTGCTCTCTCTAGAGGGTTACCAATTCATATCATTGTATGAGAATTGCTCTTCCACAGGTTTTCATTAGTACTTGGGGTAGGCTGTCGTTTTTGTTTGTTTGCCTGATGTGTGTATTGGTTTCTTATGTTAATTTGCACTTCTCTGGTTAATGGAAAGGCCAACATTCTTTCAACATTTTATTGGCCATTCTCTCTACTTCCCCTGCTTGCTTTCTACTCCCATTTCTCCTGTCATTAGCATTTATAGAATTTTTAGTTGTACACTGGATACTAACTCTTTGTTTTATATAGTCCTTGCATAAGTCTCCTCTCAGTCTGTTACATGTTTTGCCATATTATTAATGATGTTTTATATTTTCTCTTTGGTTAAGTTTTGTGTTTGCACAATAATTCAGAAATTCTCTTCTCCATGACATCAGGAAGGCATTAGTTCACTTTTCTGAGTTTTATATAATTTTACATTTACAATAAGTTCTTTAATGCATGCAGAACCTATTTTTATATTCCATATGAAGTAAGGATCTGTTGTCTTGTTCTATAAGAGCCAATTTTCCAACATAATTGACTACTCCATCTTTACTCCACTGACAGCACTTCTATTAGAGTTGTTCATAGATGTGCTTAAGTCTATTTACAGGTTTTCTATAATACTTCATTGGTCTATTTGGTGTTTTTTGCATAAAAAACCACATTGTTCTATTTAATATAAAACTGAATATCCTCTCTGAGTACACATGCCCGTCATATTATTTTCTAGGATTTTTCATAGATTTAAAATCCAGTTAGTGGTATGCCCAGATGTCTGCTCCTGTGGTCAGAGTTTTGAATTGTGTTGAGTTGTATCCTTTCTATTAAAACACCAGAGGAACCTTCTTTACACTGATCAACTCTGCTTATAGAGATGAGGTGAGCAGACTCCATCCATTTCATCTCTCTTGATCCTCAGAGACAAAGAACAGCAAATGCTCCAGGGCTATTAGCACAAATCTGATAAAGTCCTTCTCCCTATCACTTTAAGGATTCTTGAGTGCAAAAGTTTCTAGAAATAATTGTATTGGTATCTTTACCCCAGTGCTTGCCAACCCCAGTCTAGTTACATTTCAAAACCAAGAGAGGAGGATGCCTATCGTCAGTTTAAATTTGAAATGTGGATCCTGGCATTGTTATTGATATCATCTAGGACCTGTATGGTTTTCTAAACAGATTTGCTTTTCTCAGGAGAAAAAAGAGGTAGTTGGACTGCATTTTAAAGAGGAAGGTAAACCAGGCTTGGTTGGTGTACACCTGTAATTCTAGCTATTCAGGAAGATGAGGCAAGAGGATCACAAGTTTTAGGCTAGCCTGGGTGGTTTAGCAGGACCCTGTTGCAAAATAAAATATATTGAAAAGGACTAGGTGGTATAGCTCAGTGGTAGTTACTTGCCTAGCATGTGCAAGGGCCTGGGTTTAATCACCAGCACTGGAAAAAGAAATAGAGTAAGGCTAAAGGAAATGTTTAGACTTCTAATTTTTCTGGAATTTTCTATTTCGAATTTTCTACCATGACAGTTTATTACTTTCATCAGGTGACAACAATTTTTAAATAAATCAATTTAAATAACATCCACTATAAGCATGTTAAAAAGTCTTACCTTGCCTTCCATTAGCAGCAACTTCAGCAAGTAACCACTCTAGCCTGAATAAGCATAACTACTTAGTAAGAAGATAGCATTTTCAACACCTTATAAAATCTGTGATTTTATCTCATGAGCATTCTTACTTACACTGCAGTGGATTTTGCTGTTTTGCCCAAAAATAATTCCTGTAATGATGAATTTTATAAATAGTGAAATAGCATGAGGTTATTTCTCCGTTCTCTCCAAGAGTAAAAACAGGGCATGACATCTCCTGATTCTGTGCCTCTGACTTCATGTAAGATATTACTTTGTATTTAGGAATATCTGCTTTGTGATTTGTCCACCATGGCTTGACATGTTATTTTCCCACAATATTTGCAATAAATTAGACCCAGAATTCCCCCAAATTCAATTTTCGTATCTTTGAAAGCTATGTACTTTGGGGTAGCCCTTGTTCATACCTTAGTTTTATTCAGAGTGTCCCAAACTACTGTTCCAAACTAGTGTGGGGCTTTGTCCTAGTTATATGTTTGATAATTTACCCCAATTATTACTGTTGAAATAATACTGTGTTTTCTTACAGAACTGTTGGAAGATTTAGTTGAGATATTAGATTTGCAAATACTTTGTAAATTTGTTTACAGTAGTTTTTAGATATGTTATTTCACTTTAACTTTATTAAAACTGTACACAAAACATTGTTTACTCTATAATAAGAGGAAGGAAACTGAGGTCTAACATTAAATTTACAGTTACTAAATATAAGAAATGACTCAAACTTCTATTTTCTTTTACTTTAGTACTATTTTCCCCCTAAATTGGGACATATAAATATTTTACTTATTCTATGGGGCTACCAATGTCTACCCCAATACTGCTTTTTTTTTAAAAAATGTTTATGGCCTATCATTCTTGTCATGAAATAACATTCTAAGTATAACTATCAATATACATATTCTAAATTCCTGTGTGTATGTATGTACACACATGTGTATTTATTTCTAGAGCTTTATTATTGCTAATGATATATCAAAAACTTTACCATAGAATGGAAGTATTTTTATTTTTTTCTGAATTCTGCAATGTAATATAGACTTATACTGTTTCCTTCTCAATTTTATTCTTATTTGATCTTAAAGTCAGCTGAAGACGTATGAATTTATACTGGCAAGTTGCTGTGGTATATATTTCACATATTTGACCTGGTGTTTGTTATCTGAAGTTCAGCTAGCTCATACTTCTTGCAAACTGAGCTTAGGATTTCACATTATTACATTATGTTGCAGAGCGTGTTTTTCCTTGGTATTTATTGACATGGAAAATACTGACAACTTTGATTTCATCTCATCTGTATGTCTCATCTAATTATATTGAGAGGCAAAATATTATGAAACCCCATTATTTGAGTCATTAACAATGAACTGGACAAAAGAATGTGTAATCAACTGTGGACAATAATAAGTGCATTATTTGGGATTTAAAATGGTTTATCCCATCTGCTCTAATTACTGCAAATATGTCATGAAAGACAAAAAATAAATGATTTCCAGGTTATTTTTTACCAGCAAATGTTTATGGAGTAGGTGAGAGATTTTTTTTTTCTCTGTGTGGCTTTAGTTCACTTCCACAGGAGCAGTGATCTGCTTGTAATAGGGCAATGGAATAACTACAGCAAACTTTAAACACCAAGTGTCTCTGGACTCTAATAAGTTTACAGTTTATATTTCTTCTTATTGTTCTTGCCCCTTCTCAAACATTCCATACTTTTCTCTCAAGTTATTGTGATCCCTTCCCCTATCAGTGTTGGGCAAAAGCTCATCAATATTCCTGCCATAGCTTTGAAATCTGTTGTCCTTTCTCATGTATGCTGTCAGCTGTCTCAGAAGAACAAAACTTGCAAAAGGCTTGGGAAGCAAATGCTAGTAGCCTATGATGATTTACAGTTGAATGATTGCCTACAGAGGTCACTCTGTTGATTATTATTGATAATAGTATCAGTAATGGAGGTAGAAGGTGATGTGATTAAAATTTACATGGAATTCAGTATAGGATAGAAAATTCAGTATAGAATAGAAGGATGCTACCTTAGATAATTAACTGTCCTTGATTGAGGAACTTCTATTGATTGTCTGGCTCTGGGTTATATAGGAAAACTAAGAAAAAAGATTTCACATGACAAGGGTATAACAGAATTCAAATGAGGTCTTAGAGTTCAAGGGATGTCTGTAAGCACACTCTCAGTGTTTCTGCAACTGATTCATCAGAACTTTTTCAATTGCAATGTGAAGGAAATTGTGCCAAAAGTAAATCGGTATCTTGTTCTCCATAGTCTTCGTTGTACTTGCTTTTCAGACAATTTTTGAGTTTTTGGATGCTTCTGCCTGGTAGAAGTATCACAGTGGCCCATTCTAGTTTTTTATGCACACAAGGTAATTACTCAAGGAAGGAACAGAGCAGATACAGGAAATGTGCATGATTGTCCTCCTCAATAGGGTCCTTGGAAAGCTGACTTCTATTGTAAAGCTTATGGAATGATTCATTTTTAATGCTTTATTCCCCCAAAGAAAACACATGTTGTACATCCTGAATGGTAAGTGGTAAATTGAAGTAGAGCAGCATAGTCATGAACAGAGGCACAGGGTTGTATAATCTTCTCACAGAGAAATTGAAACTGCATAACAGCCAATCCAGATATAGGATCTAAGGCATGTGGTTAAAATTATGTTAAGGAAAAAAAAGAAACAGGACAAAAATAAAATTAAGTGTGTTTCTCAGTAACAGAAAGAATCATGAACTCTGGATCAGAGTCCTGTTCTTTCACACTTATTGCTACGTCTTAGTAAACTCTTCTTTCTACATGAGTGAAATGGGAATAATAATCCTCTTTAGGAATATTATCAAACCCCAATGACTTGGCATGTAGCAAACACAGGGCACATCCTTGGTGCAATTGCTTCTTCTCTCATCATGTGCATGTATAAGCAAGAGAGACCCACTCTGATAGTCTGAGTTTCTCTGAAGTTTTAGTACTCCTTCAGAAGTCTAGACCTATTCTATCCAAAAGGGTACTCACTATTCACCTGTGCATTTGAAATGTCGCTACCTCAACTAAACAACTTGGTTTATATTTTAGTTAGTTTATTTAATTAAAAATTTAAACTCAAAACTGTGAAATATTTTCTTTTCACACAATGTTTACTTTTTGTGTAGAATTACATTTCACTTTAATCATTATGTCATGTGAAGACATTATTGTCATGTTGTAGCAAGAGTGTTGGATTGTTGTGATCTTTCTAGATTCTTATGAATGATTTTTTTTATATCGATTGCATTTTGAAATAATATTTTAAATATATCAGATTGAAGAATATAGAGTATTGAAATTAATTGAATCCCTCTATTTTCATTTGTTCAATGTAACTTCTACAAATTTGGATATTTGACATATGACTTATTTAGTATTTGTTGATCTCACTGTTATAAATAGCACAAGGAAGATGCCTAGATACCAGTATTGACATTTGCATCAGGGCACAGCTCGACACACCTGGAGAGTTAAGTAAATGTCTGGTAGAGCAGAACAGTAGGTCCCCTACTGCACCTGGTTCCTTTCTGGGGGACTCCCAGGTAGCATTTACATTGCTTCTCAGATTGAGTAGTTGAGTATAAATTCAGTAATTTAAAAGCTGTCTTCAGTGTCAACTAGATGCTATAAATAATGTTTAAATCAAACCATGACTCATTTTCTCTGAATTTCCATACACTTGCCCAGCCTGGTCCTTAATTTTGGACTCTGTATCATGTTTTTTGACATTTATTTTTTGACATCAGTAATTGATTGTCAAATTCTTTTAATCCCCTAAATTTTTCTGGATTCAAAACTTGACCCAATGATTGCTGTCACATCATTGAAAGATGCTTTTTGCATCCTGTTACTGGATTCAGTAACTACTGAGCTAAACTCTCAACAGGTAGTTTTTCTCTTACTAAAGCAAATAAGCAAATAACTTGGAACACCCCCCCCCTCGCTGAAGATGCTGGCTCCATGAGAGCTCTGTGACAGCAGGGACCTTATTTCCTCTCCATGGAGTAGAGCAACACACTGGCACCTTAAGTGTCCAACAAATATTTTGACAGGATAATTGAAAGCGAGGTGCTTTTTCTTGAGTGTTTTGAAATTTTAGTATGATAAATACTTCCTACTTGTGAAGAGCTTTGTAGTTGACAGGTGCATTCACATTTATTATCCCATTTGATCCTCATATTAGCGCCATGCAGGGATTATGATTTCATCTTCTTGGATATAGAGGTGTAGGCTGAGAGAGGTTAGTAAACAGTGGAGTAGGAATTGGAACTTGAGTCTTTTGATCACAAGGCCTGTTTACTTCCCTCTCCTTACACAATCTCTCCTATCATTTGGCTCTAATTTTTGTGCATAATTGAATAAACTCACTGGATGCCTTTGTAATTCTTATCTTAATTAACTTGATGCTCACAACAAGGGACCTGTAATAGGCTTTGGAAACGTGGTTTTCGAAATTGCTGATTCTCTCTCTTCCTATTTACCCTCCTGATTACTTAGAATTGGTCATTTTACTGCATTTCTTCTGGCTTTCAAAAAGGATACATACTATTTTAACTTTAATTTCATTTTTTTAAAACTCATCCACTCACTAGCTCCAGGCAAAAATTCTAGTCATTGTTAACTTCTCACTTTTGCCTCATTCCCAGACTGTGCCAGATCCTACTAATTTAACCTTTAAACCTCTCATACCCTATATAGCTATCACCCTTCATATCTCTGCTATGATTGTTTCAATATGGTGGATTCTGAATTAAGGATATTTTAACCAAAAGTTATGTCAGAATCCCATGGCAAAACACTTCCTAGACAACAGACTCCCCCCTTCCCCATTTTTCTTGTTGCTGAAAAATTAAGTACCTGTTTTGAATTAACCCCAAGGGAAGTTATATTTATTTCTCCATTCCCTAGACTACCATGTGAAGCCAAGTATGATGCGTAGTTCACACAAGCCCTGGTATTACCACACACACAAAAAAAATCATTAAATCAATTTGATATTTATTTTGAGTTATTTTCTTATGGGATCTCATAATGTTGCCAAGATCAGAATGTTACCTATAAAATTGGAGCAAAATATAACCAGGCCACTTATTTATATCATATCAAAAGTACAATGAATACTGAAACACAAGGGCCCATTGTCACTAGTGATCTTGTCAAACTAGAAATGTGGTGTCATCCTCCTGAGGAAAACCTATAGATGATTTCCCACTATCAAGTTGGTGATTAAACTTGAAAAGGAGTCAAGTATTTCCATAAAACTTCGACCCCATCCTATAAACTCATCTCTTGGCTACCCCCATTGCCCCATAAGTCATGTATTCCGGTTGCACTAAATACCTCAATATTTTTTGATTTTTTTCATTTTATCCTTTATCCAGCCTTTTTACATATGATATCACTATACCTTAATTCTCTTTCATATCCATCTGATAAAATATACGGAAACTTACCAACTGAGGTGCTGTGTCTATACAATGTTTCTTAGTTCTCATCTCTAATAAGGCCTTCCTTCTTCACTTTCAAATCACTTTGGATAATCCTCTCCACTTTAAAAGTTATAATATTATCATTATTTTTCTATTTTTTTCTGTACTAAATTAAAACCTCAGTAGTGGGAATCACATCTTTTTTCTATGTATCTTCTATGACTAGTTTTGTTCATAGTAGTCTCTAAGTAAATGATTGATAAATGAGTGGAGATTAGAATTCTGAGTTTTCTCTTGGGTGCAAAACAACAAAATCCCAAAACCATCTAATTAGTCCAGAGACACCAGCATGTAGGATTTTATAATATAAATATCCTAATACAATAAGATAGCTAAAAATGAATTTTAAAAACCATGCTGGTATATTTGTTCAAAATGCATTTACTCTGTGACATGCAGTGGCACACACCTGTAATACCAGCAAAATTACAGTGACTTGGGAGGTCAAGCAGGGGGATCTAAAGTTTGAGGCCAGACTTTGACTAGACCCTGTGTCAAAAAAAAATCAAAAAGGCTGGGGATATAGTTCAATAGTGGATCTCCTGCCCCACCCGCAACATCTCTCCACACAAATGGCATTTTTTATAAATTAGGTATCCTACCTTAAGGATATTTTATAAAGGTCAGTATCCAAATATGGATTGGATTATTATCCTTTAAAGAGTTGTTAAATTGACGAACATTTGCTGAAATTATGATTTTATTCTGACATTCTCAAAACACTTAAAGGAGCATAATAATGATGATCTGGAACTGTGGACTCAGAGAGTAGCTGTTTTCAACACAGTGACCTTCTAACTCTATCCAACAATTTATAAGTCCACCTTCACCCAGTGTCATGCTGCTTCAGTCATGATTTTAATGATTTGTTTATGACTATCTACCCCATTGTGTCCCAAAGTCACTTAAGAAAATAATGCTACATATTCTGTGTCTAATAAGTCTGTGTTATTTAGTATGAATATCCAAGTAGATGTGGATTAAAATGACATTTATCCAGCTTTGATGTATTCTCACTGTGCAATTTTGAGCTTTGGTTTCCTTATATGGAAAATAGCACATGCACTTTATCCAGTTCATAGAGGTATTAAAGAAACTAATACATACAAAACACCTAAAATAATGATTGTTATAATTTAAAAACATCTACCAATCAAAATGCATTAAGAGCTGAAACCCTGGAGATGTGAGACCCACTTTGATATTCCAAGATGGAATCCTGTCCTTTACTGCATTCCATGGAGGAGATAGTCTGTATGTATTTGTTATAGAAATACCATTTTAATTTCACAGTCATAAAGATGAGAAACCTTACCATCATTTCCTCCAGGGAAGGACCTACTAGTTTTTTTTCCCTTGTTCATTGGTCATTCTGCCTTGCCCAAGGAAAAATGAAAAAAAAAATTAGAAATATCATCATAATATGTTGAACATACATTATTTCTAGGCACTCTGTTATGTGAGTTCATTCCATGATTATTAAATCACCACTCTGCTCATGTAATGATTTCTCCAAATTTTTAGGCACAAAGCCAGGCTCAAAGTATAATAGATTAGAAATTTGCATAAGATCATATTTTAGCAGAAGCAGAATCAGGGTTCAAAGACAAGACTGCTAAATTCTTCCATCAAATCAAAATGCATGGGGGGATCTTGAACCAAAAGCATCTTTTAGTTGAAAACCTCCCAATCTTGGGGATGATATAAATATGCAGAAATCCCCAAAGACCCTAAGTAGACAGGAAGAAAAGATCCTTGCCCTAATATATTATAGCCATATTATCAAAAGTACAAGAAAAGAGAATTCTAGAAACTGCAAGAGAAAAGTGCCAAGTCACATTTAAGTGATTCTACATTATACTAACAACAGATTGTGTAATAGTAACTTTATTTGCTAGGAGGAAATAGATTGACACATCCCAAATTTTAAAAGACAATAACTTTCAACAAAATTGACAAAGCTATCTTTCAGAAATGAAGAATAAATAAGCACTTTTCTAAACAAGCAAAAACTGAGGGAATTCATTACCTTCAGACCAAGTTTTACAAAATATGCTCAAGGGAGTTCTATTTCTAGAAGCAAAAATAAAATAATTACCATCATGAAACCATGTGAAAATATAAAACCTACTGTTAAGGGAGATGCACAAAAGAAAAAATAAATCAGTATTAAACCTGATCAAAACAATAGACCACCAAACCATAAAGATGAACTAGGACAGAGGAAGGATACAACATGGCAATCTTCAAAACAAACAGGAGAAATTAAACACGATAACAGGAAGAAGTCCTTACATATCTATAATAATCATGAATGTAAACACTCTAAATACCCCAGTTAAAAGATACAGACTGGATGAAGAGATACAAAAACAAGACCCAATTTAATGCTGCCTATAAGAAACTCACCTTAACAATAAATGCACATAAATGAAAGCGAAAGGATGAAAAAGACACTCTATGCAAACGGAAACTAGAAGAAAGCAGGAGTGGCTGGTCTTATATCAGACAAAGCAGACTTAAAGATGGGAGCTAGAAAAAAAAAGACAAAGGTCACTAAATAACATTCAAGGGATCAATTCTCAAGAAAAATACAAAAATTGTAAATATAGATGCTATATCACAGCATTCAATGTTGTAAACAAACACTATAGATCTAAAGACAAATATGGGCTTTAATATCATAATAATAGGAGCTTTTGATACTCCAATTTTATCAATGAATGTGTCATCCAGAGTTTAAAAAATCAGCAAACATCAGATTTCCTGTAGCATAGATCAAATGGACTTGATATTTATAGAATATTTTATCCATGATTTGCAGAATACACATTCTCTTCTTTAGCACATGGAACACTCTCTAGAATAGAATATACATTAGGCCACAAAACAAGTCTCAACAAATGTCCAAAGATTGAAATCATACCATGTGTCTTTTGCGTCTACTTTGACAAATAACAACACGAGACTTCGAAACTGTAAAAATATATGGAGTGTTAACAGCATGTTCCTGGATGAACAATAGTTCATTAAGAGAACCAAAAGATAAATTTAGATATTTCTTGAAAGAAATGCAAAGGTAAACATAACATATCAAACTTACGGGCTACAACAAAAACACTTTTTTCTTCATAGAATATTTCACTCCTTATAAAAATACCTTTTAAAGAAGTCTGGATTTACATTATTTTTGTAACCTGGCAGAATCCTATTCTAAAACACTAACTTAAATTGACATTGAGTTTTTTAATCTCCTCAGTCACCAGAAGGAAACAGAAGCTTACTCCTTCTGGATGAACTTGCCACCAACTTCAATTTCATGAAGTTTTTACTAAGAAGATCTTCCATTAAAATCCCCAAGGAATATGAATGAGACTCAGAAAAATTTAAAAGATAGAATAGCATGTCCCAGTGGTTCAGAGAAAGGACTTATTGAATCTCAGCAGATACTCCAGGAACTAAAATATGAAATCAAAATGTGATTATAGACCTTAAGTGGTTTTTCAAATTACTTTTTATATTTTGTGACAATAGAAGAGGGGCTAAAATTAACAAGCAGAGTATATAACTTATAGAGTTAGTGAAAAATAACCACAGAGTAAAACATCAGAAATCAAAGAGTAAAATTAAGGTGACATAGCATAAAGAAATAAAATGAGAAAAAAAATAGTAGAGAATCACCAAAAGTTAGTGTTGTTTCTTTGAAAAGATTAAAAATATATGCAACACTATATTAATTATGTAAGTAAAGCCTAATCCAGGAGAAAGAGATAAAATGCAAATAATCATTTAGATAAAAGAAAGGGGACTTAAATATGAATATAACGATTATTTCTTAAAATAATCAATGTTATGAAAATTTTGCAAATTTAGATAAATTAGACAAGTTATTAGAAAATTATAATTTACCAAAATTGTACCAAGAATAGAATAATTGCATAGACACATAACATTTAAAATTTTTACTTAAAAAATCTGTGCTCACCTAGCCACACAGATCCAAACAGATTAAGAATAAACAAGATCAGCTGAACATTCAGGAAGTGTATTATAGACATGTCTATAAAATATGCCAAAGAATAAAAATGTGGAGCTAGTTTTCAGTTTTACTTAATATATTTAATATAAACGCCACCAAATTAATCAAAGATCGATGCCAATTTTATATATATTTTGGTTTGCTAAATAAATATTAGCAAAATAATCTAAAATGGTTATTAAAAAAAACATGAACAATGTGATGGGAGACAGAGACAGGAGGCAGAGACAAGTTCAAAGCTATCCTCAGCAACTTAATGATCCCCTGAGTAACTTTGCAATACCCTTTCTCAAAATAAAAATAAAAATGGGCTGGGGATATAGCTCAGTTGTTAAGCAAAACTAGGTTCAATCTCCAGTACCAAAAACAAAAAGACAAACAAAAAGCATGAACCAGTTGCTTTTATCCCAGAAATATAGGAATGTCTTAATAGCTAATTTATCAGTGCAGCTTATTACATATAATGATATAAGAAGAAAAATATACAGAACCATCTCAAAAAAGAAAAATCCTAGGAAAAGTAGATTCAATGTTAAAGAAAAAAAATTCTTAGGAACTGATGTACTGGATCTCTATCACAAAGCTATAGAAAACATCATTTTTAATAATGAATCTATGAATCCTTTAAAAAACATATGACAATGAAAAGTATTGAATATTTTTCTACATCAGCATTTCCCTAATACTCATCAAAGAAATTCTCAGTCCCACTACCACAAAATGAAAATATATGCTACATGACTGGAAAATACATATATTATAAAGTAATTTGAAAAAGGTCTATATAAAAAGGACAACAAAGTATCAGATAAATTTTAAAAACCTGGTAATACCATTTTACATCTCCAGTGGTGACAAAAATTGAAACTTTTGACCGAATATTGACGACAGAGCAACAACAACAACAACAACAACAAAACGACTGTTGAATATTTTTAGCTGGAGTGTAAATTTATAGACATTTTGGGAATTTGTTTCCTAGTTTATTATTGTTGGTTTTGCACACACTCTGACCCAACCATTTCAGTATGGAAATATAATTGAAAAATTTTTCCACATCTACTTGACAGGGTTGTTCACAGCTTCATTGATTATGATTGCAACATCTGAGAATTAAATACCCATCAAAGAGAAGACAGATATAATAAACAGCACTGGAAGTTAACAATTAAGGTTTACTCCTTTCAAAGTGGGTAAATGTCAAAACAATGTTGAGTGAATAAAGGAAGTTACACAATTATGTGTGCAGCCTGATGTCACTGATACCATGTTAAAAATGCAAAACATGATCATCTATTGTTGTATATAAAGAATACATGGGAGCAGAAATTAGAGCTAGAAATGATTAGGTTACTCTTAATTGTTCTCTTATTTTTCACTTCACACACTAATGAGACTTTTTTTTGTTGCAGTTCCTAGTGTCAAAGAACCAATTAGGTTGAAGCATGGATGCAGGGTAGGGAAAATTAAGTTACATTATCACAAGAGTCACTGGTAATTATTTCTGCCCTTTCAACTATCTAAATAGATATGAATATAGGTCTGAATTATATACATATACATATATATAAATTGTGTGTACATTTGGATTTATATATAAAATTGTGTGTACATTTGAATTATAGTGTGTACATTTGTTATTGCAAATACAATTCCACGTCTTGTCTTCTTCATTAAACACAAGCCTTTCTCCATATGAATTAATCCTCAGAAACATCTTATTGACTGAATACTAAAGAACCTATTATTCAGATATGTAATAGTTTATTTAATTAAAACTATTGCTAGACATAAACAATGAAAACATGAGAATAAGAAAATTATGATTAGTATACTAGTTTCTTTGAGAAGATATAATCAGGTATACATATAGAATGGGCTTTAACTTTAGTAATTATGATTTACCTATTAAACTAGGTGATGGGTTCTTTTGCTTTTATTGTGTTATTTTTGCACCTTTTTAAATTACTTTAGCGTTTCCTAAAAATGCCAAATATATATGTAGATGAACAATAAAAATTATTAGTATTAGAATTGAGCTAGTCATGATTAAAATTCATTCCAAAGCTGCTGAGAATTCCAAAACCACTACTGATTATCTGGTTAATTTTTGTGTTTTATCTATTAGGAGAGGCAGTGAATGCATGTAAGACAATGATAACCCATGAACTAAGAGTCTCATTGAAAAGTTAGGGGACTGAGGCCTAATTAACAACATCTTGGGTATTTTTATTAAATGACAAGGCTTCTCCAGCCCTCTATGACTAGGCCAGGAAGACTTTACATGATTTTGTAATGTCGGTAAATGCATGACTGGCCACATCTTGTTTCCAATTATATATCATGAACCATAATGAATGCCTTTTAGACATTATATTTCTGTCTGTGCAGAGAGCCAGAGAATAGTGGGTGTATTCAATAAACACTATAAATAACCATGCTGGAGTGGAGCACAGAATCCAAATGCAATTTAGATGTGCTGTATGGAATTTGTAAAGCATTTTCTTAAAGCAGATTAGGAAATATCCGTTTCTGCCCTTTACTTGAATTGTATGGAAAGAAGAAGCTCAGTTGAGCCTTTTCTGTTATCCATCTTTCCCTACTCACACATAACTCTGTGCTAAAATATAAGCATATGTTGAGGGCTGAACCTAGACAATTTGAGGGGACATACTGCAATGTATTTGCTCCTGCCCAAATCTTCCACAATGTCATGATCCAGCCTGGCAGAGTATGCTTAAGCTGTGGTATTAATTCTTGTAATATGAAAAGATATAACTGTTGCTCTGATCCATCCACCCCATTTTTCCCACACTGAGTTCTTGAACTATTTTTAAAAAATGTCTTATTCATTTCTTGTATTTATTAACCTTTTGATCACTCTCCTTGTGGTCCTCTGCTTTATTGTATGAACTTCCCTCTTCACAGCTGTTCATTTGTGTCCATTTATCCTTGCTGAAGACACCTGAGGTATATTTGCTCATTCTTTCAATAAGAATGTCGTGCTTGCTACTCTGGTGATTTGATTTGAAATACTAGTTTTAGCTAAGAGAATGGAGATGTATTATCACCATTTATACATCACCTCCTTCCATTTCTAGGGCAATTTAAATAACTTCTCTATCTTTTCATTGGTAAAATAAGGATAATGATAGTATCTATTTTATCAGGTTTTTGAAGGAATTAAGTGAGTTAATATGCGTAAAGCTCTTAGAATAATGGTTGGCAGAGTAAGTATTCAACGTGTGCTAACTATTGTTGTTATCATCACTATTAATATTACTAGGTTATCTCCAAATTTATTCCAGTAAATATATTCATTATAAAAATTTCCTTCCTCTAACCCATTCATTTTTTTTATTTGTACTTTTACTCTAGAGAGAGTTACTACCTGGCTTATTTTACTTGCTTCAGCACGACCCAACACAAAGAAGCCTTCTACCAGACAACATGGTAGTGGATAAGATAGACAATGCCCCTGACATGGTGGGCTTACATTCTAATGGAGAAAGAGAGTCAGTAGGCAGACCAGATACTATGTAATACCATGAAGATAAGAATTTAGGATAATGGAAAGATGAAAATACTTTAGAAAGAGTAGTGAAGGAGGAGTCCTTTAGACTCTGATATTTGAGCTAAGAACTAGATAAGGGAAGGAGCTAGTTGTGTATATTAGGAATACTCTACAAAGAGGTAGTAGGGAGGGCAAAGACTCCAGGATCAATGATGGATTTGGGCAGGTCAGCATTTCTCCATGTGCTAAGCTGGGAGGAGTGGTATGGGATGAGAATAAGAGGAAGGAGGTCCATATCTTTCAGGAGTTGTAATGCCATTCAAATCCTGGGCTAAAACAGAGATGCAGCCTGCTTTAGTCAGCTTTTTTGCTTCTGTTACCAAAAGACCTGACCTGACCTTAGAGAAAGAAAAGTCCATTTGGGGGATCAAAGTTTCAGAGGTCTTCATCCATAGATGGTTGACCCCATTCTTTGGCACCTTAGATGGGACAGAACATCATGGTGAAAGATTGTGGTAGAGGAAGGCAGCTGGGGACATGGCACTGGGAAGCAGAGAAACAGCTCTGGTCAACAAGGACAAAATGTTCCCCAAATACATGCCCTCAGGGATCTACCTCCTTCAACCATATCCTACCTGCCTATAGATACTGTCTAGTTGATCCCTATCAGAGGATTAATGCTCTGCTTAGGTTAAGGCTTTCATAACCCAAACATTTCCCCCTCTAAACCCTCTTGTGCTGTCTCACACATGAGCTTTTGGGGGACATTTCACATCTAAACCACAACATAGTCAATCCTATGTATTGAAGATTGTGGGCCTAAAATTCTGTATTGTTTGAAATACAAGGTTACATCATAACAAGGTTGAATAAATAATTGGCATGAGCCTACCCAAATGAGCCAGCTTCAGAACACAAATTCATCTAGACCTTTCTGCTTATCTGCTGCAACCTCTAAATAATTCCCTTATGCCTTAATAGCACACTAAAGATGTATCTAGTTCCTATGTCTTGGCTGAAAGTAGCAGCTATTTCATAGATGTCTTAGTGAATTGATGTTAGTGAGATGGTCCCAGAAGACTAAGCTAACAAAATATTGGCAACATAAGACCCATTCTCATTCCTGCCTACTGTTTAATGCTGGGCTTTTCTTCTCTTTCTACATCTCCTTGAAAGATAAGCACTTTATCCCACCTCTGTTTGAGAATATGGGCTAGACAGAGAAAGAGCAAATTATGTACTCAGAAATCATTTTATGTTGAATTCATGTTATCAGGGAATGTCATGCAAAGAATTGATTGTACACTTTATGGTTAGGATGACATTGCAACTTCAATTTTATACTTAAAGCATTTGATGTGTAACTATATTATTATGTTGTCTGATATTTTAATTTTGTGTGTGCTTATCTCCTTCAAAGAAAATGAGCTCCTCAGAAGCAGGAGCAAGTCTTATTCAACTTTTTATCCCTGATAAAAATGGGGGAAAAGGAAATATAACATTTATATTCATCAAATATAAATAATAAGTACATGTCTCATTTAATGGCCACAAGTTTATAAGGAAAGACTTGGTATCTCTATTTTAAAGATGAGGAAAATAAGAATAAAGGATACATCTGTGAATTCAACCCCAAGCTGTCTGTGAATAAAAACTATATATGTAGAAAAATAGTTGTGACAGATATAAACTAACAATGTCCATTTACCTTCCATCTCACTGAATCTTCTGCCTCAAATACCTCAGGACACTGCTTGCTCTGAAACTAGTACTCAATAGATGATTGATGAGTTCTACATAAAAACATATTTGGTCATTTTTTTGTAAGAAAGTGAAGTTAATGGCACTTATACACCTAATCAAAGCAAGCATTCAATGTGATTGGACACCAAATTTATTCTCTAGTGGTAAGGCCAGAGTTAGCTATGGTCTGGGACCCCAGGCAGTCCCACTGAAGCTGCACAAAAGAGGTGCTTGTTGGTGCCAATCAGTCTCTCCCTGCTGCTCAATTAGGTTTTGATTTGTAATTTTCCACCCTCCAACACCATTTTACTCCCTGAATTGTAGTCAACACCATAGGGAAAATTAATGCCTGTGAAAAAATATTTGAGTAATGGGAAGTGAAGCTAACTGCAAACTGTTCCCTCTAATGAGAGTATTAATTTTTTTTCTAAAAATAATATGGAATTGCTCTTTTGTAAAAAATGTCACTGCTAGTTGTGTGTGTGTGTGTGTGTGTGTGTGAGAGAGTGAGTGAGAAAGAGAGAGAGAGAGGAGAGAAAGAGGAGAGAGAGAGAGAGAGAGAGACTGATGACATGATATCTGAAAAAAATTTGCCAAATAATAGTGACTCTACTTTTCACTATTCTATAAAAGAAATATTTTTAAACTTTAGAGGAAAAATATTTATATAGATTGAAAAGGAAAAACTAAAAATGGGGAGGCAAACTTTCTCAAAGGCATGTCTGATACCCCAAGTCAGCCAGAGATAATCATGACATTAAACAAGCTAAAATAGGGTGAAAGTAATGAGATTTATAATAATAAAAGTTGCCTGCTGTTGAGCATAGATTCTGAAATCTAAGATCCATAATTAACTTGGAAATATTATCTTGTTTGAAAATCACAATATATATGTGATTTTGCTTCTGAAGAAATTGTGACTGAAATTGATAATCTCTGGTTTCATGGTCAGTAAGGAGCAGAGTCAGAGACAGGTTCAGTTTGAGTGCAGAATATGTGTCTCAGAGCCTAAGATACTGTGCTCGGTATGCAAAAGGAACACTGGGAGATGTGTTCTTACCTGAGCTCTTGGGCTCCTAGACTCCCAGAACCTCTCAGAACTGGACACACTTGATGCAGTGCTGAAATATTAGAACATCTCTCTTTGTTGGTTATCATATTAAAAATAAAATGTAAAGTTTTAATATTAAATGACTTTAATTACAAATGATTATCTTGGCAACATTATTTAGCATAAAAAATGGTACAAGATTAAAAGGATTTGCTGATTCAGCTAAACATGTTTCATCACTTTGCAAATTTAAAAAGTAATATATTAAAGAGAGTTTGTGAAATTAATAAAAATTCAATTAGCAGTGTCTATTTAAATTGTTAATTAAAATATTTGCCTTAAGTATATCAATCTTAACTTTTATGTATATGTATTATATAAAACTGCTTATAATGGAGTTACATACCAAAAATATTTACAATGTCAGAGGTATACCATCCAAAAAGTATAGACATTTTGTTGCCCTTATTAACATGAGGGCAAGTGTCACCGCCTTAGGGGTCTAAGTTTGTTAAGGATAAGTAAAGTGAGTGAGACAGGGTCTGCTCTGCAGTGGAGAGTCTTTGGGCAGCCACTCTTCATCCACTGCCAAATGTTACCTTGTGGCAGTGTGAATTGAGGGTTTCCTGATTAGACTTTTTAAGAGAGATTTTAGGAATCTAGAGTGTGTATGTAAGAATCTCGAAGTTCTTAATGTTGGCTTCTAATTCACTTTTTAAATATAATTCTCCATGTGATAAATATAACTAAACAACATGTGTGGGCTGTTCCTTGCCAGAGGGCAGACTAGGTCTAGATATCTATCCTAACACCCAGGAATAGATCTGGCACAGGGACTTGAACATTTTTTTTTTCTCTGCCTTATAAGTTGGTAAACCATTCTTTTTATAATCTTCAGCTCTGTTTCATTTTTTTTTGAAGATTATTTTTCAACTTATTTGTTCCTTTGCCAATGTCATTACTGAAAAGCAGGAATTAGCTGGTATGAGTGATCCTCGTGGTCATGATGATGGCAGTGAGTGATAGAATCATTCTTATTGATAGCATCCTTCTTAGTTTGAGGTGGAGTGTGGCAATGAAGAAACTGTGAAAGTCTTTGAAATATAACTTTGCTTTTCCTTGACACTCTTTTATTGATCCAAGGCATTTAATAATTCCTCTTTACTCTTAGATTTCAATGATGTGTTAGACATTTGCACCATTTTCATACTGCTTTTCACATGGAGCTCAGTATCGGCAATCTGTGGTCTTTGGTGGCTGCTCTATTTCTACTCTGTTCTCAAAATCTGTCTTTGGCACCAACCAGGGACAAAGAATGGGAGGGAAACGGATTAATGAAAGTTACTGAAACGGAAAAGAACAGGAAGCATGATAGCTCAGTCTATGAAAAGGAACCCTATAGAAGTATTTAAAAGGAATCAAATCCCACTTCAACATATAACTCATTTTCTTTCTACAAAGAGCATAGAGCTTGGAAGAACTCATTTGGGTTTCTCCACCTTCAGCAATTTTCTCTCTAGGCCTCAGTAGCATCATATTTTGAGGGAGAATTTGAACCCTATTGTGTGCAATTCACTGTGGGGTATGAGGATCAAACAAGATCCTATATATGATTGCACATTAATCATGATTTTATGCTGCACCTGCCCTAAGGGATCACTATTATTGCCAAGCCATCAAGGTACAATATTTCACATCAAAAAGGCTCTCTTAAGAACTCCATGATCTGGCTTGGATTTTGAAGCCATGGCACTAACTAGAGATTACAAAGAGCAAATTGGCATCAGAAATTTAGTTCACTATGGGTTGGGGAAGGAAGCAACTGAAGCTCTGCTGAGCTGAATGAGTAGCTTCCTACAGGGCCAGCTCTGGATGTCTTCCCAGAAATGCTGTAGACTCTCTGTGTCATTGTGTTTCCCCCAGGGGGATGTCTGTCTATGTGTCTGTTTCCCTCAGTACACTTTGAAGTGCTCAGGGAAGAGGTCATGTTTGGTTATTTATGTTTTCACAGAAGGTGGAAAAAAATGAAGAAACAACATTGCATGGTAGAAGAGCAGAGGGTTTGGCAATAAACAGATCTAGATTTGAATCCCAGCTCTATCACATTCTGTCCTATAGCACTGGGAAAGTGATAGATGTTATTCATTTCCTAATCTATAAAATAGGGAAAGTTGTGCTTCTCAGTATTGTCTGGAGATCAAAACAGTACTTAAAAGGCATTTAAAAGTGTTCCTTCTTTTATTCATTTATAATTTCAGCATCTAGCAAAGACCCTGTGCACATGTCAAATGATAAATGCCTATAGGTACAAAAGAAAAAAATCTATATTCACTACTTTTAAATATGTCTAGAAATTTGGCATTGCTACTCTTTAAACTGATGGTGAAATTATTTGTGATGTGTGCTGCTATATATTTGATCAACAAGAAAACCTTAGGAAAATTGCTTTTCTGAATGGGCCTCGATTTTCCTACACGAACAGGGATGGTAATTGGGCTCTGAGTTTGCAAATGAGAGCATAAGTTTAATGAAATCATGTTTTATGTGTCCTGACAGTGTTGGTCTAAATGGTTTTTGCAAACAAAAACTAATAACAAGACCAACCTCACAGCGAGACCTAACCAGTGAACCTTCAAATGAGTGAGGTGCTGGTTTTTTCTGGATTGCAAACTGGCATGGTGACATTTCCCAGAGCTGCAAAATAGCTGCTCCCCTTGGGCAGAACATGTACTCTTACTAGTTTACCAACATCTGGACTGCATCATTCATTTAGGTTGCCTGCTGGGAACCTGTCATCTCTGGAGTATATGACCTTGAATATGAAGCATGCAAAAATTCTCTTCCTCCATTCCACTGTGATTCAATGATTTCTAAGCATGAGGAATTTAGACATTTTTGGTCATCACCAGCATTACAAGGAGCTATTGGTTGTTCCCTTCTTCTGAAGGGAGAGTCAACAGATTATCTTAGCCAATGACTTAGTCTTTAATTCATTTCTGAATGATTCTCACCTCCTATAATTTAACCTCTAAGAAGTCTGTCTTCTCTGGATACCTAGGTTGCTCTTCTCAGTGGGTATTTCATTTTATTGACCAATAAATGACATGATGCCTTTGACTCCACTTATAGTTACTTGGTTCTAGCTTCAAATTTCTAAGTCTTAGCTCTGTTGATTATGGGGCCAGCTCCAGGTCTGGATTCTTTCTGAGCAGCATCCCTACTTCAAAGACATTGTCAAACCAGGTATATCCAAGATGATGCAGAACAGTATAAATACTCTTAGAAGCTTAAATCCTGGTGGTACTGTTAAGAGTGTTCTGGAATTTTCTTTTCTGAATTTCTTCTCCAATTCACTTTTATTTGCCCCCCTTCAAAAACACAAGTTGCAAAACTTTGTGACTTTGACATATAAAGGCTTTTATTTTTTTCCAAAATAACTTTTTCATTATGATGGTTACTTGACTACTGCTACATAACATGAAAGGATTTTTCTCTGGGTGTAGTCCAATGTGACAGAAATATGGTAAAGTTTTCTAAAGAACGAATGTAAATTCTTCATTTTTCATTGGGGGCTGAAGCCTCTCTGTTTTATTTGGAGGTAAATTATCTTATTTATCATGTCTGCATAAATACCTCCACTATGAATAATGCAGGATATTGGAATACTCAAAGTAAAAAATGTGGACCTGTCCTTAAAGGGATAGGTTTAACATCTTGGAAGAATAAATTATAAAGCAACTCGTGTTCCTCGTTTTAAGCAGGAAAATAAAATATCATTTAGAATACCCTCACTACTACTTTAACCCAGAATTCCCAACCCATAAAGAAGAATAGAGAAATTTAGGATTAACTATAATGACTTAAGGGGAAAAGTAAACCCTAGCTCCTTTCTTTGCTGGTCATCATTAGGCATGTGGTTTGATGGCAGTGACAGTATGACCTATTGAGGGAGCATAACCAGTGAAGTTTTGAAATCAGAAAAAGACTGGTTTAAAATGAACCATAACATGCAATAGTTACATTGCTATATAGAAATTACTTTATCCTCTGTGTCTTGCTATTTTTATGTGTAAAACAGGAATAAGAATCTGTTGTTTGAATTCATCCTATCCAGAAGTAATAGAAAATTCAAGTAATTGTGACAAATGATAAAGTCCTTAATTATCTCTATCTGGCAATATGAAGCTCCAGGGTTATTTCAGCAGCTCCAGGGTATCAAAAGGCTAGTTTTGTGTATCTGTGATTTTATTGTTTTGTATCCCTTGGTCCCAGGATGTTGCTACCTCCACTCATCACGTCCTTCATTCAGCTGGCAAAACAGAGTGAACATTAGGAATTCTGTTATTTCACCATGAAAGCTGTAACCACGACTGTTGCCACCCCAGCACCCTTACTTCTCATTAGTCAAAATGTGGTCACAAGCCCATATCTAGACAAATCAGTCAGAAAAGAAATTGGGATATTATTATTACTGTTAACCTGGAATTCTCAAAGTATTATCCCCAGGATAATAGCTTGTTATAATGCCAGCTTCTGCGCTTATCCAAAGAATTTCTGATTCAGTATGTTGGGTGGGACTTGATCATTTTTGCTTATGTTTCCTGCTGACATTAATGCTGTTAGTTTGATGACCAGACTTAGAGAGCTACTAGTTTAAACTAAGAGTAATTCAAACCCTGGAGCAGGGAGATGGGCCTTTTTTTTTTTTTTTCCTGAGATTAAGGATCACTACTCTTTAGGATAACAAGGCAAAATTCTTCTACCAGAAAGAAATAGAAGCTGGTGTATTAGTTGGGATATAGAAAGGGGGTGAAAACTGAACTGCACAGTTGGATGCCTCAGAGCTGGAGGGTAAAGAATGGGTATCTGCTGCAGTGCCGCCAGCTAAAACTGAAAGTCATCTTCCTAGCCTTCCCTTACAAGGGGCAAGCCTTGAAATAGACACTGGAATTCCAATTCAGAGAGGAAGCTCTGATGTCTTTTAAATTTTTGCCTTACTCATAATAATGGATGCAGACACCAAGAATGTTGACTTGACACCAAGAGGAATATAAAGATATGAAACATGCCCTTCCCATTCCAAAGAGAAAGCCATATACTGTTTAAGTAGCATTTTTTGGGGTTTGCTAATGTTTCTATCTCACAATGTGCTATAGAAGTAACATAAAGGAGGTCTAATGAAAATCTGCTGTTATTACCTCCCCCAAATATCTTTCCCATTCTTGTGATGGCATTCCAATATTTCTTGGGGAACAATGTTAGCCTAGGACATCTGGAAAGTACAACATGAAGAGATTCAGGCTAATAATGGAGCTAATACAGAGATGGGCATGGTGAAATACAGAGGAAATCTAAATCCTGAGTAATAGGGATTCTGTGGGCTTTTCAACATTTATAAGCCAGTGTTCCCGAGGCAAGAGAGTTAAGCAAGGTTAAGATGTCGCTTGGAGGAAAAGTGCCAAAAGGTGCTTTAGCACCTACTTACCACTCAATTAATCAAATTGGTTACTTTCCAGTATTGAGGGAAGGACACTATCGTTTATTCTATCTAGTATTATTCAATGAGTTATGAGATTTTCTAGAAATCATGCACTGTTTCTGGATAGTGCACCATTGAATATGGCAGCATATAGTGTTTTTCTCCATCTGTAGAGCAAGGAGTATTGTCTCCATTCTATTTAGCTGTCCATACCTCTGCTTTGGGTAGTTTCATCAAATTCTTACTGATTAGTCTCTACTGAATACTTGAATAGTAGTCTTTGCAGGAATTCAGAGTTCACTTTCTGTGTAACTCTCTCTTTTCCCATACTCTGCCCAGAAAATCCTAGCTTTCTTGTTCTTTCCAACCTGTCAGCTTTGAATCATTAAATGAGGTTGCTCCTCTTTGTTTCTCCATCCCTGCACCATGGGCTCGACTTCTCTCTGGGTAGACACTCTGGGCAATGAGGCATTTTTCTGATTTGTTTCATAATTTTCAGGACTGACTCCCCTTTGTTGCTGAATCTACAGTAACTAGAAACCTTTATTTTATATGTATGATTTAAAATGTGTTCTTGTTTCTTTCAGGTAGGATGGTAAAATCCAGTCCAACTTGGTTGGTAGAAGTTAATTCATTATTGACATGTTTCTATTTTCTTTAAATTCTTGAACACACGTTCACTAGTGTAAGTCTTGTCTTTTTTACCATGTGGATTAGAGCGGGATTGGTTTCATCATCATCGTTTTTGCTTTAGTATGAGCCATGTTTTCCTATTCCTTTATATATCTAGTAATTTTTATTGCATATTGGACAATCCTCTGAAGTGCTTATTTTTTCATTATAGTAGGCACTTAACATGGCTAGATTAAAACTGTAAATCCCACCTACTCTGTAGTACCATTGGCTGAAATCTCTGCTCAATGCTTTCACCTGGAAATCTTTTAATAACAATGAGTTATGTCACTTTTAGACATGAATGAAGCTTAGCTATAGGTAAGAATAAAAGAAAAACTCCTTCTTCCTATGAAATGTATAGAAGGCTGTATGGTATAATGGTTAATATGAATTTGGAAGTCAAATGGAATTTAGTTTAAATGCCCACTCTAACACTGTTCACCTATTTTGCTACATGCATATTATTAAAAAAACTAAGCCTCCATTTTCTAATAAAGTAGTAGTGTTTAAAATAAAGATCAAATAAATTAGTAAATGTGAAGTATTTATCAGAGGATCTTATACATAGTAAATTATTAACAATTGGAAGTTCAGAAATTCTTTGTATTTGGTGGAGAGAAAAAGTATAGCAAGAAACATGAAATATTCTAAAACAAAATGGTGTCTGAGTTAAATAGGGCAGCAGAACTGTTAAATACTATAGGAACTCAGAAAAAAGAAAGTGGACTTCTTGGTAGAAATAAATTTTATGATGTGATTTTAAATAAATTTTAAAAACCCAAGTATTTTCAGGAGGGGAAGCACAAAATGAAATTGGGTATGGAATTTATATGTACTAATGCACCACTCTATAGAGTGAAAAGGTTTTTTGCTGAAGAAGTTTGATAAGTAAAAGGAAAATAGTACTGAAAGTGGGGTCAGTTATTTATGCTTTGAATGCCTTGTATGAGCTTTTTACATTGAGGATAATTTGTAATTACTAGATAAACAGTATATAACAAAAAATCACAGAATCAAAAAAAAATTCAGGCTTAGAATAAATATGAGCTAATGTAATGTTTCAAAAATCTTCATTGTTCATAGGTTTCTACAACAAAAATATATAGTTGTTCATAGTTACCAGGGAAAACTAGCTGGAGATTCACTTTATATGATTCAGAGAACCTCCATAGAAATTTGGTGTTCTGTAGAGTTAGTAGCTAGAAAACACTGATTTGGTTTAATTTTTGCTTCCCATATAAATGAAAGAATTAATTCATTGAATTTTAAAGTGACCTACCTACACTGAAATAGCTATTGAGTGCCAGAACAGCTAGTATATTTTAATTAAATCTCTCTAAGTGATTAATCTTGGGAAGATTAGTTTGCTATTGCTATGGGCTGGAGAAGAAAGTGACAGAAAGACCAGCCAAGAACTGCTACTGCATATTTAGGTCTGAGAATAAGGCACCAAAGCATGTTTTTTGGCAGCAGATGAAGGCAAAGCAGATTTTTAAAATTATGTCAAAGGAAGAATTTCCAGTGTATTTTTCCTCCCACCTTCTGTCATTTCCTCACTCTTCCCCTTAATTCAGCAAATGTTCATTAGTACTCATGAAGTTCCTGGTGCTGTTATATTCTCATGTGACATCATAGGACTTGCAAAGTAGTAAAGGATAAAACAGAAAATAGACAGGATATGCATGTAAATATAAGCTTGTCATATCGTATTAAGTATAAAGGAGAAAAGTATGGCAAGATCTTCTCAGATGTGATATTTAGATTTTGATGAGTAGGAGATGGTTATAATCTTATAGTAGTAGCAAACATCTCAGTAAAGAGCTGAGATGTTTGAGTGTGTTTAAGCCATGGAGATAACTGAGAAAACGTTTTAGGCAGAAGGAACAGCATATGCAAAGGCTAGAGTGTGTTTCATTTGCTTGAAGAATACCTAGGAGGCCAATGTGACTGTCCTGGTTAAGGAAAAAAGAAGAGTCCTAGATGAATTCAAATGGTTAAGAGAAGGAAAATCATGTAAAGCTTTGGAAGTCATTAGAGGAACTTTAATATACATTTCATTGTTTATGGGGGATAAGCCTGACGGAATGCTGGGAGAAAATGAGTTTGCTACATAGAAGTACACATGGTGTTTTGGTTCAAACATGATTTGTTCCTACCAAACAGGAGTTGAGGCTTGGTGCTTGTTTTAACAGTCTTGAGAGGTATTTAGGTCAGAAGGGCTCTATGTGGCCTCATGAAGGGGGAATAATGTAGTTCCTGAGAGAACTGGTTAGTTATTGTGACCGTGGGTTCTTATGTAAGAAGCCTGGAACCTTCCTTTTTCTCTCTTGCCATGTGACCTCTTACATGTGCCAGCTTCCTCTTCTGTTTTTGTCATACCTGGAGTAGAACATGGCCCTCACTAGAAGCCAAGCAGATATCATCACTATGCTTTTAAATATCCAAAGCTGTAATCTAAATAAGGATCGTATCTTTATAATATCAACCTCAGGTATTTTATTATAGCCACAGAGTGAACTGAGACATACAATTTGTTAAACTTTGGGCAAAAGGAGTTTGGGCTGAAGAAAACTTTCAGATGAGCTAATCTATAGGCAATGATAAAAAGTGACTATGGATTTGTGTTAGAGGTCTAATTAGAAGTGTAAGTCAGAAGGGATCCAGAATAAAGGGGAGGTGTTGAAATATAAATATACAGTCTCTGTATGGAAAAGGCTAGGAAATTTGTTTAGAAGATATACAGACAAAACAAACAAAAAAGACTTTGGAAATAAACCTAGAAGGACACAACCAGGCAGACCTGCAAAGCCAATAAGGAAACATATTCACAAAAGGCAGAGAGCCATATCAGCAATGCCATTGACACCATTATTAATAGCAGGTAGTTTTTAGTTTAATGAACCAAAAGTAGTTACTAATCAGGTTACAAAGAAGAAACAGTAATAATGATGTTACCACATATTTTGTGCAGCAAATGACTCACTTTTCAGAGTTTGTTCACATTTTATTGGAGCTTTGTTTGTGAGACAGACAAAACAGGTATTTTTTTTTTTAGTTGCAACCTGACTAATAAAGAAACTAAGGCACAAAAAGGTTACTTAAACTTTCTAGCACTCTTTCAGCTGGTTAGTAGAAGATGCAGGCATAAACTCAAAGCCTGGATACCCCGTCTTATAGAAGTTAAAGGTAGAAAGAAGTCTTAAGTGTGCTAAAGCACCATCCTGTAATTATTCATGGAAGGAATTGAAACTCAGAGACTTGGAGACTTGGAATGTCTTGGCATGGACACATAGCTTGTCCATGGTTAAGTAAAGGATATAAATGAAAAACAATACTTATAATCCTAATGAATGTCTGCTTGATTTAGTAGAGTAGCTTTACTTTCATTTTGTTCAATCCTGAAGGTAACATTATGAGCTAGGTAATATTTTCCTCTGAGAAGCAGGGAAATGGAAGCTCAAAAAACAATAGACAACTTTCTTAGAGTAGTTAGCTAGCAAATAAAGGAACCTAGATCTACACGCTTGTGTGTCTAACAAAGCATTGTCTGGTTTGCACGTTGTTGTCTTGACTCCCGACTCAACAGGAAGCTTGTTCTGCTCCTGCAGCTGCCTACACAGTCTGTGATTGGTGCTGAGGCTTTTGTTGTTGGCTTGTTTTTGATTTTAAAGGTTGCATCTGTATGAGTTCTAACCTGGACACAGTATTTTTCCTTAATTATGGAAAGAGTTTTGTTGTAACAGTCAGGAGATGCTTGCTGTAACAATAAAGCAGCCCCAAACTGTGTCATGGCTCAGTAACACAGAAATGGCCTGGTGCAATGTTGCACACCTATAATCCCAGTGACTCCAAAGGCTGAGGCAGGAGGATTGCAAGTTCAAAGCCTACCTCAGCAACTTAGCAAGAGCCTGTCTCAAAATAAAAATAAAAAAGTTTGGGGATGTGGTTCAGTGGCTAAGTGCCCCTGGGTTCAATTCTGAGTACAAACAAAACAAAACAAAACAGGAAAAAAAAAAGAAAAAGAAACAGATTTCTTTTTTCTTTTCCTTTCTTTTTCTTTTGTTTTTGATGGTACTGAAGATTGAACCCAGGGGTACTTACCCACTGAGATACATCACCAGCACTTTTTTATTTTTGAGACAGGATCTTACTAAGTTGCTGATACTGGATTTTAACTTTATCCTCCTGAGTAACCAAGCCTCCTGAGTAACCAAGATTATAGTCATACACCATTGTGCCTGGGAAGAAATATATTATTATTATTATTCCTCATTCATATAATTGTCCATGACAGTTTCATGTCTGTGGAAGTCCTATGTTTTACACAGTTGTTCAGGGAGCCAGGCAAAGGCTCTACCATTTTCAAAATGTGATTTCTAACGGTTCCCTAGATATTGGCCTCCCATGAGCAGGTGAAAATATCATGGAGGCTCCTACGGGGCATGTCATGAGTCATATTGGAATTCCATTACTTCTTGCCCTTTAACTACAGCTCAGGTACATGGCCTCACCTACGTGCAAATGGGGAAATGCCCAAGACATACCTTTGGAACCCCAAAGAAGAAGAGATGAGAGAGGTAGGCTTTTTCTACCACAGGTCTCTGTCCACTGATAACAATCCTGACCCTTGGTAAATATTAGATAACAACTGAATTTTGTGTTTGCTATATTTATAGCAATTTATGTTACTAATTCCATTTCCTCAAATTTATGTTATTTTGTTGGGGGATGGGGGAGAATTTAAATCTTTAGGGGTTATATAGTATAGATGTATAGCTGCTATAAATCTATACTATAGAACTATATATACTGAATATTTTACAATATTACAATTGTCTCAAAATCTAAGTGAATCCCTTGAAAGATTCAGAAATTATCTCTTAGTCTCAACAAGTTGTTTCCTGATATTTACATTGATATGTGTGAATTTGTAGAACCCACTCATTCTATTTTTGGCAGTAATATATATCCCAAAGTTATTATATAAAATGGAAGAAACATAATATGTTTGCTTTAAGTCTCTTTTTGTTTAACAATCTTATGAAATTTGATTTAAATATCTTCCAAATACAGTTCAGAAAGTTAAGACTTAAGATATCAAAACAATCTATTAGAGTATTGGTGAACAAGAATTTAAGTTTTGTTTCTCTGCAAAGTATGTGTTCTTTTTTTAAAAAAAAAAACAAACTTGGGCTGGGGATGTGGCTCAAGCGGTAGTGCGTTCGCCTGGCATGCGTGCGGCCTGGGTTCGATCCTCAGCACCACATACAAACAGAGATGTTGTGTCTGCCGAAAACTAAAAAATAAATGTTAAAACTCTCTCTCTCTCTCTCTCACTCTCTCTTTAAAAAAATAAATAATAGTGGTATTAAAAAAATAAAAATTTAAAAAATTTAAAAAACAAACTTTTTTTAGTTGCAGATGGACACAATACCTTTATTTATTTTTATGTGGTGTTGACAGTGAAACCCAGTGCCTCACACATGTCAAGTAGCACTCTACCACTGAAAGATAACCACAACCTGCAAAGTGTGTGTTCTTATTTATTAATTTATTTTATTGCTGTTGTCCCTGACAGACTCTCTGGAAGATGAAGACCTTGTCTTTTTATCTCTGAATAACAGGGTGTATTATAATGCTTAGAACATGGTGGGTGCTCAATGAACTTTTGTCCAAATGAATGAAAATACCAAAACTTTTGTCATCTCTGTATCTGATCCTTCATAAGATGTAATCCAACTGCAGATTGAGCCACTACTTTAAGCTTTAACCAATTAAAGTGAAACACAAAATCTTCTCTTTGAAAAAAAACTTTAAGAAAAAGACTATAAATTTTATAAATTTTCAAATAGAAATCCAATACAGAGAAGATTAGATGAAGGAAGAGATTCATTCATTCAAGAATATTTTTATTCAAGTATTTGTGTATAAATGCCTTCCATAGAAAATTCAGTATACATTTCTAATAAGAATAAACATATTCCTTAGTACACATATTATGAACAACCTTACATATTTATCTATTTCTAATCCTAAGCATAAAACTCATGGTACAGGTAGTACTGTTCCCTGAGGGCAACTATAACTGTCCCTTTGTTACCTATTGTGCCTCCTTTTTTTTTTTTAAAGAGAGAGAGAGAAAGGGAGAGAGAGAAAATTTTTATTTATTTTTTTAAGCTTTCGGTGGACACAACATCTTTGTTTTTGTATGTGGTGCTGAGGATCGAACCCAGGCCACACGCATGCAAGGTGAGTGCGCTACCGCTTGAACCACATCCCCAGCCCTATTGTGCCTCCTTAAAATCTCTGAAAATTAGAGGTAGATGCAACATATTAAATAGAAACCACATGATGCCTCTTAGAAGTAAATAACCTAAGTATAACCCCATTATATTTAGTTTTATGAATTGACATTGTATTCTTATAATTTGTATACAGCAGGGAATCTTGCATTATTTTGAATTTCTGTTGCAGCACTTGATCACTATTCTTTTCATCCATCACATTATTCATTCAGTTTATTCATTCATTCTATTCTACAACCTTTTATTAAGCCTCTTCCATTGCACGCCACTGACTTGCTATCACAAGAAATGTAAACCTGAAAGATATGTCACTTTTGTTCATGGAAAACTTGCATTTGAATAATGGAAACAAAAAAAGAAATATCTGTGATAAACTTAGATATGTGCTAAGATATATGTGTATAGAAGTACCAAGTCACTAGAGAAGGGAGGGTTGGAAAGGGAGATACTGGTTGAGGTTTGAAGGATGAATAATGTATACCTCTTTTCCTTGATTGTGAACTCCTGGATTTCAGCAATCACGACGTATTCATCTTTGCAAACACCACATCATAAAAATAATCCTTACATATATATTTAGCTCAAAAATATTTAGAAAATTAAATACATGCATTGTCTTTATATCCTTTCTTGATTCACTGATAAAGTGATATAACAAAAGAGTCCCAAATGCAGGCTCAGATTCAGGGTTTTACTCCACTTTTCATCATGGTGCAGCTATGTGTCCTGGGCAATAATGTTTGTTATTGTGTAGTTGGCGCTTGGCGATAGGATACAAAAATGAACACTACCAGTTGCAATCTCAAGAATCCCCCAGCATCTTTTGTTTCCTCTATTATGTTTCTAGGTCAATGCTGAGTTAAATTGAAATTTAAACAAAAATCTTAGGCTTGGCATAGGAAGAAAAAGGATTTTTTTGTTTGTTTCTTTTTTTCTTTCTTTTGGGATGGCTGACACATGATGATGGTCAGCCAAGTTCATTGTGATTTTCCAGAATTCCTTGGGCAAGAGAGGCGAATTCCATAGTGAACTCACAGGGACCTCATTCCCAGAGCATCTGTCTTGTTTGTTTGCCAGTATCAAATGGTGACTGGGAAAACAAATCTCTAAGGATAAAGGCAGCCACAACCCAGCTTGGGGAGAAACCATCATTTAAAATTTGTGAATTCCCCAGTGTGTGGCTGGAAAACCTCCAAGTGTTTTCCATACTTAGGTCTGTGGTAGTTTCATTTAATACTGTTGTGACTACATAGAAGAAAGAGCCAGTTTTATGAACATGGCGAATGCCTACCATATGCAGTTTGGTTGTATCTAAAATGAATTTTCTGCTCTTAATTTCAAATCTTTCACAGAGAACATAAATGTGCAGCCTTGTTATCAGGTGCCAGTATGTGATGAGCCCTGATTATTCCCAGTAAGTTCCCAGAATCTGTTGTGGAAAGTGTAGCTTTCAAGCCAAGGACATCTTCACTACTTTTGTCATTTCCAATGTAATCCAGAGATGTACTTGTGTCTCTGGGGAAGTTGTAGATGCAAAATTGTCTGATTGTCTTCTCTGGCTACAAAAGTCTCCTGTCCAATACAATTACTTCAGCCCTTCCAGATCATGAAAACTCATTAATCTCATCATTTAATCTCATCATTTAATTTTTTGGGGGGCAGGTGGCAGGGCTTGAACTCAGGGGCACTCAGCCACTGAGCCACATCTCCAGCCTTATTTTGTGTTTTATTTAGGGACAGGGTCTAAACTCAGTGGAGTTGCTTAGCACGTCACTTTTGCTAAGGCTGGTGGCATTGGACTCACCATCCCCTTGCCCCAGCTTCTGGAGCTGCTGTGGTGTGCACCACCACACCCAGTATCATCATTTAATTTGGGTAAACAAATATCTATGAATTGAGAACATATTTACACATCATTCATCATGTCTGCTCTTTCTAAAAACTTCTCATTAAACTTAGGATGGAATTACATGTAAAATGATCAGATATTTTATGCTGCAAACTGGGTTGTTTTAGCAGTGGTGGGCAGTTTAATAAAACCTAGGATTTTCCTAGGCAAGTCAGGTCAGATGATTGCTTTTGCTATTTGAGATGCATTTTCTTTTGTATCTCCTGGTTTCGCAAACACTAACCATATAATTAGGTGATTGATACCTACAATGCTGTTGGCAGTCTAAATATGATGGGTCTATGGGGATCATGAAAACTTTTCTGAGAACAAATATGTCGAATTTGTTACTGTTTCATGTTACTTGCATCCTAACAGAGACGTCATCTCTGAAAATCAGTCTTCTGCTTATGTTTGTATCTCTCATTTCCTTATATTCAAAAGGCACTGAGATGACGGTGACACAGGTTAAGCCCTTTTTCTCTCTGAGCTACAGCCCCCAGTCACATTGTACTTCCATTTTCAAAAATTTTAGCCATCTATATTGTGTTTCAGAAAACCCATGCCTGTAAAATTTAAGAAATGACAATCTAAATAACTGTTGAGAATTCATTTTCTGAGGACTCATATTAAATGCACACATAATCTGACTGCAATATATGAAAGTGCCATAGAAACACTGGGTGGGTCCTGATGGCTTTTAGAAGATTGAGGGATGCTGTGTATGAAAAGACTATGGAAACTGAACCCCATAGAGGAAGAAGATGGCAGTTTGGGGGTTAAAGGAAAAACTGGAGTAGTCCAGTTTAAGGAAACCTGCTTTTCCTGTCTGAGCTAGGATATCATGAGATGAGAGTGCAAGTTTTCAAACTAAATTCACAGCTCAGTGCACAACTCAGTACATGTCAGAGCAATAGGCCTCTGGTAACTAATTGCCCCTGAGCTGATAACTAAAGCAGGAACCTGCTGAAAGAGATCCCAGGGTGCCTTTTATTAATTATGTGTTATATTCCAATGTTAATTAAATTTCTGTTCAGATATGCCGTAGTTGAGATATTTCCAAGAGAAATAGGAGAAGATTCCTAGCCAGCAATGGCTATATTCCAAGAAATAATTACATGGAAAAATTCTGGAAGAATGAACTTACCCTGCTATAACAATCAGTAACTCTTCTTTCTTCAATGGAGTCAACCAAGTTCAGCCCAGAGGCAAGTCTTTGGGCTAGAAAATCTATGTGTGATCCATGTATTTGCTGTTTCTAAAGAACCAGATCAGAGAGAGAGAGAAAAAAAAGCTCTGGAGACTTCTTTTCATGAGAAATAACTGAAGAATGGAGACCTTTGATTGACTAGCATAGTCAATCAGCAGTTTTAAATAAATTAGAACTATAGTTCCCAAACTGTGTTTCAAAGAACACTAGTTTCTTAAGATGTCAAAGTTATCCCCAATAAAAACTATCTACTAGCCAAGGAAATCTGATAATAAACCCTCCATGTTATCATTCTTTTTTTTCAAAGCTTTGCAGATTATATATATCATATATATTATACTTTTTCATAAGTATCTTTCAAAGACCACAAGGTAATATCTGAAATTACTAATTTAGAAATGCTGAATCCAAGAAAAATCAGACACACCAATTTTATAATGGTGCCAAGTGTTCTGAATTTAGATTTTGGTTGTCTAGATGCCAACATAGCATTTGTAGTAAGGAGTGTCTTCGTGACCATAAGGTGTCATTCATTGTCCAAAGCATGAGAAAGCATCTATGAATGAAGCTTTCAAATTTTTTTTTGTGTGTGTATATGATTCTAGAAATAATGGGATTTGGTTTTTCCTGTAACTTTCATTTCAGGTGACTAAACAATTACAGTTGATATGTTGACATGAGCATGTTTGGGGTATTTACTAAAAGGTTAGTGTCAAAAGACATTAATGCCCTGGTGGGCTTGTGTTTTTCTCTGAGGCAGATATTGATGAATGTACAGAGGGGATCATTGAGTGCCACAACCATTCCCGCTGCGTTAACCTGCCAGGGTGGTACCACTGTGAGTGCAGAAGCGGTTTTCATGACGATGGGACCTATTCACTGTCCGGGGAGTCCTGTATTGGTAAGCACTCAGTCATACCCTCCATCCACCTGGACTTTTGTATGCGAGGCAGCCTGCTTTGGTACTGTGTTGGGTTGGTTCTCAGTGTTAAAACATGACTATTTACTGATGATTAAATTCATCTATTTTCAAATTTCCTCCCTCAACAATTTAGAGATTAGAGCAGGGATTATGTATGCATTGTGTGGTGTTAGAATTTTTTATATAGAAATTGGGGCAGTTGGTAGAACAAAACCTGGGTATGCTATGGGTGTTTAGTTCTGTCTATGGAAAACTAGGAAGACTTTCTAAAATTTTTGACAGTTTGAGAGGCAGCTGTGGAGAAGAGGAGATAGTGCTACAGTTAGATTTAGAAAATTTAGTGTAAATCCTAGTTCTTGTACTTCCAAAGGCTCTATAATCTCTGATACTTCATCTGTGCATGTATGGAAATGGGGATAATAATATACATATGTTAGGATTAAATGGAATATGATGTATTTAAAAATTGCAAGCTTTGAACCAATGCACATACACAGTATAGTTGCATTAACCTTATTATTGTTACTATTACCACCACCACCATCGCCTGCAAAGCCACCTCTAATTGCCATTTGCTTGTAGTTCTTTTCAATGCTAAACACAGGAGGTTAACAGATGGAGTTCTTCACCTTCAAGACCTTACAACTTTGATGTAATCCAAACAAGTGATTAGAAATCTAACTGTTTCCATGAGAACCTTAGCCAATCCAGGTCTTTCATGTCATGTGGGCTCAGCTGAATTCTTAAATGGACAGACCTGGAGGACAATCATTCTGACTGTGGGTCCCCAAAGTTCAGGCTGATGAATTAGAAAGTGGGAATCTAATTGTGAAAATTTATTGTCTCTGCTCATTGCATATCTTTTTTCCCTCTAAAAGCCACTGCTCAAATCCAGTCAGTATTTTTCTACCCTATGCCTGGTGTTGTCTTAAAGTGAAGATGAATTAAGGAACACTGGGCATATGGCATGAATTGTCGCCCCACAGTCTTAACACAACTAGTGAGAGGCATGTAGTGATGTAATATAGTAGTTGAGAGCATAGACCCTTGGGCCAGACTTCTTCAGTCAAACCCCAGCCTTGCCATTTGGGGGGGAAATAGGGGTTACTAGAGATTGAATTCAGAGGCGCTTGACCACTGAACCACATCCCCAGCCCTATTTTGTATTTTATTTAGTGACAGGGTTTCACTGTTACTTAGTGCCTCGCTTTTGCTGAGGCTGGCTTTGAACTCACAAACCTCCTGCCTGAACCTCCAAACCACTGGAATTATAGATGTGCACCACCATACCCAGCCAGCTCTGCCATTTTTAAGCAGGTTACCTTAAGCAAGTTTTTTTTCTAATATATACCTCAACTATCTTTAAACTAATGTTTACATCTAATTAATATAGAATTGTGATAATTAATTGAATTCATTCCTGTTCAATATTCAGTAAACGTTAGCTATGATCTTAACTGTCCCTGCATATTTGACATTCTGCTCTATACTCCGTCCATATCTATATTATTATGGACATAATGATTTATAACTTCATGGGGAGGTTTGCATTTATCCAGGGTCTTCAACACAGTCCTTTTATGTACTTCCAGGTATTTCTGAATAGGTGCAGCTCATAAAAATAGATGTCATGTGAGTAGAAAGAGATCAAATGGCTGTCATCGAGGAGTGGAAAGAGATTATTAATATATATGATACTTTGAGGATGAAAGTAAAATTTTAATTTTTACAAATTATATTTGACATCACTGAGAGGAGAGATCTTTAGATTTTTAGGGCATAGAACCTTAGAGATCACCTACTTAAACCAGCTCTATAACTGCTTGGACCTGCCGTGGTGCTGTGCCCTTCTGTGCCCTTACACATTGGTCCTCTCTTCTGGGATGGAACATGATTCTTTTCTTATGAATTTCTGTTTTTTTTCTCTAGATTCAGCTCATTTTTCACCAAGTCCCCATGAAGTATTCTTTGATATATATATATATATATATATATATATATATATATATATATCAAAGATATATATATATATATATATCTTCATATGAGTTATCATCACTCCTCAATTCTGTTAACTCTAGACTTTTTACCCTGATGTCGGGGTTTCAGTGGTCTCAAGCATTGTAATACAGTACAATTTTCTTTGCTTTCTGACTTGACCTTGAGCTGGAAATGTGCTTGATTTGTCTGTCTCTCCAGTGAGATATTTGGCACTTGTTGTTCAATAAATCAGAACAATGTAATACATCATATATCTCAGAATGGATGATCCCTTGCTCCTAACCATGCAGCTGGTTTGAGACAAGATTAGAAGCAAACCTTGGTCAAAAAGTCTATATAACAGATGCCAGGGACAGTCCCAGGTATGCCAATTGTGGTGATGTCGTTATGATGGTGTCCTATCATTCTCATAAGTGTCCCAGTTAGGATGACAGACATTATTGTAATCATACCCAACTCCCATCCCACCAATGCTGGTTTCTCTTTGCAATGCTGAGTGGCACGTGTGTGTGTGTGTGTGTGTGTACACACACGTATGTGTAACTGTGTCTGTGTGAAGTTTCTGCATTCTTTGAGGAGGAACCTGCATCATCCATGTATTGATCCCTAACTCTAGGAAAATCTTATAAAACTGCACATCTGGGTGAGAAAATAGAGTTGTTTTGATTAGTGGCATTTCAATTTGGATTATTATTAATTTGAATTCCTTTCATGTTCATGCTTTTGTAAGTGAACTTCATAAAGACAGAAATCTGATTATCACTCAGTGTTTCTTTGGTGTTTGAGAACACTATGTTGGTTCAGAAAATTTCCTGGACCAATAGATATGCAAATCAGATTATGCTGTTTTCCTACTATGATCACCTAATAATGCCTTCTCATTGAATGTCAAAACAAATTTCTAATTTTATATGGCCTTGAAGCTTTAGGTGATATTGTCACCTGTTTCTTGGATTCATCTCTGTATGCTAGCCTTTTTGACTGTCATGCTTGCAACATGACAATGAGCTTCTCCCAGATTTGGGGACTTTGCTTGTGCTGTTCTTTCTTGAGCACTCAACACCTGTCTTATGTGATGGCTTTACCCATTATTTACATCTCATATCAACTGTTACTTTATTACAATTTCATTGTAATATATTCTAAGCATTTTTAATTTTCAAATTTGCTGTGCATGAAAATGTGTCTACTTTTTTCTTTTGATATGTATACAAGTTCTTTGGGGACAGAGACCTTATCTGTCATTTCCCAGAACACTTCTAGTGGTTAGAATAATGTAGACAAATAATAGATATTCCATGCAGCTATATCAAATTATTGAAGGAACATACATTCAAGACCCTATCAAGCCAGATTTATTTTCTGTTTGGCTTGACATAGTCCTTAAAATTGTGGTGCATGACACAAGTTGTTACATATCACAAAGCCATAGGAGTCTTTTATTTCAGAAAAAAAATCAATCATCATTCCTGCACTGCATTCAACCTCTGGGAATTTACATATAAGAAACTTAAGATGTGTGTTCTTGTTAGATGTGTGAGCTGAAATATACTGAATCTTAATAATACAGTGTTGTGGCACTGAAAATTAGCACATCAGAATGGGTTGTAAATAACATTGACTATTAACATTTAACTTACATTTAAGAGAAATAGAAACAACTGAAGTAACTTTAAATAAGAAGAGTGATTTTGCATCATGTATTCAGATATTCTTTATACCCAGAAAATGGCAGGATGCCACGTTAGATTGTAAAAATGTGGCCATTCAAGCTTTTAGAACAGTCTTGTGTCACTCCATGCCATTAATTATGGCTTAGATCTGAGATATCCCCTGAAAACTCAAGTATGAGACATTGAAAGAAGGTTCAGAGGTGAGATGATGGGGTTATGAAATCCTCAACCCAATCAGTGAATTAATCCCCTGAGAGGGATAAACTGGTTACCTGTTGCCAAGTAAGATGTGGCTGGAGGAGATGGGTCATTGTGGAGTGTGCCTCTGGGGTATATATTTTGTGCTTATTGAGCAGAGCTCTCTCCTTCTTTCTCTCTCTGCTTCCTGGTATGTCTTGAGCTGCTTCTCTCTACCACATTCTTCTGCCATGAAGTCCTACTTCATCCCAATCCCTGAGGAATGGAGTTGGCCATCGATGGACTGAGACCTCTGAAACCATGAGCCCCCAAATAAAACTTTCCTTCTCTAAAATTGTTCTTACTGAGTCTTTTGGCCACAGTAATGAAAAAGCTGACTAGAACGCCATTTTTTTTTTGTTGTTGTTCAGAGGAGGATAATAGCACCCGTCCTATTGATTTCACCGTTTACTGTAAGCATTGAATATCATTGACATCAATAAGAACAAAACTCATGCAAGATTTATTGGGTTATGAGGAAAACTGTTTAACATTTGCTTCTTTCTCCTGAAGTAGATTATATGATTGAAGAAATGACTGGTCCCAGGTGTTGTAGAAACAAACAAGATGAACAATACTGAGAAGTTTGTCAGATAAAATCTCTCTGTGTGTATTTGTGTGAGTGTATGTGTCTGTTTCATTTGCTTGTGTATTTATAATGTAAGAAGAGGGGAGCACCCCAAAATTTGCAGATTAATATTTGTAGAAGAAGGGGACGGTGGTCTGTCGTTACACCTTGTGTTTTGAGGCAGTCGTGGAAGTTGGTGATACTTGGTTTTGGTATGGAAGTTGGGAGGCATTAATTTTTTTTTTATCTAGACATATAGTGATCAGGATCAGTTAGAAATGAGGAGAACTAATACCTGAGCAAAGCCTGTGTAGAGAACATTATTTTACGTATTTTGAAAATAAGATTCTGACATCTCTTATATCAGTCTGTCTCCATGATCTTGGTGTCCTGCATATGAAACTTTACTTCCTCTTTCCATTCAATAGAAACAGAAACATATAAAGCAACCTTTAAAATAAGAAAAGTGATTTTGATTCATGTATTCAGATATGCTTTCGTATTCATCCTTTGTGGATGCTTCAGCCAATTCAAGTATTTAGTCTGCTCTCCGCAAATGCTGCGCTGTTTTCCTGCTCTTCCTTTGCTTCTATGCTTCTTCCTGATTATCCTTACAAGCCTCAAAAATTTGCTTGTCAAAATCATGATGAAGTTCTACTTCCTGATCCAGCGATTCTCAAAGCTGTTTAACAATAGATCCCAGGTAGCTTTTTAAAAATACCTGTGATGGTGCCTTCATACCTGGGCAGATTCAGATTCATTTGATTTGGTGTGGGACTTACACTGAGGTCATTTTTTAAAATACTAAGTGATTAGAAAGAATATTCAGTCAATGCGCAGAATCATTCTCATAGCTTTTATCTAAGAAATAATAACTTTTAAAAATCCTCCCTCTTTTATGTCCCCGCAGAAATTTATTTGACCCTCTTTTAGAGAATTTACCAGATCAGATTTGTATTCTTAATCATTTTGTATTCCTACAGTAGAGTTGAAGGTTTTTCACATCTGTTACAGATTTGTGTTGAGTTAAATAATATCGATCAAGCACATATTTAGTTATCAATCAGAATCTTCAGGGCTGGGATTGTGGCTCAGTGGTGGAGTGCTCGCCTAGCATGGGCACCACCCGGGTTTCATTCTCAGCACCACATAAAAATAAAGGCATTGTGTTGTGTCCATCTACAAAAAAGATTCTCTCTTTCTCTCTCTCTCTCTTAAAAAAAAAGAATCTTCAGATTCCAATAAAATACATTTTATTGATCAAGGTGCACTGGAGGAAGACACAGGCTTAGTTTCAAAGGACATAACATCTCTCAGCTTCCTATCATTGCCTTCCCCATAGGACATAGTTGGGTCAAGCATTTTCCCAGTCTGCTATCTATAGCAGACAGGTGAGCTGCTGCCACTGCTGTCCCCACATAGCAACAGATATTAAATTGTTTATGATGAACAGATATTAATATTATCAATTGTCATTTATTGTTAACTACTGTCATCATTAAAAGAGATAATAAATAATAATAACACAACTAGATAAGGTTCCACTGAAATTTCTTGGGAAGAAAATTATAACAGGTTGATATGTTAGGGTAATTAAAGTGGCATAAGGATTTAGTTTTTGTTTACACTACTCAGAACCTAGTTCTCATAAAAGTAGAGATAAGGGAGTAAAATCTGGAGATACTCCATCTCTACTATCGATGACAACTTACTAAAGCCTAGGGGTCTGTATACTGCACCAGTCATTAGGCCAGGCCCTGGGGAGTTGTGAAGGCTGAGCTTCATGACTTAGGGACACAGTTGAGTAACAATACAGTGTAATGGAGAAGTGTAAGTACATCAAGGCCTAAATTCAAATTTCAACTTGGAGCTGGGCGTGGTGGTGCATACTTGTTGCTGCAGTCTGGCTGGCAATGATTTTTTATTCCATTTTTGTTTCATTCAGTTTCGGTTTTGTTTTGCGTTATCTTATTGGGTTGCGTTATGTTTACAGTAGATTAGAAATTAGTAAAAAACAAACCGAAAGAGTGTTAAGTAAATTGTTAGAGGTTCAGACCATGGAGAAAGATATTTTAGATCAAGCAAAAGAGAAGGTCTCTTGAGCTAGTCAGACAGAGGAAGAAAATTTAAAGGAAAAGGGGCTATTAGGAAAAAGGCTACAACAGGAGGCTGCTACTAACTCCGTTCTATCACCAGAGGGCGTAATTCAACCAACAGCTCCACCTATGGAGATAGCTGAGTGGCCCTCAACCCCCGTAGTTGATAAATGGGATCCTGAGACAGTACCTCAAAGATTAGCATGCCCTGTACTTGAGCAGACAGGAGGGCAGCAAATTCACCGTGCTTTAGATTTCAAAACAGTGAAGCAGTTAAAGGAGACCATAACAACCTGTGGTGCCCAAGCACCCTTCACAGCAAGCATTGTCGAATCCATTACCAACTTGGACATGACTCCAGCAGATTGGGCTAGCATGTGTAAATCTGTGCTAAATGGAGGACAATATTTGTTATGGAAAGTTGCCAATGAGGAATTTTACACGGAGACAGCTAGGCGAAATGCAGCAGCCAGTTACCCTCAAAGAAATCTAGATATGTTGTTAGGAAAAGGACCTTATGAGGGTCAACGGCAACAAATTGAATATGCTATATATGCACAAATTGCTGCAGACGCAGTTAGGGCATGGAAGACTTTACAAGGACATGGAGATTTACAAGGTCAGCTATCTAAGGTAATACAGAGAACTAATGAACCTTACGCTGAATTTGTAGATAGGCTTATTCAAACAGCTTCCAGAATTCTGGGGGATACAGAACAAGCAATGCTGCAGTTTGGCTGGGCAAAAAATCACAAGCCACTCACAACCTTGTAGATTCAAACAGCAATTCTTTATTCCCGAACTCACACCGGCACTCTACACGCATGTTCTGGGAAAAATCCACTACCCCCACTGGGCTCTGCATCCCAAATACCCTCTGAATCCCGGGAGAACTCAACGGGAACTCAAGGAGCAGGCAGGCGCCTGAGGCAGCAGGATACACCCTATTCCCAGCAGGGTCCACCTTAAACCTGGAACCACCCTAAACCCAAGGAGTGGGATACTCCCTATTCCCAGCACGATACACCCTAAACCTGGACCCACCCTAATCCAGCAGGATCCTCCCTAAACCCTGATCCACCCTGGTCCTTGAGCAGGGTCACCTTACTCAAACAAGCCCATTTCCACAATGGAGAGTCCTCCCTCTAAGCAACATGGAGTAGGCTGACAAGGAAATTGCCATGCGTCATTCTTACTTAGCTATGGCTTTCAGCAACCTGTAAGCCCAGTGACTCAGGAAGCTGAAACAGGAGTATTGCAAGTTCAAGGCAAGCCTCAGCAACTTAGCAAGACACTCAGCAACTTAAGGAGACCCTATCTCAAAGTAAAAAAGTAAAATGTGCTGGTTATGTAGCTCAGTGGTAAAGCATCCCTGGGTTAGTTCTCCTGTTACACGCCCCCTCCAAAAAAAAAAAAAAATCTCTCAACTCAGCCACTTTCCAGTTGAGCAGCATTTGACAAGGTATTTAACATCTCTTAGTTTTATTAGTCTTCAATGATTAAAATAATACTTGCAGTAGATTGTTTTCAATATAAGTGTTCTTAGATACAAATATCCTGATACATAGTAGATACAATTTGTTAACATTTAGTATCTCTAACCTACCAAATGAAAACAATAGTAATACTAATATGAGATCATTTATTGAGATCTTACTTTGGCTGAGCAATTTACAAAAGTGCCAATCTCCCAAGTAGCTGTGGAGTATTTGTGAAGATTAAATGAGCTAGCATAGGAGAAAAGCGCTTGGTACTTATGTTTTAAGTGCTCAATAAATGTTAATCATGATCATTAACTGGGCACCAATACTGTATCAGTCACTAGGCTGGGCAATTACATGTGTTGTTAAATTTAGTATCACAACCACCAGAGGAGGAAAGCTCTCTTACTATCATCATTTTTTAAGGTGGGGAAAATAAAAACCCAAAGATTAAGATAAATCATCCCAATTTACATAGCTGATAAATGGTTCACAGCAGCTATGATCCAGGAGTGTTTTATCCTATACCTTCCATCCTTAATATGTCAGTGCTATAATGCTTTCTGGAAGGAAGGGGACCCTGAGCCCACAGGTAGAGGAAATGTTTGCCAGAGCAGTAGCTGATTGGCAATTGGACAAGGCAGAGGAAACAAGAGAAAATGAGTGAGGTCCAGAAGGAGAGTTGCAATCATCTATCTGAAACATGAGCATTGGGGACTTAGTTTACCCAGTAGATTATGTTTTGGGGCCTTTTTGCTGGGACATGGGTGGAATGACAAGATGACACATTCTTGACAATTAGTCTGATAGCACCTCAGCCCTGATTACAATATCACCTGGATGTCCACTGATGTCATTACTTTCTCTTCACTTCTGATGATGTGAATACAGAGTAAAAAAGGAATAGGTATGGGACAGAGTAAAAAAGAGGTGGTAGATAGATTTTTAACTAATATCTATTTTTTTATTCATGTATTGATCCTTCACATTTTATAGATAATTAGTTGAGCATATATAGAGAATGTATATGCAATTAATTATTATAAAATTAAATTGAAGATAAATTATTTGAAAAATAAGGAAATAAACTAGCCATGAGAGGTAACCAAAAATGTTTATGACTATATGGCAGCCAGATGAGGATTAATTAAAAATTATTCTAATGTGAAAGAAGGTTGCACAGGACCAAAAGACTCTTTTTCCTTTGTTTCAGGGAACAGATATGCTAGGGTGGAGAAAGAATCTTTGTGAATCAGATTATTTCAAACTAAGATAGTTTAAGAGGCAGAGGCACAGATGCCAATCTTGGAACACTGATGTATTTTTCTCTTTGTCAAACAATAAGACCCACCCAGGAATAAAGTATTCTTGGTTAAACAGAATCCCCTCACCTTCTTTGATAATATTTAGTGGAATATTATTGGATTTTAAATTTATATCTGTTTCCAAAGAGCTTTAGATTTGATTTTTTATCCAAGTAATAAATTCCTCATAGTTGAAGGGGCTTCCCAAAGGCAGATGCTACCAGATCCTGAAACTGTTTAAATAGCTTTGTACATTTAACTTGAATCACCATGAAGGGTATGGGGGTGTGTGTTTTGAATCAAGACTTTAGTTGCATGGCACAAAATTGTCAAATGTCATTAATAGGTTCAGATAGACAGAAAGATGACCTGTGTATTGAATGAATATGGAAAGGGACCAGTGTCATCAGTTCATGGGATGGAGAGTTTAAGAGTATTTTCCGGGCTGCAGATGTGGCTCAAGCAGTAGCGCGCTCTCCTGGCATGTGTGCAGCCTGGATTCGATCCTCAGCACCACATACAAACAAAGATGTTGTGTCCGTCGAAAAACTAAAAAATAAATATTAAAAAAATTGACTCTCTCTCTCTCTCTCTCTCTCTCTCTCTCTCTCTGAAAAAAAAAGAGTATTTTCCAACATTGAATGGAAGTGATTCACTGTACCCCAGAAAAGGCCTTACAGTGGGCACAGAGTTGCGTATAACCAATTAGTTAAGAAGTGGGTCCCTGAGGCCCTCCGGAAGTTTGCTCTCTTTCAAGTCCAGTCAGATGTAGGTAAGCCTGGACTTGTTCAGTATGAAGGACAGACTATATTTTGGAGACTTCTCTGGGAAGACAATTGCACTTCCTCATTTTTGTGATAGATACTTCACCCAATGATGTGGAAACAGATGCATGAGTCCTATATGTGGTTTTCCACTTGAACTTTGGAACCAGATGTTCCTGTGAGTTATTTTAGCAAGACCTCAGGCTAATTACTGTGTCTATCCCTTGAGCCAACCACAACCCTGTTGAGTGCATTTCCAATGACAGTCTCCCTTTGTTTAAACTCTTTCTTCCTATAAGCAGTGATTAGCCAGGGATCAGAAAAACAAGACAGCATAGTATAAGGGGAGCCAGGGACCTCAACTGTAGCCTAGGTGAAGATCATATGGATAATAATTAAAGCAAAGGATAATTAGAAAACTACTAAAAATTCTTCATGAATATTGGGTTAATTCTATAAATTTTATATCCATAAAAATTAGTCCAAAGTAGTCTTAGCATTAAGGTAGGTGGTATGGAAGATGCAGAAAATTTATTGCTTAGGGAGTACTCCAAGTTGAAACTACAAGTTGAAATTAGAAATCAACATAAATGAAACAACCAATAGCTTTCTGATATAGGTCATAAATAACTGCAAATAACAATAAAATACAGAGGTAAGAATTTGACAGAATTAAAGAGCAGTCATACCAGACCGTATGTGAACCATTGGACTTTAAGGATGGAAAGGTTTAGATATTTCATGAGTATAATAATACAAATAAGTATTAATAATATCTAAGTTTAAGTCATTGTTTTATGTTCTGGGTACTTTTAAGAGCTTTATATTTCTTGTTATCCTCAAAACAATTCTCTAAGGGGGCAAACTTTATAATCTCCATTTAATAAATACAGAAAATGAGCCTTTGCTAATGCATCATGAATGTCCCAAATTTATTTGGCCTTAAAAACCTTATCTCTTGAGACAATTTTTGGATTTGGCACTATGTAGAAATGTACTAATTGAAAACTCAGTAATTAATATACCCTACTCTAGGAATTTCTAGAAAGCCTTATTTGTTCAGTGCCATTGAATAATGAGCTGCTTCTGAAGAGGTTTCTTTTCTGTTTTGCAGCAAACTACAAACATATATCCAGCATACTACTTTTCCCTATATATTACATGTTTTAATATTATTTTCACCTTTTTTATGAGGAAATAATTTTAATCCAAGTCTATTTTTTTCTGTTTCTTTTGTAATATGGTCATTAAAATATAAATAACTCAATTATTACATATTGAGTGATGTTGTAGTGGCTTATTGGGATATAACTGACTTGTCCCTAAGCTAAATGGTCCCAGTCATAATATTTTTGACAAACATATTTTTCTTTTGCGTGGATATTTTGTCTCCTTTCCATATTATCAGGCTAATCTCTTCTTTTATATTGAAAAATTTTCTCTCCTTTCCAGTATAGTAAAATGAGACTTGATAATGTTCTGTCTCAGATTACAACCTGTCAGAAGCAGCCCCTAGGATCCAGATGCAAATTTAGATATAAAAGGAATGTGTGATGCAATATTTCAGAGGCTCCAGTTGATAATTTTGCATTGTGTTATAGGCCCAGTGGGAATTCAGAGACAAGGAAGAACTGGAGGGGGGGGGCTTTGAGGAAGGCTTTATTGGAGAGGGGGAACCTGCACTGACCATGCAGGAGAATAAGAGTTGGATAATACACAGGAACGAGACTGATAGTTTTCCCCAAAAATGTGCTTTGCTATGTGGATATGCTTTTCTTTAGATCTTGTTTCTCACGATGAATGAGGAATTTTTAGAAAACAAGCAACAATAGACACACTTTTTTATTTTTATTTTTATTTTGCCATAGGATCTTGAAGTTTATATCATGCAACTCTTATTTATAAGCCTTTAAAGTTAGACTCATTGTGACTTTTTATTGTACTTTTTTATTGCTGCATATTAATTATACAGGATAGTGAATTTCATTGTGGCATATTTGTGCATGCATATAACATAATTTGGTCAATGTTACTCCCCAGTATCTCCCTTTACACCCTCCCTTCCTCTTCTCCTCCCTCAATTCTAATTGTCTGTCTTCTATTTTCATGAAATCTCTCTCTCTCTCTCTCTCTCTCATTCTCATTTCGTCCCTCTACCTCTACCATGAGGGAAAACACACAACACTTATCTTCCTGAGTCAGGGTTGTTTCCCTTAACACTGTGCCCTCCAACTCCATCTATTTTTCTGAAAATGGCATAATTTCATTATTCTTTATGCCTGAATAAAATTCCATTATGTACATATACCAAACTTTCTTTATCCATCTCCATTGACATACACCTAGGTTAATTCCATAATGTCACTTTTGTGAATTGTGCTGCTATAAATATGGGAATGAATGACTCTCTAAAGTTTGCTGACTTTATTTCTTTGGGATTAATACCTAGGAGTGGTACAGCTAGATAAGATGTTGTTCCATTAGTTTTTTTGAGAAACATCCATGCTAATTTTTAGAGCAGCTCTATTCATCTATATTCCCACAAACAGTGTGTAAGAGTTTCTTTCCCCCCTCATCCTGGCAAGCATGTATTGTTATTTGTATTCTTGATGATTGCCATTCTGACTGGAGTATGATGGAATCTCATTGTAAATTTAATTTTCATTTCCCTGACAGCTAAATATGTTGAACATTTTTTCCATTTAATTGTTGGCCATTTGTACTTTTTTCTTCTGAGAAGTGCCCATTTAATTCATTTGCCAATTTATTGGTGTGTGTGTGTGTGTGTGTGTGTGTGTGTGTGTGTGTGTTGAGTACTTTATGTATTATGGATATTAATCCTCTATTGAGAAAAAAATAGCTGGCAAAGATTTTCTTTCCTCCTGTCATCTTATTCTTTATGCGGTTAATTATTTCCTTTGTTCTCCAGAAGCTTTTTCATTTAATGCCACACTTTTAAATGGCTCCTTTTCCCTTCTTCTGTCTACAGTGTGACAATGGAATAAGTGGGCATTTCTAAGAAATATGGCTTCTTAAAATCATCTTATTTCCTGTGAATACAGTGCTCCATGTAGCTTAGGGCCTTGGTTCTAGGACTGTGAGGCTTAAATAAGTACTACCTAATTTTTACCAGAGAACTTGCTAGAAAGACATATTTTCTATTTGACTGCAGACCTACTGAATCTTCCACTGGGGGCAGGGACAGGACCCAGTGATTAGTGTTTTAATGAGCCCCCTTTGGTTAATTCTGATGTTTATGCAGGTCTGAAAAACCACTGCCTCAGAGGTTTTATTGAAATCCTTGGAAGTACCTATGAACGCTCTGAAACCAGTGTGTTTGTGTGCCTCCATCCTTTGGGGGAAGTGGAATGCTATCTTTTCCTGGGATCTTAGAATGATACTGACCCTCAGCAACATAAGAACCACTATTAAAATAACAAGATCCAGCCTGGATCTTCCCGGTCGCCATTGTGATTTAACTTCTCAGCACTTTCTGCCTGGGGACTTAGAATTCAGTCTCCAGTGTATTCACTGGCCTTCTTCTCTCAATTTCTGAGTTGTTCCTTGGTATTGAAATCCATGTAGTTGTCAGCTTCCTGCCTCTTGAGGCTCAGTTTGAGCAATTGTTTCATTATAGAAATTTCTGGCTTGGATGTATTAGAGACAAAGATCCTGTCTAAGCTGCTATTCAGAGATCAGCATCTACAACTTCTTCGAGATGAATATTGAATTGTTTGTTTTAGTCTGAGGTTACTCATGCTGCTGTGAGATATTTACCTGTGGGTTTATGAGCAGAGAATTTTAAACTGTAGTACTCAAATCAAATAAACTGCTGCTGGCATAAATCACCAATCTACTCAACGTGCATTTATTGAGTGAGCCTGGTCTGTGCAGATTCCCATGCTAAGTCTTAGGCATATGGAGAGGAATAAGACAGAGTCTTTGCAGACTGGAAGAGGGAGAAAGTAGGTGGGCAGAGGTTGGGAAGATTATGTCATGGTTCAGCTAGACACATAACAGATAAAATAGGAGGCTCTGAGGAAATGTGGCTGGCTCTTGGCTTTGGGGCATTTGGGGGTGGTAATGTATACAGGAATCTTTTACAGACAATGTGTTTTCACTGGAACAATAAAAAGAATGAGAAGGAATGTTTCCAGGCAAAATACACATTAAGAGAAATATTGCCGAGAGTGACTGCTGTCTGACTGTAGATGAACTCACAAAAGGGATCTAATTGTGTTCAAACACAGTTGTTGTGATCTGTCTGATAAGATGTCCAATGTAGAAAAAGGATCTGGTGTACAGATTTGTTAAAGGTGGGGAATGATGGGTTCAGAGATAGAAATGGAGGCCAGATTATGAAGGCTATTGTGTTCCAAGCTGAGTTTTTATTGCTATTTTATATGTGTTTCTCAGTGTTGTAAAAATATTTGTGTGAAAATTTTATATAAAAAGCTGTTTTAATATAAAACATAGCTCTAACAATATAGAAGTACTTCCCACAAAATTTCAGAGTGTTTCAGTGTGGCTTTCTGCACCTGGGCCATTTCACTGCTACTTTTCCTTTTGCTTACAATGTCTTTCTTATGAAAAAAATAAAGCGCTCAGATGCAGTCACCTATTGAACATGGTCATTATCCTACTAAGTGTTAGATTTTGTACTAGGATTACAACAACCACCATTCAAGTTTAGTATGAGTTCCCACTTTATAGGTAAATGGTATAACAGAGTGGTCTGAATTTTCTCATTGCCACATAATAATAATTTCCCAGCTGAGAACTTAGGAAAATGACTTACTAAATCAATTTGCCTAGGGATATACATGAGTAAGGTATGTATTCAAATATAAGTTTCTACCAATTCCTCGAGATATAATCTTGGAAAATCTGAACTGGTTCATTTTTCTGCTAAAAAGTAATGTGAAGATAAAAGTGATATGATCAGAATATCAATCTAGCTGCTCTTTGAAGAAGAGACCTAGGCAGAGAAAACAGTAAGATATTATTTTAATGGTCCTGGTAGGACAAATGTTCAAGAATGAGTTAAATATCTTTATGGGATAAATGGTGAGGATTTTATCTGCTGAATTAATTGTAATGTTTTTAGGATAGGAACCTTGACTTCATCATTTAATTACTGCCTTTTATATATATATATTAATTACCAGTTAATATTTAGAGAATCGGTGTGTTGGGAGAAGTGTTGGAGATTTACCTTTTGTTCTTTGCATAATGTTCTTGTATTTGCTTTCTACAGAAGTAGGAACTAGACATTGTGCCATGAGATGGGATAAGCCTGACTTGAAATTGGCACATTGACCTTTGTGTTCGGTATCAGGAACTTACTAGTTACATGGGCCTCAGCTGCAGGTGAGGCAATACAGGGCCTCCCCCTGTATTACCTATTCTTATACCTGTTTTACTGGAGTCCGAGTAGAGCTGAAAATCTTGTGCTACATCCAAGAGTATATAAATCCAGGAGAGAAATCTTCCTAATAGTTTGAGGGAAAAATTATTTCTATGAATACAATCCAACTTAAATATTGACTAGAAGGCACACCTATTTTTAAAAAAGAAAACTTAAACTTCAATTGAATTTTATACTCATGCTATTCCCCTTAAGTGTGTCTAGGATTCCTAGAAGTGAGAATTGCCTCTTTTCTACCATGGAGATTACCTTGGTAGAAGTGTTTGAGAAGCAATGATTATTTAATTGACCCTCAGTTTAGTTGTGTGTTAAGTGAAGATGATGGTGATGTTGACATCCTAAGTTTTTTGGAAGGAAAAACTAGGATGACTTTTAAAGTATTTTGAAAATTCTATTTAGTATTATGAGTTTAGTAAATTATTGTTATACATAATAAAAAGAGAAATCTCTACTTCATAAAGATGTGTTAATTTTTAACTCAATAAAAGTACCTGGTATAGGCAGGATATCAAACTACCTGCAAATCCTGCCCTCCCCCCCGCCCCCGTGATACAACCTTGCATTGTAAGAATAGGAATTTTGTCAGTTTTATTTGTTATCATATCTCTGGTGCCTACAAGTAGTGTTTGGCATATCATATATGCTCAATAAATATTGACTGACAAATGAATTAACTCAGAAACTCTCAGAGTATTTGGTTTTGTTACTAATGGAGACACTGTCCTCTATCCACAACTTACCCTGATGAGCTGGGCTGGACCTTATGTGAAAGGCAAGATTCCTTTTGTTTATATGCTAGCAGCCTGAGTGGAATTAAAGATGCTGGCAGTAGTAAAGATAAACAAAGTGATATTGAAGATAAACAGAGCTGGACACTAGTTAGAGTGGTATGAGCGTATTTTAATTAGTAATAAAGGACTGCAATCGTGAAGAGGGCACTGTGTAAACTTCAGAGTGTGCAGAAGGTGACTGAATGATTTAAAGAGAGAATAAGAGAGTAGGAAGGAGTCAGGGAAGTGGAATTTGCAAAAAAAAAAAAAAACTGGAAGAAGGAGGGCATTAAATCCTATTTGGGTTTGTTAATTGGCATCTATAGAAGCTGGACTCCTACTTCCTCAAAGACAATGAGATACAAGATGTTGGCTAGAACAAACAATAAATTCTCATGGTCTTGAGTTTTCCCAGGCAGATATTTAAGGGATTTGGAGTTGTCATCTTAGGGATGTGGCCTTGAGCTGTTAGAATTAGTCTAATATTTGTTCAAATCTTTTTTTTTTTTTTAATGGGGTTTTGTTGGGTCGGGTAGACAGAATCATTTATTTAAGTCTGCTTAGAGGGAGTCTGAAACATTATTTGGTCATGGATGGAATCTTTGTGGCTTTGTTTACTTTTCCTGTGAAACAAACTTGGTTTGGGCCCATATGTTTTTACCTTTCCTTACGGTCACAAACACAGAAAAAGATGTTCAAAATAAAGAGAACTTGTCTCCCACAAGTCCAGAGCAGAGTGGGCTCAAGTGTCCTATTCTGGGCATCTTTTTTTTTTCCTTTTCCCCTGCAGAATCTTTCTAGATCTTCCCAGAAGCAGATATCTTCAAGACCCCTTTCAAAATACTAGGCAGCCCAAGCTGTTTTGACCAAATTGGTTGGCTAGAGTTCTACAGGAAAAGAGATACGAATAGAGGTAACAGATCTAAGAGATGAAATATTCTCTAAGGAAAGACAACAGGAGATAGCTTCTTAGTCTTCTCAGCAGACAGTGCCCCTCTTGGCATGGCTGTCTGAATTATTGTCCTTGATCAATGCCCTAAATGTTCCACTAGGGTAAAGTTTAGGGGAGAGTCCTGACTAACTCCAAGAAGCTAGGGACCACAAGAAGCAGAGTGGTAAAAGGAGACAGCTAGGCGTGGAAGTGGTGAATTTCAGCTGCTGTCATCTAAATCTGTTATTTAGATTGAGACCTGGTGTTAGAATTGCACCACTGACAATGTTTTCTGCCCTTTGCCTTCTGTGTATATTGCAGGACTTTTCTTGTAGTAAATAAAATTACTTAGTAGCCTCTTTGAGACCTTTTCAATGGCACATAAGGGAGAAGAAATAATTTCTCCTCTGACAACTTGCTTGAAAGAATGATTTGTCAAAGTAAGGAAGCTGGCTTTGGATTTCATCCTGGCTGGGTTCCCCCATGCATATCTGTTACCAAAGATTACCTTGTCAAAGCTTCAAGTGGACAGGAAAACAATACTTCTCCTTTTTTATTTAGCACTTGATTGCAAATACTCAGTAAGGGACATCAGAGATAGTTCAATAAATATTGAATATCCAAGAAAACTGTTTAATTCTAACAAATTTTCATTTTTATTTTTTTTGTCCAAAGCTTTTGTCCAAGTGCAGCTTTTCTAGAAGCTTTACTTCTATCTTGTTCTTCATCTATCACTCTACTCATGTTCTAACCCTGAATTACAAGCTGAGCCCTACAGAGGTGAAAAGTAATCATACGAAGTTGGAAAAGGACAAGATCTTAGGAAATCTTTAATGCAACTCCTATATTTGCCAGAAAGAAAACAGGCCACCAAAGAAAGGCAAGGGCTCCTTTCTATCATAACTCAGAAAAATTCAAATTTATCAAAAGTTTATACATTTCTTAGTAGGTGAAAGACACTAGAAAAGCTACTATGACAGACACAAGGAGAAATAAGACCAGAATTTTACAAATCTGAAAAGATAAAGAAGATAGAAAAGAATATTCAGAGCTAAGTGTACACAGTGACATAAAGGAGATATAAGCAATGTAAAGTCAAGGTGCAGAAAGGAGTAATTCTTTCCAGCAAAGAATGAAATTTTGTTAAAGAGACTAAACAAAATAGCGACTGTAATAGTAGAACACGCATGGCCAGGTATTAGGCATTCAGTAGACTGCAGCTATAATACATCTCACCTTTCTACTCATAAGCAGATATATAAAACATATAAATCTAAGGTGGTTGTCATCAATACTTGAAGCTTCTGTGCACAGTAAAATTCTCTTTAGGTAGCAAGTATTTCAATATTTATAGATTTTCTATTTATCCTCTCCACTGGTCAGAATTGTATTGATTTTAAGCAGATTTAATCACTAGGTACAGAAGTATGATTTTTTACAGCAGAAAGTAAACCAAGGTGGTTAATTTAGAAGGCTTCTTCACCCTCATTCTGCTCTTGTTTTCCTACCTGGAAGGAACTGTTTTCTCCTTCTGCAGTAAAAACACGCAAATTTGTGTGTCCTGTAAATAAAATATAGTCAGTGACCAAGGCAAGTTTATGGAGTGTTAGAAAATTAAGTCCTTTCAACATCATTCTTTTAACCTTATGTTATAGCTTGGATATGAGGTATTCCCCCCCACCCCACCAAAAAATAATCTCATTAGTTAGACAATGCACAAATATTCAGAGGTGAAATGATTCGATTATGATTAACTTCACCAGTGGATTAATTCATTGAATGGAATAATAATTTTAATGGAGTACTGAGTGGTAACTGTAGGTAGATGCAGCATGGCTAGAGAAAATAGGTCTCCAGGAACATGCCATTGGGGATTATACCTTGTCTCTGATCCCTTGCTCCCAAATGTCATGAGCTCACCTTTCCACCACAATGTTCTACCTCATCTTAGACCCCAAAGCTGGCCAACCATGAACAGCAACTGTGAACCCAAAATAACCTTTTACTCTTCTAACTTGTTCTCGTTAGGTATTTTGGTCACAGAAACAAAAAGCTGATTGACATACTTTAACATCCGATTTATAGATTAAATCTCAGAGAACTTTTAGTATTAATATTTCTAGATTTTGATGGCCAATGTGCTGGTCAAAACCATGTGAATTTGTATGAGAATTCATAATTTATATGGAAATTCTTGGCAAACAGATGGTGGTATGGGCTGGCTGCATAATAAGAAATCAGAATTGGGGTTCAGGTTTGAGTTATCCTCGAGATGAGAGAGTGGAGTTCATGGGAAAAAACATATAGAAAAGTGAGAGTGGAAGAAAAAAAATAGAAACAATAGGAAAAGCAATAATAATGGCAGTTAAAGCTAATCTTTTTTTTGAAGAATTATTGTATAATACCTTTGTATTGTATCTGTCCAAATTACCAAATTAAAAAGAATGTATGTGTGTGTGTGTGTGTGTGTGTGTACATACCTACAAGTTTATTTAATTTTGGTCATGCTAGGGATTGAAGCTATGGCCTTTTGCACACAAGGCAAGCAATTTCCTATTAAGCTTCAACCCCTGCCCATGAAGTATATTTTTATCTACATTTTTCAAATGATGAAACTAAAGGTCAGAGATATTAGGCAGATTTTCCAAAGATATAAAGCTAATACATTTCAGATTTTGGACCAAAACATAGTTGATTTACATGTCCCTGTGTGCCTGGAACTTTCTTGACTTTATTATTGAAAGTCACCTATCACAGAAACCACCTCAGTCACAGACTGGGGCTGTATGCCACATTAACCAGTGTCAACAGCTGCTGGATTCCAAAGCTTCAGCTTTTACTTGATGTGCAATACTGCTCAACTGAGGAGAAAAAGAAATAAAGGATTAAAGATGGAAACTTAGAAAATATTAATAGTCTAAAAATGGGAGATCTTAAATTCCATACTTATAGGAATATGTTGTTTTTTTCTCCATTTTATCTCCAGTCCTTAGTAGCATGTCTGATACAAAATATATGATCAATAAATATATGGAGATTTGGTAAAATTATTGATGACCACTAGTGACTAGGTGAATTAGAAGGTAAAAGGGTGAAAAGGAAATAGTATATCCCAGAACAGGGGAGGAGAGAGCTCTTAGATTGAGATAATCAGTAACAACGTTCGTTTTGTTATTTGTTAAGTAGGCAAGGGTGATAGTTGCATGAACTCTCGGTCATGAGAAACTTTAGAATGTAGGCTTTAACGACAGTGTCACATGGGAGCTTGCACATATTCAGGAGGAGTAGAGATGAATAAATGAACTCAGAGATGCTAGTTGTAGATACCAGGACATAAGATCTGGAGCCAGACCAGATGCAGAACCAGAGAGTCCAAAGAGTATCTTTCCTCCTTTATTTAAAAAGAGATTTGCTCAGTTAAAGGAGGAGATTCACTGCAGAACATCAAAACTGTATACTGAACAATAAGAGGAATGTCATAGTAAAGGGTGTCATTCTGACTCAAGAATGTTTGGGAGCTGTATTTGAAACTAAAGATTTAATTCTGTAGGCACATTGGAAACTCTTCCTATGTGATATATAACAGCATTTCAAAAAGATGAAGCTATACCTCACTTTTCTTTCATTCTTTGCTTTTTAAACTGAATCATATTCTATTAAAGTGAGATGATCTGAGCCCCTCAACATGCTGGCTAAACTCTTCTGATATGTCCTAAGTGTGTCAACCTTATTTACAATAGTCTGTGCTCTCAGAGAAATATCCTAAGTGTGGTATGACCAACACAGCAGAGTGAGGCTATGGATTCCTATTTTAGTCCTAAAAATTACTGTGCAGCTCAATATTTCTTAAGCCTTTTATTTTTCAAATAACATTACACTTAAGGTTTCTCTACTTGTTTATTTCACTTTGTTGATGCAGTGTATATACCTTTTCACATGTTTTTTTTTTTCTCTGCCATTTGAAAAACAGCAATACTGCTTTAGCTATTGGAAAGGCATCTGTGCTCCATGTTGTCTATCACTAATAAACCCCCAAGCTCTGTTCTCATTTCTGAGCCACTAATGTCTACTAATGATTTCAAGTCAGAATGCACACACAGCTGGATATTCAAACCCCAGGTTAAATTTTGTTTTCTGACACATCACCTGTTTTGAGTTTGAAAATAAGACTGTGCTGTGAAAGATATTCAAGAAAGAGGAATATGCAGTAATGAAAAAGTTCACTTCTTTGACCTAACTGCTACCAAACCCTTGGGGGAAAAATGTTTCCCTTTATCTCTGAAATCAACCTGTAGAAGTTTCAGTTCCTGAGGCAGGTATAACTACAGTTGTTATGTATGCTATTAAAACTTCTGCAAAGCCATTTTTCTTGAAGGGTAGGAAAATTGTTTGGGGCTAAGTTGGGGCTAGTTTGATTGCCTCTGATATAAACATCTCTGAATTATATTTTCTTACATGCACAAGTAACCTAAGAACCTCAAATCAACGAAGAAAGCAGATTGACTAGGCACAATAGACTTTTTTTTTTCAAAAGCAAAATTGAGTACAATAATAACAGCTTTCAGAAACTGTGAAAATGTCAATGCAAGGAAATTAGTTATAACACAAGCTACGCCATGGAATCTTATTGAAAAAAGTCTCATTTGAACATGGGACATTTAAGTACTGAATGTACAAGGATAAACACAAGGAACTCACAGGAAGCCATTATTTACAATACGGGAAAAAAAAAGCACATTGTAATGATTGTAGATTTGAGTGCAAAATATTTTGCCTGATTTTTGTTTCATTGCCTCTTTGTCATTGGGAGGCCTGTCTGATGATTTGGGTAAGTCAGTATGGGTGAATATCTTTGTGTTTGCTCAGCAGAGAACAACAGTTGCAATATGTAAATAGGGCGCCTCTTCCTTTTGGATGCCTTGGGATATGTATAATAGATTAAGTTGGCTTTGTGCAGAGCAAACAGGTCTGTATTACCAAGAATATGAATAATGTCAGTTTCCATAATTGCTAACATCTGGCTTTCCATAAATCTGTTAAATTGCATGGAAGCAGAATTAGATTTCTGTGTCATAAGTAAAGCAATTACTTGGAACTCCATAGGCAATATGGTCCTATATTCAACTGTGAAACTCTTTCATTCTGGAGAGGTGAAAGCAAATCCTGCTTTTGCACCCTATTTTTATTATGCATGCTAGGTACATTTGTCTTTATGCTCATTTTTTTTTTAATTTACAAGAGGAATACACTGCCAATATGTTTGCAACTTTGTAAATGCAAAATAACCAAATATTTGAAAAGCATATTATACTTTGCATTAATTGCTAACTTGGAGATTATTTCAGAGGAGATCATACAGTATAGATCCTTTTGTAGGCACTGGTAGTGGATTGGCTGAAATTGAATGTCCAGAATATTTTTGGAGTGATTTGTTAATGGGTTTTCATCTGCTCATATTCTCAAACATTTTACAGGAAAATGGAGTGCTTTTTTCTGGGGATGGGAGTTGTCTTCCTATCTCAGTGTATTACTATTTTGCTGTATTATGCTACTTTAAACTAGACCCAAAGAGCTTTCACAGATGAGAACTTAATAACAAAATGATTCCTCTAAAGAGTAGGCTTTTCTTATGCCTTGTGCTCATTGAATATTCTAAAGACCAGATTTCAGTACAGTGGGCCTTATAATAGTACTAATTTCCTGGATTTGGTTAATTCAGTTAAATGAATATACTGACCATCCACAGTATTTTATGTTGTTGTTGTTGTTGTTGTTGTTTTGTTATTATTGTGGCACTGGGAAGAGAAAGAGAAATGAAATGTAGTCCTTGCCCTCAATGATCTCACTGTCTATGGAGATGGACATATTAAATATGTAACTCTTTAGAGTTGACCCTTACTATGGAATTGTGTATAAAGTACATAGAAATCAAAGTTTATATTGGCTGTCTAGCAGAATGAGGGATGGGGATGGTTAATCTGTAAATCTGGCTTTTGAAGACTGTGTAGGATTGAAGCTAACAGAGTAAAGAAAGTACTTCTCAATTAACTTATTCATACCTCACCTTATTCTATAGAGATTATTAAAAAGTAGAGAAAATATATGTTCCAAGACACAAACACAGAAATGGAATGGTCTGTTTGTGATCTTCCATTGATATATATAAATACATACACACAGATGTGCAAAAATTACATGTTTATGGTATACAACATGATATTTTGAAATAAATATTTATTGTGAAATAGCAAATTTAAGTTAATTTATGCATTGCTTCATATACTTCCTTTTCATTGTGGGAACACAAATTGTACTCTCAGTAATTTTCAAGAATACATTACATTGTTAACCATTAACTGCAGTCACCATGTTGCACAATAGATCTTGAACTTATTTCGCCTAACTAAAAATTTGTATTTATTGCTTTTGAATAAAAGAAGGAAGGAAAGAAGATAACAATTGAAGTTTTCAGGGTTTACATGAAATGCTGATAGCTTGAATTGTCTATTATAAGCACTGGAGAAATTCTGAAAGGTGGTGAGCAGAGGAGTGACACAGACAGCCTGCTTTTTAACTGCCACTGTCCTATGGAAGATATTGAGATCAGTGGCTCTCACCTGGCTGAACAGAGCCCAGATATCTGGATCCTGCTTTATATCAATTAAATCTGTTCCTAGGGGTGGTAAGTTAGAGCATTGGTACTTATACAAGTCTACAAATATTTCCACTGTGCCTACAATCAAAAACCAGTATATTAGAATGACAACTGGCTGGAGGGTGAATTGAAGGCTAATGCTAAGTCTCTCAGTAATGAATATGAGGATTGTAACCAACAGCTTGAAGAAACCTGAATTTTATTATTTTATTTCCTACATAATGGCACATCTATTTCTCTCTCTATCCATTCATGCTTCTATCTATCTATAGATGTTCCTAGATATGCAAACTAGGTTATAAATATAATCATAGAAATATAAAGCTGCATATTTGTAATTAAGTTTCTTTCAGCAAAACTTAGGAGTAAGAATAATGGAAATGTGTGCATTTAGTGTTGTTACAAAATAGTATGTGCCTGAATGCTAAGCCATATTCTACCAACTGTTATTGAAATTGGAGTTCAAAAGAGGTTAGTGATTATTGCAAATTAGCGTCATATTAGCAGATGATTATCTGAGAAGGTGGGGCTTGAACTTGGTCTTTAATGTTTACCTTTATTAAATCAAGAAACCATGTAATTGACCTTATTATATTATCCATATTGTAATGTTCAAGAGACTGTGGATTGGGTAATATCATACACGTAGATGATAAAGGAGGATTAGATAGGCTAAATGATGTGTCCTAGGGCTTAGTCTTGTGATGTGTAAGGTGAATTGGACATGGTAAACACTGAATTAAAAGGAAGTGCTTGGTTTCAAACATGAGTCCCCTGATTTCTTCATTCAATGCTAATTTCAGTTGGGAAGAATTAGAATTGGAGAAGAATAATGAGGAGATGAGTGAGACAACTAGAAAGGAGCATCATATGTTAAGTGCATTCAAAATGGAATGGACATGACCAGTGACCCTGAGTGGGGAAGAGGAGAGGGGAGATGCCTGACTGTGGTTGATTTAGAATCCAGGCATCATAATTTGGGATCATTGCCATAGTCTTCAAAGATAGAATCACTGTTCATTAACTAGGCCCAGGATACAATCCCTGTTCTAATGTGTGCTAACTGTATGACCAGTTAACCTCTCTGTACCTCAGTTTGCCCTTGTGAAATGAGAATAACTATTTGTCTTATGATCTTATAGTATAACTCATGAAAAATAACTTTGAAAAGCTGTGGGACTATATATGCACATATAGTTTTATGTTATATGTGTGTATGTATAGACATATATGTATCGTAATTCTGGCAAAATTGATATTATGCCAGAAACGGCTCTGTGAACTTTTGTGGAACATACCACTACTGATTTTTTTTTTTAGGTTCTGTTCCATTATCCTTAACCACATGCTTATAACTTTACACATAATTGAAGATAAACTTTAGGATGTAGAATAAGTTATTGTTGTAATATTCTACCAGTCTACAGGTATCAAGTCCAGCAATTAGTATTTTATCAATAGTCACCTATGAGTACTTCTGTAACTTCAACGAGTAGAAGTTACTGGGTAATCTATTTTATCTCAAATGAAGGTAGACATTTCTTTTTTTTCTTAAGTCTTCAAAGGTGGAATCTTCTGCCTTGTGAGGTAATGTATTGACTGCTTGGAAGCAGTACAAGCCAGGGCTGGACAGGTATGTACGTGGCTGAGATGGTGTTAGGGTCACTCAAGCTTTAACGGTCAGAATGGACTGACTGGATTTATGTTTTCCTTCAACCTTTGGCTTTCAGTTAAAACAGCACCATATATACGTGTCTTTTATCAGCATCCACACCATGCCCTACTGTAGCTATGATATTTTTTTTAAGGGGAGCACAAGTACAGTTGGCCATTAGAATGAAAGCTTTTGATCAGATAAGATACCTGCTAAGAATTATTCCCACTTCTTTTAGCCTTGACTTCAGGATCTTGGGGCAATCTAATTGGGGCAGGTTGCCCTAATTGCTCACTTGTTCCTACTCAGTGGCTTATCTATGCACACATTTTCTAAAAGACTTAGGTCTCCATGGGGTGTATCTACAGCTAATGAATTAACAGTGTTTATGGCCACTGGATAGATGAGTTCTTGAACATATCCTAAAGGCAGTTCATAGCTGCTACTGGATATATTGGTAATTGGAATCAAGCGCCTGTAAGTTTGGGTCTCAGACCTGCCACTTCCTAACTGTATGACAGCAGAGGCGTAATTTAACTCTAAGAACCTCAGCTCTATTATTTGCAGAATAGGGACAAGAACAGATCCTTCCACAGGGAGCTGCTTTGCAGAGTAAATGAGATAACACATGTTACCCATCTAGCACAGGTAAATGCTCAATAATTGTAGCTAATGTTTTTGCACATTGTTGTTATTTTCTGAGATTCTCAAGTTCCATGGTTTATTTTTTGCAGACATTGATGAGTGTGCCTTAAGAACTCACACCTGTTGGAATGATTCTGCCTGCATTAACTTGGCGGGGGGCTTTGACTGCCTCTGTCCCTCTGGACCCTCCTGCTCTGGTGACTGCCCCCATGAGGGAGGGCTGAAGCACAATGGACAGGTGTGGACCCTGAAAGAAGACAGGTGTTCTGTCTGTTCCTGCAAGGTGAGGCTGATGTGCTGTCGCAGAATTGTCATTGTTCTCTACCTTCCCCTTCACCTCTGCCTCCTCACAGCTCTCCCACTGGCTGTTGACCTGTGGCTCTCCTGTGGCTCCTGAAAAGGCTTCTCCTGTTCTAATCCACAATGCAACTAATGAGGATGCTGAAGGGCAGGCAAATCTCCCGTGAATTGATTGGTCTCTTGGTGAAAAGTGAGGTGTGGAGTTGACAAGAGACTGCACAAAGGGGTAGCAGGGGGCAGGGAAGTCAATGTTGATCCTCCACTGAGAGCCTGCAGGCCCTTTAAGGTTGTTGGGTGAGAGGTTTAATGAGCACTCCACCTACACTTACAGAAACTTGCTGATTAAAACAACTCTTTGTCTGCAACCATCTCCTGTGTGAACCTGCTCATTTTTGTGGTAACATCAGTCAAAATTCAAGGCTCACAGACTTGCCGCCTCGTGGTCAGAGACAGGTGGACTTCCATTCCAAACACATTATAGTGATAGTGCCTGGCCCCTTAGTAATTGATGTCTTCTTTATAATTTTCAGTGCTGGACTATTTATTACAGTAAGTTGTTTGGAAGGGAGTTTTAATGCTTATGAAAATAAAATTCTGTCATCATGTGGTTTTTACTTTATGCTTTGCAAAATGGGCCTATTAAAGTGTTTGACTTTCTTGTGCTTTACTTCTTCTTTGTGAATCGCACATATTTATTTTCCTTTGTTATTGTACTACTGTAGTTCTTGCTTGTATTTCTGTGCCTATTCGGATGAGACTTGGGCTTAATTAATCTTGGGCTTTATGGGCATGGTAACCAAGAGAAATTACTTGCTTAGTTGCCTCTTTAAAAGTTAGGTCTACTGTAAATTCTTACTCTACTCCCTAGACACAGAGCTAGAATGAGCCTTAAGAATCTATCCTTCTACATTTAAGTCTGTCACACCTCAACAGACCTGAGGTAGCCTATGTAGTAGAGCTATATTACCAGGTCTGTACCCTATAACATTTGTTCCCCCCTCTTAAAATTACACTTCATTCTACACACAAAAATTTTTTCCCACAATTTATTGAGCACATGCTATACTTCAAGAATCCTATAGTTATAAAAATAGCATCCTGTTTTAGTCTTTTAGCACAACTTTGAAAGATGAAGAAACAGTCTCTAGGGAGTCAAGTAATTGTCGTAAATATGGAATATTTATATAAGAACCTGCGTTCCCCTGGCATACCCCAACATTGATAGTTTCTTCCATATTGTCAGATGTCTGTAACATTCTATAATGATACTCACTACTATCTTTTAAATTAAATAGGCAATCTGTCAATCCAATCTATTTGAACTAAAATTGTCAATTCAGCATTATCTTAGCAACTGTTGGGACATTCTTTCAAAAATGTTTTAGTTATTTAGTATAATATTTAGTAATGCAGTGCTGACTCAAAGGACAAAGGATTTCAAGAGGAAGAAAAGCACTTTATGGATTAATATAGTGGTGAAGGGTAAATGGAAGAAGTTAGCAATAGGGCCCCTGTTCAGCCATCAAAATGGGGATGAATTTAGTTTTTGAGAAAGAATTGTGTTTCCAAGGTTTTTGAGGATGGTTACAACCTGAACTGAAGTCCTTTTAAGATTTTCTAGGTCATCAGATCCTGAAATAGGCAAGGGACTTTAGTTGTATATTGACTACTGTGAGAGAGACCAAACTTCTCTTTTAAGTTTTTGTTTCATTTCAGTCCATGATAAAGCAAGGAACCTACCAATCATTAAAAATTTCCCAGGGCTTCATTAATTAACTGTGTTAATAATCCAAGCAGCCTGATTTATTTCATTTTGACTCCTAAAGTATCTCCAAAGTCTTATGAGAATTAGACTGAAATTGCCACAGGAGATGAGCAATTCTTATAATCTTATTTTGTTAATAAGATGCACCTCTATTACCACCACCATCTCCCTCTTATCTGAATAAAGTATTACGAAGATTTCCTTCCATAAATCTTTCTGTTGCTGTTGTTTCATTTTCTAATTGAATTCATTACCCATTTATAGAGAGCATCATTTTAGGAGCTGATAAAGCACCTCAAATCAATTCTAGAAGTCATCCTTATAAAATGAACTATTTGTGACCCTGCTTTTTGTTTTTAACATTTGCAGTCCAAACTGTCCCATTTCAATTTTACAAGAAATATCTCCAGTACTTAAGTATCCAAATGGACAATTGTCCAGGTATCATTTTGGAAGCTGTGAAATAAAATCAAGGTTACGATATAAAGTGTTCTCTTTTCAGTCCTATCCTTGATGCTTTAAATTCAAATTAAAACAAATCATACAGCACAGAATCACATAAGCTAACAAAGGATCAAGGGTCACTATTGAAAGGAGCAGAGTCAGAGTTCTTGTAAAAGGTCATCCCAACCACCTCCACAGAGTAAATACACCAGGTTAGTTAGTACTGTTTGATACCAACTGGAAGATGAATGGAGTTCAGTGATAAAGCTAGGTCAGTAAAAATGGATTTGAGCTTTTGTTTAGATTCTTTGTGTTTTCTTTAGGGCACTTAGTTCATTGGGCACCAGGAGACTGGTTAAACTACCTAGAACCCATGTTCTTTCAGCATTATCTAGATCCCAGAAAACCAGGTGAAAAAGTTGTCTCTGGGTTTGGTACATACATCTCGGTTATAGCCCAGCTTCTTCTTATAGGTACCCATATGTGGCCTTTCCATTCATAAATTGGTCCAGGGCCTTTGAAAAATCATATTTATATTCTATTTTGGTTACATGGAAAGGTAACAAGGTCCTAGGTTTATTAGTTCCTATGAAATGCAGCATTTTATTATAACTATTTGTGTTCTTATTGGGGATCATGGAGATGGAGAAGGAAGTGGATATATAATTAAACACCTGTCACTCTGTTAAAGTCTGAGTCATTGCTATGGGAATATAGAAAATGAAAGGTATATTGTGAGAGAATGAAAAAGGAAATATAGGAAGGCTTCACAGAGAAGATAACCCTGAATAGGATCCTAAAGAGAAATTTAGCTCAGGAGAGAAGTGAATTCCAAACAGAAAAAACCATACCAGCGAACATGCAGAAGCATAAGAATATATGTTATGCTAGATGTAAGAAGAAAATTATGGGATACAGGGCAAAGTATGGGAAGGGAATAGTTGATCATGAGCCTAGAGATAAAGGCTGGAGATGGAGTAGGGCATGAATATGTTATCCTGTAGGCAGCAAAGGATTATGATTGGGATGCCTTGTTATTGGTCTGATTGACAGCATGATAGATGGCCTGAGGAGTTTGAAGCTAACTAGAAAGAACCACTTAGACTGAGATAAAGGGTCAAGAAAGTGAAGGTTAAAATCTGAAAGAGGAACTGTCAGGTGAGATCACATGAGAGAAAACACAGAAGTGAAATAATGTGTTTTGATAACTGATTATGTCAGAGACTGAGCTTCTGTTATTATGGCTTCTCTATTTTGGGGGCAAAAAAAAAATCTTCATAGAGGTTTGAGACTTAGCTTTTTTCCTAGGTGAATAGAATCTATGTACCACTAATAGAAAGCCAAGGTTTGTAAGTTGGGCATTTTTACATTTGATGTTAGCTTCTATTACATCTACTCCTCCATGTACACGTTATATCCACAGCTACTACCATGGTAGGCCACTCTGTTTATTATTTCTTTCACTATTTTCAGTTAACCATAGTCAATCACAGTTCAAAATTATCAAATTGAAAATTCTAGAAATAAAAAGTTCATAAACTTTAAATTGCCTGTTGTTCCAAGTAGAGAGCTGAATGCTTGCACTATCCTGCTCCATATAGCCTAGGATGTGAATTATGGCATCATCCAGGGTATCTATGGTGTATATGCTACCTGCCCATTAATCTCTTGGTAGCCATCATGGTTATCAGATAGACTTTGGTGGTATTATAGTGCTTGTGTTCCAAAACATCTTGTGTTAGAGCCTAAGACTATATTACAATACTATTTTTGTTTACTTCATATAATCATCTCATCTTGTGGCATAGTATCACCTCACATCACCACAAAAAGTATAAGTACATCACAATAAGATATTTGGAGCAAGAGAGACTGTATTCATATAACTTTTATTACAGTATATTTTTATGTTGTTTTGTTATTATAATCTCTTACAGTACCTAATTTAGAAATTAAACTTTACTATAGGTATGTATGTATAGTAAGAACAATATATATGAGATTTTGAACTATCCATGGTTTCAGACATCCACTGGAAGTCTTTGAATGTATCTTCCATGGATTATGGGGAACCACTGTGGTATCATTAATAACTGGAAAATCTGGTGAAAGAAAGGGGAAATAAAACTATCAAGGCTAGATTTCATTTATTTGCTTTTATTCAGGTTTTTAAAAAGTGAATAACATTCATTCTCTAACTAAATCCTAAATACTAGAGCAGAACCAAGTCTTGAGTTTTTCTGGGAACTATAAAAATGAGTATTGAAAGGGATACCATAAATAGCAAATCATCTATCTTAATAAAACCACAAACTTCTGTGATAGCACAGAAAACGAGGGTGAAATGGAGAAAATCTTGGACATGAGGCTCTCTGAAATGATGACTGTTTCCCCTGACTTTATTTGAACTTTTTCTCAGACACTGAGGAAGGTAACCATACTAGCAACACCTAAAGGACTCAAGCATCTCTTTCTAACAAAAAGAGAAGACACTGGTCTGCAAGGAGCTATCAAAAAAATGACCCTTCCATCTTAATTGTACTCACTCATGGTATGAAGATGAGAGATGAGTCAGTCTGTGCCTGGGGCCAGGGTAAATAAATTAGGTATTAGATTCCTGCATCCTACTCATAAAGATATTTCACTTTGTTCTTTGAACTTGACCAGGAACATTATCAATACCTTGTTGTTTATAGTGCTTTTGATGGCAACACTTGGATGTTCAGGCCTCAGATCATGTTTCTCATTTTTTCAAAGGTGAACATATTGACAGGTTTTATTGAGCTCCCAAATCTCTAGAGGTTTAGTCAGAATACAGGATCTCCATTTCTGTTTCACCAACTTTATTCTCCTAGGGTAATGTTCCAGATCCCTCCTTTTAATTGTAAGAGGCTGAGAGTCATAACATGATAAATTCTCAGTTGATCAGGTTGGGTTGTTCCCCCCCCCTATGGTTCTGAGACTTTTCTTACTCCACAGTCACGTAACGGGCTGTGAATCCCCAATCACTGGCGTCTCCCCCAAGAATTTGTGGTTCAGTAGTTTTAGGGTGGAGCATGATAATTTGCACTTCTAACTAGTTTCTAGGGGATACTAATGTTCCTGGTTGGAGGACTGTACATAGAGAATTACTACCTCAAGAATCCTTCTGGTCTCATTTTAGCTGAAATCATTTTTTCCTACCCTCCATCATTCTCTAGATACAAGAATGTGTAGTGGTAGAAAACCATTGTTATAAAAGCCAGATTGGGTCTAGATTCTATTTTGTTATTAATTTCTACATGGAAAAGTCATTTCCCCCTCACTGGGCCTAGTTTCCTGCTTTATTAAAATGATCATCAAAGATGTTTTGATCCTAGGAACTAATAAGAAATACTAAAAAACAATTCGTGAGCTATGCTGTGACCTAATGGCAAAATTAACACTTGGTTTAAAAAAAAAAAAAAAAAAGATTGGAAAGCACAGCCTGACTCATGTGAGGAGGGATAAAAATAGGTTTGGAGCACTACTTCTAATTTTACCTAATTTATAGTTTATACCAAGGATCAACAGACTTTTTTCTATTGAAGGACAGGAGTAAATATTTTAAGCTTTGCAGATCATAAAATCTCTGTCCCAAATACTCAGTTCTGCATTGTAATGCTAAAGTAGCCAAAGACAATATGTCAATGAATGAGGGAAGCTATGTTCCCATAAGACTATTTTCAGAAGCTGGCAACAGGCTGAATTTGGACTTGGACATCAGTTTGCCAACATCCAGTTTATATTTTTATTCAGTTTACCTAAATAATTTCACCTAAGTCCACCTCCTTGATTTAAAGTTTTCAGAACTCAATGGCAGAAAAAAAAAATTGCCATATTATGTTATCTGGAGTATTGCTACAACTGTGTCAAATATGCAGTTTAAAAATGTATAATTTATAATACAAAATCTATAATTTCCATGGCATAATAAAAATAAATCATTTTAAAAATTTCTACCAAATTATATGCTCCGTTTTCAAAAATTCAGAAAATGTACATAAATATTATGATACTTACAGTTTACAGTTGAGCTTTCATTATAAAACTGAGTGAAAAGACTTAGCTTCTGAGGCAGAAGAGAGGGGAAATAAGATCTTTGGAATTGGAATTGGGATTGATCTGTCCAACGCAGCTGGGAAAGAAGTCCAACTCTGGGAAGTGACCCAGTGGTCTGTGGCAAGAGGGCCGACTCACCATGGTAGGCTCCATTCCCTTCCCATATTTGGTTTCCTGTGTGGTTGTGCACTGTGAACTGTGCTGTCCTAATCATGTTCTCATTGAATTCATGGAGGCACCTGTGACATTTTCATTCTTAAAAAATGTTTTTTCTTGACAGCTACCCGTAATTCAAAGCCAAAGTGAACATAGCCATTGTTCTGAAACACCATAGAAGCTAAGAAGGGCCCATTTGGTATTTTCACATAATTGATGAGATAGGAAATTGCTTTATTTTGCACTTACTCTGGAGGCTATCCATTCATTTTTATTCCCTTGTATTTAATCAGCACATGGCAAGAAACCTGGCATTCTGATTGGGTCCCTTAGCCAAAAGTATAGTAAACTCTTCCAAGAGAATTTATCCTCTTATTTGATGCTGGGCTTTGGACTTGGGCATGTTGGTTCCTGGGGCTTAGTCCTTCTCTCCTTGGGAAGAGTCTTATAGTGCCATAGACAATGGAGCTGACAAAATGGTTTCTTGTTGTTGCTCATTACATTTCTTAGCTTTGGTTGGATAAAATGAATTCCCAGGAAATCATTTGGGGTCATGACTTCATAAGGTAGAGGAGTGAATTAAAGTAATGTTTAGCTGTAAGCCAAAAGACTATTGTTAGAAGTTTCTTGGAATCTGGATACCTCTTTGTCCAAGCTACATGAATTCTCTGACCTCTGAGTCTCTTTTCTCTCTCAATCTGTATACATTCTTGCAAACACACAAGTATCTCTATGTGTATTATCTCTCATTTCCTGATATTTTCAGAATACTGTGACTTCTTTGCATTCTCTATAGTATAGACAATAATACAATTTGAGGGAAAGCATTTTTTCCAACTATTAAGTCATTACATATGTAGCTAGTATCTCCTTTTCATTCTCTATAAAGAATGTAAAGCTTTCTAAAGCTTTCCACTTTAGCTGACACTACATTTATCTTAGGAAGCCCTGTCTGATGCAGCATTGTTAGTTATGAAGCAGATGAAGACCCTGAGGGCAGGTCCATCAAGTCTGCAGATGTCACTAAGCTGTGAAGGAAGGCATTCATGCTGTATGACAGAAACAGCATTTAAAAAACATTGTGGCAGGAAGAAGAGATGAGATGGATCTAACAAAGTGCAATGCAGTAGGGATAAACACCAAGTAATATATTTGCTGACCCTAAACAACCAAACTTACATGATGGAATAGGGCTTACTGAGGGGTTAATCTTAATTAAGTTTAATACAAGTCAACACTATGACATAACCAATAAATATTGAAATCAGGCTGAAAAGAAAGAACAGCACATAACAAAGTGACATGCATCCCGATTCACTCCATGTTATTGAAGGCTTATATTTAGTTCTCTCTCAGCTCCCTTATTTGAGAAATGAAGACAGGAATTTCTGTTCCACATATTATACACATAAATGACATAGCTTATGTATGGCAGAAGATATGTGTTCGGTTTTATGGTAGGTGATTGATGATGGTGATGATAGAAAATACTCAAAAGTGTAGAAGGAGACAGCAGTTTTGAGAGCAAAAGAATTGAACATGGTGTGGACTGGTCAAGGAGTTGGAGATGTTTAAGCCAGAGATGAGACAGCTCTGTGGATATATAAGAACTATTTTGTAAGAACTGAAGAGTTGGAATATGATAGAAGGTATTGGGGGTTCTATGATTATCGAGGGTATTAATCAAGATGCATGGGAAGAGAGAGAGAGTCCAACTATCAACATTAAGATACAAAGATACACACTTGGCCTCCCACAGTGATGACTTCTGCAGGATAGGAAAGTGTCAATCATAGTCTTGATTTTTAAATATGGTTGTATGGAGAAGGCTGGTTACACATGCTTTAAGGTGACTATCAGCCCGGAGATTCTTTAGTTTTGTAAATATTTGACAAAGTAAGATATAACCATAAGGCCACAGGTCTTACTTTATAGACATGAAATGAGACATGGTATAGAATGTTCAGTCTTAATGTTTAAGTGTTGTTGATCTTTAATGCTGATAACTCTGAGTCCTCAATTGCTTCCAAATGAAAGGTGGTTTTGATTATGGTTTTCTTTTTTCCTAAAAGTCTACTTAAAGGCTGCCTTACAGTAGAAAATTTGTTTTAAAACCACAGGACCTTGTGACGCTTTTTTGAGGTGCTACTCTCTGTGATCTTGGGTTAGAAATTTAGCCTTCTGGGCCTCAGTTAACTCTTCTGTACAAAGGGCACAATAAGAATTCCTAGTAGAATTGGAACAGGGATAAAATTAGATAAAATTTGAATTGTTAGGTGAGAAAAGCAGTAGCATGATTTTTCCACTCAAATGAGTTCTTGACTAGGTAGGTGTTTTGAACTGCTTTGTTTAGCTGTAATTCTTATTCAGAAATATTATTTTTAAGGAAACATTGAGGAAAAAAATAATTTTCAAAGAACATATTGACTTCTTTGTTGAACTTAGCAGTGTCCCTATTTGCCTTGGGTGACTCCTCAGAAAAGGGCAAAAAAACAGGATATTTGCAAGGGCATGTAAACATCCATCTGTTTTGAACAAAAGGGAGGTGGCTGGGGAGGGCAATGACTCGAGGAAATCTTTTCTGTCAGCTCTGTAAAGCATTTAGAAGGTTAGGTTTCTATAATGTTGTTTTCCCATCATTTCCCTAATGATGAAACCTCCTTAACCTCATTTCTAAACAGGACGGGAAGATATTCTGCCGACGGACAGCTTGTGATTGCCAGAATCCAAGTGTTGACCTTTTCTGTTGCCCAGAGTGCGACACCAGAGTCACAAGTCAATGTTTAGATCAAAATGGACATAAGCTGTATCGAAGTGGAGACAATTGGACCCACAGCTGCCAGCAGTGTCGGTGTCTGGTATGTCAGCTTGCTGTAGATGGTGACATCCTGTACTATGGAAGAGTTTATAAACTCAGGGGTTAGAAATTTGGCTGGTTCCCAACTCCTTCTGTTACCTTGGAGGGAGTTTTGGGGCTATGGCTACCCAAGGGGCATATGCTCTGCCTGAAGACATTCAGATTGTATGTAAAACACTGTGCAGAACAAAAACAACATATTTATAGAACAGATTTGACCTAAGCAATGTTAGTTTACAGGTATTATTTCTTAGGAAGTCCGTATCCAGAAAAATCCCTGCACGATAGATAATTTTCAAAGCATTTTCTGATACTTATGGTCTTTATAGAGCCCAATTTTTATTTCTTCTTCCATAAGCATGGGATGTTTTGACATGAGATGTAACTCAATATAGTAGAAATACCAGAGAGATTGAATGATAGAGACCTAGAATACAATTCAGATTCTCTCATGTGCTAGCTCAGTATGATGACGTTGGGCAGGTCTTATCTATTCACTCATCATTCTTTTCCTCAAATGTGCATAGTTGTATGAATAGCTGTTTCATAGGACTCTTAGGTATGTGAAAGACAAATACAGTACTTGACACATAGACAGCACTTAACATGGTTGCTACATTGTTAGTTATTTCCTACCTTCAAAAATCAGTTTCAGAGGCCAAACATCCATGTAGACAAATGGAGGTTGCCTTAGATATTAATATAAGGACATTAATAGTATAATGAAGTTTCAGAAGTCCAGAGAAAAGGCTTGATATCTGGACCTAATTCATTCTGTTTCAAAGTATACCACTAACCATGATTTCCAAGGATAGGAAGGCTTTTAGGACATATTTTTTTCCATGAATGTGGTGTTTTATCTGTGGGTAGGTTTACAACTATGGATAATTCTGCATGAGTCAACTTGAAATGGACACTCTTAGCTGGAGTTTTAACATTTGTTGAAGTATGAATGCTATATGTGTACTAGACAAGTACTCTACAGAAACACACATTCAGAAAAAACTATACTTTAAATTTCCATCAAATTTTCTGAAGTCTCCAGGCAAAATGTGCAGATCATCTTAATAACATAATCCTTGTATTAGGACTGTATTAGTCCTTTAATTTTGAGGATTATAACTCAGAAATTCAAATTGCAGTGGCTGGGGTTGTGACTCATCAGCACAGTGCTCACCTAGCACATGCAAAGTGCTGGGTTCGATACTCAGAACCACATAAAAATAAATACATAAAATAAAGGTATTGTGTCCAACTACAACTAAGAAAAAAATTTAAAAAAGAAATTCAAATTGCAGCAAACATTTTTTTTCAAATCCTCATCTAAGGATGAACATATCCAATATGACTATAAGATTGGCTTCCATACCAGCCTGGGATACTGCATATCTTTTTCTAGAAGCCAATAATTGGGTAGCCAGAAGAATTGGTATTAATTTTATATATGGAATTTTCACATATAGAATTTCAAAACATATATTCTGTCCCCAGTCTCAATAAAACAGAAGGTGTTGAACATTAACTTAAAAATTACTTGAAAATGATGTGGGTCATATTTAATAAATATTTATCAGGACTTTGCCTGTGTCAGACTCTGGATAATAGTGAGTGAAACAAAAATGATCTATATCTGTAAAAGCCTAGAGTCTTGTAAAGCTGACTGAATAATTAGTTACCATGTGTTATAATAAGTGTCATGATAACGGAAAAAAGAGGCTGCAGAGAGAAGCAGTTCTATTACAAGGAGCTCAGTGGAGTCCCAGTTGGCAGATGCTGAGACACATAGATAGAAATTCCATTTAAACTGAAAAATAGTTTTTTGAATGAAGCTGAAAACTTTTTTGAAATGGTTCTTCTGAAAATGCCCAACTTCAACTTTAAATTTGTTACTGGCAACATTTTAGTCAACTGTTTTATTGCTGTGACTAAAAGACTTGACAAGAACAATTTTAAGAAGGAAAAGTTAATTTGGTCGGCTCAGGGTTTCAGAGGTCTCAGCTCACAGACAGCTGGATGCATTCCCCAGGACTTAGAGTAAGGCTGAACATCATGGCAAAAGTGTGTGGCAGAGGAAAACATTGGGGGACTTGGTACCAGGAAGGAGAAAGATGGGGCTCTTTGTTGAACAAGGACAAAATATATATCCCAAAGGCCTGCCTCCAGGGACCCACCTCCTCCAGCCATAACCTACCTGCCCATAGTTACCACCCAGTGAATCCCTGCCAGGGTAACACACTGATTAGGTTAAGACTGTCATAACACAATCATTTCACGTCTAAACTTTCTCGTATGGTCTTACACATGAGCTTTGGGGGATACCTCATATCTAAACCATAACATAATCAGTTTATGAAGTTGTTGGGATATTATATTTCATGTTCTACTTTTGACCTTAAGTGAAATTAGTATCTCTTACCACCATATTTATTTATTCATTTTATTATTATTTCTTCACCAAAAGTGTGCTAAATATAAGGAAGAAAAAGAAACTAGCCCAAATCCTGAAATTTCAAAACTTAATGAGAAACAGTACTGATGATTATGATATAATCATAGTATCATACTAAAAATAATGATGGGCTGTGTTTGACACACAGAGAAGCTGACCTAACTCTTTCTATAGACCACAGAAAGAGCAAAGACCATCAACAAAGGCATCCTGAAGAAGGTTGATAACTGTAATTGTCTTTAAGAGGGAAACCCACTAGTGTGCTAACCAGTAACTTTCAATGATGAGAATGGTGAAAATCACTGTGCTCTCTTTCCCCCCTCATAGGACTTTGGGATAAAATTGTGCCTAGGAACCATGATGCGTCATTCTTGGCTTTCTCTCCACAGGAAGGAGAGGTAGATTGCTGGCCACTCGCTTGCCCCAATTTGAGCTGTGAATACACAGCCATGTTGGAAGGGGAGTGCTGTCCCCGCTGTGTCAGTGACCCCTGCCTGGCTGATCACATTGCCTATGATATCAGGAAAACTTGCCTGGACAGCTACGGTGTTTCTAGACTCAGTGGTGCAGTATGGACCATGGCCGGATCTCCCTGCACAACCTGTAAATGCAAGGTAAATTGGGTGCCCTGAAATGTTCAGGCTTGAACAGTTTATCAGAACATCTGCAGGAGGTTTACTCTGGTTTCTGAGTGTGTAGGTTCCATGGGGCCTTGTGGACACAGGCCTTTACATCCCACAGGATGTTCATATATCTGAATGGATCATGGCTGCACCTTGTATAAAGGCTAGTTCCAAATGAACAATGTAGAATAAAACAGTCTGGCTTGATTTTAAATTGCAGAACGTTAACAACTGACTCAGCCCAATTTTATGCCCTTTTGACCTGTATGTTAGAAAAAGAAAGAAAGAAAATGTAAGAAATGAAGAGAGAAAGAAAAAATATCTACTTCCTTTCATGCTGGAAAATTTTATGAGTTCCTTCATGAAACTGTCAATGATAGAAAAAAAAAAACACTATTCTGTGATGATGGTCATTCTGTTTAATTATCAAAGTGCCCATTGGGGAATGCCTTAATGATTAATGTTATTAATGTGAATTTCTTTTTTCTAACCTGGAAAATATTATCTGAAGATGTTGCCCCAGTAGGAAAAGGATAATATCAGACTTCACATAGCAAGAGAGCTATGGCCCCATTTGTACCCTCCACCAGAGCAAACCAAGTGACCAGGCTACATTAACACTTGTATTATTTAATATTATTTTTGATATCATATTTGAGAATTATTAAACAAAATTATGAAAGCACATTGAGATTATTATATGAATTTGATTCTTAATGAATTCTCAAAAATGTATACAACTGGATAAGCACAATCTCCTTCTTAATCATCATATGAGACATTATATTGATCCCTAAGATGCATGCCTTTCTGGAACCCATCTTGGATTTGTCTTCAGATTCTTGTGATGCTTGATTAGCCCTTTAAGAGGCAAGTCATCATCATTAAGAGATTTGTTTTTGGAAAGAATCTTATTTGGAATAAGTCTAGTCTAAATAAGTTTTGTGAAAACTTGGCTTGGTGGGTCAGTATGTCAAGCATACATTGAGTGTGTAAGTAAGGCCATATGTGGCCCTGCCAGCAGAACCCCAGCAAGAGGAGACCCTGCAGGGTTGATCCATGCTTCCTTCCCTTTCATTCCTTCATAAGTGCTTTTGTAGCATCCTTTTAAAATAAAGATTGCAGACTCCTTGCTGATGGACTTACATGTCTCCCTACATTAACACTTGTGTCCTTTTTGTACAGAATGGGAGAATCTGCTGTTCTGTGGATTTGGAGTGTCTTCAAAATAACTGAAGTATTTTAAATGGACTCATCACAGGAGAAAAAATGGACAAAATGATCATCCAACATGATGAAAAATAAGAGTTGATTTTTTTAACCACAATTACCAAAGTCTCCATTGGAGGAAGGTGTTTGGGGGTCGCCTCGTAGACCTGCCACTTTGCTCATTCTTGCTAACCTAGTCTAGGTGACCTACAGTGCAGTGCATTTAAGTCTATGGTTGTTAAGAGAAGTCCCCAGTGTTGTAAATCACATTTCCCTTATCAGATCATTTGCAAACACATTTAAATGATCTCATGGTAAATGTTGATGTATTTTTTGATTTATTTTGTGTACTAACATAATAGAGACTCAGCACCATTTATTTATTTATTTTTCTTGATTTTTGGATCAAATTCTAAAAAAAAAAAATAAAGTTGCCTGTTGTGATATTGTCCCATCCACTGTATACTGTGAAATGTATTGAAAAAATATCTATGTGGAGTCCAATTGCATCATACTTATATTTCAAACTGTTGAACAGAATTAGAGACCCACTCCTCCAGCTTAAGCATGCCCAAGGCAATTATGATACCTTAAAGTGGGGAAGGACTCCAACCACAATTCAATAGTTATTTAGAAAAGGACTCTATCCTCCTTTCTGCAAATAAAAAAGAAAAAGAAAAAGAAAAAATAAATACAAAATGTTAATTTGCAATTTAGAAGCAGCAATGCTTAAAACCTTTTTTAGCAGTGAAAGCAAAAATATCTTTGCATTGGTTTTATGTATAATTTCGTAACTAATAAACAACTTTAAGAGTTATTGATGTAAGTTATCATCATAGTACAGGTGAATAGGATTATCCCTCTATTATATACACATGCACTTGAGAGTCTGATCAACCAGCTTTTTCAGTGTTAGTTGATTTACAGCAAGCCCCCCAATTCTTTTCCAGTACTGTTTTATAGTAAAACACATTGCCTTTCATATGGAGAAAGGGGACACTTGAAAAAATCTATTCGTGTGCTCTGTTACTTTAGAACAATGAATACCTCCACATAAGCCAGTACAATAGTTTTAAAACTTGAAAAGCTATTAAGTTATATAAAATTAACAAAATATGTAATGACATTTTAACTGAGCTGAGAATTCAAACTTTGGTTTTACTTTCAGATAAATTACATCTTCTTCTGGATTAAGTTAGTTCAAGGGTTTTCTGCTCATTCTTCCAACATCAAAACATCTTACCTTGTTATGTCAGTCATGCTAAAAATATTTAAATCCTAAAATAATTATTAGCTTAAAATTATGATCTTCAATCAATATTATTATTGGTTTTTGTCCAATAGATAATATTTTGTAAAAATGAAGTTCACTAATGAAATCAAGTTCATGTTATATATGATAAAAGCAGTTGAAATACTACATCTGTCAAAGACTGATATAATGTGATAAATTAGAGAACATTTCTATTTTAATTTAATTCCTTAAATGAAAGCTTGGAGTGAAGAATTTGAAGATTACTCTTTTGAAAATATTAATGACTATCCAATTAAAAGAACTTCCAATATTGGTGGTAAAATGAGGACATTTACAATAATTGTTTGTGATTTTATATATCTGGAATTGTATATAGTGGAACTATGGACCCATGTGTCAAAACCAACCCTTTTCCTATTTGGAACACAGATAGGTCTGTCCATTAATAGGTTTTCTACAGTTGTAGAGATAGAAAGGCAGAGTTGGGTGGTTCCCATAAATACCTTGTTGTTCACAAAGCCAAAACTGTTATTATGTTTTCCTGTGCAGGAAACCTTTATGTATCTCTGATATAGATGATGACTGCATACTGTTGTGTATTTGAGAAGTGTTTCCACTTTTTTTCCCAAGGCATTCTCAAAGCTCAACAGGTTTTTTAAAATTTGTATATGTTCTTACTTTATTACAGTTCCATTAGGATTGGTGGCAACATCCTAAAATACTCTGATTTTACAAATACAATCATAAGACTCAATATTTTCTTCTTTCCACTTGAGAACTGATGGGGTAAATTTAATCTGGGGCAACTTGTTGACAACATGTTATTGGTATTTCTAGCACATTTTAAACCACTGCCAGTTCCTCTTAATAAGGTATATACACCTATAAAACAATGGATTAGATTCACTTTTTAAATAATGATTGAGTCAGGAAGGGTGTTGCATACCTATAGTCCCCATCATTCAGGGCGCTGAGATGAGAGGCTTCCTTGAGCCCATGAGTTTGAGAACAGCCTGCACAACATAATAAGACCTTATGAACACCCCCTCTTTATATATAAGGTACTTTATATATAAGGTACATGCTATTCTCTACTGAAGAAATGAAAAGATAAATAAAACAGAACCTTATTTTAAAGATAAGCATTATGTGGACCTTCAGAAGGTACTAACAATCTTTGAACCCATTTAGATGTTCTAAGAAAATATGATACTACCTGAAATATGTTCTTAACCATGAAATTTTAAAAGTTACTTTTTAAAAGTTTGGGGCCTGGGAATATGATTTAGTGATAGAGCATTTAACTAGTGTATGGGCCCCACAGGATTCAATCCCCAGCACTGTAAAAACAAATATACACAAATAAATAAAAATCTGGTAAATCTCCTGATAAGAATATGTTTAGCTACCATGCAACAATTTGCAATGTAAAATTGGTGTCCATTTAATGAGCCAAAGTGATGTTTGACAAATCTGTCTCCTTACAGACCACAACCATTGCCTGTACTACCTTGAACACAAAGATGCTGACATAATAAGGGCAAGAAATATGAAAAAAAGCACATGAGCAATTGCAACTATCCTCCCAGTGTTCCTAGCGGGAAAGGCTTGTGACTCAGGAGAGTAGATTATTAAGGCAAATGAAAGTTCTGTGTTAGACACATGTCTATTAAACACTCATTTGCTTCATTCTTTCTAGGTTGCATATGAACAGATATATGTGCACATATAACAGATTTGTTATACAAAAGTTGCATATGGACATATATAATATTCACTTGCAACCTGTAATGCATATTTATATTACATATATTCATATGCAACATGCATATATACATACATGACAACTATCTTAAGTTTCCTCTCTTCTGAACTTTATGTGTCTGTGCTTATGTCACTGTTATGTCCTTCTAATACACATTTACCTTGTATTATGGTAATCTTAGACTAGGTAAGGCTATAAACCAACTGTGTATGGATATCAACTTACAGCATTTAACATAGTGCCTTGCATAGAATGAATTTTCAATTAAGTCTTTAAGTATTGAATTCATATTTTTCTTATCATAAAAATACCATGGGATATTGAAAATAATCTACCCTAGCAGATTTCAAATGCTCTTAAGTACTAAGAACTAATTGAAAAAAATCAAAATTTATTGAGCTCTCCAACATAAAAACTGAATTAAAGCAAGGTTTCTCTGGATAGATTGGGGGTGTAGTGGTAGGGCATTTGGGACGCCTTCACATACTTGACCCCAGCTTATAGCTTTCAACAGAGCACAGCTGGACAGCTATTCGACTAACTCCTCAAATATACTTCTATGGATGAGTAAGCCAGCACTCAGTGTAGCTAAGTGACTTGTGCCCGGAGTTCACAACTAATTAATCATAGAAAAATAGGTCTGTTTATCCCCATGCCAGATTTCCAAGAATTCAAAATGTATATCTACATTTCAATTTCAAGATAACTTTTCCTACTCCTAAGTGGATGACATTAAAGACAATCATGGATGAGATATTGTATCTGTTATTGTCTCTGTGTTCTATCTCCCTTCTAATTGTGCTACTGCTTTATGAAAATCTTCATGATGGTTTTGTGAAACATTCAGATTACAAGACTGGACAACATTTTCAAATGCAGAATAACAATAAGCCACTTACTCAATCACCTAATCTCAGTCTTTATGGGTAAACATTAAGGAAAAGTAAAACAGTTTCCAAAACCAAATATTTCTTAAGACTTACACACACCAGCATATGATGAAATATGGCATTGGATGGAATTCCTACATAGATAATTTTATTTCTGATTTCATTATTCATTCACCATTTATTCTATCATTAAGACAGTGACAATATAGCAGGCTCTTCAGATACAGAGATGAATAAGACAAAATTGGTCACTATCCTTATGGCATTTGTAACAATGTGCAAAAGAAGTAAACTAGAAAATATTTACTTGAGCAATATAATATCAGGCTATATTAATACTAGGAAGAAAATAAGTGAATTTAAAAAATGGAGATGAACTGGAGAATCTCACTTCAAAATAATCAAGAAAAATTTCTAAATGGGGGTGATAAGCAAGGAGGGATGGAGAATGTGGAGTAGCCACCTGTGCACAAAGCTGTGGGAATATCTCCCAATCAAAAGAAGTAAAGGCTAAAGACTGCAGGATAAAGACATTAGGTACGTGAAGGTCATGAGTGGAACCGAAGGCTAAGTAAAAGAGCAAAGATATGAGGTTGCAGGAGTTGACTAGAGCTGGACATTACAGGCCATGATAATGTGAAGGCCCTGGTCATTCTGGGAAATGAAAACATCAGTGGGAAGTTACTAAAGGAGTAAGCATTTATTTACTCACCTTTTCATTCATTCACATATTTGTGCCTTTTTAGATATCAATTAGTCTATATTTACTATTCTGAAAACATGAAACTCCTGTTATGTACCTAGGAAAAATATCAGTGAGAACAATATTTTTCCGTTAGAAATTGGAGCTCTGCACTGTGCTATCACAAAGCAATCAAACTACATAAGATGGCATGTCCAGAAATAAGGTCAAGGAATACATCAAAAACTGGATCTGTAACTTTTTTTTTGCCTCTGCAGTGCCCTCATTTAAATAATTAGTTCTTGACCATTTGAATCATAGTAAGTTCAGTAGTTTGTGACAGTGATATCATCTTGGCTTATAAATACCAGTGCAGGGTAACAGAACACTGAAGAGGATAAGAGTCTGTTGGATTAATCTAGAATAGTAACAACAAACACTATCCTTAGAACAGTGCTAGAATGTAGTAGCCAACGCCCCAAGTCTCACCAAATAAGACAAAACTTTGGTGAGAAATTATTTAGGTTACTATAAAAATGATACATACCTAATTTTTTTCAGAAACTTTTTAATACCTGAAGGTGATAAAAAAATTTTAAGGTAAGAGGAATTTATAATTGAGACAAAGCAATAATTAGAAACTAAAATATCAGAAAGATTTAAACATGTGAAAATGCAAATTTACCTGAAGAAACTGGCAGTTGATATGCCAATCTCATAAGATAAATGATATTTCCCAAATTTTGTTATATTTTAGCTCTATCGCTTTGAAAATGAAGGTGAAGGCAGTGAGAATATGTCTTTTAAATGCAAAATAAAATACATTAATTTATCAAAAATATCCAACAGTAACTTCAGCCCCTTAGGAAACTTGAAGACATTTTGAAGAAAACAGACCCAAATCTGGTATACTACATGTTTAATGATCGAAAATAGTGCAGTATAGTCTTCAATCATGTTTGCAGAAAGAGCTGAAAGGATTCTGTGCAGACAAGGCAGTCCAGGGAAGAATTTATCTTAGGTGATTTTATGTAGGAGGTTTTAAAATGACATTGAATGAATGGGTCACTAAGCTAGAAAATCAGAGTGACAAAAGCTTTAAATAGATTTTAAAATATCAAGTATAATAAGGGACAATGTAATTTAGAGGAGTCCCTAGAGTAAGTGGAAAGAAAGAGGTGACACAGAGTGTATACCTCAGAGGGCTCAGGGGATTGCCAGCTCATTATTGCCCATTGAAAATGTGGGCCCAGTATTCCCAAACTTTTCCATTTTTCAAGATAAGTCATAATTCTGGATTTTAATGTATGATATTATGAGTTTTAAATTTCACATCCAAGTTTAATAGAATAAATCTGGACCATACAAAACATGTCTGTAGACTGATAGTACCCACAGGATCAATTTTTCACACACCCCTAGTTTAGAGCCACAGGAAACCCTGTAAGTTATCTAATGCTCCTTCAAATTTTATAGGTCAGTAAATCAATTGCTTTCTCCTTACTCTGCCTGCATATATACCCTCCTCTTTTTTTCATTTATTTTAAACATACAGCATTTATTTTCATGTAAATCCAAGAATTTCCTCCGTATGTTTTGCCTCTCTCGCTGAAAGTGTGAATGTTGATATTCCCATTGAATACTTCAATTCCATGGAATGACAACCCTTGCTTCTTAAGTGAGTGCAACATCAACATCATGCTTAACTGCTGAAAGCATCATCATTCACCATAAAGATCTCTATTTCCCCAGTGGTGTGTTTGGAGAAAGTACTCATTCTTAAGGCTTAAGATTGAGCTGTTCATTGCTCAGGCAATGAATATGGGGTTAGTTCACATAGGCATGTTGATTATGATGAAGTTTTACGGCAGTTGAATGGAAGAGTAAGAAATCTGGCTCAAGATCTTCTGTGCTCCACCACTGATTCATAAGCAGATAAACCAAAGCAGACTAAGGAGGACCTGTTAGGATGAGACAACAAAAAGCACAGGGCCTGTTGGCAGGCCCTCAGAACATCATTTGCAGATGTAAAGAAATGGAGCCACAGAAAACCTTCCCCTTAATACAAACCACACATTTTGGTAGCCATCATCCACATGAGAAAGAGCTGGTTGTCTTGCTATAGTCTGCCGATAAGAAAAAAATGCCAAGAACAAATATAAGTGAGGCAAACCTAAAAATGTTGTTATTGAACAGAGTGAAAAGTTATCCTTGTTGTTGGAGAATGTCAGAATTAAAATTAGCCACGTGCTTTTGTTTTCTGTGACTCCTATAACAAATTATCATACACTTGGTGTGTTCAAACAATAGAAATGTATTCTCTCACAGTGGTAGGATCTAGAAGTCTGAAATCTAGCAGCCAGCTGGGCTGTGCTGCCTCTAGGGGATCTAGGGGGAGATTTCCTTCCTTACCTCTTCCAGCTTTAGAGGGCTTCAGGTGGTTTTTGACTTGTGGCCACATCCCTTCAATCTCTGCCACTCTGGATAGAATGTCTTTTTCTCTTATGTGTGTGCCTCTTGTAGGATATCTATCATTGGATTTAAGGACTGTTCACTAACCCAGAATTACATACTCACTTCATGAACTTTAACACAATTATATCTGCAAAGATCTTTTTGTTTTATTTTTTCAAATAAGGTAACATTCAAAGATTCTGGGCATTAGGATGTGGACATAAGTTTTTAGGGGCCAAAAGTCCTCTGACTATATCTGGATTGGTCATAACAGCTAAAAGAAATCTTAATTCACCCACATTGTATTGATTAATGATTCACTTTCACTATAAGCCTCACTTTTGACCTAGAGCAGACACATGGCTGTGTAATTTTATATACATCTATCCAAAGTGTACAAAAAGATACATTGACTAGAACCTCTACACTATTGAATTAATTTTTACTAAAGAGAAATTTGAATTTCAGGCCTTAAAGAGTGAAAACCCTGGATGGAGTTGAAGAGAGAATTGTAAATATTAGGAAGCAAGTGATGAGGTCATTGTAAGTTCATTTAATGACAGAAAATGCCCTGGATGGTGCTGAAAAGAGAATTGTAAATATTAAGAAGCAAGTGATGAGGTCATTACCATTTTATTTTATACAGGAAAATTCTGGGATGGTGTTAAATTGTAAATATTAAGAAGTAAGTGGTGATGTCATTGCCATTTCATCTTATGCTGGTCAATAGCACTGGGTGTCCATTTAGTGTACCACCAGCACAGTGCAAAAGTTCAGAAGCAGAAAGTTGCATTAATAGCTCCTTTCTCCCCTCCCCAAAGACTTCTGACCATATTACAGAGAAATATATCAGTCATATATTTACCTGGAATTTCAGACATATAGAGCTTCATGAATTCATTTCTGAAAGTCAAATTCAGATTTTTCTCAGACTCAACAGTATTCCAAATAAAGCTTGAGACTGGTGTTCTTTTATCCCTGTGTATGCATATGTGCCACAAACATCTCCCCTTGAACAGCAAGAAAAGAACAATCTTCCTTGCATATGTGATGGCACCATATCATATCAATTGTTATCTCTTGATGGTGCAATTAAATTCATTAAATTATAATCATTATAGTTTATTATATGGATTTACTCATTCCTCCTCCATTTCATTAAAATGCAGTTTCAAAGGACACATTCTGAAGAAATGTGATCATTTTTAGTGAAGTAGATTATAAGCCAACAACTTCTATTAATCTACAACTTATTATCCAATAGGCATCTCACCAGGACTCTGTCCTCGAGGCTCATAGAAAAGAACTAGTAAAAAACTAATCTGGGGCTGGGGATGTGGCTCAAGGGTAGCATGCTCGCCTGGCATGTGTGTGGCCCCGGTTCGATCCTCAGCACCACATACAAACAAAGATGTTGTGTCTGCCGAAAACTAAAAAAATAAATATTAAAATTCTCTCTCTCTCTCTCTCTCTCTTAAAAAATAAAAGAACTAATCTACCCACCAGAGACTGTACTAAGCATTTCACAAGTTCTCATTTCATACTTACTCCTAAAAATTGGAGGTGACAATAAAGATTTCACTGATAAGGAAATGATGAGGCTGTGATCGTGCCTTGTAACACACAACTGTGAGCAGTGAATTTGTGATTCTAAAGCTAATGATATATGGAGTAGCCCGTAAAGATTTAGAAAGGAAGACGTGAGGTTGCCTACTAAAAGGAAGACTTTCCTGGAAATAAGCACACAGAGAAAAGGAAGAACTAGGCTAGAAAAGAGAACTGATATTGAGAGTGGGATCCTCACAAGAGGAGGGCAGTATGAGTGAAGATGAGAGCAGCTCTATTATGTCAGACTGTTTGGGACTGAGTTTTACAGGACCTAAGATTCATGCTGCTTCTTGTAGGACTGCCATTTTTACTGTGAATCTCCGTAGGACTTTGCTGTGTTGCATTTGATGAAATAGTATGTGCCTAGCCCATGCACGGCTAGAAGGGCACTCTCACCCCATGATTCAACAGCTGTTAATTTTCGCTTTCGCATTCTGGGTGAGGTGGGTAATTACATCCAGCTGTCTGCAACCATCCCACTGCTGCTTTCTCACAGACCTGTGAGTCTTCATTTGTTCTCATGAGCAGGGTTGCACTGTGAGCTGTGAAATGCATCCAGCTGTCCAGTGCCTGGCAGAAGCTTGTTCATCATCTGCCTCTCTACTGTGGATCTAGATGGTTCAATCACACTGCATTTCAGTGCGGAGATTTATCTTTCTAGTCACTTTACATAGCAATCGTAGAAAATATGAGAAACCACTCTCTCTCCACAATGGGAAAAACTACTAAAAATGTCCACAGCTTGGAACACCAAAAAATGATGTATTGTGAAAAAGACAAAATTTAAGGGTAGAGCTGAGGAACTAAGACCAAGAAAAAAAGGTTTGACTGGCCTTTGTGAACTATCCACATGATACACAATAATAAAACTGAGAAACAGCACACATGACTCCAAAGTTAATAGAAGTTTGTGGATTGAGAGTGGAGTACAAAAAAAAATATATTGGGGGTATGTGCATGTCCTAAGAACTTTCCCATAAGACTTACACACATCTTATTCAAATAACTCTCTTCTGTGGAAAACACACACACACACACACACACACACACACACACACACACACACACTAGTCTATGGTTCATGTCTGTTCTCTCAGCCATTTATGAACTTGTATTTATGCTAGGTACTAAATGGTTTATTTCACTGGACATCTGTTTTGGACAATGGACAATGGTATTTAGAATCATAGGAATGAATAGGGAAAGAAGCTTGCAGGCATTCCAAGAAGAGAGATATTACTTCCAGATGAGGAAATGCACCAAACTGATAAAGAAACATTGCTGGAAAAAATAACTCCAAAGACTGGGGGTGAATTTTGCCAATGTTTAGGACAGAGACCCTGTGAACTACTTTGAAAGATCTCTAGAAGGGAGGGTATGATCAGCGACTTGTTGAATGCCTGAGTATAGGTGGAACTAGACTAGCTCAGAATTCATGAGGATCAGACAGGATGGTCAGGAGACAGTGAGTAGGTTTACAGGAGGTTGGGGTCAGCAAAGACAAAGAAATAAATGGCACCAATTGATATCTGAATTTTTTTCGGGGGTGGGTAGGTGGTGGCTACTGGTGACTGAACTCAGAGACACTTGACCATTGTGCCACATCCTAGCACTATTTTTTATTTTATTTAGAGACAGGATCTCATGGAGTTGCTTAGCACCTCGCTTTTGCTGAGACTGGCTTTGAACTTGCAATCCTCCTGCCTCAGCCGCCCAAGCCACCAGGATTACAGGTGTACACCACTACACCCGGCTGAGATTTGAATGTTTGCTGGTGCTGGGTTCAAGGACTTGAATTTTAATGTAGAGATATGAAATGGGAGAGTTTGGACCATGACAGTGCTGGCACACAACATGAATTTGACACCAAGTGAAACATGAAGAAAGCCACCTGCTCCGGAGAGATGAGAGCAAGGTGGCAAGTTGGAGAAGAATGACAACAAATTGTATCTGGTGGACACACAATAAAGTGGAAGGAACAAGAATCTTAGAGCCAGACAGACCTGGGTTTAAATCCCAGTTCCATGACTCTTAGTTGGATTGATTATGAACAAGTTACTAGCTTGTCTAAATGCCAGTTTCCTATGAGAAAAGGGGCGGAGTGGAGCAAGACCACATAGCTTGAGAGGCTTTTATAGGATTAAGAATTACTTTATAAAGTGATACATGTTGCTGATGCTCAGTGAATGTTTGTTGTTAGAACAGTCACCTTTGATACTTGTTCTCATATTACCCCTTCTACTGCCCTGACCTCTTGCCTCATTCTCTTAGGCAGTTATGCCAAGAGCTGCCTAGGGATTGAACTATGCCCCTCTTAAGAGCTTGAAACATATGAACCGTTAACCAAATGCACGGTGCATCCTTTCCCCCCCTCTCTAAGGAGATGAATGAGCAACTTCAACACATTATTCTTAAAGGATGCAGAACCGGGTAAATCATAGCTGTTCAGCATTCATATTCTGCCGTCAGGCTGTGAAGACAAGAAGAAGGATGATACAAGGTGTATCATAGACACATGGTGGCAAGCAGGTCATTCATGATGGAAATGATGACCTACTGGACACGGATCCAAAGTACAATAGTTAAGTTCTCTCAGGTAATTTGCAGTCATTTGGACTGATACATATTAGGCTACACAAAAGGCTGGGTATCATTTTCCTTGGAAACCCTGCAAAGGAAGAAATGTTTCTCCTTGAAAGGCAAATGCAGGGTATCCCATTCCTAGATAAAGTTAAGAAATGGAATGAATTTGTGAGTCAACTGTACGCTTTGTGGCACTTTTATAACGTTAAAAGACAAAAGTAATTTTCAAATGATACAGAAGGCTTTGAGTGGGTTGGCTCAAATTTTCGCTTCTTCAGTGGCTTCACCAAGCTTATACTCAATTTGCACCAGTCATTCACGTTCATGAAGGCTGTCAGGCAGTCACTTTTGGGATTGTCCAATCCAGCTTAATCATCCTGTATTTCTAAGGAGCCCAAAACTGAACCACAGTTCAAAGGGAAATTAAAAGTCAAAACTTTCCTTGTTTATTTTCCCATTCCCCTCACAACCTCTTATATGTAATTTTGTATAGCAACGAGGGTCTCCCTTCATTTCCATGCAATTTCCCTTTTCTCTCCCTTTCCCTCCCATCTCATGTCTCTGTTTAATGTTAATCTTTTCTTCCTGCTCTTCCTCCATACTCTGTTCATAGTTGCTCTCATTATATCAAAGAAGACATTTGGTATTTGTTTTTTAGGGATTGGCTAGCTTCACTAAGCATAATCTGCTCTAGTGCCATCTATTTCCCTGCAAATTCCATGATTTTGTCATTTTTTAGTGCTGCGTAATGTGAGGGAAGGGGAGGGGAGATAGTAGGGGATAGGAAAGGTAGCAGAATACAACAGTCACTAATATGGCATTATGTAAAACTGTGGATGTGTAACCGACGTGATTCTGCAATCTGCATTTGGGGTAAAATTGGGAGTTCATAACCCACTTCAATCTAATGTATGAAATATGATATGTCAAGAGCTTTGTAATGTTGTGAACAACCAATAAAAAAAAATACTTGCTTAAACAAGTTGAAAAAAAAAAAGTCAAAACTCAGGTGTTCAAAAAGAAGCCCCACTTAAGGGGGACAAGTAGGCGACCAGAACATGTGATTCTTGAGCTAGCCCACAGAGATTCTACTCATTTTTCAGCAATAATCAACAAATTATTATCCTCTTCCATTACAGGGAAGGGCACCATCAAAGGTATTATACACAAAATGTAGACATTATTGTATTGTTTTTAGAGAGTGGAAACAACTCATGATATTAAAACAGCAGGTATGAGGTGCTGCAATTATCTTTTCCATATACAATTACCTAGATAATTCAGAACAAAAACAATTGCTTTAATTATTTAGATTATTTGAGGAATATGTAGATTGAAACTCTATGTCTAAATTCTTTTGTTATTTTGAACTGGTATCAGGTGAAAAGCATTTATTAAGTGCCCACTGTTTGTTAGTCAAGGAAAGAAATGAATGAAGTAATAATGGCCTTGCACTTGAAGAGTTTTAAATTTATTAAGGGGTTATGAACCATGAATTTAAGGGAAAGTTCTAAGAGTTGTGACAGAAGTCACCATAAAATACTCAAGGAGTATAAAGGAAGACCATCTAGCCCTTTGGGGAAAAATTGTCAAAGGGGAACCTTGGGAGAGCTTTGCATTGAGATGGAAGTCTGCGAAGACTTCCAGGAGATGGGAACAGCCAAAGCAAATTCGTAGAGGAGTGATACCGTATGGCATCTGTATGTAGATCCTGTCATCCTTACATACTGATAACATTGTGAAATGGTAGGAAGGGAAATGGTGAACAATTTGAAGAAGGAGGCAGAGGGCCCCGAAGAGTCTTATGTGTCAAAATATGAAACTGTTAGATAACAAGCAACGACAGTGTTTTGCTAACCCAGTTTTGGATTTAAAAGTAGGAAAATATATATCAGCGTGGACTTTTCAAGTAAAGCACTGGTACAAAGACAGTTTCTTGGCCCATTGGCATCTGAAGTAGAGGAGTTAAGAACTCTAGAACTTCAGGGCTCGGGATATGGCTCAGAAGTAGAGTGCTTGCCTAACATGCACAAGGCCCTGGGTTCAGTCCTCACCACTGAGAGAACTCTGGAACTTAACTTTAGGTCTTCTGGAATAAAGGAGCCAAGATGCTTACAGAGTGGTCAATCAAGCACACTTAGAGAATAAGCAGTGTCACTGGGGAACAAGAACAGGTGATGCCAGAGGCAACACTGGCCAAGAGCCTTTCAGGTTAGGGTCCTTCACAGTACTTTCTTCCTATCTAGGCCACTGTCCTTTTGGTTTATAAGGCTCTAAAGCCTATAATAGAATGGTATCAGTGATGTTAGAAGGTATATCTTTGAGAAGAAAAAAGTAGAGTAAAATTTAAATACTCAAGGAAGGTATAAAAAATTGGATGCATTGTCTCCTCTACAGCCTTTCTTCTGAATACAAAGAAAAAAAGAGTGAACTTAAGAACTACTTGGTTTTCTAATATGGTTTTTGTGGTTATAGAATACATTTATTTATTCAGCTTTTATGTGACAGTTTTAGGCATGCATTTGTTCATTCATTTTTATGCATTTTCTATTCATTCACACATTATTTTCATTTATTGATCCATTACTCTATCCATCCATTTATTTAGAAGAGACTCTGTACTTAAGAAAATGACTTTTATGTGTACACATAGCTAAAATAACCCATAATGGCCAAGACAATTCTAAGTATCACCAACTCACAAATTATCTAGAGGACTTAATATAATTAACATTTATCAGTGACTTGCTATGAAAAGGCATTGCCAAAAATTTCCTTAATGTTCACAATAAGTCTATGACAATGGTTACTATTTTTAACACAATTTTCCTAATGGAATCAACTAAAGCAGAGAGAGATGAAGTAACTTGCCAAAGTTTCTATAAGGCAGAGGTGGAATTACCACTAAGAATTAATTTCTAACTGATCATCTAGCTAGTTATGCTTTTCCTCTTCCCACATTAGAAAATAATTTTAAATGATGTTTCTTCTGTTCACTTGACTTATTTTTTCCAGCATGTTACCCAACCTTATGTCTTGCCTTTTATTCTGATCATTGAATATTTCACTCTGGGTTTACTGAAAAAAGTAGGAACAACTTTAGGTATTTCACAGAGAGGGAATGTAATGCAGGGGATTAGTTACACGTGTGTTGGAAGAACTCTGAAGCTAAACAGAGGAAGCCAAGCCATAGATTAGTTGCAGCTAGAAGTCTTGAGGTGGGTACTAAGGAGGCTGTGTCACTTAAGTATAGAAACCAGAATCAGAAGGCAGATGCAAGGTGGGAACTGCCTTGTTGGAATAGAAACCACAAAGAACAAGTAGCTTGATGAGAACTTGAGTCCCAGGGGGGAAACACAGTCCCTATCAAGGATATTACTCAAGGCAGAGAGACAAGACAATCTATCACATTCCTACTCTCTAGTATTCTACTGTCTAGTATTCTGATTCTTCTCTTTAATCTAGACTCTGATAAGCCAAAAGGAAAGGGAGTTTGAAAAATGCAGTTTAACAACTATGAACAGAAAAGGAACGTGAGGAAATCCAGCAGAAGACTAGTTCTCCAAAAGACTCCATAACTGCTGGAGTCCGTTTTCAATTCTTTGATCTTAATCAAACTATAGATATCGCCCATGAATGGTTTGGGAGATATGACTGGCAATAGTGTTATGTGCTGATTTGAAAGTTAAATCGGGTTGATCCCATTCTGTTCAGACATCTCACCCTGTGCAGAATTGCCCTCCCCCCTTTCTGCATGAGCCCTCACATAGAAGCTGACATCCTCACCCTCACCTACTTGCATTCTGACCACAATGTGTTTAAACTATGGAGCTGGTCCTGGCTTACTTCCTGAGTAGGTACAGGAGGTGCCAATTCTGAGAACTTAGTGATGCTTTATGAAACGTTTCTTGTGATTTTACTTGCCTCTTCTGTGTGGTTTTTCTTTTTTTAAGTGGTCCCTTCATCTGTGTTCAGTGTCTTGGGCTACAGAACTGGCTGCTTTCTGCTCCTTTGGCCCCGGCCAGAATAAATCCTTTGTCTTTACTTCAAACATACCTGGAGTTTTATTTGGTATTTTGGAATAGAGCCTTATCAATAGGATGCAGATGTGTTCATTCATGAAAAAGACAGACTCATCTTTCCTTGGGAGGGCGATCAGTACTTGTGGCATGGATATAAGTTAGAAAGAAATAAGGAAAATGGTATCTTCTGTGAGCTGAGTGTTCGTTTCCTGAAAATTTGTAAGCTGAGGCAATGTTATTAGGAGATGGACTCTTTGAGGAGGTCTTTACATCGTAAGAGTAGAGCCTTCATATATTGGATTACGATTCTTATGAAATAGGCCCAGGGAAGCTTATTTACCCCTTCCATGATGCAAAGACACAGCACGAAGATAGTCTGTGAACCAGAAAGTGGGTCCTCATAAGACACCAAATCTGCCAGTACTTTGATTCTGGACTTCCCAGATTTCAAACTATAAAAAAATCAATATTTGCTATTTATAAGTCACTCAGGTTAAGGTATTTTGTATTAATAACCTAATAAACTAACGTAATCCCTTCGTTGGAACTCAATTACCTACAGCACTCAGGTTTCGCTGTCTATGCCACAGGTAGGAATTCTGTGTCTACAACTTCATTATATATTCCACCACCAGTAACTTCTACACTATGCTCCCCAAACCATCACTATTAATTGTAGAATTGCTGTATGCTTTGTCATAATGAAAAGCATTGAACGTATGCAACATTTGGGGTAAGTATATATTTGATAAGAAAAATATGGAAGATGAATGAGAGTCAGAAGAGCCTGCTATTGGAAGGTGGACAGTTTGCTGAATTGTCTAGAAATAGAATTTGCTACCTCTTCAATAGTTTCTGCAGTATTTAAGAATTCCAAGGATGCCTACGGTAAGATTTAATAAAGAGAGGTCCTCCTATCCCACAAAAATTTAGTATTTGTCAACTTTCATACTTCTGATCATCTCTGGTGGTGTTGCTGTCATAAAATGTCCTAACTTTAAAACTCTGCATGATGAAGCCCTCTTACAAACTTCCTAATTAGCATCACATTACCCTAGACCATGACCTGACGCTATTCTTTCCAATTTTACTTTCAGGACCTTTCAATTTTACTTGCGTTCATTGAAACTGTTATGGATCAGCATGTCTTTAATGGCTCTGAGTTCACTAAGGTCTTCTCCCATCCATTTGGTGTGAAGCTTTTCTGAAGGATACTACATTTCCTTAAAGATAAAAACTCATTCCTCTGACAACTTTTAGCTCAAACCTGAGTATTCATTTGTTCCAGCAAATCCCTGTTACATTCTTAGCATAACATCTTTTCCCCTTTCAGTCAAAATTGGCTGAGCAATTGCTGAATATCCGTAGTTCCTTTTGACTGTCTAGACAGTTGAAGACATTGAACATAATTGGAAAAGGAATGAAGAAAAGCTTACATAGTAAATTGGATGAGTTTCTGAAACAGGTACCCATTTTTCTTTTCTCTCTTGGCTTTCTTGGTCTGATATTCTTCTTTTATGGGAACCCATAGCTTCTGTCATTATGAAAGTCTTGCTGAAATAGACATTAAGATATATTAACACTGATAATACATAGTGAAATATATTATAGGTAGTCCTAATAAACGGACATACTGTTCTCTGCTTAAGTTTAGAAGCCATTGAGAGATCATGAAAAAAAATAAGGAGATAGAGGTCGTTAAAAAGTTATGCTATATAGATAGAACTCCTCTGAAAATAAGACTTGGGTGTCCATCAACAGTGTACTTCATAAAATTGATCCCCAAGAATTAAATAGATTTACCTACCTAGCATAAGACAACTAACAGGGCTCCTATTACAAATATGGAACCTACCTCTGTAAAATTTAATGGTCTGAAGAGCAGGGTAGAATGTACATTTTTGCGGGGAGATCAATGCCCAAATGCAAGGAGGAAGCAAAGGGCTAAGCTTTGCATGAAGCTAACTTCTTGTATTAACTGATGATTAACATAAGTAAATTCTCTTAGGAGGTAGCAGGTAAATAGGCAGAAATAAGCCAGGTGTCTTCATACACGTAAACACACGCATGTGCACGCGCACACACACACACACACACACACACACACACGTTTACAAATGTGGCATTGCAGAGAGATAGCAAAGACACAGTCTTTAAAAACATACTTCTGAAAGAATTGGTATTTGTATGAAAAAAATTAAATTTATCAAATACCTCACATACACATAAAAAGGTTTTACTTAGGTCAAATAGAAAACATGGGGATATGAGACTATCCTCATAATCTCAGGAAGCAAACTATAAAAAACACTAACTGTAGAAAGGAAAAGGAATATATTTGGCCATAATTATAATTTAAAATTTTATCATCTTAAGACACTACAAGGACATGAAAATGCAAGTAAGATTAGCAATATATCGACATTGCAAAGGGACCTGTACCAACATTTGTAAACATTTTACAATCCATTAGGAAAAAGAGACAAAGAGAATGGAAGAAAGGAAAAAGAAAACAAAATTGAATAGAGATGTCATCAAAGATTGAAGTCAATGGCCAATAAACATATAAAAGTGAACTTGGCCTCCTTAGTAATCAGAAAATTGCAAATGAAAGCCAAAATTAATAATAACTGTACCCTACCAGATTGACAAAAATTTAAAAATCTGGCAAATAACAGGAGATGTTTGGAGTTATAGAAGCAATCATACCATGCTGTTGGGAGTCCAAAGGTTTACAACTTCATAAAAATTCGCTTGGCATTATCTTGTAGTGCTGATGATCTGTATATTCTATGACCCAGGAAATTTGGCACTAGATATTTGTTCTAGAGAAACAAGTGCTTACCTGCACCAGGGCACCTGTATGGGAACATTTGTAGCAGCATTGCTCAAAATAACTTCATACTGGAAATGCAATACAAGTCCAAGAATAGAGTAGGAGAAAAACAAAATATGATGTGTTCATGTAAATTGAAACTCCATAGTCAATACAGATGAATGAATGCAGCTATACAAAACAGTTAAGAACATCAATTTGAACACAAGAAGAAAGGCACAAAACATATAGAATGACTTCTTTTATATAAAGTTTAAAATCACAAAACTAAAATTCCTGTGTGTTGAGTTAAAATTATTTTAAAAATCAAGAGAAATAATGGGCCTATAAAGTGAAGGAAGTGTTTTGAATCAGAGGACTCAATGTGACATCAGGGCCTCCCATGGGCTTGCATTATTCAAACCTTGTTAGGGTGGTAGTTGATTAATTCTATAATCATCTGACTATACATGTTTGTATAATGATATTCTCAGTAAATACATTCTATTTTAAATAAAAATTATTTCTCATCCTCCTCCCAAAGTAAAAGGAAAAGATGCAAGCTTGCCCTTGAACTTGTTTCAATCTGATAAGGGACAAAGTTGAAAGAACAATTACTTGGTTTCTGTTTGAGTATAATAAACACTAAGATAGGACTATCCTTGTTCTGCTGTGTCACATAGAATTTAGCAATTAAATTCTCTGACAGAGGCAGGAGTCTAAGTAGTAAATAGATTATTCTTTCTCTCCATATCTATCAAATTCCTCTCTTACTTTTTCCTGTAACAAAGTACAAGGACATTTATTGCTTTTATATCATTAGTATGGGTAAATAAACAAATATTTCAATTCTTGGCTTCCAAGATTAAAAGTCTTGAACCAGTTACAATTGGGAAATATTAGAAAGGATACAGGATCACAAATGCCTAGTTTTTGCCCTCTTTCCTGCTCCATACAATTAGGCATAGGTTCTATGAACTGTAAGTAAGCAGTTGGATAAGAAGCAAGTGTTGATTGCTCCTACAGAAAGTGTTGATTGCTGGTGTATTTCACTACAAAAAGTACCTATGCCTTTCCAGTTGTATCAGTAACGCTGCAGTCAGAAACTTTGGCAGTGTCTCTTGAGTGGCACTAATGTGAAATCAATAGAGCAGAAAGGGCTGCAAGGAATGAGAGAGAACATGGAGATGCCTGCTCTGCATCCACCTGTAGCCTCCAAATGCTAAAAATAGCAACCAATTCTTCTGAGGCTCATGTGAGGAATCACAGAAGTGAGCTGAGAGACCCTGCAGACCAGAAGGAGAACTTGAAGCAGAATATGGAACTTTAGAAGAAACAGCAAAGGTTGGCCCCTCTGTGTGCCTTTGTGCCTTCTATGACTGCCTGAAGGGGCACACTTGAGACAAGTTGGGGCAAGTAGAAACTGCAAGGATTCTAAGCAGAAATAGATAAACCAGAAAGAGTCAAGGTTGGAATACATATCACATGCCAACATTTGTGTTCCCTCTTCAGAACTTGATATAGAAACCTGGGGTAAAGAAGGGTGAGTTTGCATGAAGAGAGTAACAGAATTAAAAATGTGAATTGACCAAGAATGATAGAATTCTAGTGCATTTATTTGGAAGTTACTGTGCCATTTTCTATATGAGGCACAACGGAGACTTGGGGGGATCAGCAGTTACACTAACTTATATTACATATACTTGATCTTGGGGCCATTAAATTTTTATACTGCAATGCTTTCAACAATTTCCATCTCTGTTTTTTAGGATTTTGTATCTGATCTCACCAGTTGCTCTGGAAGCAATGTCCTCTGGGCTGTGATCAAACATCTTACTGAGGATTCCTATATGCAGCCAATGTTTACCTGGGCAATCTTAATTCAGAAAAAGCTGTGCAAGATGGACTTTGCTTTCTGAAAATTTAGAGAAAGTCTTTCATTTTGTTGATATATCTACAGCATCTTGTAATTTTGGTTTCTCCCATTGGAAAAAAAATCCCTAGCACTTAACCATTTAAATTTTAGAGAAAGGTAATTAAGGAATAATTTTCCTGTGGTGATGTTTGTGGTCTTGTCAAATGAATCAGCTGCTAGCATGGCAGTAAAGGTTGCATCCAAACTGAGCATAGTTTACAATAATGGAAGCAGATGGTTTACCGAGTTAGGGAATGAGAACTGATTATTGATTTGCTATCCTTGTAACGACATCAGTGGAGAGTAATAATGGACTGTACCACTTGTAACAGAGTAAATAGCCATTTTTATATTACTTGCTTTCTTGCAAATTGGCTACTAGCAGTGAGAGTAAAATATATGGCTGTCTCATATCTCAAAGCACTAAACAAATTGCACTAGAGGAATGCAATGAAGCACAGTAGAACATTTGCTGATATTTATAACTTGAGTTCAGGCTGAAAACTCCACATTAAAAAGTTCACAATTCTCCCGGTTTATTTTGCACAGTCATTTGGGTATTACTTCCTCAATTTTTAGCTGTTGCAGTTTTTTTGGAATAATGCATAATTGTTTTTTCCCCTCACAACAGTGAAGAAGTACTCTGGGGCTCATATCAATTTGTCATTTTCCATGACAAAATATAAGCTATTTCGTGGGCTTGCTTTTCTTCGAAAAGGAAAACTATTCATAGACAAGTAATAAAGAAGAGTACCAAGATACAGAAATGTAACTATGAAATGATTCTTGAATAAAGATCACAATGTGTTTTCGAGTGAAACTTGGGTTCTCAATTTGTCTTTCTATTTTGATCATGGCTTTACCCCACACCTCTTTGTTTTATGCCTCTGATGTTCCCATGGAGAGTCAATTCTGCAACAGCAACTTTTGTCTTCTCTTCTAGAGGTGTCCTGAACCTGCATACATTTTGCTATTGATTCTATTTGTCAACTGGATGATTTTGTGTGATACTGGACCACATAGTCCCATCTGTGCCAAGACAAACAGGTGTTTCCAAGGTTGGCATCCACAACTGAAATAGCTAGCAAGGATATTTTGGGATTTGGGAAATGTTTTAGCCTCTAACTAGAGGAGAGAATTTCTATCCAGAAATCAGTTCGTTCTCCTTTTGCAGTAGCCATTATCACTGTATTTACTCGCCCACAGAATCCATGTGGTTGGAGAGTAAACAGATGCCCTTTCTCTTTATTTTTTCTTCTTGAAGATCCTTGAATAATTGAATGGAAGTGGAATGTGAATAGGAGACTCCAAAGGCTACATGCAAGAATTCAGCAAGGACAAAGTCTTCTTATTCAGATCTACTGGTGATGGCTTCCAGAATCCTTCTTCAGAAAAAGATTATGAGAAATTGTGTAGGTCCAGAGAGAAATTGGTGTCATATTAAACAAAATGATGTTTGAACATTAGTCATAGAAAATCAAATAATTTGCATCACGGGTTTCCCACCCATAACTCATAAGCATTTCTTGCACTTGTTTGATGTTACACAGCTGCTGGATATATCATCTAATATATATATTATATATATATATATATATCGTGTATATATCATGTATATATCATCTAATTGCCCCGTTGAATACAAATCACATGATTTCTTTTCAAACACAGAACCTGAAGAAGGAGGCTTAGAACTTATTACCAAGGTGATACAGGTATGCACATTGTATATGTATACACATATGTACACAATGGAATATTACTCAGCAATAAAAGAGAATAAAATGATGGCATTTGCAAATAAATGGATAGAGTTAGAAAAGATAATGCTTAGTGAAGTTAGCCAATCCCAAAAAATCAAATGCCAAATATTTTCATTGACATAAGAAGGCTGATTCATAGTGGGGGAATTGGAGCATGGGAGGAACAGACGAACTCTAGATAGGGCAGAGGGGTTGGAGGGGAAGGGAGGGGGTATGGGGTTATTAAAGATGGTGGAATGTAATGATCATTGCTATTCAAGGTACAGGTATGAAGACATGAATTGGTGTGAATATACAGTGTATACAACCAGAGACATGAAAAATTGTGCTCTATATGTGTAATAAGAATTGTTATGCATTCCACTGTCATATATAAATTAAAAATTTAAAAAATATGAAGACATCATAATAAAAAGAATAAATTAAAATGTAGACATAAAAATCCTGAATAAAATATTACATATAAAATCCCAGTCTGTATAAAAAGGCTAATACATGATTACTAAGTGAGATTATTCAAAAATGCAAGATAAGTTTCACATTTGTAAATGTTCAGTGTAGCTCACTACATTAGCAGGAAAAGGGAGGGGGATGAAAAGTCAACTCAGAATTCAGAGAAGAAAATCTGAACATTAAATTTCATAGCTTTTTATATTTATAAAATATAAAATATTTATAAATTATAAAATAATAACAACTGTCAGTAAGCTCAAACTAGATGGGAAGTTCTTTAGTCTGATAAATAACTATCTGATTTGGACCTACTTTTTCTTCTATTAGGCTCTGGGTCTCTGGACTAATTCCTAGGTCCTTGATCCACTTTGAGTTGAGTATTGTGCATGATGAGAGGGATTTATTTTCAGTTTGCTGCATATGGATTTCCAGTTCCCGTAGGACCATTTGTTGAAGTGGCCATCTTTTCTCCACTGTAGGTTTTTGGCACCTTTGTCTAGTATGATAGCTGTATTTATGTGGGTTTGTCTTCATGTCTTCCATTCTGTACCATTGGTCTACATTTCTATTTTGGTACCAATACCATGTTGTTTTTGTTACTATAGCTTCGTAGTATAGTTTAAGGTCTGGCATTGTGATGCCTCCTACTTCACTTTTCTTACTAAGGATTGCTTTGAATATTCGGGGTCTCTTATTTTTCCAAATGAATTTCATAAATGAAAATTTATGCCTGTAAAAATAAGTATGGAGGAGCCTTGAAGATTCCTAGCTGAGTTTCTCATCTTTCCCCAGCTGAGCTGTTTTTCTTCACAGGTATGGTTATGTATCATAAATTAAATTGTCTCTATTGGAAAGGTTCAGAAAGCATAGGGGAAGGGGAAAAGTTCCTGGATATACCTACCTGGAATAAAAGGATGAAGTTTCTCTTAAAATGAAAGAGAAAGAGAGAGAGAGAGAGAGAGAGAGAGAGAGAGAGAGAGAAGAAGAAGAAGAAGAAGAAGAAGAAGAAGAAGAAGAAGAAGAAGAAGAACTATGAAAACTTACAGCTAGTCTGACCCTAAATGAATAAAATACTGTACACTTTCTCCTTGAAAACAAGTCAGTAATTTTAATTCTTACAACTCAATCACTTATAATACATTAAGTTCATAGGGCAATACATGTTCTTTTGCTTCTTTTTTTTGGAATTATACTCTTGCCCCTTCTAAAGATGCTCATAGTTATTATTTAGACAAAATCTGTGGAATAAGTAAAATGATGGCTTAGAAATACATTGTTTCTTTACAAATTCAATGAGTTGTAAAAAGAAAAAAAAAACATTTTACAAATGGGTTGTATGTGAATATATCTTTCTCTTTAGGTTTAGAAAATTCTCCTCTGCTTTACTCTAGTACTGGGAATTGAAAGAAGATGTATGTGATGTCTTGGAAACTTTTTAATTTCCTATTCCTAAAGCTGCATGAATATATTCCTAAGAATCCCCCTTCATTTAAATAAACCAATATTTCTCAGTGTTATGCAACTTCTTAGAAAATAGAAAAACACTGAAGAATTAATTTGCAAATGCATTTCGGAGGTATAGCAAAAGACCCTGAAGTGGTAAGATGGCAGGCTTGATCCATGCTACATTAATCCAGCCACTGACGTGAGCAAGCACAAACTAAAGGCAAAAATGCCTCCTGATTGACCATGGAAAAATCCATTCCCTATGTGGAGTCTTCCCCTTATTCCATCTACTTTCTGTGAGATGTGTAAGATACTTGAAAATAATATTGTTTCACAGGGGTGGAAATTAAAACCCCAAGAAAAAAGGAATTATTGGAATCTCACAGGCAGCTGGGACTTCAGAAATGCCATACAGACCCTGTACCTTGGGAACATATGCTTTGGAAATTAACCAATCTAGATTTGAATCATGTTTAATGTTGTGTTTGAAGATGGGCAGTTGGTTGCCCATCTAAGCTGATTTCTTTTCCTCACCAGAAAGGCATGCAGAGATAGCTGATTATTTTCATCTTAGTTACACTTCTTTTTGAGAAGTCAGAAACAGTATCTTTGTCTGAAATATATATTCTGTGTTGTTGACCATAGCTAAGATAATTGGGTGAGAACCATTTCCAAAATGAAAGTCTAAAGAAGGCACCAGAAGGCACCTGACAGTAGCAGCAGCTCCAGCCAGGGAGATGGAAGATTGTCCTACCCCAGCACACATTAGGAGGGTACTTGCTATAATGATTTACAAATGATAATGTAGCTGAATAAAAGTACTTTTTATTATCACCTTTTCATTTTTATTTTAGTTATTAGTATACATTGATTGTACAAATTGTTGGATTTCATTGGGACATTTCATGCATGTATACAATGTACTTTGATGGTATCTACCCTGCCTGATGCCCTCTCTCACCCTGCCACCCCAGTTTCCCCATGTACCAGCCATCTTAAGAAAAGTGAAGGATAAAGTACTTCTTACCTCGGCAAATGGATCTCACCAAATCCCCCTTGCTTCTATCTTGGGTACACCATTGTCTAGTACATAACATGCATGCTTACATGCATGCACACATTCATATCCCTTGTAGGTGTTCTATGGATTGCATATATTAATAAAAAAACAAGGCACAGTAACAAATAAAATTTTGCAAGATGGTGTGGAAGGTATGGATAGACAGAACACAAAGGATTTTTAGTATATTAGACCTATGCTCTAGGATGCTGTAATGGTGGCTTTGTGCCATTATAATTTATCCAAATGAACAGAATGTCTTAGTTGAAACCAGAGATGTTAAGCAATAGAGATATGTTGATGTTTGTTCATCAGTTGTAACAAAGGTACCACTCTGGTGAGGGATGTTGATGATCAAGGACACCAGGTATGTGTGGAGGAAGGAATGCTTCATGGAACACCTCTGCACATTCTGCTCAGTTTTGCTGTGAACCTAAAACTGGTCAGAAAGTTAGAGTCTACAAAAGACATTTATAAGATGAAACTAAATAAATGTTAAAAGGAGAATCCATAGCTATAAAGGATGCTTATATTAGAGAAGGAGACAGATTTAAAATGAATGACCACATTCTCAATTCTACATTGAAAAGTTAACAAAAGATGAGCAATGAAAACCCAAAGCAAGGTGACACTAAATGAGAACAGATATAAACACAAAAGTATAAAGAAACCATTCAGAAGAAACCATAGGAGAAAAATCATTGCAACCTTAAAGATAGGCAAAGACTTTATAAACAGGACTCAGACTGATCATATATAAATAGGCATTTTAACAAAAAGAAAAGTTTGATAAAATAAGCTTCATCAAAATGAATAAATGTGTTTTCTTTAAAAGATGCTGTTTAGAGAATAAATAAGGAAGCCACAGATGGAGAGAAAATATTCATAATACTTATATTTGATAAATTACCTGTACTGAGAATGAATAAACTCCTGTAATTTGGTCATAAAAAGGCAAACAGCTCAATACAAATAGGAAAAATACAAAGGAAGATAAATGGATGGCCATTGAGAGCAAGAAAAAATGCTTTGTATCATTAGTTTTCAGGAAAATGAAAACTAAAACTATGTTGAAATACCATTCCACATCAAACAGAATGGCTAATTTTTTTAATTACATAATAAGAGATAATGGTGAAGATGAGAGAAAATAAAACTTCCACATTTTACTGGTGGTATAAACCTAATCCAATGCTTCAGTAATCAGTGTGGCAGTTTTTCATAGAGATTAGCATACATCTGTCCTATGAGCCAGTAGTTCATCTTCTAAACATGTTCTCAAGAGAAATAAAAGTATATTCACAAATACAGTTGGACAAGAATGTTAAGGGAGATTTTACTCAAAATCGACACTGAAAGGAAAAAATTTAAGTAGCAAGAAGATATGGGTAGAAAATTATTGATACGTTTACACGAATTGAATGTTATATAATGCTAGAAAAATGCAATAGTGTTAACAGCCTAGATGAACCTCAAACCCCCTATATTGAGAGAAATAAGAGTCACAAAAACAGTACTTTGTACTGTTTCATTGTATAAAGTTCTAGAAGAAGTCAAACTAATGCAAGAGAAAAAAATCCATGCATTAGTTGAATATAGGTGGTTGGCATAGAGACTTAAAGGGCAAAATTGTAGATGTGGTTTGATACTTTGGTAGAATCTATTTTCCATAATGTTGTGAAGAGAAGCTGATTCTCAGAAGGGAAAAAAAAACACCTTGTGATTTGTAGCATTTGTAGATTTTTAATTTGGTGTTAATATTTCCACTAAGTCTGATTTTATAGCACCAATGGCTTAATAACTGGCTTGCAAGCATTTTGAATATTTAAAATTGTTCCTCATTAGGTGGTTCCAGAAAACTACTGAATACTGGTAAGCAAAACTACCAAACTCATTGGACTTTACTTTGAAGACCTGGACATTTCCCTGGGTACACATTGTACTTTAATTTTTAAAAATGTGAGAAAATAAAGAAATCAATTAGCTCTACTTCACATATAATTAAGATTCTTCTTTTTTTCTTTTTGCATGGGACATCTGATAAGAAAGTTTATTTACATTGTTTCTTTGCTTTCTAAGAAAACTGAGTATTATTACACTTTGTAACCAAGTAGATTAAGATCCAAATCCTATCCAGTGGGCTTGGGAGCCTGAATCAGGAGGATTGTAAGTTCAAAGCTAGCCTCAGCAACTTATCGAGGCCCTAAGCAACCCAGTGAAACCCTGTCTCTAAATAAAATACAAAAAAGGGCTGGGGATGTGGTTCAGTGATTATGTGCCCCTGAGTTCAATTGCTAGTACTGAAAAAAAAAAATCTAAATCCTAGGATCTGCATACTCTCACACTAGTTCAGAGGAACATATATATGCAGGTAATTCATGATTCTTATTGATAGAGTCTAGTTGTTTGAACAATCACCACCTCTCCCAGGAATTTCAATTGGCAATACTCAAAGACTAATACACCATTTGTTTTCTGGAATTAAATTTTTCCTGAAATAGATTTTGACAGATTGTACTACTGAGTTTGGGAAGAAAACTTTTGACCAATGGAACATGACAGAGCAGAAGCACAATGCAAACAAACAAACAAACAAAAAACAAACCACCATGAGTTGAAGTTTAACCAATGTTTAGTTGATGATAATTGCAGGTAGTATCTATTTGCCATTACATTATGTCAAGTTTTGTCATATGTAATCTTATCCAGTCATTACAGATTACAAATGTATGGAAAGTTTGGTCTGTCAATCTTCAGATATGAAAACATTCATAATAAGTGTTAAAGAAGTGAGACATTTATTTTATGCATTAACTCATATATAAATATGGGGTGAAGAGAGGAAATAGGAAAATGTGATGGTATCAGAGAAATTGTCTCTAACCAGTCAAAGCACTGGTACAGATGGATGGACACATCAGAGCTTACAAATAAATGCAAAATGCCAAGCATATCTGGCCACTATAGCAGTGCTGTGAAGGGGTAGTTGTGTGCGAAGTGGTTGCTTGTGTGTATTTCATGCTTTTGGGGAGTCTGTAGCCAAGCACCTGGCTATAGGCTTGATGCCATCATTGGTTATCAGGGCCAGCAAGTCGTAAAATGAGTCAGATGTAGAACAGAGGATAGAGAGCAAGGGTTGAAACCTGCCAGGTATTTCCACCCTCATCCATCATCATGTCTGATAATTTTATCATTTTAAAGTAGTGGCTTCTGTTTACTTCTCCCTCTCCATACTGATTAAGTTTCTCTTTTGGTCAACTCTAATCTGTAACCATGTTGTGAAGGGGACTTGGGGGAGCATAGAACTTAGCTTTAGTCAAACATGATGGTCAATTTAGGTGCCAACTGGGCTGATTTTAAAAATACACAGAAATCTGGGTATGTCTGTGAGGGTGTTTCAAGAGAATATTAGCTTTTAAGTCTGAGTGGAGTAGGTGGGGTTAGATCTTCCCTCTTTCAAAGTTGTAGAGTTCCCTAATAAATTTCCAAAGGATGCATCTTTACATATCCTACTGATTCTTTCTGGAAAACACTAATATACCAGATATATATATAAAACAAATGCCCACCCCCAATTTCCCCTATTATATAGATTATGAAAGAAAAGTTCAGCCAGTTTTCTTGAGGGATAAGTACCTGGTAACCAAACATTCTTATATAAACTTGTGAGGATTAAATGAAGTTCTGTAGAAAGTGTTTTTAATAATACTTTTCCAGTGAACTCTGGCCACCTTGTATATTATCGATATAATAATATATATATTTTTTTCTCTCTTAAAAAATTATTTATTTATTCAAATTTGTTACACACAATGGCAGAATGCAATTCATTTCATATTACACATATAGAGCATAATTTTTCAAGTCACTGGTTGTACACAAAGTATTTTTACATCATTTGTGTCTTCATATATGTACTTAGGGTAATGATGTCTAACTCTCAGCATTAAAAGAGAATAAAATCGTGACATTTTCAGATAAATGGGTGGAGGTGGATAATGGGGTCTTTTTACTATTGATGTTGAGAGGTTTTTTTTATTGTTGGTTGTTCAAAATATTACATAGTTCTTGATATATCATATTTCACATTTTGATTCAAGCAGGTTATGAACTCCCATTTTACCCCGTATACAGCTTGCAGAATCACATCAGTTACACTTCATTGCTTTACATATTGATATACTCATGTCTGTTGTATTCTGCTGCCTTTCCTATCCTCTACTATCCCCCCTGCCCTCCCCTCCCCTCCCCTCTTCTCTCTCTACCCCCACTACTGTAATTCATTCCTCCCCCTTGTATTGTTTTTCCCTTTCCCCTCACTTCCTCTTTTATGTAATTTTGTATAACCCTGAGGGTCTCCTTCCATTTCCATGCAATTTCCCTTCTCTCTCCCTTTCCCTCCCACCTCTCATCCTTGTTTAATGTTGGTCTTCTTCTCGTGCTCTTCTTCCCTAGTCTGTTCTTAGTTACTCGCCTTATATCAAAGAAGACATTTGGCATTTGTTTTTTTAGGGCTTGGCTAGCTTCGCTTAGCATAATCTGCTTTAATGCCATCCATTTCCCATCAAATTCTATGATTTTGTCATTTTTAAATGCAGAGTAATACTCCATTGTGTATAAATGCCACATTTTTTTAATCCATTCGTCTATTGAAGGGCATCTAGGTTGGTTCCACAGTCTTGCTATTGTGAATTGTGCTGCTATGAACATCGATGTAGCAGTGTCCCTGTAGCATGATCTTTTTAGGTCTTTAGGGAATAGCCCGAGAAGGGGAATAGCTGGGTCAAATGGTGGTTCCATTCCCAGATTTCCAAGAAATCTCCATACTGCTTTCCAAATTGGCTGCACCAATTTGCAGTCCCACCAACAATGTACAAGTGTACCCTTTTCCCCACAACCTTGCCAGCACTTATTGTTGTTTGACTTCATAATGGCTGCCAATCTTACTGGAGTGAGATGGTATCTTAGGGTAGTTTTGATTTGTATTTCTCTGACTGCTAGAGATGGTGAGCATTTTTTCATGTACTTATTGATTGATTGTATGTCCTCCTCTGAGAAGTGTCTATTCAAGTCCTTGGCCCATTTGTTGATTGGGTTATTTGTTATCTTATTGTCTAATTTTCTGAGTTCTTTATATATTCTGGATATTAGGGCTCTATCTGAAGTGTGAGGAGTAAAGATTTGTTCCCATGATGTAGGCTCCCTATTTACCTCTCTTATTGTTTCTTTTGCTGAGAAAAAACTTTTTAGTTTGAGTAAGTCCCATTTGTTGATTCTAGATGTTAACTCTTGTGCTATGGGTGTCCTATTGAGGAATTTGGAGCCTGACCCCACAGCATGTAGGTCGTAGCCAACTTTTTCTTCTATCAGATGCCGTGTCTCTGATTTAATTTCAAGCTCCTTGATCCATTTTGAGTTAACTTTTGTGCTTGGCGAGAGAAAGGGATTCAGTTTCATTTTGTTACATATGGATTTCCAGTTTTCCCAGCACCATTTGTTGAAGATGCTATCCTTCCTCCATTGCATGCTTTTAGCCCCTTTATCAAATATAAGAAAGTTGTAGTTTTGTGGGTTGGTTTCTGTGTCCTCTATTCTGTACCATTGATCCACCCGCCTGTTTTGGTACCAGTACCATGCTGTTTTTGTTACTATTGCTCTGTAGTATAGTTTGAAATCTGGAATCGCTATACCACCTGATTCACACTTCCTGCTTAGTATTGTTTTTGCTATTCTGGGTCTTTTATTCTTCCATATGAATTTCATGATTGCTTTCTCTATTTCTACAAGAAATGCCTTTGGGATTTTGATTGGCATTGCATTAAACCTATGGAGAACTTTTGGTAATATCGCCATTTTGATGATGTTAGTTCTGCCTATCCATGAACAGGGTATATTTTTCCATCTTCTAAGGTCTTCTTCAATTTCTCTTTTTAGGGTTCTGTAGTTTTCATTGTGTAAGTCTTTCACCTCTTTTGTTAGGTTGATTCCCAAGTATTTTATTCTTTTTGAGGATATTGTGAATGGAGTGGTTGTCCTCGTTTCCATTTCAGAGGATTTGTCGCTGATATACAGGAATGCCTTTGATTTATGCGTGTTGATTTTATAACCTGCCACTTTGCTGAATTCATTTATTAGCTCTAATAGTTTCTTTGTAGACCCTTTTGGTTCTGCTAGGTATAGAATTATGTCATCTGCAAATAGTGATAATTTAAGTTCTTCTTTTCCTATTTTTATGCCTTTAATTTCTTTTGTCTGTCTAATTGCTCTGGCCAGTGTTTCGAGAACTATGTTGAACAGAAGTGGTGAAAGAGGGCATCCCTGTCTTGTTCCAGATCTTAGAGGGAATACCTTCAATTTTTCTCCATTCAGAATGATGCTAGCCTGAGGCTTAGCATAAATTGCTTTTACAATGTTGAGGTATGTTCCTGTTATCCCTAGTTTTTCGAGAGTTTTGAACATAAAGGGATGCTGTACTTTGTCGAATGCTTTTTCCGCATCTATCGAGATGATCATATGGTTCTTATTTTTAAGTCTATTGATGTGGTGAATAGCATTTATTGATTTCCGTATATTGAACCAGCCTTGCATACCAGGGATGAATCCTACTTGATCATGGTGCACAATTTTTTGGATATGTTTTTGTATCCGATTCGCCAGAATTTTATTGAGGATTTTTGCATCTAGGTTCATTAGAGATATTGGTCTGTAGTTTTCTTTCTTTGAAGTGTCTTTGTCTGGTTTCGGAATCAGGGTGATGTTAGCCTCGTAGAATGAATTTGGTAGTTCTCCCTCTTTTTCTATTTCCTGAAATATCTTGAATAGTATTGGTATTAGTTCCTCTTTAAATGTTTTGTAAAACTCTGCTGTATACCCATCCGGTCCTGGGCTTTTCTTAGATGGTAATCTTTTGATGGTTTCTTCTATTTCCTCAATTGATATTGGTCTGTTTAGGTTGTCTATATCCTCCTGACTCAATCTGGGCAGATTATATGACTTAAGAAATTTATCGATGCCTTCAGTATCTTCTATTTTATTGGAGTATAAGGATTCAAAATAATTTCTGATTATCTTCTTTATTTCTGAAGTGTCTGTTGTGATATTGCCTCTTTCATCCCGTATGCTAGTAATTTGAGTTCTCTCTCTTCTTCTCTTCGTTAGCATGGCTAAGGGTCTGTCATTTTTATTTATTTTTTCAAAGAACCAACTTTTAGTTTTGTCAATTTTTTCAATTGTTTCTTTTGTTTCAATTTCATTAATTTCAGCTCTGATTTTAATTATTTCTTGCCTTCTACTTCTTTTGCTGTTGTTTTGCTCTTCTTTTTCTAGGCTTTTGAGATGAAGTATGAGATCATTTATTTGTTGGTTTTTTCTTTTTTTGAGGAATGAACTCCAAGCAATGAATTTTCCTCTTAGAACTGCTTTCAATGTGTCCCATAGATTCTGATATGTTGTGTCTGTGTTTTCATTTAACTCTAAGAATTTTTTAATTTCCTCCTTGTTGTCTTCTAAAACCCATTGATCATTCAGTAACCTATTGTTCATTCTCCAAGTGATGCATGATTTTTCCTTCCTTCTTTTATCGTTGATTTTCAGTTTCATTCCATTATGATCAAATAAGATGCATGGTATTATCTCTACTCCTTTATATTGTCTAAGAGTTGCCCTGTGACATAATATATGATCTATTTTTGAGAAGGATCCATGTGCTGCTGAGAAAAAAGTGTAGCTGCTTGATGTTGGGTGGTATATTATATATATGTCAATTAAGTCTAGGTTGTTAATTGTATTATTGAGTTCTATAGTTTCCTTATTCAACTTTTGTTTGGAAGATCTGTCCAGTGGTGAGAGAGGTGTGTTGAAGTCTCCCATGATTATTGTATGGTGGTCTATTAGACTCTTGAACTTGAGAATGTATATGTGTTCATCAAGCAAACTCTTCTCAAGTTCATTTTCCTGGATTTGTTTGTCAAAGTGATCTTTCATTGTCTGATTTTGCTGTCTCATGTCTTCCTTGAGACTCCAGATCATCTGAAGCATGTATATCCTGACCTCTCTATCTGACATTCCATCTGTTGCAGCTATTACCTCTTCTAAAGTTGAGTTGACCTGCATTGCCTGTGGTCCTTTCTTTCCTTGTCTTTTCATACTGCTGGCATTTCTTTCTGCTTGGTGAAACTGTTGTGTTTTTGAAATTTTCCCTCTATTTATTTATATTGCTCTTGTATAGTTGAAAAATCACCCTTGCAGGGCAGGAAGTGGCTGTGATCCTCCTTCAATTGGTGTGATCCGTCTACCATGCTGGCAGGCCCTAGGTCTGCTCTGCTGGTCGGTCAAAGGTTCGCCTACCGAGCAGGCGCGAGGGGCACCTGTGTTACTCCGCAGGTTGCTGGGCCTAACCTCCCGATGGGTCGCAGGTTCCCCTAGCTGGCAGGCACTGGGGGAGGGGCCGGCTCCCCCCCTCAGGGACGGGCCTGCCCCTCAGCAGGCCGCTGGACCTGTCCTAGTGGGTCCGGTCCACGTTCCCTGCAGTTGTAGCTGCTCTGTCACTTGGCAGGTTGCTGGGCCTGACCCCATAATAATATTTTTTGATGATGATAAATGTTTTATACCTTTGGGAAGCTTAATAAAGGGGGAAAGTGTAGGATCATGGATTTGAGACTCGCGTTTTGCTCTAGCACTTGATAAATCTGTTCTAGTCATCCATCACCTGTGAATTTTGCTGCTTTTTCATCTATAAATAAGGATAATATTCTCCTCCCTGTCTACTTCCAGTATGAAGGTGGAGACCAAATGAAATCATATATCTGAAGATTCTGTGTTTATAACAGTTAAGATAATCACAAAACAGAAGCTATGGCTCCTGATTCCTGAGCTTGAGCTTTTTCAGGTATCCTGTGCTGTCTTTGAGAACAGTTTGGACCTTCCTTTCAATAGTCCAGCCATCTAACCATAATCATTTCCATTTTCCAGGGAGGTTTTAAAAAAGACTCAAGATAAATGTGTGCAAAGTATAATCCTCCAACAAAAATGAAGCTCTGTTATTGCACCACATCATTTTAAATGGTTTCCTTTTAAAAACACTGAAAATGTAAGTTGGTTGTGATGTCCCCATGGTCCCACCCTACCTACCTCTCCCAATTTCCTGAAAAATGCTTTGGGCAGGACTCCCTCTGCAAATCCTCTGAAAGTATGAGCACTGTCTTGGTGCTTCACCTCAGCACCTGGACGGAGGAAGATTTCAGGGTGGTTATCTTTGAGTTTCCCAATCCTTTAAGGAAGCTGTATTTCTAATCTGTGGCGTGAAGACCTTCTGCTTACCCTGTTAGATTAAATCACAGGCCTCCTTATCAGTGCAGAGCTGAGAGAAGCCTTGCAAATTGAATATAAACTTCACCTGTGAGCAGCATGAAAAATCAACTGAAACTAGTGCATCATTGCAAGTCACATTCATTGTTGTTCCAGGTGTTTCTCTAACCACGGTGTAAACCAGCATTCAGAATGCAATTACGCCTCTTTCAAATCAAGAATTTAGCAACTTCTGGCTTTAAAAAAAAAAACTCAGAGGAAAGTAATTTATACTGAAAGTTTTATTGTAGTTAGAAAAAAAAATTAAAAGGAGAAAATGGATGGGATGAAATCACACAGCCAAGGACTTTTATCAGCAAGGACTGCCTTTCGCCTAAAAATCTGATAAGATCTGAGGAGAAATAATTCCTAAGCAAGAATCTGCACTTTGTTGGTTTTCCTAACAATTTGTGCTCCCTCAATCACCGCACTGTGCTAGATCAGTGGTGTGATATAGCAAAAAGATGTGGGGTTTTTATTTTTTTATTTTTTATTTTTTTACTTTTTGGTCAGTTAGATTTGTATTTCTATCTCCACATTTCTTTTCTGGGTATATTAGTCAACTTTCTGCCACTGTGATAAATACCTGGGAAAATATTTTAAAGAAAGATTTATTTTTGTTTGTGGTTTCAGAGGTTTCACATCATGTTGGCTGACACCATGGTTTGGGGCATGAGAAGAGGCAGAACATCCTGGAGGAAGGGTGTGGTGGAGGAAAACTACTCAGCTCATGGCAGCCAGGAAGCAGAGAGAGGAAGGAACTGGAGCAAGATATACCCTTCAAAGGCACATCTCCAGTGACCTACTTCCTCCTTCAGGCTCATTCAGCTATCAGAACCCTCATGATCCAGACTCTTCCCTGAAGCCCCACATCTGCACATTGTTGCACTGGGGACAAAGCCTTTAACACACATGAGTCTTGGGGGAACATGTCACAGTCAACTGTAACACTGCAAAGCTAAGGAAAACTTGTGCTCTTCTTTTGGAAAGCATTTCTTACTTCAGAATTAATTTTCTTTCTTTTTAAAACATATACAAAATAACCAGTTTATACTCTGATAAACAGTAACATAAATAGTAAGTCTTTGCCCCCTGCCTTTTCTTTCCTGCCTCCTACAAATCTGTACACAGAGAGACCAGCTCTGTAAACCAGTAAATGGCTTGTGCTTTATAATGCCACAGGAAACTCTGAGATATTTCCTAAGGACTGTTTTGCACCTGAGTCCCTCAAGCCAAAGTTCATCCAGCCTTAGAATGTTGAGGCCTTCTATAACTATTTCCATGTGTGAGGCTATAGAATACAAAGCAAAGAGCAGATTTTGCTAATCACAATATATGTATACATAAATATGAAAATTGGTATGGGTCAAAACTGAAATTCCCAGGAGTACCTAGGCCTCCTGAAAAGAAAAATGGATTATCACATTTCTGAATATACAGAAGAATCATGTTAGGCACCTGAGCTAATTACATAAAAATGCCACCTGAGGCTAATTCAAGTGTTTTCAGATCAGCAGTCATTGCAACAACTTTAATCTCATCAATTGATGATCAGGAGTATGAGAACTTTAGGGAAAGGGAAAGGCCTTTGTTTGGCCATAGGCTGTTCAAGCCTTTTTTGGGTGATCTGGTTTCTGTAGCACTAGGATAAAGCACAGAATAAGCAGATATGACTTTGAGAACCACATGAATTGTAATGGTAGTCCATATATAACTCTGAAGCCTCTGGACTTGGTAAGGCTTTTAAGGATGGTAGTCATGTAATTTTAAGTGAAATATCTTAGTGAGTGAAGGGCTAAAGCTGCACTGATTCGTCCTGCATTGCATTTCTGGGACAGTTATTGGGCTGCTTTCAGCACCTTCTGTGTTCTTCATTATGATGGTGGGAACTGGAACCTGCAAATTTCATGTGAGCAGGAGAGACACTGCAAGGCTAGAGGAAGAATAGATGTTATTTAATTCCTATGGGTTCCTTTCCACTTTGTGCTTTTGTGATCCTTACCCATTAGTGCCTCTTCACTCTGGTACCTACAGTTGGTTCACATAGCAGCCATTGGATCTGGTTTGCAGTTTGTCCAACAGTCACAGATACAGGTTTAGTAAGCCCTCTCAAAGACATCTAGATCAGCTATCTGGTTTTACACTCATCAGAGCCTGGGATTAGTCCCAGAGAGCCTCTCGTGATAATCCACAGGTAAGCACCAGCTGTACAATAGTCCCCCCCACCCCAGTGTTTTGAATTTCGGTTCCATGCAACCCCTTCTCCAGGCCTTAATGTGTCTATCCTCTTGCATTTAGTCCCAAGTCCAATCACAGTAGCTGCTTCCTGCAGTTACTACTTTAACATACTCACTTTGTCTTTTTAGTTATGCAGTTAACTTCATATCTCATTCACAATCTTTATTATAAGTTATTTCTATTAAAATTGCTAGTGTGATTTCTATCTCCCATAACAGCTATTGAAATTGGCACCCCAAAACATATCTTTAAAACCAGACATTTTGGAACGTCCTTGAGTTTGAATGCAAAACTGAGCTCTTTGAAAATAGGAAATGGGATGCTAGTAATGCATGGGAGGCAGAGGCATCACAATTAATCGAATTGTCACCTGCACTTAATGGTGATGATGTGCCTACTTAATATTCTACCTCTTGTTGGAACTCTAGATGACAGAGTTCAGTGTGCTTGTTTGTTTATTTGTTTTTATTCATTTTTGGTGTCTGTGGGATAGAAAATTGTAACTACATTTGAACTTATTTAGTTAATAGAATAAAAACCAAAGCTCTTCCCTTGGCCTTTACCAGTATCTGGTAACTCCTGATTGTCACCTACTATGTCCAACCCCACACTGCTTCTGAAACTCCAGCAGTATGTCTTCTGACCCTTACAGGAAGAAACTCTATAGTTTTTTCCATACTGGTTCAATCCAGTTGGAATACTCTATACCTGATCTTTATATGGTCTAATTCTTCTCATACTTAGGATGTAGATCAAATGCCTCTTTATTGAAAACTCCTTCCCTGGCAAGAAAATGAAAAACAAAACAACACAACAGAAATGCACTAAGCACTATGCCTATCTGGGAAAGAGGGTAAGCACCTTGATTCTTAATTATCACTTAAATTGACCAGGAAAATATTAAAATTACAATAATAATATTTTAATATAGTTAAGAGAACATATGATTGCATATTTTAATTAGTCAGAATTCAGATACTTAGTTTCAGATGGGCCCTTTCACTTTATTTATTTATTTATCTGCCTATCTATCTATTTATTTATTGTTTATTGCAAATAGAAACATAGTGCAGGGGCAAAGAACAGATAACCATTATAAAATCAATGCATCTAAGAGATCTTTATCAACTCTGCTGATTTTTGCCATGATCTTTCTTCCAAAACAGAATTGTCGTCATTACATATACAAATATATAGAATTAAAGTCAGTTGTAATGCTGAGAATTATACAATCTCAAAAATAAGTTGAAAAATTATGACGAAATAATATATAAGAAAATGTGGAAAAATGTAGTTATTTGTGCATAGTTGAAAGAGATCTTTAAAATGGTAATTAACAAAAAAAAACACAAGAAATTAACTACCCCTACTTATAACAAGACAGGTACAGGAATACAGATGAATTTCTGGATGTTGTCTTAATATTAATATGAGAAGTTGGACCATTATTGGGTTAACAGTAATGAGAGAGAGCATGGACTTTTAAGCTATAGGATCTTCTGGCCCCTTGGTTCTGGAAGCTCTCAGCACTCCCCAGAAGTCTTTAGCAGCCCTTATCGATATTCATCACACAGCAAATATCACAATGGTTAAGAACACTTGGATCCTGAAACTGACACAGCTGGAGAAAGCTGGGAGCAACAAAAGCAGGGTGAAACAAAGAAAGGTTGACAATTAGAGAAGGAAAACACAGCTCCCTTGGCAAGTACTAGTCAGATGATACATGGGAAAAGAGTCCCTGCTCATTCACTAAACCCAACTGCTTAGCCAGGCAGCCTTGTATTCTACCAAAAGCCAGAATGGAATTCAGGGTGAGAAGTTTTTTTTTCCTCCCCTCCTTTCTGGAAGATTTTTAGGGCATAAGACTGTGGTTTGCTTTTCCTGCAACTCCTACTGTCCAACTAGGCATAACTCAGAGATGTTATATAAACACAGATGTTAAAACTCATTAGCATGCTTTTTTTTTTACATTGGGAGTATAAATCATTTCAGTGGCATGTATTAAAATGTCCATAGATCAGTGGAAATGCCCACCTTACTACTCCAGTGGCCATTCACCAGCACCACACACGGAGACATGTGCAATGCTTTATAACCAAATTATCTCAAACCAACCTATATGCACCATGTGGACTACTTTGCTTGAGAATGTGGTGATAAGTCAGTTATTTTTGCACATTGATATGGAACAGATTTAAACCAAAGACTTCATTCCAGATAGTGTGATTAAATTGGATTAGAATCAGATTAAAAATTGACTTCTGAGAGAAAAATCCCCTGAGTAAAAAGAGACAGCAGATATACTAAGTGTTCATAAAATAGGAAAGATTCTATCTCTATTATGCTTATTTCTTTCTCGCAACATGCTATCCTATTAACCATTCAAAACATATTTTCAAGAGAGGAAACATCTATAGGAAAGGCACAGAAAGACAAGAGTAAAGAAGATTTTGATGGTCTCTGATTCACTATCTCTGTCTCATGTTTTCTCTTTGTTCTCTAAACCTGGTATGTTTGAGTTTTCAAAGGAATTAGAGAATTGAAAATTTAGAAATACTTAGGTCAATCAGATTTCTTCCTGAGGTTTGAGGACGGATCTTCGTATTCATCCCAAAGAGGAGTGCCAGATCAGATATTTTTAAGTTCATAATCCAAACAGTAGAATAATTAGATTAACACTACAATATTCTTTCTCATTTAAATATTGATCATGACAGGGGACTCTACCTGCAGACAGATCTGTGTGGAGGAGCACCAAAGCACAGAACCGGCTTATCTTCAGGAAATGAATAGCATAAAAGCTAATGGAGGAATAGCTGCAGTTTGTGCTCACAGCAGGAGAGCTCATTCCTGTTCATAAACCACTTTCTGGAACATTCTATTAATTGAGACTTAGAAGAGCATTTTGAAGTAGGTATAATATCATTTCAGTTTTATCAATTATTAACTGAATTCCAAGAAGTGAAGTAATTTGCCAAAGGTCACATAACTAGTGACCAATGAAGAACTAGAATACACCTTTGTTGAAAATCAATTCAGTTCTCTCTGAAACAGCTATTCTCTCTTCTAACTTTAAACCTTCTAAACTCACTCTACTGAATAAATACCACTGAAAGAGAAAGGGGGAGGGGGGATAAAGAGAGGCAGGGGGGATAAAAACAAACTGTCTTTGATTACATATCTCTTTATAGCTACTGTCCCCTTCCCCTGTTCTGCAGATCTCAATAATAAAATGCAAGGACGTGCACTCATGTGCGCGCGCGCGCGCACGCACGCGCACACACACACACACACACACACACACACATTTCTTATCTATCATTCTTCATTGATCAAAATCACTTTGGTTGCCAACTTCCAAGATGGTCCCCTATGATCCTTATATTGGCTACTATGCAGTCTCCATGTCCTTCCTGCTTTATATAGCGTTTGGTCTGTGTGCCTGATAGCATGTGGTGGAAGTGATGGTATGTCACTTCCAAGATTGGATTATAGATAATGCATTGTTTGTTGGGGATGTAAGTTCATCTTGGATGGCTTATTCTCTGAGAAGTCAGCTGCTACATTGTGAGAATGCTCTGGAGGCTTATGGGAATCTACTCACATAATGAGAAACTGAAGAGCAAGCACATAAGTACCGAGGAACTAAATCCTGCAGATGGTCACATAAGTAAGCATGCATTTGAACTCTTCTTTTTGGTTGAGGGGAGAGTAGGAAGTCATAGTTACAACCATTTTTTAACCTCTTTTTTTATTGGTGCATCAGAGTTGTCCATAATGTGGAATTTGTTGTACAATATTAGTACATGAACACAATTTAACAATACAGTTCCCTTGGTCCTTGCCCTCCTCTCACCCTCTGGTCCTTTTCTTCTATTCTGCTGATGTCCCTTTGCTTTACATTAGACACACCACCACTACCATCCACACTCTCTTTTCCTTTTTCCTCTCTAGTTTCCACATATGAGAGACCCAGGCCCTTGACCTTCTAAATTTGGCTTATTTTGCTTGATATACTGTTCTCAAGTTCTATCCATTTTCCTGCAAATGACATAATTTTATTTTTTGTTATGGCTAAATAAAACTCCATTATATATATACCACATTTTTTAATCCTTTCATTGACATCAGACTTTTCTCAGACAACCTTCAGATGGCTGCAGCCCCAACCAAAGTCTAAATTGCAACCACATGAATAATCCTGACATGAACCATGTGGTTGAATTGCACCCATATTCCTGACTCTCAGAAATTAGGTGAAATAATAAACACCTCTTTTTAAATTCATAGCTAAGATTTATTACAGTGAAATAATACTAAGCAGAATCAGTACAAGAGAAACATACATAGGCAAGGTCTAGGGGTACAAGCTTCCAACATGCTCCCCAGCATAGTCACACAGAACACACTCAGTGTCACCAGCAACAAAGAAATTCTCTGCTAGGGAAGCTCACCAAAGGCTCTGGGTCCAAGGTTTTTCTTGGGGACTGGTCACTTAGACCATGTATCAAAATTAATGATATCTTAGTGCCAATGACTTGTGAATTTAAACCTCAAAATTCCACATAGAACACACTCAGTGTCCCCAGCAACAAAGAAATTCTCTGCTAGGGAAGTTCATCAAAGGCTCTGGGCCTAAGTTTTTTCTTGGGGACTGGTCACTTAGACCATGTATCAAAATTCCTGATTTCTGGAAGGGAAATATCAAACATATTTATTTACACAATTAAGACACAGCAAGTGCCTCTTACAGAGAACCTTACCCATTTCCACACCCAAATGCCAGCTATGACCAAGATAGCAAGCAACGCTTTCTAGGGACAACCATCTCTGTCTTGCTGCATTAGCTCTTTCTGTACACCATGCCAAAAACAAGACCAAACAATGGAAATTTTTTTTTTGTTGTTTTTGACATGATAAAAATCTTGTTATTTAATCACTAGATTTTAAGATACTTTGTTATGCAACAATAGATATCAACATTTTCAGTCTTAACAAATGCAGTGATTATATGTCTTCAGCATATTTGGGACAGTTGATCTCTCTACTTGAAATGCTTTCATTCTTTCAAATCTCAGGACACCACAGTCTCCTAGTTTTCTTTCTGCCTTATTTATCTGTCCTTATTCTTCGTTGCTGCATCCTCCTCCTGCCCTCCCTCTATAAAAGTCAGGATGCTTAAGCTGTTAATTTTTAAACCTCTCTTTGATCTTCCCTTAATTCATAATCACATACTCAGTCTCATGGTTTAATGTTATCTTAGGGCCAATGACTTGTGAATTTAAACCTCTAGACCTGGTCTCACTGAACAACACATCTAACTACAATCACGATGTCTCCTGTAGGCATCTAATATTTAAACTCAATACGCCTAAAGTAAATCCATTTCTCGCTAACAAACTATTCCTCAGTCTAGAATTTCATTTCAATTAACAGCACAAGAATTTATCCAATTAGTCAGGTCAAAAAACAGAGAGAGATCCTTGATCCTCTTTGCCTCCAAGACCATCCAAAGATGAATTGACCTCTTGAGCATAAACAACATTAGCATCACTGGGAAGCTCACAGGTTATGCAGAATCCTGGGTCTCCTGTGGACATACTTAAGCATTATCTGCATTTTGGTAAAACTTCTAGTTAAATCACACGCACAATTATGCATGGAAAGCACTAACCTACAGGACTAAACTCCATCAATATAACCAATTATGTTCTGTAGAGCCCCTTAAGCTTCTTTTTAAGAGAAGGGATTTTTGTTTGTTTGCTTGCTTGCTTAATAAGTTTGAAAAACACAGTATAGAGCATAATTTAGGTTTTCAAAATTTCTACAATAAAAAATATTAAATTATTTTTAATACAGTCCCCACCCCATCAGCTAATTAATTCATGGAAACCAGAAGTCTCCTCTGTTTCTTACTCTCCTCTGTTTCTTTCTTAGCCATTGTTCATTGACATTCATTGGAACTATTATTCCATTTCATTGAAAAGACAATGTATCTGATAGTTTCTCAAACACTATTGTTGGGTATCAGCCTTTAAAATCACTGGTTCACTCATCCATTTAAGACATGCTGGCTGCTCTGCATAGCATGTACTCTCTGCAAGACAGTCTTCTGTGTGTTGAGGCTAACAATATGAGTCAAACTCTTCCTGTTAGGGAACATCCCCTCGCATGGCTACAATAATGCTCAGCATGACTGAGACATGGTACAGTCATCTTCAGCCATGTATAACAGAGGTTAAACCACAAAGCTCACTGCTGCTGACCATGCAGACCACAGGAAACAGTGATCAGGAATAATCTGGGTGGCATCAGTAACTACCACTCTCATCTTGCCTTGATGTAGCCAAGACTGGCTCTGAGATGACAGCATGCTCACTCACCTCCTGCCCTTATAGACTAGTCAAGCACCCGTGACTCTGCTCTCTTCCTTCTGAGCTTCTGCAGCTGATCCTGATAACTCACATTAAATTTGGAATAGCATTAATGGGTCAAGAATTTGAAAAAAATTATCCCCCTTCCACAGGCTTGTCTCATGATGATGGTTGTTTAGGTCAATTAACACGTTTTGAGGTCTTTGTTACAAAAGTGTTTTCTCATTTATTTTCACTTGATTTCTCGATTGTTCAAGATTATACTCCAGTATATTCACTTCCAAGAAGCCTACTTTGAATTCCTACCCCAAACTTGTGCAGCATCTTGTCTACCTTGGTTACATTCATTTATCACATTAAATTGAAATCACCTATGTGTCTGTGTGTCTTCTTGATTATACCTGAAGCCTTTCAAACACAGAAGTCCTCATTTGTGCACCATTGTAGCATCATCCTCTGGTTCATTTCCTAGCTCATAGTTGGTATTCAGTAAGTATTTAGTGACCTAAGTCAAACAGCAAATATGTAAATTGAAATAAGAAGTTCCTTGTGCATGCTTTTAGATGTACTTCAGGATTCTTATAGAATACTTCCTGGTTTCCTAGATCTCAGAGTAATAATTGAAGGTCAGTGTGGGTTAAGACCTACAGGTGCCAGACAGGTGAGACACCAGGCAAGTGAGGTAAAGAGACAGTCAAGAGTGATATGGAGTGGGCTAAAGTGGATTGAGTGTTGCCATATGTTCTGCTATAAATTTAAAAACTTCACATGTGATATTAAAATAGCACATTGAACATGTTTATACATTTTATCTGTTAATTATACTTCAATAAAGCTGGGAGAAAATATGTAAAAAATATTTTAAATGTAAAGTTAACCTGTTTTTCAATGCTTCCTAATAGAGAACAAATAATCTGGCAATAGTTTTGAAGCATTTATATGCAGTTCAGATACCTTTTCCTTTAAAAATGTAATTTTCCAGCCAGGCATGGTAGTGCACACCTGTAATCCCAACTGAGACTGGGGCAAGAGGATCACAAGTTGGAGGTCAGCCTTGCAACTTGGCTAGCTAGACCTTGTCTACACACACACACACACACACACACACTTACACACACAAAGGGTGGGGTGGATATAGTATCTCACTTATCTCACTGATAAAGCACAGGTTCAATTCAATCCATAAATCCCCAGTACTACCAAAAAAAAAAAAAAAGAAGAAGAAGAAGAAGAAAAGAATGCATTTTCCCATTTTTTTCAATAAATGTAAAATTCATTGTGGAATATATAAAAACCTGAAGAGTCCAGAGACAGGTTGAAATAGAAAACACTCATAACCCTAACCCTATTACAAATATATAAAATATATACCCACATATATATATATATAAAGTAAAATAAATCCCAGTTTTAGATTATTCTATATTTTAAAAAATATTTTTAATTTTTTATTCTTTTTTTAAAATTAATACATAATAGACAACTCTTCTGTTATTAAATATGTATGAACTTATTTAATTAATAGTTATTGATCATCTTGAATATACCAGGAACATAATAAAATATCACATTATTTAATTATATCCCTTACTGTTATACGTATAAATTATTCCCATGCTTTGTCATTGTAAGTACTGATGTGATGAACATTTCTTTGCATAAAACTATATTAAAAGTTCTATTTTTGCCAACTCTCTCTCTTTCTTTAGAGATGCGCTCCTTTTTTTTTCCCAGATGAAGATCAAACCCAGGACCTAGTGCATGCTAGGCAAATGCTCTCCCACAGAGCTGCATCCCCAGCCCCATGATATACAATTTTTAAAAAGTGAAGAAGTAAACGAATAGCATCTTCCTAAATTATGAAGCAAACTTTGCCATTGACCTCAAGAAAAATCATTCTGACAATTGTTTTAGGAAAACATCAGAGGATCATCAGTTCATATAAACTTCATATTGAATTTTAATCCTCCATTTTTTTTCTGAAAAACAAAACAAAACAGATAAATAATGACCTACAAAAGGAAACCTCATGCACTTTCTGATACGAATACAGTTTAGAGCATGAGGTTGAGAATTCTGTCACCTGTTTTTACCACCATGCAGGGTTTTTGAACTTTAGGTTGCCTAAAGATTTCATATTCCTGCTGCAGCTAAGAGGACTATAACAAAGAAGGGGAGGAGAAAAAACACTCAATGAGATGCTACTTGGCAGACACTGTTAGACACTTTAAAAACACAGTGATTCATAACTGGTTTTCAATAAATATTTACTAAATAAAGAACTTTTATACTGACTCTGATCTCAAAAACTAAGCATTTACTTTCTCAGTTCCCCTGCCCATAATTATTATCTGTAAATTCTTAAAAAGAAACCTGAGACATTTTAATATACTGAATCTTATACTTAAAAATGAGCTGGGGATGCATATAAGAAAAATGAGCTGAGATTTGGTAAGAGACTTGCTCGGGTTCACCACTTAACTAGGCTGAGCTGGCACATGGATCATCAAATTCAAATCTAAGAATAGCTCTTATTTTTCTGGCACTGCTTCATGGGTCAAGTTTATTCATGTGACAGCAGAGTTGTTCACATTCAGGAGGGCAAGATGTTTCCAAATACTATAGGTCTGAATCACATCTCAATGATGGCTGAGGATGCTGGGAGACATTGGGCTGGTTACAGTGCCTCACTGACTTACTGGCACTTCTAGAGTCTCTTGTCCAAATCCACTCTCATTTAATGCTTCACTTCCCAATAAAAGAGCCTTACCATGTGGCTGCACAATCTGTGCTTCAAGACCTGTTTTGGGCAGAAGCCAAGGTAGTCCTTTTATCTTTAATCTTGTCTGTAAGAATTTCCTGTTGGCCTTAATCAAATCAAGGCCATGCCAAATAAAGATAATAAACAAAATAATCTCACTTTATTTAGCTAGGGTTTTGCAGAGTATCCATGGGTAGTATTTTTAGATAGAGCAGTCTGACAGATGAAACAGCTTTTCTGTGATGTTTTGGCATCTTCTGAAGACAGTGATAGTTTGTACTTGTAGGACCAGTCTAGGATGGTGTCTGCATTTCCATGGGATATTCTCTTGTGGATCTAAAAAATAATTCATTGTATACCTCCTTGATCTGCAGTGAGAAAGCCTTTAGTCTTTAGGTTTAATTGATATACACAAATGTTATGTTGAATGATTATGTTCTGCTTGGTCAACATAGGCACCTTTATGTTGAGCATCCGTGGGGGCAAGAAAGAGCCTTTTAGGAGTACAATTAACCTTCATCCCTATGTTTCATCCCCACAAAGGGACCTGTTTTATACGCAATTCCATTAGCTATGGACTGTGTTAAGTAGGCTTATAGTTTTCCATATGCCTCACTAACATGACCCTAACTGCAGTAATTTCCATCAGAGTTTAGGGATGAAGCAAGAAAGAATGAGCATAGAGAATACATTATGCTAACAATGCATTCAATAGTGAGGACAAGGACAAAGACGTTCTGAAGGATCCCAAAGGAACCTATGTATAATTGGTCCTGGGTTAGAGTCCCAGTGATGAGCTTTTCCTTCTTCATCTTGGTGCCAGGGGATGTGGAGATTACTGTCTCCTATGTGCAAGCATCCCAAAAGTCCAAGAAGTGCAATTATTTTCCATATCCAATTGAACTCTGATCTCAGCATAGAGCCTCTGTTCCCCTCTGGGAATAGACTAACCCCTTGTTATATTGATTTGTGAAAACTTTAAGCATCAATTAAAGGTCGCCAGGGTGTTGTGATTCATCTCCAACCTTGAGTCCATTGTAGAAGCCTTCAATATGCAGACCTTAACATGGCTGACCATTGTATCTCCCCATGGCCCAGTACCTGGTCATGGGGTTTCTGGGATGGCAGGTGGAATGAAGAGACCAGCAGGCACCAGAGAGGTAGCTGTTTTCATCATGTAACTCTCAAAGTGATTCAGAATGGGCCAGTGTGCATGCAATTCTGGTGCTCACAGAGGTGTTGGCCTGTGACTATGTGGCAGATGTCCTACCCCAAAGTGGCATGGTAAAGTCTGGGAGTGGATAGCTCAGTGGCTACTCCCACATTGCTTTCTCTCTTATGGTTGACATTTTTATTATTTTTTTGGAGGCGGGGAGGAAGGTACTGAGGATTGAACTCAGGGGCACTTAACCAATGAGCCAATCCCCAGCCCTATTTTTCTTTTTTATGTACTGAGTTGTTTAGCACCTTGCCATTGCTGAGGCTGGCTTTGAACTTGTCATCCTCCTGCCTTAGCCTCCTGATCTGCTGGGATTACAGGAGTGCACCACTGTACCCAGCTTGATGGTTCACCTCCTCTCCATGGCGCCTCCTCTCCATGGCGCCACAGGGGCCTGAGTGAGCACAACCCTGGGCCTTTCCAACTGCCGGGCAACATGGAGGCTGCTGCTCTGGCTACTATCACTACTACTGACGCCTGAATTTTGCTGTTTTGACAGTGGCTGTTCTCAGGGCAGTTTGAGGAGTGGATTTGTAGAAACACATCCCACAAAACACTACATTCTTTCACTAATTTTAACAAACTTTTTTTTGATACCATGCAGGCAAACTGACCACATTGCTAAAGTCTCTTTGAGTCATGTGAGTAGAGCCATCCTGAGGCTCTGTATTATTTTTCACTGAAGGCATGAGTTTCAACAACTTTCTGAACTGCAGGACATTGTTATCAGTATCAAGCACCTGTTTGGGTTTAACCACAACATAGCTCAAGGGGCCTCAAAGGCCTAATTCTTGGAGGACCATGAGTAGTGATGAGGGAAATTTCTCTAGTTTTCTTTGATCACTTTTGTTGGATTTCTAATGCAACTCTTGGAAGGCCCACTTGTGCCCTCTGGACTGAGAAGCTTTTGAATAATCTGCTAACACTCGCCAAGATGCACCAGCATAGCTGGCAAGGTGCTGATGGAATCCACAGCCCTTCAAAGACCCATTGGTGATGTGTTCTGCAGAACCCTTGGCATTGTGCCTTTTCAAAATGGGCATTGTTTTATCAGCTCTTTCTGCTGTTAATCAAAAGACTGGAAAAGAACAATTAGAGGAGGAAAAATTTATTTGGGGGCTCATGGTTTCAGAATCCTTAATCCAAAGATGTCTGACTGACCTGAGATGAGGCAGAACATCATGATGGAAGGGTGTGGTGGAGAAATGTAGCTGGGGACATGGAATCAGGAAAGAGAGAGAGTGCACCACTCAACAAGGAAAAATATATACCCCCAAAACACATCCCCAAGGACCACCTCCTCAAGGCACACCCTACCTACCTTCATTTTCTACCCAGTTAATCCCTATCAGTGGACTAATGCACTGATTAGGTTGATGCACTGATAACTCAATTGTTTCACCTCTGAATGTTCTTGCATTGTATCACACATGAGCTTTTGGGGGACAACTCACTTCCAAACCATAACAGGCATGGTGTCCAATTACCGCCCTGCGTACAACGCCAGTTTGTCAAGGCATAGAGATAGTCAGTTAGGACAAAGAGTCAACTGAAAGTAATAATTATGCTTTTATTCACTTAGTGTGACAATGCAGAAGAGTCATGGGCTCCTCATTGTTCCACATTTTTCCCAGAAGACCTGTAAAACAGGTGGATGGCAGTGGTTCAGCTTACTACCTGAGGCAACAAACAAAAGCCGTCTTCCTTTTTAGAGATCCAGGGTTCCAGGGGGAGAAAGAGAGAAACGTCTAGGAATAGCACTGTGTCCGAGCAGAGAAAAATATCTTTGTCAAGCCCCTTGGTAAGAGGTCTACGTGGAAGTACCTCAGCCAAGGCTCCCGATAAGGAGACACCTAGGTTAGGAATACAGACATTCATATGATCACAGCTGGACTGGGAACCTATGTCCTTGACTGCAACTCCCTCCAGAAATCTGCAGTGCACAGGCTGGGTGGTGTGTGGAGTCTGGGGTGAGGGCAGCTTCCCCTCAGGAGGCCTGCCCGACTGAGCCTCTGTAATTGCCTATGGTCAGGCTTGACGGATCACACCAAAGATTTTGGCCTGGAGCTGCACTCCTCACAAATAATATAAATGGGTCCAGAAGAATGAGAAAGCAAAGGGTAGAAAGTGGGAAGCAGAATTAATTGTTGCAAATCCAAATACAAATTCAGAGTAAAATAAGGTCGGACTCACACTCTGAAACTCATTTCCTTTAATCAACACCAATTTCAATGCCTAATTTCCATAACTCTAATTTGTGTTTTTTAATTTCTGTGGGGAAAAAAGCTCTGTGTCTTCACTAGTATTCTACAAGTGTTCTCAGATTTACTTCTGACATCATATACATGTATGTCCCCAATAACACTTCTTCATGGACATCCAATGTCCTACAATTTACCATAATTTGGTTACTATCTGAAGAGAGCATGAAATCCCACAAATGAAAAAAGTTCAGTCCCTTAAGACTGCCCCCACTTTAAGATGCCAATTTTGACTCTACATTGTCACCTGTACTTCTGACCAATAAGCTATAAATTGAAGGTTCCCAAGACCTTCTTTGGGTTTAATAATTTGCTAGAACAAATCACAAAATTCAGTAAGACAGTTTGTTAATCACATTATTATAAAAGGATACAGCCTCAGGAGCAGTCAGATGGAAAAGACGCACAGGGCAAGGTCTGTGGGAAGGGGCATGCTCTCCCCAGGAGCCCAACTCTCCCAGTACCTCCATGTGTCTACCCAGAAGATCTCTGAACCATATCATTTGGGATTTGTTTTGAAATTGAGGCTACATTACATAGGCATGATTGATTAAATCGTTGGCCAATGATGAGTAAGTCAATGTCTAATCTCCACTCTTTCTTGGCAGGGTGGGGAGCTAAAAAGTGACATGATCACATGATTGGCTTTCTGGCAACTACTTGTATCCTGAGGTTATCTAGGAGCTTCCTAAAAGTCCTTACATTAATATAGAATCTAGTGGGTTAAATAATAAAATGATGCTCTTTTTATCTTTATCACTCATCACTCAGAAAATTCCCAGGACTGTGTGTCATGAATGGGAACAAAGACCAAATGTATACATTTCTTATCATAGCTCATGATTCACATCATTCATGGTTCACTGTAATTTGTACACAGAAAGATGGATGGCTACATAGGGCTAATTCCTAAGATTAAGAATCAAGGCCCCTTAAGGCGACCAAAATCAGACTAAAAGATCCAATGGCAAATGAAACAAACAGTATGTGAGATGCCTTGAATTCACCTGTTAGGTCTTTCTTCTCATTGAGCACTGAGGAGGGTGGCTCCTGACTCCTACTCCCCTTCCCTCTTCTAAAAGTATGAACTTGAAGGATTTTATGCCAAGTAGCACCATCAAGATACAGATCTCCATTTTTCTTCTCAGTGATGCCCAGATCCTATACTGGATATTGTAGGCAAAGAAAATGTGTCCATGATTATACATTCAACAGAGAAGAGGAGGCCCAGGAGAAGAGGAAGAGTAGAAGAGATATTTTGGAGTGGGCTGAGAAATGAGCCCTGGCACCTCCATTTTTAATTTTAAAAGGGCTATGTAATGTGCTATGTAGAAGTAAGTTATTTTTTCCTTTTTTTAGATTGCTCCTAATTCACTTGCCACTGGTCTCTGCACCCCCCAGGAGGATAGAAATAACTTTGTTTCTGCTGGCTCAGGTTTACTTCCTATAAATAGTTGAAGAAAAATGGCAAAAAAAAATGTGTTTTATTTTCTTTATAAAGCTATCATAGGATTTGTAGCCATAGACCAAAGAACTAAATGACAAGAAGTTGGGAACACAAAACATCTGCAATTAAATGAAGGTTCTCAGGAGGATTTGAAAATGAGTGCAACTAAGAAGATAAGAGTTGACAGAAAGAATATCAGCTCCTGACTGGGTACTGCTCTGATCATCGTTCTCATCAATTATTTACACAAGGAAGATCTACATTAAAATTAATCGTGAAATTCTGAATTGCTCCTTTACATTAATAATGAAACAACTGCACCAAAATGCAAACAGACACCGATAATAGAATATGAAATAATGCTTAACATACAAAGGGAAAAGGCCTACTTAAGTGAAACACCAAGAGGCTAATTATTGTACTATTGTGAGGGTTATGGTCTGTGACCCAGATTGGCAGCCTTTACCTGCCCAAAAAAATGTTGGTATCTGTTTCATCTGCAGTTGTTACACTTAGAGCTACATGCAGAGCTGCCCCAACCCTTGAAGACCAGGCAGTTTGAGGATAATTTGCACCACAGCAAATGGTTCAATTGCAATTTAAGGAGGATATATAGATAAGACATCTAGCCTAGTATGGCAAATATAAGCTCTTACACACAATGCTCCTCCTCTTGCCTCTTGTCCCCACTCAGAGAGAGCTTCAGGTTCATTTCATGGCTCCCTTATGCAGTCACCCTACTTCATCTCTGTTCATAAAGACCTGTCCTTTTAAAAATTTCTACAGCATATTGTTTTGCTGGCCATATTATAGCATTTGACTATATGGTATCTTAAAGCCCTTGCTGCTACTGGAGCTAGATTTTTCTATTTCATCTTAGGATATATGTGACATGGTCTCTACCCTCAAGCCTTTTCCCCTTATCGAGGCAAATTTCGAATCATCTGTCTTTTGCTATGCTTTACAGAATTCTGTAGTCTTCAAAAGGAGCTTGAGGTTATTGGGGATATATAGTAATATGGATCCTCTGACAAGAATTAAAGAACTTAGAAGATTATTAAAAAAAAAGAGGTACAATGACCTGGCAGGAAATTAATATCATTTCACAAAAGAAGACTGGCTTTAATCACTTACTTAGGTAGTTTGGGGATAGTCATTTATGTATTCTGATTCCTGTTTTCTTCATTTGTAAGTGGAAGAGAAAAGCCTCCTGTTCCTGTCTCATGAGATCATCTGAATTGCTGAACACCAAGTGATTTATATGCTGAAGCCACCCCAAGCTATCTGAGAAGCTGTTTGGTATAACGGATAAGGACATATCCTCTGGTCACATCACCTAGGTATGAATGTTGGCTTTGCAATTATCTTTTCTTTTTTTGGGGGGGGGGGTAGCACCAGGGTTTGAACCTAGGAGTGCCAGTTCTCTTTTATATGTTATTTAGAGACAGGGTCTCACCTAGTTGCTTAGGGCCTCACTAAATTGCTGAGGCTGGCTTTGTACTTTCAATCCTCCTGCCTCAGCCTCCTGAGCTGCTGGGATTACAAGTGTTCATGACTGCACTGGCTTGGCTCTGCAATTTTCCAGTGCAATATTAACCTCTCAGTGACATAGTTTCCTAATCTGTACGAAAAGAATAATGATAATCTCTCATGAGAATACGGGAATTAAATGCACTTGCATGTATATAGCACATAAGACAGTTTCATTATGCAAGCACCAAGAAAATGTTAGTCTTTATTTAGGATATAATTAAGAGCATAGTTATTATATAGCTTTTAGTCAGTACCTAGCATAGAATAAGTTCTCAGTAGATGTTATCATCATGGCTGCTGTTACTCTTTTAACAATGTTAAGATATAGGCTATGAGTACATGTTGCTAAACCGAGCTGTTTCAATTCCCTTCCTATTAGTGAGTACAGCCTTTAAAAAATGTTCCTGTTTTCTCCATTAAATACCATATTTATTCAACTATTTGATATTCCCCAATGGAACCTGTTATGATGTATGGGTAAGTAATAACCTGTACAATGCTATGAATCACATGCATTTCATTATGCTGTAGTCAGGAAACTTAAAGTGTCCTTAAAAGCTATTCATGGTTTTATATGTATGCCAGATGGAGAACCAAGAAAAAAAAAAACTAATGTTTTAAACAAATTCAGAGCTACATAAAATTATATACTTGCTTCCAATAAACTACCAAATATTTATGATGGGATCCCATAAAAGGGGAGAAATAAGGAGTTTTCAAGGAATAATTAAAAAATGCTTCTCCAAAGGTGAATGTTTCTTCTACAATCCATGGAAAATATTGATGGCCACAAGGCTAATCTCTGGTTCAGTAGAAAGTGGGAATGTTGGAGTATGTTCTTCATTGCTAAACATCTCTGTTTTCCTATTTCTGGGGTGTGGGTAGGAGCTGCTGATTGTAATCAGGATAGATGGGAATGTAAAAAATGATCCATACCACCTGTTAACTAGAAACAAGGCCAAAGGTGCCGTAAATCCTTCTGTTAGGAGTTCTTACATATACCACATCCTAATCCATTTTGTAGCAGTTGGATTCAAGTTACAGACCTCTTGAAATAAACGGGGGAATCGCTGCTCTTGTAGATATTTCACAACTGTTCCTTACATGATGCTGACAACCAAAGAAACTGTCAGTTAGAAGCATTAAAATCAGGTCTAAGAATCCACCCTTGTTCCGTCAGGCAATATTCTCATGCAGCACTTCTTCAGTGGAGAATTCGCAAGATTCATCACTAGCAGTGGCGAAGACATTCACTTCTCTCAGAGTGAATGTTGGGTGTTCTGGATCAAGGGGAGTCAAGGACACAGGGATATGGTATAGGCTAGAAGCTATTCCTTTCATATAGCTAGGCTGAGATTTTTGAGGGTAATTTAAAGCCAAATTTCCCAAAGTGTGTTCCGGGATAGTATTAAATGCTGTGCAACAAAGAATGCTTTCTACAGCCCAGTGGTTCCATAAGTTTCAAAAATTTGAGGTTAGATGAGGTAAGTAGGTCTTGTAAGAAAGAATTTCTCACAGCCTGTCATGTATTGCCACGCATTATACTTTAGCACTGTAAGAAAAACAGCTGTTCTTTGTCCACTACATCCATCATCTTAGAATGATTTCTGGAGTGTTGTGCTAGGAAAGTGTGCCTCAGAGAAATCCATTAAAGGAAGGGAAGACTAAAGAATTTATATCTCTGGATTTCTCTAGTATCTTGTCTCCAGTTGGTAAAAATTCTCACGTGGAGTTATTTTTCCTATATCTCAGGATTGCATTATCCAGTCAGATGGTAAGTGGCAGCCAGAGTGTATACCTTGTGGGATGGCTAGACTGGAGCAACTGGGGAGTCAGGTCTGCAACTGAATGCCTTAAAATGACTAAACAGCATAGCCAGTGTACAGCTCCCAGTGGAGAGACCCAGGGAACAAACGAGTAAACAAGTCAGGGCCTGGGAGGGAGAAGCATGAAGCCAGATGAGAGAATTAGAAAGTAGTGTCCTACTTGACATTCTTTTCATTTTTCATGCATTACAGAGGCAAATCTAGTGACAAGAAGATTCTAAGGGGGACCTCAAGATAGTAGAAAAGATGCTGAAGACATCCTCTTGCTTTCAAGAAACCTTAGGCCATAAGGGAAGATTGAGTATAAGAAATCAGTATGGAAGTTTCTAAGAGAAAAAGTAGTAGCAAAGAAGATTTAAATGAATTTTTGGATTGTGTGTTGTAGGAATGCAAAGTGAAAGATGGTTCTTTAAAAGTAAAAAAAAAAAATCACAGAAGATACAAATGGTTTTATGCAAGAGCTGGTAAATGAATTGTGGAAGTCAGATTGGCTTTGAGTTGGGGTGAGTGCATTTGATGAAATTCAAAGCTATGAGTGAGCTTTGTTTAGGATGACTTTCCACTGGACACTACCTACTCAGCTTAGGTTTTCCAGGAAACTGCCTTTTCTTACCCTTCTTCTTACATCTTGCACTTAACCACTGTGATTTTTTTTTTTCAAGTTACATGGTCAACATGTTAAAGGCTGAATTCTTGGGGTCCCCCTCTTTCTTTGACATATGTTTCCTGCAATCCTCCCCATTTCATTGAATGAGAATTTCATGTTTAAAGTTGCTTAGGTCAAAACATTCAGAGTTTTCCTTAAAACCTTTTCTCACTACATTTGTTCCACCTGTGAACCTTCTTGACTTAACCTGGAACGTGTTTCCAGAATATGAACACACCTCCCAGTCTCACCATGAAGGTTTTTGTCAGCCACCACCAGAATTGTTGCAGTAGCCTCCCAACTGGGGTCCCTCTTCTAGTGACAGTTTGGTCATCATAAAACAGCTAGAACGAGTCAAATAAAATCTAAGCCTGGTGCTTTTCTTCTGAAAGCACTTTATGGATTCAGCATACTTCTGATTAAACGAGAAATTTCCAACAGTTGTACATAAGCTGTTTCCTGGTTCTCTCTCAGGTTTCTTGTACTATTTCTCCCTCTACCTCCTATTTACTTTGCCTCTGTCACACTGGACTCCTGCTATTTCTAGGGTGCCTCAAACACATTTTTGCTCCAAGTCCTCATACATGCGAATCTCTATAGCCTGGAATAGTTTTCCTCAGATATGTAGATGACATGTGCCCTGGCCTTCATTAAGTTCCCCCAACACCTTAAGGAGGCCTTCTTTGACTATTTAAAACCACATCCTTTTCACTCCGGCATTGTAATGGCATTATAATTCCCCTTCCTTGTGTGGCCTCTTCCCCTCGAATTTGTCACCTCCAGTATAGGATATTATTTATTTATTTTCGTACCCAGGACAGAATTGAAATCCTACGAATCCAGAGTTTGGACACTTTGTTCACTATTCTATTGCCAATTCCTAGAAAGGTAACTGATACAATAGCAGTTACTCTATAAATACTTACCCAAAAGAATGATGAAATAAATAAAATATGGCTACTTGCAGGTCTATCCACTATTACATGGGCTCCTGAAAACATGAAGTATTCCGCAAGTTTCATTTCTTAATCATTAGCAGCAAACATAGGGCATGTCTCTCAGAAGGCCCTTAATAATACCTTGAACATGGATGGAGAGGATGCTGAGTTAACTTTAAGAGGTTTCTGCTGCATGGAAACATTCATTTGGGAATGGTTAGTCCCAAAGGAGGGATAAGACAAGAGGGAGGAAACAAGCATCTGTTGAAGATTTGTGGTCTGACGTGTAGATGTTTTAAAAAATAGTCACTCAAAATGGGAACGACTTATGCTTAGGCAACAGAGGAGAAGACTCAGCAGCAGAAAGTCCAAGTGCCTTGTCTACAATCGCACATCTAGGTGGCAAATCCCTTATATGTCCCAGTAGGCCATGTGGTGCCTTTGAACAAATGCTTACTCTAAGTCAACAGTTACTCTTCCTAAAGATAAAATAGCCTTAAGCTGGCTTTTTTTTTTTTTTTTTGATTGATCACTTCTTGCCCTTTCTTTGTGGATTTTGTCTCTTCAGTGAAAGAAGACAATTGTATATTCAGCCAAATATTAAATTTCAGGAGTGTTTCAATTCTCTTTGCTCAGTTACTGCTCAGTTTTTTCCTGTTTTTGTGGTGACTTCACATTATTACTATCAAGAATCCTTCCTCAATTATTTGCATATTTAGTTATTTATGATTAAACTAAATCATCATCTTTATTTAATTTGTGAAGGCTTTGGGGATCCGGTAGCACACCAGATGTGTGCAATTAAGTGCCTACCACACAGTATCACAATCAGCAGCATGTGGGCTTCAGGCTTGCTCATTAATGTTTCCCTTTGCTCTCTACCAGTTTATGTCTGGCAGTCACTTTGTGGGAAACCTGACCCAGAAAAATGAGGTCATTCCCCTGCCCCCCAATCCCAATTGATCTTTGAAGTTTTCTGTATCAGTTCACCTAGTCAGATATAGAACAGTCCTTAGTTCTGAATTAGAGATTGCTTTACGTGGGTTTTCCTTTTGAATAACGTATAAAAATTGAACTCCTTCCCCAGCACATTCAGCTCTAACAATCAGCCAGGAACGGATGCCATAGACAATCAAGTTTCTGTTTCTGGAAACTACTCACATTGCCTTAATGGAATGCAGGTAGGGAAGGATTAGGCAGAGTGACTCTTGATCATGATCAAGGCAGTTATGCAGAAGAGAGGAATGAAAAAAAAAATGGAAAGGTGCTTTTAATTACACAGGAAACAGCTGAGATCTAACCAGAGCATCTCTCTGGGAAAAAAAAGTAATTGGAATTAAATAGACAATCTGTACTATCACTGATTGGAGAAAAGGAAAAAAAAATCAATTTAATCTTACAAGATGACCATGGAAGCAGAAACATTGTGGAGAAAGCACCTCGGTAATAACATGAATAGAGACTATCCAACTTAAGATTGTCTCTGTTTTCATAGATTTAGTGGAGGAAAAAAAAATAGGGGTGGGGGTGGATTTTGTGATTGGTGACTCTTTCTCCATGACAGAAGCATATTTCTAGAAGGGCCTAGGAGAGCTCAGACAAGTTAGTCTATAGGTCATCAGGAGTCAGTTATCTCTGGGAATTTAAAAAATGGACCAGAGTGAAGAGGGCAGCACTGAAACTGCCCCAAATATTTAAGGCAAGATACCAAGATCTATGTCTAACAGCAGAGCAGGATTGTACAAGGATAACTATAGCACAAAACCAATATAATGTAGGAAGAGTTAAAAATAAAAAAGCATCAAAACAAAAAGCAATTTTTCATGCCAGTTCTTACATAAATAAACACATTAAGTTAAACTGAATGGAAATTTTGTAGAATATACATATTGAGTTTTACAAATTAATAGCTGAAAACATCAGAGAAGTTAAATATTTGTCTAAATGTCATGCACCTGTTAAGTAATAAAGCTGAGACTCCTTTCTAGATTTGTTACATATATGTATTAGATTTCTACTGTTGTAGTGTGTTTTGTTTTTTTTTTTTTTTTTTTTTTTTTTTTTTTTTGTGTGTGTGTGTGGTGCTGGGGATTCAACTTAGGATCTACCACCGAGCTACATCCTCAGTCCAGATTTTTTTTTTTTTAATAAAAGCACATGTTTTCCTTCAGTCTTGTAAACTATCTGTTGAGATCCTGGGCAATGTTTTTGAACACTACTTAGGTTATCATGATTTGTCTTAACTTGTAAATGAATATACTGCTATTAGGCAGGTTAGTTTGGCTTAAGAACATATGGATACAGATGACAGATATGCAGATTTTTATAAATGGGGTATCCCCAAAGTTAAAACATGAATTTTTATACCTCCTCATGTTTATTTTTATGGTATTGAAATTAATTATTTACAGGTGTTCTTTCTGGATAAGTATTCTATGGTTTTTCTATGTGTACTTCTAGAATTTATGTCTATCAGATCTAAATTCCCAGATTATTAGAGCTTAAAGGATCACAAGTGGTTCTAGTGATTTGACTTAGGAACTAATATTTGCACTAATATTTATGTAATCATACACACAAGCTTGAATATATATATGTATGTATGTACATACATATATATTTATATTCATATGGGGGAACTGTTATAAACACATTAGTATAAGTTGAGTTTCATTATTGTAGTTACATTACAGAAAAGGGAACTGAATACTTAAAAGTGAATAAATTTCCCATTATCAACTCATTGTTGTGAAATCCCAGATTCTAATACAGAAGCTGTAGGTCAATAATCTGTACTATTATTATCCTCTGCCTTTGTAATAGTCAGATGACAGTAGCCTGTGTATCTCTGTAGGGTAATTAATGATTCTTATGGAGCCAAAACCCCAGGACATCTGATTGGAATGTAATTTTGATTATCACCTTGGTAACAACTCCTGAAACATTTTTGAGGACCAGCTTTATGATATTACTTGAAGCATACTGTAGTGATATAGGCATATCAATATGTATAGCAGCACAATTCACAGTAGTCAAGTTATCAAACCAGCCTAGGTGTCTGCTGACCGATAAAAGGATAAAGAAAAAACATGACGTATACACACAATGTAGTTTTACTCAGCCATAAAAAAAAATAAGATTACGTTATTTGTGTGTAAGTGAATGGAACTGAAGAACATTACAGTATGTGAAATAAGCCAAACTCAGAAAAAATCAAGGTTTCCTCTTATTTGTGGAAGCTAGAAAGACAGAGAGAGGGAGACGGAGAGGGAGAGGGAGAGGGAGAGGGAGAGGGAGAGGGAAAGGGAAAGGGAGAGGAGAGAGGGAGAGAGGGAGAAAGAGGGGGATTGAAAAAGGGGAGGGGAAGAGCAGGGAGACCAATACAGTAGAGGAAGGAGATCAAGAAGATGGGAGGAGGGAATAGCATGGGAAAGTACAGGGGAGCAAAATCTACTAAACTATGCAAAGTGCATATATGAATTTACACAGGGAAAATATAAAATAAAGCCTATAAAATTGTAATGCACTAGTTAATTACAATAATAGAAGGGAGATCAGCAAAGTAGAGCAAGTAGATCTGGGAGGGAGAAAGGGAAGGAAAGGAAGGCCATTGGGGAATGAAACTGATCAAATTATGTGCATGCATGGATATGGTATAATAAATCCCACTATTATGTGTAATTCACCATCTAAAAAAGAAGTTATTGAATACCACTTATGTAAACTGAATAAGTCTAAACTATTGCTGAAGATATGAAAATGGGACTTCTCTACTAGTATTTCCTTCAATGGAGAAACATTTAATTATAAATATTCTCTTAACAATATCAATGCAAAAACCCATAGCAATATGCTAGAAAACTAAATGTAATAATATATAAAAAGGATTATATACCATAATCAAGTGGGATCTACCTTACGAATGAAAGGATGATTTAATATCTGAAAATAAAAGCTGCTGGGCATATGGTGCATGCCTGTAATCCCAGTGGCTCTGGAGGCTGAGACAGGAGGATTGTGAGTTCAAAGCCAGCCTCAGAAACTTAGTGAGGCCTTAAGCAACTCAGCAAGATCTTCTCTGTAAATGCAATACTAAAAAGGGCTGGGGATATAACTCAGTGATTAAACAACTCTGCATTTGATCCCAAGTACCCCTAATCCAAAACCAACTAATAAAACACCCCTTATGAGTAGAATAAAGAAAAAAAGCATGATTATCACAACAGGCACAGAAAAAATATTTTTTTTAAATTAGCACCTATTTATGATAAAAGCACTCAAAAATTTAGAAACAGAAGGGGATTTCATCAACCTGACTTATCTACAAAATAACCAGAGCTAACAATATGCTTAATAGTGAAAAACTGAATGCTTCTTTAAATCATGAATAAAAGATGTTTTTCTCTCACCATTTTACTGAACTGTGTAGCAAAGGTCTTAACTAAGGTAATTAGGAAAGAAAAAAATGTAAGAGGCATCATCCACATTTAAAAGGAATTGGTAAAAGCACCTGCATTTTTAGACAACATGATCTTGCATACAGAAAACCCTAAGGAATCCATTAAAAAGAGAAAAAAACAAAAAGAAAAAAAAGTAGGGGGGACAATAGAACAAGCAAATGAGTTAAACCAAGTTGCAAGATATAAGATAAATATACAAAAATTAATTGCATTTCTATACGTAAGCTAAAAGCAAACAAAATTAAAATTAAGGAAAAATATTTCACTAAGTATCAAAAGAATATAATACTTAGAAATAAGTTTAACTAACAAATGTGAAATTTTACTTTGAAAAATACAAAGCATTGTTTAAAGGAATGTAAGAAGACTTAACAAAATGGGAAGCTCCCCCTAGTCTAGAACATCAGTGGGTGGATCAGAAGAGTTAATATTGTTAAGATGAAAATACTCATCATATTGATATATAGATTCAATTCAATTCTCATCCAAATCTCTGTTTACTTCTTCACAGGAATTAATAAACCAATCTAAAATGCCTGTGGGAATTTAATTGTCCCAGAATGGTCAAAATAATCTTGAAAAAGAGCAGAGATGTATGTCTCGTGTTTTTGGTTTTCAAATTTATTACCAAGCTACTGTAATCAAGACACCGTGGTATTGGCATAAACATAGAAAAGAGAGCAAAAATAAATCATAACATTTATAATCAATTGGTTTTTAATGAAGTCAATTAAATTGGGTAAAGAATGATTTTATAATAGATGAAGTTCAAATAGCTAAATGCCTAGACACAAAAGAACAAACTTCCTGTAATCCCAGAGACTCAGGAGGCAGGAGAATCATAAGTTGAAGGCCAATCTCAGTGACTTAGAGAGGTCCTAAGAGACACAGCAAGACCGAAGACTGTGTCTCAAAAAAAAAAAAAAAAAGATTAAAAGGGCTCAGGGTTTAAGTGCCCCTTGGGGTCAATCCCCAGTATAGAAACAAACAACAAAAACTTGAATCCATATACCTCATTATATATGAAATTTAACTCAAAATTAATCACATCTAAATTTAAAATATAAAACTATAAAATCAGAGTTTTAAAAATCTGTGACTCTGATGTAGGCAGTGGTATCTTAGATATAAGCAAAATCACAAGTGACAAAAAAATGAGACAAGTTCAATATAACTAAAATTAAAAACTTTTATGCCTCAAAGGCCGCCATTAATAAGAGAAAGAGACAATTCACAGAATAAATGGAAAAGCTTATTTCAAATCATGTATTTTATGAGACTTGGGTCCAGGTTACATAAAGAAATGTTATAATTCAATAATAAAAAGACAAATATCCCAATTAAAAATGAACAAATGACTTGTACAGATACTTCTCCGACAAAGATGTACAAGTAGCCAACAGTACATAAAAGATGTGCTCAACATCATTAGCTATCAGAGAAATGAGAAGTCCCTTCATACCCAATAGGATGGTTACCATGAAAAAGACAAAAAGTATTAGCGTATATAGAAACTGGAACATTTGTACATTGCTGATGGAATGTCAAATGAAGTTGCCAAACATTCTGGCAATTTCTCAAGTGATTAAACACAGAGTTACTACATGACCTAGTAACTTCACCCTTAGAAATATGCCTAGATAAATAGAAGAACGTGTCCACACAGAAGCTTGTGCACCAATGTTTATGACAGCGTTATTTCTAACAGCCCCAAAGAGGAAACTTCCATATGTCTGTCAGTTGAGGCACAGACAAATGAAATGTGATATTTTCATGTACTGAAATATTATTCAACAATAAAAAATAAAGTATCTATACCTTGAAACTATATGGGTAAACTGCGAAAATAGGTGGAGTCAAAGAGGCTAGTCGCAAAGGACCTCAAGTTTTATGAACTTATCTCTTTAAACTGTCTCGAAAAGAAAAACACAGTGATAGAAGTTGGATTTGGGGTTTCCAAGGTTTGATGTGATGGAAGTTTCATGAGTGATATCTAGGCAATTGTTGAGCTAATGAAATAGTCTAGAGCATCAGATGTTACTCGATAAGTATGTATAGTTCTTGCTTTTATGTATTGGTTAAAAACAAATGAAATGTTAAAAATTTGGTTGTCAGGATGGATGTACCATTCTGAATACACTGACAGTCATTAAATTATACCCTTTAAATGGATATGTCAATGAAGTTATTTTAAAATATAAAATCTAATCATTTGACACAAATAGTAATAATCTACAGATTTTATCACTGTTTGTGGGTTTTATCTTTTGAAAGCAATTTTTCCTCAGAAATAATAATACCCCCTCATCATTCAGCTATTTTCTTGTTCAGATCTATAGTCTCTGATGAAATCTCAATCTCATCTCTCAAGGATAATTCCTGTTTTCCCCAAAGCATTCAGAAAACAGGAAAGACATTGAAAGAATATGTGAGAGGAATTAGCTAAAAATTAGCCCTTTTAGAAATAAAATATCTGTATTAGAAGGGTTTTAAAATTATATTATTTATTCCATTCATGCTCTTCTGAATTTCTATTACATGTTACATCTCTGTTGCCAATTGATTGTTCAGTAACCTTTTTCCTCCACCAAATTTCCCTTCACTTTCTATTTCACAGGATATTTCTCCATTTCATTGAGTAGCAAACTCTTTCTCAAGTTTAAACTTTTATGCTTCAGCTTTTATCCACTAGGGCCAATAGATAGTCAAATTTCTCTTTTCATCATGACTACCCCTCACTGATTCACCAGTATCTATTATGCCCAGAAGCATAGAGGTAAGGTGGAATGAATAGCACAAAACTTTGATTCAGACAACTGACTATGGGGGCCTTGGGCAAATTACTTAACATTTCCAAGTTTCACTTTCATATCTGTAAGATGACAAAAATAAAACTTACCTTGCAGAATTCTTAATGAAATTTGATGGATAGCTCTTCTAAATGCCTAGCAGAAGGCAGGTGTTCTAAAACATTAGTTCTGTTCTCTTCACTGTCACTTTCTTTTACCTTTTCTCAGCAAAGTTTCTAGTTATTCCAGTGATTTGTAAAGTTACATGATTATAACTAAAATGTGTAAACCATGCATGCTCAACCTGTAAGCATGAGTCCAAATAGGGAGAGAGCAGAGTAGATTCTCCCAACCTCCTAGAGATTTAGGACATCTTCTTTGTAGGGGCTTCACAATGTTTTGTTGGCCACAGAGTCTAGATAGGACCTATTTCTCTTCTGGCCATCCATATAATATTCTTATTTTACAAACAGAATAGAAGTCTCATTTGGTTCAGGAACAGAAACTGCTTCTCAGTTGATTCCTTCCAACCCTACAAAGTATTTTCATAGTTCAGAATTAGCACCTACCTGGTGGTTCTTGCCTTTATTCTTTTGTGGAATAGAGTTTATTCTAGAAACAAAATTGCACTAATGAGTTTGAATACAGAGTTCAGAATATTCAGAGAAAAAAAAGTAAGAAATGTTTCAGGATAGGAAGAAACTGACCTTCCCAAGCACATTTAGAAAATATGACCATTGTTCTAAGCATGTACCTGACAAAAATCCTAAGCATTTACAATGATTATCTACATTGTACATAGGAGAAAACAGATTCAGAGAAGTACGGATGGTCTAATAAACTATATATACATTCTATCTCTAAAGCTTCCTGCTTCATTGTGTTCTGTAGGAGTAAACTTGGGTAACAACTTTCTTCATTGTATAAAATAATTAGGGTTGGGCTCAGTAAAATTCCTATATCTTAATGTTTTAAATTACACAAGAAAGGAAAAATAAAATGAGTGAGTGAGCACTTATTTAGTGAATCGAGATGTCTAAGTTCTCCTTTAAGCTATGCCACTAAATGTTTGGGATCCTGGGCAAGCTACTACTTTTGAAGAATAATAATATTAATATTTTTATGAAGATTACTTATTATATAAAATCTTAAATGAATATTTCTTAAAATTCTCTTATTTACCACATCTTCCCACCTCCATTTCTATCTAAATTTTTTAGAAATGGGTGATTTTTTAAAAAGTTAGACATCTATGTATTCTTTTTCCTTTTTAACTTTTAATTCTTTTTTATTCAGGACTAATTTGTGCCAGACTGGTTCCAGGCAAATTTCCTGCCAGCACAGAAGTTAATTGCCTGTAGGGCTTCTTGGAAAACTGTCACACTCTTAAAGCATGATTGTGAACATGTGGGTACCCCCAAATTTTACCATCTGTATTATTTCATGATAGTGCTCTACTGTTATTTGCCTTTTTTATTCTCTTTCTTTCACAAGTGCATGGTTTAATTCTCCAGAGATTGCAAGGCATGTAACACTAGTACAGATTGAATGAGAAATGAGAATCCAGGTGTCTTTCAGTAAGTCAAACATGAAAAACATTTGCAAACATGTAAAATCATAACATTAATTTTTCTTTCTGTCAATTATTTTTGTTTTGGAAAATCCATTTGGTAAAAGTAAATTATTATGTTAATGTATAAAGGGATTGTTATATTTAAATGAACTATTTTAAAATTGTTGTAGGTATTCATTATTTCGGATATAATAAATATAAACATATATCATCCATACAAAATGAATTTTTATAATTTTCAATAATTTTTAAGACTTTAAAGGAGTCCAGAAGTCAAAACATTTGAGAACTACTGGTCTTAGGCAAGCAGTCTTGATAGAATGCTCAGATATTATGTGAGGACTGGGAACCAGTGGCTTCCCATCTCCTTTTAAAAGCACAAGTCCTGAGCTGCATCTCCCACTTATGCCAGAGAACAAACTGAAACTTATTCCAGACTCACTATGTCCATATGGTTGCCCCACAATGTAACAGACAAATGTTACTATTATTCTTCAAAAGTAGCGGCTTGTCCAGGATCCCACAGTCATTTAAAGGTATAGCCTTTCTCTGCTACTGCTCCTATTACACTCAGTTTCCAATGAAAACCTATTCTAGGCTATCACTAGAATGGGTTTTGTTTACTCCCTGGTTATTCACACACAGTCACTTAGCATCAATGATTTAAAATTTCTGTTAAACAACTATGTACCCAAAAAGAAAACCCAGTGAGACAGTCTGAAAAAATAGATGAGTTGAAAAATATGAAGAACATATCTCCCCTGTTTGTGTTCTAGAATTTTAGATTTTTCTGATTGTATATATGGAGCCAAAGAGAAAAATCACTAGCCCTATGAAGGTGTAAGATCCTAAGTGTCCCATGTGCCCGAGATGGTTACTATGTTCTATTGGTAAGAGGAAGAATAGGAGGAAAATATCAAACTTTGCTGCAATAGCAACCCCTAACTTGCTTATGCCTGCTAACAGCCTTGACCTTATAAATCCTTAAATGGGCTAGTTTGGTTGGACTTGTGAGTCCTTTGAGCCAATGGATAGAGCGGAGGCTTGAAGTTTCATACTTAGGCTTGCCCTCTTTTGCTGCTCTTGCTGCTCTAAGCCACCATGTAAACAAGTATGTGCTCCCTAGCTGGAAGATGAGACACATGATGTCTTCTAGTGACAGCCATCACCCCAGCTGAGAGCAAGTCAATCGTCATATGTTTTAGTGATGACATTTGGGATCAGCCAGCACCTAGCCACCCCACAAGCTGATCGCAGATGACATGAGCAAGTCCAGGCCCATGCCAGAGCTGCCTGGCACAATTGTTGTGGAAGTTTCCAAGTTTTGGTTTGGCTAATTATATTGCTGTAGATATTTGACATTGAAATCAACCATAATCTTAGAACTTACAAAAATCCTCCTGAAAATTTTGATACAGGTTTACTCTGTCACATTATCTGACTTCTTTCAAAGCATCAGGGGAGATAATAAAATCAAGGGTTTTCTTGTAATTCGTATTATCTCAAAACCTTCATGCTGGTGAAAAGAGTGTGTGTTGATGGAGAAGGTTGTGGGAAGGCTGCTGGGTGGGTAACAATGGTGTTTGAAGTGAGTTTTGTTAATTGTAACAACTTCCTTGTTCTGAACTTCAGTTCTCTTCAACAAATAAGTTGAAAGACTGAAACTTTTGTTTCCTTCAAAAAAAATTGAAAGTATCTGTACTGTAGTAAAACAAATAATATTTAATTTGGTAAGTATTTTCCATAATATAATGGTTTAATAAGAACATTAAGCTGATTGGAGGTAAAATATAGCTATTAGGAATGAGTTGGTAGCAGAGATGCAGGCTGGTGATTCAGCTGGAAGAATCACACACACACACACACACACACACACACACACCAAACGAAAAAAAAAACACTTCATAAAGTCTTCCTTAGGAACATTTGATAGGAGTTGGATCAGCTGGCAGGGGTATGTGGATGCCAGAGTGATGCTAGTAATCAGTGTTGGTTATCTTACCCCAGGACTGACAGAAGTCTCTTTAGATTAGTGAATGCGTAAGTGCTTGGGCATAGAGTAAGGGGAGTCAGACCCAGGCTTACCACTTACAAAATGGGGTAATAAAATTACTTACCTTTGAGAACTGTGTAATGACATGAACTAACCCTTCCTCTCTTTGACATATTGCAACCTATTTAGGAAAACAAAATTCAATCTTTCAGGGCCTTGTTATGGCTTCAGAGGGTCCTAGGCACTTTTGCCTTTGTGGTCCCCTTCTTTTATAATCATTTATGAAAACTTAGATCTTATAACTGGTATGAAGACAAATGTAATTTTTGACCTTAAAGTGTTTTTTATCACTTAATTTAGAATAAATTAAAATATTTTTGTTGTTCCCCGAAAATATTCATGTTCCAGGCACCATGCCTACCATGCCTAATGGATGTGTCAACCATGACTTTTTGTTTTCTACAGCTGATTGATCTTCCTTATTGTCAGTTCTCTCCCAACCATGCACACACACACACACACACACACACACACACACACACACTGCTGAGCAATAATGCCGAAAATACTTCAACTTTAATCTTGCCAATTTTCTCCTTCTTTTCCAAGTTAGTTCCTTTTTCATAAAATGCTCTGCTAATGAAAACAGTGCATCTTCTCACATGCTTTCTCTACCCCAGCATCTGCACATGTGTTCTGAGAAATTCTGTTGTTTTCCTGACGCCAGATGATGGAAGTCAGTCATGCAAAAGGAAGCAAAATTATCTGTTGACTATAAATGTGAAAATCTCAACCAAATGGAATCTTGTTCTCTTAATCTATTATTATAAATCATCATAAAATAGGACAAAGTTGAAAATCTGAATATTTGAATTCAAAATACTTTAAAGGTTATGAAATCATTATTTCTAAAAGTCTTTTGAGGCCAGAATTCTTGTTGTGAAACATTTTAGACTTGTAACTGATAGCTAAATCCTATGCTACATAAATTTATTTTTTTTAAAAAGTTGTAAAGAAATTCAATTCATTTTATGAAATAAATATATATGTGATTTCAAAACATTATGAAGATGGCACATAAAATAAAACTGTGAATCAAACAGACTTAGGAGTATTAAAAATAAAATGCCAGTACATCAAATTGAACAGTACATCAAAAAAGTAGGATTCCTTATAGCATTGTAAGTATGTTTTATTATTTTAGAATATTAATCATGTGAATACACATTGAAGACAATCTTACCAATTGATTACTACAAATAACCCGATGTTTCATGTTTCAACTCTTATTCAGAAATATGAAAGTTATTCTAAAATATTTTAATTATAACAGCTATGTGAAAAAAAACACATTAAAATTAAGGAGATATCTGATACATAACCAACTAAAAGAAGGATAAAACTTTCACTATTATTTTATAATAAATATATATACATAAAACATTCATAATATACACATAACATATAATAATAAATAATAAATACCTTGTGCATACAATATAACTTAAGAAAAAGAAAACTATTTCTAGTAAAAGGGCCCTTTTCTGATGCAAATTTCCTTTTTGATCTCCATTTCTGATTAAGATAGAGGTATCCTGAATTTTATATTTATTATTCCCCTTTATATATGACTAAATAAAGTGCTGTTAGTTTTATATGTGCTCTAGATTTATAGAAATTGTATTCTACTTTATAAATTATATTTACAGTTCACTTTTAAACCCAATATTATTGTTGATATTTGTTTCCGTTTCACTATTGTTTTCTATTATGTCATTTAAATCATCCTCAGTATTTGTTCCTCCTGTAAATGGATATCTGGGGCTACCTGCTTCTGGAGTTTGTTTCATGGCTTTTCTATGAACATGGTATAAATATATCTCATCATTTGTGGTGCTGCCCAGTAGAATTTTCTGATATGATACAGTATTTTGTAAACTTTCATTGGTCAAAACAAGTTAGGGCAGTTGTATTTATTGACATTACACATTCTGTGTGTGGGTTTTTTTTTCTCTATTTCTTCCATCTGGAATGCTAACAGAATTTTCATTAAGTCTTCTTATTTGGTCTCCCATATCTCAACCTCTTCATAGTTTCCATTTCAACTTTTATATCTTACTTTTTCCATTTATTTCACATTCTTTTTGCTGTCTTTTGGATTAAAAGAATTTTTGTTTCCATCTATCTACTTTGTCTCTTTTTCTGTCTTTGAAATTTTACCTACATTTAAAATTTCAGAGTCTAAAATTATTCGGTATATATCTTATACTTCTAAGCAATAAAATGATTTAAGAGTGATTTTAACACTGTTAGCACTCATTCCATCCTTACACTTTTTTTCCTTTGGTATTTTAGCTCTCAATTTTGTATTTTAGTATAACTTCACATATAGGCATTACTTTTGTAGAGCCAAATTAAACTATTGAAAGAAATATAATTATATTCTTATTTTTGTATGTTGCTGGTATTGTTATAAGGTTATGTTATTTGATGTGTGTCAGGGAAAACTCTTTTCCATTCATTGTGACTAATCTTGAAAACCTCAGTGTGGCTGGTTAAACTTGTGAACTAAAATGAAATTCCTTGCAATTTATTTTAACTGACCCCTCAGAATTCAGGAAGAATGTCCTATTAGAAATGGTAATGTTTATTATAAGCTAATGAATCATTAGGAGAATTTCAGAATGAAGATTTTGTGCAAAATAAAGCACATTTTAGTTGGCCCTGTCGGCAAAACTATTCCAGGACATATTAAATTTCTTTACTTTATATGATGAAGTATTATTTGCAAAGGTTCAGTAAGAAATCTTTTTTAAAAATTTATACCAAGGCCTAATTGGATAAATCAAATTTATAACTATGACAATGCCAAAAAGTCACATTTGAGAATAAATTGCATTTAATCAGCTAGAACAAGCCTGCTATTTAAGAATAAAATATTTTCTTGTTGTGTGAAAGACATATCTGCGGAGTTCATCCAGGAAACTGGTCCAGTACCTATCTGTGCTTTGCAGTGATACTCAGTGAAGAATATCAATTGTTACTAGGCTCTAAATTCTGGTAAGCTTGGGGAATTCTCTAAAACAGAGTCTTTCTATTCTTTATAGAATTCATTATAAATTCTATAGTTGAACTGCCTTACAAGCAAATTGAATGATTCTTATTTTCAAACCTCAAATAGATAAACAAGCCAGGACCTTTTGATTCCAGTTGGATAAAAGAGATCAAACAAATGCCCCTAAAATTTTTACCAAGCTTCCAGAATGAAATTAGATCTCTTCTTTAGTTCTGTTAAATATGAAATATGTATTAATCATCACTTATTATTGCCTCTGTAGAAAAAAAAGCACCAAGTGTAAGAGAATTTGATGATAATTAGAATATTGTGGAACAAAATTGTTTGGTCAAATATGCACCCTACATGTGGGGACTAACTGTGGGAGATGGGGGTAGGTGAAGGGTGAATGGGACAGTTGAGACTGAAACTGGAGAGGCAAATGGACATTTTCCCCTGATCACAGCCTGTGCTGGTCTGAGTGAGTCACATCACTTTTCCTGAGCTTCACACTTAGAGGAGAGTCACAAGTGAGGAAAGAGAGAAATTTCCACAATGGTACCTGCCCTGGGGAGTTCTTGACTCCTTTCTCATCATTGTGAGCACACGTGTTGCTTTTTGCTCTTTTTCTTCTCATTTCTTTTCAAATAACTTCAGCAACCACTCATAATCAGTCCTGTCCTGGACTTAATCAAGCATATTAGCACTCCATGACAATTTGAAATATATAATATAGGTGATGACAAAGACACCCTTCATGTTTCCTTTTTTTTTTTTTTCATACCAAAGAGAATCTGTAATGGAACTGAGAGTCTAGATATATGTTTGTGGTACTGAGGTAGAAACCATAGTAAATAAGAATAGTCATCATATGTCTGGCACCGTTCACAACACTTTGCATAAGTCCTGTCGTTTGTGACAACATAGATGAACCTGGGGGCATTATGCCAAGTGAAATAAATCAGACATGGAAAGACAACTTCTGCCTGATTCATTTACAAGTGGAATCTAAAAAAGTCTAACTCATAGAAGCAGAGAGCAGAATTGTAGTTGTCAGGGGCTGGGGAAAGAGGGCAAATGGGGGTGTTGCCAAAAGCATACAAGATTTTGGTTAGACAGGGTGAGTGAATTCTGAAGATCTATCAATGGATTGTACACTTGATATTTGCTAAGAAAATAATGTAAATGTTCTCAATACACACACACACACACCTACACACAAACACACAAGATGATCACATAAGATGATGGATATGTTAGGTAGCTTGATTGTGATACTCATTTCACAATTTGTGAAAAAAATTATATATATATATATGTATATATATAAAATAGGTATTCTATACCTATTATAGGTATTCTATACCTATATAAATAGGTATTCTATACCTATTTATTATTTTTATTTGTCAATTATACCTCAGTAAAACTGGGAGAAAGAAGAATAGACAGCACAGCTACCTCTTTTGAAACAAAAACTTTCTTTTAAAAATTATATATACTTGACTCCCCAATAATCCTATGAGATTTCAAAAACAAATTTAACAGAGTTAATAAAAGTCGCATTTAATTTTTTAATTTTTATTTATTTTTATTTTGGGGGATACTGGGAATTGAATTCAGGAGCATTTAACTTCTGAGCCACATCTCCAGCCCTGTTTTGTATTTATTTAGAGATGGGGTCTCACTGAGTTGCTTAGCTTAGACTTTTGTTGATTCTGACATTGAACTATGGATCCTCCAGCCTCAGCCTATGAAGCCACTAAGCATGCGCCACCATGCCTGGCCTTAAAATTTAAAATTTTAAAATGAGGGATCTAATTTCAAATTTGTTATTCTATATTACTTTTCTTAGAGGACAATTTCAAAATCTTCTAAGTATTAGTATTCTGGGTAAGAAGACTCACAGAGAATTTAAGTAACTTGCCAAAGGGAAACAGCTAGGCAAGGTGGCAAGGCCAGGAATTTGGTTTGGATAACCCGCTCTTTCATGTCCACTCTTTGAGGTCTGGAAAGCTATGAAGCAAAACCTTCGAGTCCTATAAAACAAACAAAATGCCATGTGAACACTAATATCAGGCAGTCTTGATTGAGAGAATAGTCAAAATACCCCCAAAATTAAAGAATGACCCAGCTTTTTTTTTTTTTTTTTGATAAAGGGAATTAAACTTAGGGGCATTGGATCACAGAGCCACATCTTTAGCCCTATTTTGTATTTTATTTAGACACAGGCTCTTATTCAGTTGCTTAGCACCTCACCATTGCTGAGGTTGACTTTGAACTCATCATTCTCCTGTCTCAGACTCCAAAGCTGCTGGAATTACAGGCCTAGGCGTCCAGTTTGGCTCAGACTTACTGAGCAGCTAGGAAAGGAAGGGTTCCATAATTTTATGATAATTCCTGCAAGGGATTTCTTTCCTATGTAAGGCACTTGTATCTCTTGGTAGGGTCATCTGAGGAAAAACTATTTGCGTGTGAGGAACAGATAGGGAGAAAGGACGGATGCACATGTCAGGAGGATAGAAAGGCTGATATAATGAATTATTGTTCCAACTTTATTTCATTCTGTCTCGGTTTGGTTTGGTGTTATCTTGCTGGGTTGTATTATAGTAGAAATACGGGATCAGCAATTAGTAAAAAACAAACCGAAAGACTGTTAAGTAAATTGTTAGAGCAAGGAGGCTTCCCAATAAAATCAAGAGCAGTCAGGGCATACGTTGATATAATATAAAAATATAGCCCATGGCTTTTTAAGGAGGAGTTGTTAGATATATCACAATGGAACCATCATGGTGAGGATTTAAAAAGAATAGAAAAGAACAACCCAGGGACTCTGCCAGTTGGCACATTGCCATTGTGGACGAACGTATCTGGTTTGCTTACTCCAAAGCCTTCAGATCAGACAAAGGTAGAGGAAGGAGAAGACATATTGATTCAAGTAAAAGAGGTCTCTCAAGTTAGTCAGAATGAGGAAAGGATTCAAGTACAAGAGAAGGTCTTTCGAGCTAGTGAGACAGAGGAAGGAAGTTTAGAGCAGAAAAAGCCATCAGGGGAAAAGTTACAACAGGAGACTGCTAATAACACCTTTCTATCAGAGAGCGAAAGTCTCCAACCAACAGCACCACCTCTACAGGAGACTGCTACTAACAGCATTCTATCACCAGAGGGCATAAGTGTCCAATCAACAGCACCACCTCCATATGCTAGGAGACTCCCAACCCCCGCAGTTGATAGTTGGGATCCTGAGACAGGATCTCAAGTATGCCCTGTATTTGAGGTAGGAGGGCAGCGAATTTACCAGGGTTTAAATTTCAAATCAGTGAAGGAGCTAAAAGAGGCTGTAACAACCTATGGTCCTCAAGCACCCTTCACTGTAAGCTTGGTCGAATCCATTACCAACTTAAACATGACACCAGCAGATTGAGCTAATATTTGTAAAGCTGTGTTAACTGGAGGACAATACCTGTTATGGAAGGTTGCCAATGAGGAATTTTGTAAGGAGACGGCTAGGCGAAATGCAGCAGCTGGTTATCCTCAGAGAAATCTAGATATGTTGTTAGGAAAGGGACCTTATGAGGATCGGCAGCAACAACTTGCATATGATCCTGGCGTATACTCACAAATTGCTGTAGAGGCGATTAGGGCATGGAAGACTTTACAAGGACATGGAGGTTTACAAGGTCAATTATCTAAGATAATACAAGGAGCTAATGAACCTTATGCTGAATTTGTAGATAGGCTTATTCAAACAGCTACCAGAGTTTTTGGGAATACAGAACAAGCAATGCTATTAATAAAACAACTGGCTTATGAGCAAGCGAATCGTTGGTGCAGAGATATCATTAGACCATGGAAACAGGAAGATTTAAACACATATATTAAATTATGTAGAGACATTAATGAACAAGAGCAAGTCATGGCAGCTGCAGTAAAACAGGCTTTAGATGCCAGAGACATTAATGAACAAGGGCAAATTGTGGCAGCTGCAGTAAAACAGGCTTTAGATTCCAGGCCAAGAACATGCTACAATTGTGAACAAACAGGACATTTTAAAAGGAATTGCCCCATAGGAGGAGGGTTTAACAAAACTAGGTATCAAAGGAGTAGAATACCAGGTATTTGCCCACGATGCCGTAGAGGGAGACATTGGGCTAATGAATGCCGTTCTCAAACCACCATAGAGGGTACTCCATTATCAAAAAACGAACAAGGAAAAGGTGTTTATCCACAATATCGTGGACAAAGGCATCGGGCTCCATTGCCAAAAAATGGACAGGGGCCCCCAATGCTCCGGGGCCCCAAACCACAAATATACGGAGCACTGGAGGAAACCAGCAACCCCAGCAACCCCATCAGGGTAGTGCCCAGGACATCAGATCCCTCATCAGACAAACCAGAGGGAGCGCAGGGTTGGACATCTGCGCCTCCGCCAGATCAGTACTAACTCCAGAGATGGGAGTTCAAATCATTCCCACAGGGGTGAAAGGACCTCTTCCCAAAGGAACAGTAGGCTTATTATTGGGACGCAGCTCTTCTACTCTAAAAGGACTTTTGATAAGTCCTGGGGTAATTGATCCCAATTATGAAGGTGAAATAAAAATTATAGCCAGTTCTCCAAAGGGTATATCAGTAATTTCACCAGGAGATAGAATAGCACAGTTACGAATAATACCAAGCCTACATGATAAATTTTCCAGTCATGCTGTAGAAAGAGGTTCCAAGGGATTAGGCTCCACAGGTGTAGATTGGGCTATGCTTTCTTTAAATTTAGATTCTCGCCCCATGCTAAAACTAAATATTCAAGGACATGAATTTAATGGGCTACTGGATACAGGTGCAGACCTTAGCATCATCTCTCGTCAAGAATGGCCAAAACATTGGCCATTACAACAAGCCACTCAAACGTTTCGAGGCCTAGGAGTGGCGAATAATCCCGATAAAAGTGCAATGGTATTAGATTGGAAGGATCCTGAAGGATGTGAAGGAACTATACAGCCATATGTATTGGATCATCTTCCTGTAAATTTATGGGGACGAGATGTCTTAGATCAATTAGGTTTGACATTAACAAATAATATCAATCAAAATGCACCCACTATTATGGCTAGACAAGGTTTTAGGAAAGGAAAAAGATTAGAAAAACAAGAACAAGGTATAGCAGCACCAATACAAATAAATCAAGGAACAGACAGACATGGGTTGGATTTTCACAAAGAGCCACTGAGACAATAAAAATTACATGGAAATCAGAAAGACCAGTATGGGTTCCTCAGTGGCCCTTGACTAAAGAAAAGATACAAGTAGCCCATGATCTGGTCAAACAACAATTAGCAGAAGGACATATACAACCTTCTGTATCTCCCCATAATACTCCCATTTTTGTCATCAAAAAGAAATCTGGTAAATGGAGATTATTGCAAGATTTAAGAGCCATTAATAATGAAATGGTCATTATGGGACCTGCTCAATCGGGGATTCCTCAATTGTCTGCTTTGCCAAAAACTTGGTATGTTTTAGTTATAGATATTAAAGATTGTTTTTTTTCAATTCCAATTCATCCTGAGGATAGTCCATGTTTTGCATTTACTATCCCTGCACTGAATCATGAAGGTCCTGATCAGGGATATGAATGGAAAGTACTCCCTCAAGGGATGGCTAACAGCCCAACTATGTGTCAAATTTATGTTAACAAAGTAATCCAGCCACTTAGAAATCAAAATTCTGAGCTACAAATATTTCACTATATGGATGATATATTATTAGCACACAAAGCTAAAAACACATTGCTAGAATATTATGCCACACTTACAAGCTTATTAAAAAATTATAATCTAGAGATAGCAATAGATAAAGTACAATTAAATTTTCCAATTAATTATTTGGGAGTTCTATTATCCTCAACGATGGTCCATCCACCAAAAATTCAAATACGAGTAGATCAACTCAAATCACTTAATGACTTTCAAAAGTTATTAGGAGACATAAATTGGATAAGGCCTTATCTAGGTATTCCAACAGGAGAATTGGGACCTTTATTTGATATCCTAAAAGGTCCATCAGACCCAAATTCACACCGAATGTTAACGCCTGAAGCAAGAAAGGCAAATCATTGAAACATATATGGAAAATATGCATTTGGATAGAATTGATATAAGTTTGCCTTTATTATTTATTGTACTACCAACAAAAAATATTCCTACAGGAGTATTTTGGCAAGAAGGTCCATTATTATGGATACATTTATCTTATTCTCCTAACACTATTCTTACTAGATATCCTGAGGCTGTAGGACAATTAATACTCAAAGGAATAAAAACAGCAAAGGCAGTGTTTGGAATTTCTCCTAATAAAATTATTACTCCATATACTATGAATCAAATTGATGAATTAGCTAATGACTTAAATACTTGGGCAATAATCATGTGCAAATCTAATGTTTCATTTGATAACCACTTACCATCTAATCCTTTATTGTCTTTTTGGTCATTGCATCCTGTAATTTTTCCAAAAATGACAAGAAAAACACCTATCATGAATGCTCCAAATATATTCACTGATGGATCAAATAATGGTACAGCAGCAATAGTTACACCTGATCGAACTTTTACATTTTTAGTACCCAAACAATCAGCTCAAAAGGTAGAGCTTAATGCAGTATTACAAACTTTTGTGATGTTTAAAGATTCTGTATTTAATTTATTTTCTGATAGTCAGTATATAGTTAATGCTATAGTATCCCTTGAAGATGCTGGTAGGATTTCCCCTTCTTCTACTGTTTTCTCTTTGTTTTCCACTATACAAAGTTTAATCTGGGACAGAAAAGATCCATTCTTTATAGGACATATCAGGGCACATACAGGATTGCCTGGAGCCCTTAGTTTGGGCAATGATTTAGCAGATAAAACTACACATGACATACATATTTTCTCTACACTAGAAGAAGCTATAAATTTTCATAAAAGGTTCCATGTCAATGCTAATACTTTACAAAAGTGTTTTAAAACAACTAAGGAACAAGCTAGACAAATAATAAAACAATGTCAAAATTGTGTGACCTTTTTACCACAAGTTAATCTTGGAGTCAATCCTAGAGGATTGATACCTAACCATATTTGGCAGATGGACGTCACACACTTGCCAGAATTTGGAAAATTAAAATATTTGCATGTTACAGTTGATACTTCTTCTGGATTTTTGATGGGCTCCCTTCATGCCGGAGAAAAAACTAAAGATGTTATAGCTCATTGCTTACAAAATTTTGCCACTGTGGGCATTCCAAAACAGTTAAAAACAGATAATGCCCCTGGTTATACGTCTACTTCTTTTAAACAATTTTGCTCATCATTTGGCATTACTCATATAACAGGAATCCCATACAATCCACAGGGACAAGGCATAGTTGAAAGAGCTCATCAAACTATTAAAATGTACTTATTAAAGCAAAAAGATGGAATTGGGAAGGGGTATATATTCCCCAAAGATAAACTTAAAATAACCCTTTTTACTCTAAACTTTTTAAATTTGGATTCATCAGGACTTAGTGCTGCAGAAAGGCATATGTGTCCAAAAAATGTACATAAGCCCAAGGTACTTTGGAAAGATATTCTAACAGGACAATGGAAAGGTCCTGACCCAGTAATTGTCTGGAGTTGGGGGTCTGTTTGTGTGTTTCCACAGGAAGAACAGCAGCTGATTTGGATTCCAGAGAGATTAACCAAGGTCCTGACCCAGTGATTGTCTGGAGTCAGGGGCCTGTTTGTATGTTTCCACAGGAAGAACAGCAGCCGATTTGGATTCCGGAGAGATTAACTAAAATCCTGACCCAGTGATTGTCTGGAGTCAGGGGTCTGTTTGTGTGTTTTCACAGGGAGAACAGCAGCCAATTTGGATTCCAGAGAGATTAACTAAAGCGAATTCTACAGACCAAAAAGAAGATGATTTGGCTCAAATCAATAACAGCTGATATCCAAAACTCCAATTTGGCTATCCTTACATCTGCGACACAACCAGGATGCTTTTTTCAATATCTGTTTTATTATTGCCCTTTCCCATATCATGAAGTTCTATTTTGTTTTTTGAGCTCATACAGACCTAGGTTAATGTTTTGCTGATCAGTTCTATTTTTTTTTTGACTATAGAGTTTTTAAACATTGCAATGGAAATTTCACCTGTAAAAAGTTATAAGGCCTTTACTATTATGTTATGTGTTGTATGTATTATATTATGTGTGCACACTTGTGTTTTGTGTTATATGTTTGAATGTACGTATGTCCATATATCATATATGATGAGCGCTCATGAAAAAATGGATCCAAAATTTTTTTTTATTCACGTGATTTAAATGGTTTAATTTAAATTGGGTAAATAAGTGTTAAGAATTGTTTTAATATGTAAACAAAAAAGAAGGTTAACAGATCTGTTTGTTTACTTTCACCTATCCTTTTCATTATATTTAATAATTCTTTTCAAGATAATGTAAATTGTTAAGAAAATTGTTTTCTTTTAGTGCCTTCTGGAATGTTACACAATGTTTTCTTTAGCCATTATTGCCAGAATTTCTATCTTCATCCCAGTTCCAGTGAAGACAATGTAAATTGTTAAGAAAATTGTTTTCTTTTAGTACCTTCTGGAATGTTATAGAATTTTTTCTTTAGCCATTATTGCCAGAATTCCTATTTTCATCCCTGTGCCAGTGAAGACAAAGATAAAACTAATCTACAGTTTCTGCAATAGCCATCATTGAACCGCTTACAGAACTTGCCTAAACTATGTGTCACTTGTATGCATTGTGAACTCACTTGTATGCATTGTGAACTATCTGTTGGTGCAGCAACTTGTGGTAGTGTTGGAGTATTTTTGCTGATGATGTCATCGGTGGTACAATTTTTCCAACAAAAGCTGTCAATTGGCTTGGTATATCTTCCTCCCTTCTGCTTGTCATGATCGTTCAGCTATTTGGGGGCCAACAGAGGTGAGGCAAAGAACCTCACCCCCCCGCTGGTACCTCTCCACAGGTGTGGCTATACTGGACCGGTAGTCAATGACGGGTAAGATCCAATTACAATGGTACCAACCTAAGACAGGAGGCTGACGCCCTGAGGTCAGCTCATCCAAAGACGGGTAAGGACCATATGTAGTATTGGACAACCTAAGGCAGGCACGGTCCCTAAGCCACATGCTTGTTGTTTAAACAGAGAGGGGGAGATGTTGAGAGCCACAGCCAAAGGGGCCCCAGAAAACTTCCACCTGCCAGCAAACTTCCAGCTGCTGGATGATGATTGGCTCACAGCGGCCCCAGCAACATCTAGCTGATTGGCTCCTCTGCGGTGATGTTCATTGGGCTGTTTCCCTGCCCTTCAGACTGCCAGCTGATGATTGGCTCACAGCGGCTCCAGCAACATCTAGCTGATTGGCTCCTCCACAGAGCTGCTCATTGGGCTGTTTCCCTGCCCTTTCAGACCACGGAGCTGCTCATTGGGTGACTTCTTTGGCTCTGCCCACGCAACCCAGCCAATCGGCCTCAAGAGCAGGAGGATTGTGGGAGGTGGTGAGGTTTGTGTGGGTGAGAGGCTTGTGGAAGCTGGTGGTGGCAGTTGGGCTCTGAGGGTTTCTTTTCCTGAGGAGCTGTTTTGCTTGGCGTTTGTAGTTCTAAAAATAAAGTTAGTTTCTTTTGACAAGTGGCTCCTGAATTGTGCCCAGCCAGACTGCGGCATGTCCGATGTGTCTGATTGATTTAATTAACAATAGAAGGATAAGAAAAGGCACATTTCAAACATTAAAAGAGCAGAGGAGTCGGAAAAATCTTTTGACAACAAATTATGCATAAAGATTCAAGAGTTTACCTGCATTTTTTCCCCTGCCATTTTTGTCCCCTAGACCTTCAAAGTCATTCCACTTTGAGTCATTTGCCTCATTTGTGTATGAGGTCAGCTTTAAATCTAAAAAATCTCTTTGTCATCTCAATTTATTGTCAATTCAATTTTTAGTATTAACATCTACATGATTATTATAGTAAACCAACAAACGCTATTGTTACCCAATTTTTCAGTTGAGAGGTCTTTACGATGTTAAATTATTTTCTGGAAGTGACATCAAGGTACTTGTCATTATCCTGACTTCAGGAGAGTTTTTTGAGATTTAGAGAAGTTTAGTAGTTTGCTTGCTCTTCCAGGATTAGCAAGTGGCAGAGCCAGGGTTACCAGCAAGACCGGACCCTGATGTCTAACTTTCTGCTCTGCCTTTTGGAATTGACGCTGTAGGAACCACCCAGAGAAGGCAGATTTCTCCTCAGAGCTGTCTCTATCTATGGGTCAAATTGGGCCTGCCGCCCTTGAAGACTCACTTCATTCTCTGAACTTAGATTCCAAGCCACTTTAGGCATTTCCTAAAAATCAAAAGAATCCACCTCTAAATTGTAAAAAGGTACTCAAGTCTTTCAAGACCTACTTGGAAATGGAACCTACTTGGAAATGGGGTAGGGGTATCCAGAAGGATTTTGAGCACCCCCAGCATTGCTGGAGTACATGCAGAGGTCCTCGGTGTGCAAATATTAAGTCGTGACACAGTGTGTTAGCAACCACATAGACGTCTAAATTTACTTTGTATAAGTATTTTCATCTCCATGGGACTGTTTTATAGAGTAAGATATGTCACTTGAAACAACAGAAGGATTTTTCTTTGTCCTTAAGTGTGGCTTGAATTGATTTTTCTAAATGACTCCAAAGTGTGTGCTTTCATTCTATAATCCATTCTAAGTGTTTTAAAATAAAAGAACTATCAAATCACTTGGCAGAAGGAGGCCTATTGATGCCCAGAAAGGCCAATTTATATTCAGTTGGCGCCCTGGCAAGCAGCATGATTGATATCATTCAGATTTGAGACCCAAAGTGATAAATAGTTACACATGGCCAAGCGCCACACTTCAGGGCTCACAACCCCCTGGTGAGTTATTGTTTTGTTTTGCCCCTGGTTCTTGTAGGCTGAAAACTTCGTTTTCATAAATTAATCAGGGATGGCGTTTTGCATTTCTGATTTGTTACCTTTCTCAAAAGGCCTTTACTTGCAGTTTATGATGCTGACTGGCACAGCTTCAAGCTGCCCAAAGTGATGAAACAATAGGCAAATCAAAAGCCTTTATGTTTGTCATCAAGGCAAATAATTGCAGGATTCTCTCAAAGCTTCATCTCGAAGGTATTTAAAAATGTTTTTATTATATGTTGAGCAGATATGAAAGAATTTCTTTATATATAAAGATTAAAAGAAGTATAAAGAAATCTATATCTTAGTTACTCATTTTAAGGAGAAAAAAAGGAATGAACAAAAATATTTCCTTTGAGATTTTCTGCTGTACCCAGATATCATTCTAATCCCTTCTCCATCAAAAGTAGCTACTAACTGGGTACAGTGGCACATGCCTGTAACCCCAGTGGCTTGGGAGGCTGAGGTAGGAGGATCACAAGTTTGAGGCCAGCCTCAGCAATTTAGCAAGGCCTTAAGCAACTTACCAAGATCCTGTCTCAAAATAAAACATAAAAAGAGCTAGGGATGTTTCTCAGTGGTTAAGCACCCTTGGATGTAATCCCTGGTACACCCCCCTATTCTCAGTTAAGTTGGGATTTAAACAAAGTATTCTTACCTAAAGGTTTTTGCATTGTGTGCAACTGCAGTTATACTGTGTGGAACTATTGATATTTATTTGTTATTCTTTATAGCATATTGCTATAGTTTAGATATTAAGGTTCCCCACAGGTTCATGTAGTAAATACTTGGTCCCCCACATTGGAGGTGTTGCAACCTTTAAGTGGGGAGCCTAGTAAGAGGTCTTTGAATAACTGGGGACATGCCCTCACCCTCTGTGGGGATAGTAGGGCCACAGTACCCTCTTCTTCTTCTCTTCTGCTTCCTGTTCATGAGGCAAGCAGTTTTTCTCTGCCAGGAACTTTCACCAAGATGTGTCGCCTGCCTCAAAGCAAGAATCAACTGATCATAGACTAAAATCTCTAAAACCATGAACTAAAATGAACTCTTGTTGTTAGTTGACTATCTCAGGTATTTACTATAGTAATAGAGAGTTGTCTAATACAGCATATTTGCAGTATTTAGCCATATTGACCCTTAGGGATGTAATTTATTTGTTTTCTTTGCTGTATATGATTCCATTATATAAACATGCTACAATCATTTCCATTCAATGGCTATTGGGGTTTCTCCTATTCTTTGTAGCTTTTTTATTTCCTTATTTTTCCAGTACTAGAGAATGAACCCAGGACATCATTCATGCTAGGCAAGCCTTCTACCGCTAAGCTGCCTTCCTAGCCCCCTGTGTAGTTTTATTATAAATAATCTTATATATGTATGTTTCCATGTATATATGTGCAAGAGTTTCTTTACGAATATAGTTACTATAGATTTTCATAATATATTTATAGAGTTACATAAAATATTTGTATATTACTTGGTGTATATATGGAATTTGGGGATCATATTTACATTTTCAACATTGCTTAATATGGCTAAATTGTTTTTTGAAGGGTTTGCAGAGTACTTTAGGTCTTTTACACTTTTACTGATGCTTGGTACTATTAGACATAGAAATTTTTGTGCATTTGGAATATGTGAAATGGAATACTGTGGCTTTAATGTACATTTGCCTGATTGCTTATGAAGAGGAGCACATCTTTGCAGGTTTATTTGTGTTTCCCCTTTAGTGAAGTGCTTTCTGTTTAACTATTTTTCTATTAAGTTGTTTGTCTTATTTTTATTAGTTTGGCATTATACACAGGGAAAATATTTCTTCCTACTTTTCACTTATTGTCTTAAGTTTTTGTATGGTATTTGATGAACACAAGTTATTTTGTGGTAGATAGTCCCTAAAATAATTTATGCTTTATCCTTCTGTTTATTATTTATGAAAATTTCCTCTGGCCCACAAAATACCTTTGCTATTCACTTCTAAAATTGATTATTTTTCACTTTTCATATTTAATGTTTTATCTGCTTGGAATTGCTTTTGTATGTGATATGAAGTATTGAGTCAATTTCATCTTTATTACATATATACCATCACTTGACCTGGTATAATTTATTATAAACCTAAGTTTCTTCCCTTACCTTCAGAGCTGCTTCTGCTATCCACTTATTCAGCTAATATTCATTGGTGGTTAATATATGCCTGGCTCTGTAATACAGGATGGGGTTCAGAAGAAACAAATTAGATTGAAATTCCTATGCTACTGGAACTTCCGTTTTAGTTGAGAAAGAAAGATAATATCAAATAAAATCAGACAAACATATTAAAATTTATAGTAAGAAGAAGAGTCATAAGAAAATTAAAAAGAGAAGGGAAATAGGAAATGTGGGGCTGGCATTGCAGTAAAAAAAAAAAAATAGGAAGATCAGGAAATACTTGACCAAAAAGCTAGCATTCACATAAAGACTTGAAGCCAGTGAAGGGAGATAGCCTGTGAATATGTTCAGGGAAAGAATTCCCTGAGGCCGAAGATAGCAGATGAGTTTACCAAGTGAACTAAAGGGCTACATATATTGGACAGGGAGCCTTTAAAATATGACACAATCTGACTTACATTTTCAAAGGATCACGGTATTGATTATGTCAATCTGGTATGTTGTATCTTGGCGAGAAGTAATCACAACATCTCAGTGGCCTGAAACTATAAACCTTTCACTTTTTCCTTATGCTACATGTTCATTGCAATGAGCTGGGGACTCTGCTCCATTTTCTATGAGAGAGTGGGTGGGGAGAGGGAAGAGAGAGGGCCAGCAAAACATGTGTCATCAATTAGAACTTCCATTCTTCTGGAAGTGATCACATTTCTTCTGTTCACATTCCACTGGACAACAAAAAATGCTCTGGCCACTTAGGCCATGAGAAAATGGGTGAATACAACCTTATCTCATGCTGGATGGAGAATCAGAAGTGTCAGGTGGACAGCACTAATGTACACCATAGTCTTCCTGGCTGCTGTCTTGAGAGCACCCTGTAAGTGTGCAGGGCAGGGGAAGAGACTGTAATGTGTGAGAAGGCAAACTCTTAGATTATGAAGTGATGGCAGTGGAGAATGTGGTGAGCATTGTTGGGATTCTTGACAAATCTTAAAGTAGAGCCAACAGATTTTTGCTGAGGCATTTGATATGGGGTATGAAAGAGAGAGAGGAAACAAAGGTGCCTCTCAGGATTTGGGCTTGAGCAGCTGGATAGGTCAGTACCATTGACTATGATGGACAATGCTGAAGAACAATCAAACTTTTTGTTGTTTTTTTGTGGGAGAATCACAATTTTGGAAGTGGACACTTTCAGTTCTTCTGACATCTTTGTAAGCAAGTCTTTGGATTAAATTTCTTTTCTTTGTTCATATCTAGTGTAGTTTTTGCTTTACTAACTGGTTCCTGGCTGATACTGAGGGCATGAATGTTACAGAGTGGGGTTGGAGGAGCACACAGAATTCTCTGTCCCATCTTAGGTCCAGACAGTGGTGAAGTGAGGCCTGAGGACTGTTGAGACCCCCTGGATCCCTTCAACTCATAGCACAGGGGCTCCACAGTTGCCTCTTGGTGCCTGACACTTACAAATCAGATTTCCATTATATGGTGGAACTGCTAATGCACACTTTGGGTAGTGGTTTTTGGTGGTGGTGGTTTGTTTTTGCTTGCCTTTCTTTGTGATCATACCATATTGTGATGAATACAATAAATTAGAAGCTGTAATATTTGGAAGGGTAACTTTTTGAACCATTACATTTTCCTTCTTTTTATTCATGCTTTGATCTTTCATTTAAATTTTAGGATAATCTTAGAAGATAGACAAATAGGAAAAAAATCTCTTGGGACTTTTGTAGGGATTATATAGACTTTTTGAAACAAAGTTGGGAGAGTCATACTTTTACAATATTAAGACTTGCATTGTAAGAACATGATAGAACTCTTCAATTATTTAGTTCTCGTATAAGTCTTTAATTAAAAATTTACAGTGATTCCTGTAATTACTTTGTGTATCTTTTATTAGATTTTTTTTCAAAGATTTTACATTTGTCATTAAAATAAATCGTATCTTTTTATAAAGTACACTTTTTGTCACTAGGATGCCATTACAAGTAAAAGAAATTGCTGATTGCTTATACTTAACCATTTTTATTATGTTTGCTAGTTGTGTTTCTTATGAATGATTTATAATTAGATTTCTAAAAGTAAAAAAAAACCTGTTAATTTACATTTATTATAATAATGGATATAGCTGAATTTGTTTTTTCATCTTATTTTCTGATTTGTGTTTTTTCCCATTTTTGCTATTTTCTGTGTTTGTTTTCCTTTTGGGGGGAAACTTCTCACTCCATTTCTTTGACTGAAACTATACAAATTGCTTCTCATATTTTAGGAGTTACCTTGAGAATTTTTGTATAAAAACTTTACTAATGAAAATCTGCAATTATTCTATATTTTTTTTCTGAATGGTGTTAAGACCTTCAAAATATTTTACATTTTTATCCCCTTTTACTTACATATTCTTTTTGTTGTATATTTTAGTTTTCTCTTTTTTATATGCTTGAGAACATTATTAATGTTTCATATTGTGAATATTTAACCTAAATTTACTCAGGTATTAGCAGAATTTCTTGTTCATGATTCCTTTATGCAGCTCTGACTTTCCATTTGAAATCAAATGGCTTCTGTATCAAGTCTGTGGCAGAGTAAAGACAACTGCAAATTCTCTCACATTTCTCCTATGGGGAGGTGTAGTTTATTTTCTTTCTTGAATCTGTGCTGACAGCAATCTTCAGCAGAGTATGGAAACATGGTACAATGTCAATTCTAGGCATTTAAAACAACAGGAAGCTTCTGTCATGACCTCTGAGAGCCCTAGATGACATGAGTGACATAAGCTCACCCTGCAGAGACCACAGGGAAGAGCTGAGGATCACATGGAAAGATGTGTGGTCTGACTAAACTCATTTTTTTTCCAGTTCTAATCATATCCTAGAAGAACAAAGTGTGTGAGAGGAGCCAGTTGGATCTTATAGACCTGCCTGGACAGAGAAAAATAGCACTCAGTGGTGGTTTTCTTTGATGTAACAAAGAGCAAATTACCATTATTATTATCACAAAAACTATGCTATGTTAATTCTTATTTCTAATACGCCAAAAGCATGTGAAATTATCAAATAGTGAATGTTTTAAATCGCTATGATTTGAAATGTTTATAATTAATCAATAGTTACGTGAAATCTTAAAAAGTCAAATTTGTAGAAGCAATGAATAGATGCTTTTCTTTTTTTTTCTTTCTTTTTTTTATTGGTTGTTCACAACATTACAAAGCTCTTGACATATCATATTTCATACATTAGATTGAAGTGGGTTATGAACTCCCAATTTTACCCCAAATGCAGATTGCAGAATCACGTCGGTTACACATCCACAATTTTACATAATGCCCTATGAGTAATTGTTGTATTCTGCTACCTTTCCTATCCCCTACTATCCCCCCTCCCCTCCCCTCCCATCTTCTCTCTCTACCCCATCTACTGTAATTCATTTCTCTCCTTGTTTATTTTCCATTCCCCTCACAACCTCTTAAATGTAATTTTGTATAGCAATGAGGGTTTTCAAGGTGCAGAAATAGGGAGATGTTGGTCAAAGGGTAGAAATATTCAGTTTTAAGATAAAGAAATTCTAGAGACCTAATATATAACTTAGTGATTATAGTTAAAATAATGTGCTGTTTTGCAAAATTGATAAGAGGTTTTAAGTGATTATAGCACTTAAAAATGGTAAGTTTGGGTTGATGTATGAATTAACTTGATTGTGATAATCACTAACAATATATAAGTATATCAAACTATCACATTGTATACCTTGAATGTTTATATAATTTTTATCATTTAAAATCCCTTTAAAAGTGTGTAGGATCTACACACTTAATATTGAGAAATCAGCTGTGAGTCTGTTCATCAGTCCTTTGAAAGTAATCTACTTCTTGTTTTGTGCAACCTCTAGGTTTTAAGATCTTCTCATGTTCTTTGGTTTTCTGAAGTTTCACTAAGATTCACAATGGCTTCTATTTTCTTTCTTTCTTTATTTAATCCTGTATTAGTCCATTTGGGCTTCTAGGACAAAATACCATAAACAAGGTGACTTGTAAACAACAGTGCTTTATTTCTCACAGTTCTAGAGGTTGTGGATTCCAGCGTCAAGGTGTCTGTGTCTGGTGAGGGCCTTCTCCCTGGTGCATAAATGATGGTTGCTTTGTCATATCCTGGCATGGTGGACAGGGAGGGGCAGGAGTCCCTGAGGCCTCTTTATAAGGGCACTAATTCCATACAGGAGGGCTCAGTCCCCATGATCTATTCACCTCCCAGAGGTCCCACCTCTTAATATCGTCACCTTGGGTTTGGGATTTCAATGTATGGATTTTGGAGGGACATGAACCTCCAGTCCCTTGGGGTTTATTGGTCTTTTTGAATCTGTGCACTGGTTTCCATTATCAATTCTTGGAAATGCTTCTTCATTTTCTATTCAAATATTTCTTGTTTTTAATTCTCTCTTCTTTCAGAATTCCAATTAAACTTCTTCTATCCTTCACAAAACTACAGATCTTACTCAAATTATAAAAAAATAGTTTCCCACTAATGTCCCATTTATATTCTTTAATACAATCTGGGATTCCACGTTTCATTTAGTTTTGATGCATTCTTAGTCTCTTCCAATATGTGATAGTTTGTCAATATTTCTTGGTCTTTTCGGACCTGATATTTCTGAAGAGTAATGGTCAATTATTTTGCATAATGTTCTCAATCTTTACCCCTTTTCTCATGATTAGATTGAGGTTGCGTCGTTGTGGGAAGAATACTGAAATAAAGGAATGTTGTGATCTTCTCAGTAAAAATGAAATAAATATATTTTATTGTTGAGGATATTTTGGAATTTTGGCCTGGACAGTGTCAGCCTACATGGTTCCCTTTTTTTGGTATAGTTCTAAGTATTTTATTAATACATTTTGTCATTAAAACAACTCTATGAAATATATAGTTATTATTTCCTTTCTATAGATGAAAAAAGGAAAAAACAGTTTCATAAATTGCCAAAAGCCATGCTAGAATGTAGCTAGAATTCAAATTCAGACAGTATGTCTCCAAGAGTATAACCATAAACATACTACATTTTTAACAATAAAATTCATCTCATAATTTAGCTATAATGATAAAAATAAAATGTATAAAATACTTGCCAATATTTGCTGATTTTATCATCGTAAATTTATATATCACAAAAGTCAGAGATAATCTTTCCAACATAAATTCCTATAATACTTTTTTATTTGATTTTTAAACTGTTTTATTAGTGTACCATATTTATGCATAATAGTGGTGTTCATTTTAACACAGTCACACTGCATGAAAATATTTGGCTCCATTTTAGCCTCCAGTGCTTTCCCTCCTTCACCCCTTTGTTCCCCTTCCTCTACTCTACCAGCCTTTCTTCTACTCATTTATTATTGTTTGTTTCTTTGTTTTTTTGGTACCTCATAGATAAACACAAAGGTGGAATTCACTATGGTATATTCATGTACGTACATAGTAAAATTTTGTCAATTTCATTATACATGGTTTCCCTTTTCCCATCCCTCCTCACTCCTCCTCAATCTCCTTTCTTTACTTCACTGATCTTTCCTCTATATTCAAGGAATCCACCCATCCATTCTTTTCCCCTCCTCCTTTTTCTCTACCTTTTGCAGATGAGAGAAAACACTTGACCTTTGACCTCAGAGTCATTTAAAATTTGGGACATAACTGTGTTTTAGTCCTTGATTTTATTTTTTACTTGTGAAACATGTAGTCTGTATTGTGTGCCTGTTAATTGTATTTTTAATATTTGTAGATACAATTGCCTGAGGGTCTCTCTGTTTTGTTTAAAATAACTTGAGTAAAGATGAGACTCTAGTAAAGCTACGTCTCCTCTACTTTATAGAACACTGGAAAGGTAAAACGATTTGCAGCCATACTGATGAGAACACACATCAATAAATTATCACCTGTATTATCCTAAGTAAGTTACTTCATCTGAACTGGTGTCCCTTTTTGTAAAAGGAGAATAAGTATCATCTGAGTTGTTTGTGGAGGTTTCTTTTAACCTGTTATTTATTTTAACAACTTTTAAGAGGTTATAAAATAAAGTCATTCTCTTCAGATTTGGGAGACATAAGTAGACCATAAGGTATTGAAATCATCAATTAAACCAGTTGCCAACATAGGACAATTATCATTAATGCAAGATCTTAAAAAAACACTTTTAAAGCAAAAAGATTTGGAGGGTTCAACTCTATTATTATATTAGTGATAACTGGTTCAAAAGAATGATTAAGGAAATCCCAGTTTAGAGGAAGACTCAATAGTCCACAAAATATATTTATGTTGAATGTTTCATTAGAATTTGAAAGTATGAAGTAGTAAATGTATTAGATGTTATTGCTTACTTTGTACAGATAGTAATCCTGAGTCATAAAATATCCAAAATCTTATCTGAGGATGCTGTATTAACAGAGAGACAACATAGGAAGAGTTTAAAACTGGTTTATAGAGTCTCAAACCAATTCTCAAAACAACAACAAAATTAACACTTTTACCAATCAAAGCTCATTTCCTTTCAAGTCCACATTCTCCCATAACATATTTGGATGTCTAGCAGCATTCTAGAGCACTTTAGTATATTCTGTCCTCTTTCATATACTGGGCCTTTCCTCCAAGAAAATTCTTCAAATTCTAATTATCCTTTTTTTTTATCAATGTCCTTTGCCTGTGGCATTTTAATCTAGAGCATGTCATGACCAATTGTTAAAAATTTTGTAATAAAATACTTCATATGTAGATATCATTTTATACTTGGAGTTATATCTGTGTGTATGATCACTATTCATTTTCTCATTGGAATTAAAAGGAGACATGAATGTTTTGACTTCAAAAATGGATTAAATTAAGCAGGACTTCTTGGAAACATGGAAAAATGTTCCAAGTGTCATGGGGCACCTCTGAAATCCTACTATGTGCTTTACCTACTGGTATGTCTTAGCTCCAGAGTGCCTGACAAAGATTATGAAGATCAAGTATCTGCTGTTTTAATAAAGTGAAAGAAAAACTTTTGAATATGCAAGATAATTTCTTAACAGTTTTTATTCCTTACATTCAAACATTTTACATATAATTTTTTCTGTACAAAAGGTTTTTTTAAGACAGATGCATATGTAACCCCATCTTATGGATGAAGAAATTGAGGTGCAGAGAAGCAAAGTAAATTCCCTGAAGTTGCATAGCATGTAAGCATCCCAGCATAATTTTTTTGTTTGTTTTGTTTTGTTTTTGTTTTCGGTACCAGGGATTGAACACAGGGGGCCTTAACCACTGAGCCATATCTGCAGTCCTTTATTATATTTTATTTAGAGAAAGGGTCTCACTAAGTTGCTTAGGGCCTAGCTAAATTGCTGAGGCTGGCTTTGAACTCACATTTCTCCTTCCTCAGCCTCTGGGATTGTGCTGGCCCAGCTTGGATTTTTAAGCCATGCAATTTTGTTCTAAAGCTGTGGTCTATTGAGTAAAGTTATAAAAACAGTCAGAGCAGGTTCCAAGTAGAAAACTCCTTTATGTACAGATCAACGTCATCCTCTTAAAGATAGGAAGATATCTCTAAAGCCCTTGTCATGGTGCTTCTCAGGAAGTTATATTACATGAATTGTAAAAAGAACAATCCAGCAGAACTTCTTTATATTGGAAACTGTGATGCATAATTTGTTTAAAATAATTTAAAATTTTAAAACTTTAAATTTTTTATAACTGTAGATTCACAGGAATTTGAAAAGTATAGAGGGAGATCCTACTTACTCTGCCCCCAGTTCCCCTAGTGGAAGCTATGGTACAAAATCAAACCAGAAAACCAACATCAATACAGTTCAATAACCTCAACCAAATTTCACCAGTGTTTTACATGCACTAGCATGTGTGTGTGTGTGTGTGTGTGTGTGTGTGTGTGTGTGTGTGATGCAGTTTCATCACAGGAACTATCATGTAACTATCACCACCATAATCAAGGTATAGAATTGTTCCATCACCACAAGACTCCCTTATTCAGCCCCTTTATCCTCATGCCTTCCCATCTTATCTTTATTTGTATTTAAAAAGTAAATACTTAGGTATATCCCAAGCATTTACACCTACTGGTTGCCCTCATTAAAGCTTAATAAAGAAAAATAGGAAAAGTATAAAATGACACCAAAATTTATTTTAAAAAAAAAGCACTAGCTGAATCTAAAGTTTCTTGATTCAGGTATCATTTGGGGCTACATTTGGATATAGAATTTTCCATTTCTCTGCTTATATAGACTTAGTGATAAGCCAGAAAAGACAAAAATCTGGGGGAAAAACTCTTCATCATTAGAATGAAGTGGCATTGGATTGGCTCCCAGAAAGTATCAGTCAGTGTCCAGACTCCACCCTTTCTGATCTGATAGCTGTGTGTTTGACTCCTGGGGCATTGGTTTCTTCTTTTCTTAAATAAAAATGATGAATATGAGATAGCACCATAAGGGCAACAAGCCACTGCTAGTGTAATAGGTTGTTCAAAGGGTCATCTCTTCCTCTTCTACATACTCCACTTAGCAGCACCTACTCACTCACCTTTTAGGAAACATCTACATACTGTTGATTTGAAAATAAAGTGACCTGCTGGGAGACTGTTGAGGAATGATAGAATTTAGATTCCCAAGGCACAGAGCTGTAAAAGCCTGACAGAGAAGAATAGTTAGTGTCAGATATGCTTGATTTGTCAGAAAAAAAACTGAAGGACACTTTCCCCAGGCTCAGGCATTCATCAGTAAATGGAGGTCACAGAGATAGCAAATGACTTTAGTTTCTTCTAGCTGGTCACATGCAAGTGGAGCAAGGAAGCACCACAGACAATATGGAGTGTGGGAGACCGCAGTACAGGGAAGTCTCATTAATTCTCTTATGGTGTTATAAATATGAGTCATCTCTGGTGGAACAGAAAAACCCTGAACTAAGGAAGCAGAAGACATCCATTCTAATCCATTATAGACAAAGCCCCGACACATTAATAGTATCAGACCTTGGACAAAACATTTGATGTCTTAAAAACTTTGTTTATCTGCAAGATAGTACAATGCTCACTTGCCTACCTTACCTTGTATGTTATTGAAATGAGTAAATTTAAAAAAAAATGTGAAAATTCCACATGGATTGCTAGAAGGTATATGATACATATAAAGTATGCATATATTATAAACACACACATGTGCATGCACACACATACACATAGGTGGATTGCAAAATGGTGCATATATTGGAAGCACATGTTGTATGTATATATCTATATTTCTATTTATCTGTGCAGGGACATGTGTGTTCATGTACTAATTGTATTAGATATTAATATTCATTAATATTATATGTTATCATAATTATTGTTATTTTTCAAGAAAAAGCATTTATATATGTATATAAAAATCTTGAAACATATATGTGTGTGTATATATATACACATACATACATATACATACATATATATATATATATATATACATACATATATATATATGGAAATTTTCTACTCTTGACAGCTCAGAAGCTAAAAAGCAATTATCAGCTGAAAATTGGTGCATTGTGACAAGTTAAGAAGCATGGTGATGACAAAAAATCTTTCCTTGGAGAGTGTGCAGGATATAAAGAACTCTCAGCAATTTAGAGCCAGGGAAGAGCAGAGAGTCTTGTATCGCTAAGTTCCAGCCCCCTCATTTAACAGATGATTAAATCACAGTCCAGAGAAGGTGACCTATCCAAATTACTGATGGGTACCAGATTGTGATAAATGAGGGACAAGAGAAAGATTAATGGGAACATGAAATAAAGTCAGATCAATTGTGATAGGGAAGGAAGACATCCAAACATAAGTACTATTTGTACAAGGTTTTTTAAAGATGGATATGAAAAGGGTGGGTTGAGAGAAGGACACTCCACTCAGAATCCAATGGGAATTGAGGCCCAGAGGCAGGAGCTTGCAGAATGTGCCCCAAGAGTCTCATTTTAGTGATGTAGAGGGTCTATGCTGTGTGTATGCTGTGCTTTCCAGAAGAGGGAGACTAGCTTCTACTTGAATGCCAAGAATATGTCCAAGAGCTGAGCTTTGTAGGAGAAAATAAGAGACTTAGGCCATTACTTTCTCTCTGGTAAGGGAAACTCACACTTATTTAGGTTAAGACAGTGTATCCCAAACTTTGCTGAGCCTGAGAATCACCAAGAGGGTGACCACCACACTCAGAGGTACTGATTTAATTGTTATACATATAACCTGGGCATGATGATTTCTTTTTAATTCCGCAGATGTTTCTACTTTGTACCAAAGTCGAAACCATTGAATAAAGAAGTGATTTAAGGCACAGCAATTTTTAAAAATATACTAGCTAATTACCTGAGAGAAACAATGTTAACCCTGATTACTATCTTGCCATGACTTAATAATTTGCTTAGTTAAAGTAGAGATTGAAAGGTACACTATAGAGTCAACTTTTGATTGTTGACAAGCTAAGGCAAATATTTGAAAAAACAAACAAACCTTTTTCTATTGTGTGATCTTTCTTTTCTTCCTCCATACGTTTCTCTCTCCTTCCTTTCCTCTTTTCCTCTCAAGATCCAATAGAACAGAAAAAACTAATAATATAGGAGAAAATTGCAAAAGCATATAATTTGTTGTGCATTTTTTTCTATATTCCAGAAACTATTTTCAGATGAACGATCACTTTTGCTCCTCCATCTTCCCAGTGAGAATAGTTTTATCCAACTCATTTATTGGATGAGGAACCCTTTATACATATGGGAATTTATTCAAAGGAACATATGTGGCATGACTATGTAATAAATTCCATCTTCTGAATTAAGTCTAGCTCCTTTTCTCTTCCTTGGTAGATATAACACAGCATAAATAGATAAGATGCAAAATTATCCCAAGGTTCACAATCTTGCTTCATCTTTCTTTTTATAGTTTACTTCCTCTACTATGAACTTCTACCAAACTGCAGAAGAGTAAGTTGTTCAGAAAATCCTGAGATTGTTTAATGTATGAATATTTCACAATGACTTGTGAGGAGATTCTAAGTAAATAATTTAGTAGAATTTTTCCAACCATTGTAATAATAGAAATATTATCTAGGTAACAGTATATGCTAGAGATACTATGCAACATATGAAATGAAAAGAGCAAGACAAATACTTAGATGTTTGTTCTGGGTCTGAATAAAAGCTTATTAGTCATTAGAAAAAATATCAAAGTGTGTTTTTCTAACCTTGGAGTCAAAAATTGTGGGAAAATTCATGGATCCTAGTCATGTATCAAGTTCATTTTTTCCATATCTCCAATTATTTGTGTCAGAAATGGACATTACTTACTCTACTTCAGAAATAAAATATTTCAAACTCTCAACAGTGAGATTAAATAAAAGAGCCTTAACTGAGACCCAGTTTAGATTTGAAGTGGGTTCTGTTGAGTTGTTGGGACATCTATCACGGGAATGTAAGAAATGTCCTCAGCAGTCATCTTCTGGTTGTTTTAAATTAATAAAGCAGCTTGAAAGACAAAAATAAAATGCAGTAGATGAAAGCCCCAAAAAAGTGTCATGTCATTGATTGGCCAGAAGGAGATGCTTAGGATCTTGTCACAAAATTGTGTCCTGGTACATCATCCTAGGCTGAGAGACAACACAAAGAGCACAAACTTTTGAGATAAATAGACTTAAATTCAAATTTTGTCTTACTTGTCATACCAGTGTGTGATCTTTGACATATTACTTAGTTTTCAGAGCTACTGTTTCTTTATCTTCAGGAAAATAGGATCTTGCAGGCATTCGAGGTGAAGTGTTTGTGGTAAACATCTGTCTTCCCAAAGACTTTTGAACATGCTCTCTAGATAGCATTTTGACACATTACACAGACTCACATTCCAAGGTCAAATTTAAAGAAAAACAAAACTCTACTCCACAGGTTCCTGGCAGCTGGAATGCAAGCTTGTGATTGAGTTTATACCAACAAAAAACACACATCCAGGATGCTTTTTTTTATTACTGATTTTAAAAAAATGACAGCAGAATGCATTACAATTCTTATTACACATATATACCACAATTTTTCATATCTCTTTATATAAAGTATGTTGACACCCAATTTGTGTCTTCATACATGTACTTTGGATAATGATGTCTATCCTATTCCATCATCCTTGCTAATCCCCTGCCTCCTCCTTTTTCCTCCCACCCCTTTGTCCTATCTAGAGTTCATTTATTCCTCCCATGCTCCCCCTCTCTACCTCACTATGAGTCAGCCTCCTCATATTAGAGAAAACATTCGGCATTTGTTTTTTTGGGATTGACTAACTTCACTTAGTATTATCTTCTCCAAAGCCATCCATTTACCTGCAAATACCATAATTTTTTTCTCTTTTATTGCTGAGTAAAATTCCATTGTGTATATATGCCATATTTTTTTATCCATTCATCCACTGAATGGCATCTAGGTTGGCTCCACAGTTTACCTATGGTAAATTGTGCTGCTGTAAGCATTGATGTGGCTGTGTCTCTGTAGTACTCTGTTTTTAGTTCTTTGGGTATAGTCTGAAGAGAGGGATAGCTGGGTCAAATGGTGGTTCCATTTCCAGATTTCCAAGGAATCTCCAAACTGCTTTCCATATTGGCTGCACCAATTTGCAGTCCCACCAGCAACATGAGTGTACCCTTTTCCCGACATCCTTACCAACACTTATTGTTGTTTGTATTCATAATAGTTGCCATTCTGACTGGAGTGAGATGATATCTTAGAGCATCATGCACAAAACTTAATTCATAATCAAGGACCTAGGAATTAAACCAGAGACTCTCTAATAGAAGAAAAAGTAGCCCCTAATCTCCATCATGTGGGATTAGGCCCCAACTTCCTTAATAAGACTCCTATAGTGCAAGAATTAAAACCAAGCATCAATAAATGGGATGGAATCAAACTGAAAAGTTTCTTCTCAACAAAAGAAACCATCTGTGAGCTCAACAGAGAACCTATATCCTGGGAGCAGATTTTTACCCCTCACACATCAGATAGAGCACTAATCTCTAGGGTATATAAAGAACTCAAAGAGCTAAGCACCAAAACCACAAATAACCCAAACAACAAATGGGTCATGGACCTGAACAGACACTTCTCAGAAGAGGATATACAATCAATCAACAAATATATGAAAAAATGCTCATCATCTCAGGATTCTTAATCAGAGTGAATTGGATGAGGAAACAGACAGGTATACAGGCCAATGTGAAAAAAAAAATAGCAGAGGAAGTCTGGTTCTGGACTGGTTTGAAGGAAGTGGCAGCTTCTCCATCCTGTGGTGTTAGACTTGACTTTGTTTCTACAACCTTCCAATAATTTCCCATGAACCCATAATGATAATATATTTATTTCTCCTTAGCCTGGCTGTGATATATTCTGTGACTTGCTACTAAAAATCCTAACAATTTTACAATTTTGGTATTAAAACATTTACCAACTTCTGGGTTCATGAGGCCCGGGAGTGCTCTATTGTGTTACCTCTCTTGTTTCATCACTGGAGCAAAAAAAAAAAAAAAAAAAAAAAATCAGTCAGCAAAAAATTTCCTTCTGTTCTCCATCTGCATTTATTCAAACTCTTGCTGTTGTCTTTGTCATTCTGTGAACCCATAATAAAGTCAACTACAGAAAATATTCATGTTTTTAACTTGCTTTATTTTAGGTTCTTGAAAATAGAGCTAGGGAAAAGATATACCACATGTAAAATAAGAGAGAGATTCTTGGGAACAATGATGGGGGAGTCTATATGGGTACAGGAAAAAAGGCAGTTCAGATGAGAGGCCACCCCTAGACCTAGGATGTGAGGGGAATGGGAAGAGATGTCTCAGAATCAGAGCATGCCCATGAGAATGCAGGCCATGTCAAGCAAGTGTTTGCATCAAGTCCCAAGGTACTTTGCAAGTAGGAAGTGACAGATGTGAAGCACAGCTTTCACAGTAATTTGGGACTTGACTTTAATAACTTGATAGTACAAATCCTATTCTAAATCTAGTTCACTGGCACTGGCTTTTACATTTCATTTATTTTCTGTATAATTTATTTTACATTTAAAAATTTTTAAATGGTATTTTAAAACAGCTTAATGGAATTCTGCTGAGTACACATTTCAATCCATTTTGACCAACACATATACATACCCATAACCACATCCCAGGCAAAATCTATATTTTCACCACTCCAGAAAGCTTTTCATATCACTTTCTAGTTAGTCCATTCTCCACTGCTAAAGGAAGTGTTCACTATCTTTATTTCCAACACCAAAAGATAGATTCCTCTATTCTAAAACTTGACATGGGTGAAATCATACAGCATGTATTCATATCTTTGGGCTCTATTTTTTTTTTGTAAGTAAAATGTTTTTGAGGTATATTAAGGCTTTTGTATATATCCTAATTTGTTCCTTTTGGTGTTCCTTTTAGATTCTATTCTAACATCATGAATTTTCCCTCCCTTCCTCCTTCTTTTCTTCCCTCTTCCTCCCCCCTCCTCCGCTCTTCATTTCTTTCTTCAATACTGATAATTGAAACTAGGGACTTACACATGCTATATAAATACTTTACCACTAATCTCCATCCCTAGACCTATATAATGACTTTTAAATCTGTTTGTTGTTTTTTTTTATGGAAAACTGGGTTCCTTTTTCTGATTCCATGTACAGACAGTGCTTAACTTCTAATTGTTCAACTGAATAATCTTTTAATGATGGTGTGAAGCAAGACAATTAGTAGAGATCATACTTCAGTGTTGTGGATTGGTCTTTGCCCAGACTAGTGATATGTGCTGTGGTACTCTTTTGTGATGCTGTGCAGCAGCTCCCAAGCAGAAATGTGACTAGGATGGTAAATCATGGACACTGTGCAGTGCACTGTGTTCCCCATGTTTTTGTTTTTGTTTTATATTGTGTCCCTCCCACTGTAACTATGAAACCCCCATCTCTGTGTGTACACGAAATGTTCAACATTTTATTATAAAATAGGCTTTTTATTAAATGATTTTCCAAACTGTAGACTAATGTTAGTGTTGTGAGCACTTTTAAGATGGGCAAAACTAAACTTTGATGTTCAGGTGGTGAGGGGCATTAGATGCATTTTTTACATGAAATTTTCAAATTATGATGGTTTTATTAGGGTTTAATCCCACCATAACTTGAGAAACATCTGTACTACATTTTATGATTGTTGATCAGATTTTCCTGCTTCTTTGCATGTTTCATAAATTTTATTTTACACCAAGTAACTGTGGAGACTTAAGTAAAATATGTTGTTTTGTTTATTTTTGTTTTCGTTTAATCACTGTTTTCTGGCATGTAGGGTGAGAGGCTGTTCATTCCAGAGTTAAACTGAGCTGGGCCACCTTTTTTTTTTTTTTTTTTTTCAGTACTGAGAATTTAACTCAGAGCCCTCTACCACTGAGCTATGTCCTCAACCCCTCCCCCATGAATTGCTCAGACTGCCCTTAAACTTGCTATCCTCCTGCCTCAGCCTCCTGAGTTACTGGGATTATAGGTGCGTACTTTGCTTGGACTAACCTTTTTTTTTTTTTTTAAATGGTTTCTTTTTGTTATCTCTTGGACCACACCTGTACCTAGCTCAGCCTCTAGCCTCAAATGTTGCTCTTACCTTGTTAATATTTAAGGTGAAAATTATGCGCCCATGTCAGGCAATTTTGCTTCTATTGGAATTAGATTCTGGTGCATAGTTTCAACTTGAAAACTATAAAAATATGCACAAGTATCTGATTCCTTTGACTTTTCACAGCCGCTTTCTCAGCAGAATTTTAGGATATGTGTGTTTGTTGAAGAGAGAATGGTGAGAATGTTTGGGCTTCTTCTAGGAGGCAGCCCATCCCAACAGCTCACACTGTAATCTACTGCTTGGTCTATTTTTGGTAAATCCCAGATAATGATCTGCCAAACTGAGCTCAGCCTAAGCATTCCTGGTCATCAGGAATGACTGAGTGGATTCCTGCATATCTAGGAATGTTTTATTTCTCATGGGAATCTAGTTCTTTAAGCTTCCTTGCATTTATTAGTTTTCACTAATACCACAGAAAAGTATAATTTTGATTTTTCAGTGCTTTTCTTATTTTTCTTCTCTATATACAATAGCTTTAACAGTGTATTTATTTTTTATATCTAAAACTTTGTACCTTTTGCCCCACATCTCTTTCTTTCCCCTCACCCTAGACTCTATGTATTTCACTATTTTATATTTGACACATAAGTGAGATCATGTAGTATTTATGCTTTTATGTCTAGTTTAGTTTACTTAGCATAACATCCTTCAGGTTCATTCATGTCATTACAAATGGTTTTCCTTATTTTGAAAAGCAGAATAATATACTGTTGTATATAAACACCACATTTTAAATCCATTTGTTGACCAGTAGACACTTAGGTTGTTTCCACATCTTGGCTGTAGTAAAGTAATGCTTCAATGAAGATTGGAGTGCAGATGTCTTTTTAAGATCCAGATTTTAATGCCTTTGGATGTAATGTAAGGGTCCGGCGAAACGTCAGAGAAAGAGACCACAAGAGACTGACTCATGCAATTGCAGAAGGGGATTTATTGGGGATCCATTCCAGTGCGCTGGGGCTCCGTGCTCACTCAAGAAGGGAGAGCAGCCCAGAGCCCTGAGCAGAGGTCAAGCAGAGCTTAAGTACACTTTTTGGGGAGGGGGGGGCGGGGGCTTTGCATACATCAGAACAAATCATCATGAGGCGTGGGAAAATTGAACAACAACTCTGAGACATGATTAGCACATTCATTGGCGGGATCAGGTCAGGCGGGGGTGATTGGTCACTCCTAAGCGGGGTACACATTCAAACTGATTGGTTCAGGCCCTGTGACAAACTGCACAAGGCCCTAGGCTAAATGGCCAGTAGGGTGTTGTCTTAACTATCTCAGGAATTTCAGGTTCTGGGTATAGCAGCGGAACTTAACAATACCTAGTCTTTTACATTTTAATTCAGGCTTTGCAGCTTAGAAACTTTACCCTTTCAGTATATTCAGAATCATGGTATCTTTTTTTTTTTTTTTTTTTAAAGAGAGAGTGAGAGAGGAGAGAGAGAGAGAGAGAGAGAGAGAGAGAGAGAGAGAGAGAAATTTTAATATTTATTTTTTAGTTCTCGGCGGACACAACATCTTTGTTGGTATGTGGTGCTGAGGATCGAACCTGGGCCGCACGCATGCCAGGCGAGCGCGCTACCGCTTGAGCCACATCCCCAGCCCCCCCCCCCAATAAAAAAAAAAAAGAATAATGGTATCAAATCATAATCCTCTGTGCAAATTTAAAAGGAAACCTCATATTGTTTTCCATAGGGACTGCACCAATTGAAGTTCTCAACAACATTCTGAAAGTGTTCCCTTTTGTTCATTTTCTTGTTATGCTCGAATTTGGGACCCCCAAAAGACCACCAGAGACCAAGATGGATGTAAACAGCAAAGAGGTGTTTATTGCGAGCTAGCTTGGCCCTCTGCATGCACACACAGCAACTGGTGATGCTGAGAGGCCCGAGCCCAGGGTTTGCAGCAGTTTTCTACATTCTTTGGAGAAGGCAGGGACCCCCACATACATCATAGCATCTCTTAACAAATCATCACACACCGCAGGAAAATCAAATAACAACTCTAAAACATGATTAGCACATTCACTGGCGGGAACAAGTTGGGGAGGGGTGATTGGTTACTACAAGAGGGGGATTTGTTTGAACTGATTGGTTTAAGCCAAGAGGGGTGTTCGTGCTGAACTAGTTGGTTTCCCAACACGTTATCAACCACCATAAACTACTGGGAGGGTCATCTGGCATCCCAGGTATTTCCCTGTCTTATGCTGATTGGTGGCTGCTAGGGGGTTGCTATGGATCCCCACCTAGCCTGACTGAGTCAGGGACACCTGGCACAGCAGATCTCTCCTGTTATTTGTAGATAAACAACTTAGCAGGGTGGGAATGTGCCTAGGAGTGCTCTGTGGGTCTTTCCAAGGACAAAGGTGATGTCCCTTCCTTGGACAGGCTTTGCTCTGAGGTAGAGGCTGGTTTTTCATTCTCAACATACTTGACATCTTTCTCTCGCCTTCTTTCCTTTCTCCCATTCTTCCTTTATTCCTATTTTTTTCCTCCCTTATTATTTTTATTTTATTATTTATTTATTTATTTATTTGGGGGGTGGGGCACCAGGGATTGAATTCAGGGGCACTCAACCACTGAGCCACATCCTCAGCCCTATTTTGTATTTTATTCAGAGACAGGATCTCACTGAGTTGCTTAGCACCTCGCTTTTGCTGAGGCTGGCTTTGAAATCACCATTCTCCTGTCTCTGCCTCCCAAGCCACTGAGATTACAAGCATGCACCACTGGCCCGCCCTCCCTTATTAATTTTGAAACAATAGCCACCATATCAGGTAACAGGTGTGAGTTGGTATCTCATTGTGGTTTGGTTGTGTATACCCCTGATGATTAGTGATGATAGGTGGCTTTTATGTATGTTTTGGCCATTTGCACACAGGGTTAGAGAAATGTCTATTCAGGTACTCTGACCATTTTTAAATGATTTGTTTTATTTTATTCACTAGTGAATTGTTTGAATTCTTTATCTATTTTAGATATTAACCACTTATTATATCTGTCTGAAAATATTTTCTCCAATTCTATATGTTGTCTTTTCATTTTATTAATTTTAATTTCTTGTTTACCAAAACAGTATCTTTGTAGATGATTTTGAGTTGGATATAAACATATTTGCATACATTTGGTTTTATTGGTTATGATTTGGGTATCATATTTAAGAAATTATTGTCCAAGACAATATCTACAAACTTATTTCTTTTGTTTTTATTCTAACTGTTTTGTTACTTCAGATTCTATGTTTTAAGCCTTTAATCCATCCTGAGTTCTTATATATGGTATGAGAGGAGGGTCTCCTTTGATGTTTTGCATGTGGACACCTAATCTTCCTGAAAACATTTCTTAAAGAGACTGTCCTTCCTTGATTGTATATTCTTGGCATAACTATTAAAATCAATTGACCTTATATGTATGCATGGGTTTATTATGGGCTATTTATTCCATTTGATTTGTTAATATGTATGACTTCTTTTTTCCCCCCTTTTTTGGCAGTACCATACTGTTTGATTAGTCTAACTTTCTAATATATTTTGAAGCAAGAGAATGTGATACCTTCAGTTTTATTCTTCTTGTTTAAAGTCATTTTGGCTAGTTGGAGTCTTTTGTGATTCCAAATTAATTTTAGGAATTTTATTTTATTTCTTTCAAAAAATGCTATAGGGATATAGGTTTTCATTAAGCCTATAAGTTCCTTTGAAAAGTATGAATGTTTTAACAATATTAATTCTTCCAATTCATGGCCATGAATATTCTTCCATTTATTTGTGTCTTTAAATTTTTTAATCAGTATTCATAGTTTTCAGTATCCAGTTCTTATACCATATTGTTTAAATTTACCCTGAGTATTGTAGTTCTTTTTATGCTATTGTAAATACTATTGTTTTCTTATTTATTTATGGATAAGCCATTGTTAGTATATGGAAATGCAAACATTTTTATTGATTTTTGTATTCTTTGACTTGACTGCCTAAGAATTAGTTCTGACAGATGAGAGCACAGGAGCATGGGTGAGGGCGTGTGGATGTGTGTTTACTTTTCTAAGTCTTGTCACTCACAAACAGAGGTACTTTTATTCCTCTTATATTTATACATTTTTTAAATTTATTTTTTCTGCCTACTTTCTCTGGCTGGGACTTCTAGTACTATAGTGGATAGGAAAATGAGAATACACATCCTTATCTTGTTTCAGATCTCAGAAGGAAGGAAAACTTTCAGATTTAAAACATTGAAAACTACATTAGCTGTGGGCTTTTCATAAATGGACATTATTATGTTGAGGTAAATTTTTGTATGCATGATTTGTTGAGGGTTTTAAAATTATGAAATAGTGTTAAACTTTGTCAAATTCTTTTTCTACATCGATGATCATTTATTATCATTCATTCAGTTAATGTGGTTTATTACATTGATTGATTTACAGATGTTAAAACCTCCTTGCATCCCAGGGATAAATCTCATTTGATCATGGTGTATGAATCTTTTAATATGTTATATTTAGTTGACCAACATTTTGTTGGAGATTTTTCATATCTGTGTTCGTTAGGAATATTGGATTGTAGTTTTTCTTTCCTTGCAATATCTTTGTCTGCCTTTGGTTTCAGGGGCATTTTGGGACTTGCAGAACGAGTTTGGAAATATTCCTTATTGCTATGCTTCTCTTGATGCCCCTGGAGCAAATGTCTTCTCTGTCCTGTATAAGCCAATGAAAATAAACACAGCTATTCATACACCTGCTTAAAGTCATTAATATCAATTGTGTCTATTTTAGTAATTCCTTTTTCAAAAAGAGAAGACAAAAAAAGTATAAAGAAAAATAGGGAAGAATAAAGGGATACAAGAATAAAGGAGGGAAAGAAAGGAAGAAGGACAGAAGGAAGAAAGGGAGGAAAGAAATATCAACATAAGAGCAGGGATTTTTGTCCATTTTGTTTGTTGCTTTATTTCAGTTCCTAGGACTCAACTTGCATACAGTAAGTACTCAATAATCAGTTGCTTGATAAATACATGAATAAGAAAATGAGTGGATGATGATTAGACATGAACACTTGATGGTTTTTGGTTTACCATGAAAAAATTGGTGGGAATACATTTTGGAACTTTTTAAAATTTAGTCATCAATAACTGAAACTTTTATTTTCCTTTTCTAATTGTTAAAACAAATGAATATTTATATATGTTGCGTATATGTGTGGTCTCTGTATATGCAGAACTATTCTAATTCTGGTTTTATTCTCCACTTGAAAATCATTTGAATAATAATTGCCATTGTATAGAGTTTAAATATGTATATAGGAACAGAAATCTTCTTGCCCTTAGGAAGGGATTCTGTTTATGGCTGAGTGGAGCTACAGCTTGTAGCCAAATGGTAAGCAACATCTAAAACGAGGAGGAGGATATACAAAGAACTCAAAAAACTAGACACAAAAAAACCATATAACCCAACCAATAAATGGGCCAACGACCTGAAGAGACACTTCTCAGAAGATGATGTACAATCAATCAACAAACACATGAAAAAATCTTTACCATCACTAGCAATTAGAGAAATGCAAATCAAAACCACTCTAAGATTTCATCTCACTCCATCAGAATGGCAGTTATTATGCATACAAACAACAATAAGTCTTGGCAAGAATGTGGGGAAAAAGGGACACTCACACACTGCTGGTGGGACTGCAAATTGGTACAGCCCATATGGAAACCAGTATGGAGATTTCTTAGAAAATTGGGAATGGAACCACCATTTGACCCAGCAATCCCTGTCCTTTGTCTATACTTAAAGAACTTAAAAACAGCATAATACAGAGACATAGCCACATCAATGTTTATAGCAGCACGATTCACAATAGCTAAATTGTGGAACCAACCTAGATGCCCTTCAACAGATAAATGGATAAAAATAACGTCAAATATATGCACAATGGAATATTACTCAGCAATAAAAGAGAAAAAAATCATGGCATTTTCAGATAAATGGATGGAGTTAGAAAAGATAATGCTAAGAATTTAGCCAATCCCAAAAAACCAAAGGCAGAATGTTTTCTTTGGTATAAGGAGTCTGATTCATAGTGGGATAGGGAGGGGGAGCATGGGAGGAATAGATGAATTCTAGATAGGGCAGAGGGGTGGGAGGGGAAGGGAAGGGGCATGGGTAATTAATGATGGTTCAATGTGATGATCATTATTATCCAAAGTACATGTATGAGGACACGAATTGGTGTGGGTATACTATGTATACAGCCAGAGATATGAAAAATTGAGCACTATATATGTAATAAGAGTTGTAATGCATCCCACTGTTATATATAAATAAAAATAAATAAATAAATAAATAAATAAATAAATAAATAAATAAAATGAATAAATAAATAAAACCAGGAAGAGAATTCCTGTTGGGAAAAAGGCATTGGACTTTCTGCCCAATGTTTTCACATTTACATTGGATACATACAAAAGTTGGAAGTACACCATCAACATGTCATAATCACTGTCATAATCACTGAGCTTCCTTGATAATTCTAGCTCAACTCCTTATGCTGGAGGATGTTCAAATCTTCCAAGTCAATCTCACTCCCAAATTACAAAGTTTTATCTCAAATGTCTCCATCAAATTTCAAGGCTTGTTGTGCTAAACAACTCTTTGTACATTGTGCAACCTCTTCAATGACCTTATCCATAAAGTTTGTGTAAACAAAAAAAACTAACTCAAGGGTTATAATATTAAGGAATATTATATTCCAGTACTGGCTCACAGTAATTTTACTGATAATTTTTTTTTCTCAGGACTTATATCATATGTTGTCCTTAGTCATTAGAGATTTAGTAGTTATCAAAACAAAGAAAAATTTTTCATAGGGCTTAAATTCTATGTCCTAATATGGTGATTTTTATTATCATACCACCATCATCATTCATTGTTTTGAACTTTAAAATCTAAGATCAAGAGTAAAAATTTAGAATAAACCAATATAGAATCAGAGAACAAACATGAAAATAAATGCTTTTTATGTAGGAAATACAGACTCCTGGTTGGGATTGCGAGGTTTAAGGGGGTTCTAATATAAAGCCATATAAATTATATGATGCACACTCCTGCCAAAATCATGATAATTCCTATTTATTGCTTGTCTTTGGACAGTAGGATCCAAAAGTAGCCAAGAAAAAGCCACAGATTATATATCATTGTGACTCTTGTGTCCCATGACCCCTTTGGAGATGAGAACCTCTAAACCTGGAGATCATAGAGTCACAGTGGTGAATTAACAGTGCTTTAATAAATCAACAGAGCAACACAGCACATATACAAGAATTTAAGCCAAATTGTTCTCATGGCCTTTATTTGAGAAGTTACTATGACAATGTCTTTCTATTTCTTTTTTTTTATTGGTTGTTCAAAACATTACAAAGCTCATGACATATCATCTTCCATACATTTGATTCAAGTGGGTTATGAACTCCCATTTTTTACCCCAAATACAAGTTGCAGAATCATAGGAAAGGTAGCAGAATACAACAGTCATTAATATGGTATTATGTAAAAATGTGGATGTGTAACCAATGTCTTTCTATTTCCAAATGGATCTTCTATTCCTGCTTAGTACATGATGAAATTTAAAGTGGAAATTTGAAGTATTATTTATCTAATGTTACATACCTAGAAAAAACATTAAAATACATAGAAATGACATGTATAAAGAAATTATGATAATATTTAAGAAGTATGTTTTCAGAACAAAAGACCAAACGTGAAACTCCAGACAATGTGGCATCTTCTCCTCCTCTCCCCTTCTCAATCATATTTCCTTTGAATTAACCACAATGCATATAATGGGGAGAAGTATTGCACCAAGACTGCTTGGAGTCAAAGATGAGTTTATTCAATACACAAGAAATTGCTAAATGTTGTATAATAGAAATACTGCAGAAGTCCATGGAGACAGATTTATGATTCTCCCTCCTAAGGTGTGTCTAAGATGCATTTGATAGAAGACCACAGCAGATCTCAAGCAATATCTCCTACAGAGAGAGCATGGACCCTACCTGAAAGCCAACTTTGCAGTGCTGTAAGATCATCCATCTCTTGGATTTCACCTTGCCTAGGCTTTAGCCATGGTTAGATGTTGTCAGGTACATGGGAGAACACCTGCGTTTTGCTTCTGATAGAAACAGTCACATAACAAAGAGTAGGGCTCAGGGTTAGACTCTTTTAAGGAACTATTCCTACTGTTCCACAGCTGCTGGTTCTCCACATCAATATTTGACTAAATAGCCCTCCTTGATCTGAATCAAGCAGGTGAAAGACTTTAGCAGAACCATATACAAGAAATGAATTCAGCTTCTATTTCACTGTAAGGAACTACAAGATGAACAGAGATCTACAAAGTTGTGTAAACAGGGAAAATTTCCAGAAAGATGAAAAGAGTCTACAGTTCAAAGAATCTACTCTGAAATTTTAAAAATCTAGCCTTATGCCAAAATAAGCTTATTTCATGGAGTTAATTATTTTTAGAAGGAAAACATTAAAAACATTAGTGGATACATTTGGAAGATATTGCTAATGGCATATGTTGTCATTGGGCTAGGTATACAAGTTTTCTTTATAGCTTTGTGAATGCAATTCCTTTGTCTTAAGATTGTATTTCATAGGAGAAATCTGAGGCCGACCTAATGTCAATATCATTTATTTATTTTTTTCTTGGATACATAGGGAATCTTTGTCTTCAAAACTATAAAGACTGACCCAGACTATATAAAAATGTGCTCCACTCCCTTTTTATTATTTATTTTTAAACTTAATATTAACTTACACATTTAGACTGAAGATTCTCTCATAGTAAAATATTTTTTTTTCAAATTGACTATCAATTTCATAGTTACTGATGAAATACTAGAGGTTTTCCCTTTAATATGACAAACAATAATACCATTTTGCTTGAAACTGTCAGCCGGGCACAATGGCTCAGGCCTGTAATTCCAGCAGCTCTGGAGGCTGAGGCAAGAGGATTGTGAGTTTAAAGCCAGCCTCAGCAAAAGTGAGATGATAAGCAGCTCAGTGAGACCTTATCACTGAATAAAATTCATAATAAGGCTAGGTATGTGGCTCAGTGGCCAAGTGACCAGAGTTCAATCCCTGGTACCCTACCCCAAGAAAAAATCTTAAAAAACTGCTATAGATTTTTAAAAAATGAAATAGGATATAAAACAAATAACTACCAAATTACCTCTTTTATAATAACTTTTCTAAAATAACAGAATCTTTATTACATATGAGACTTAAGTGTGTTCTTATAAATTCAGTAAAGCCAAGTGGAAAATTTTGTAAAATTGTTCAATTTCATGACTGAAATACAATGTGCATCTAAAAGAAAAAGAAACAAAAGATTTTACTATATACCAGCAATAGAGAGTTAAAAGAAATAATCATAACCCTAACAATAACAATGAGGAATTCAAATAGTAACAGTAGTATAAAACATGTATTGAAAGCTATAGCTATTTATTAAGACATATAAAGACATAATCATATGTCACCCCAGGAAAGCAATCAGGTAAGGACCAAGGTAAGGACCAAGAAGCACAAAATTTTAAATAATTTTTAAGTTAATTTTTAAATATATTTATAATTAACAAGTTTATAAAGAAATTTATGTACATGACCAACTATGTGGGTTAGTTTTTTTCTATGCAAAAATCAATTTTATTCAACTGCAATTGATATATTTTGTCCTGTTTTATTTTGTTGGCAAGGAGAAAAGAATTTTACCTACGTGACTAAACTTCAAGAAAACACTTTAGACCTTTTTATGAAGGAGATTTATTTGAAGGTAAGTAATCAAGTGCAGTAGTTATAAAAGAATTGTGAACCAATCAATTATCCATAAAGAAAAAGACATATATTTAATAGAGTATTTTTAATTTTTACAAATCATTCGGGGAAGCTAGGAAATGTAGTTACATATTCTGAAATAAAATGCAATGTTTTATAAAAATACTATAGTAAAAATTCTAAATAGTTCAAGCCGCACTTCTCAAATTGTTGTCTCTCAATTCTAGAGGTCTCTTTGTTCACAAGTTTGCAAGATTTAAAAAAATCATAATGATAAAAGTAATTTCAAGCAATATAGACAAAACTGCTGGTGCACCAACAGTATTAGTAGTCTGTGTATTCTTAACTGCAAATACTACTAGGAAAATGTAGGTTCTTCTAAGATGTACTTGATGAAGCCATAAAAATTATTATTTTATTTGATATATATCTTTAAATGAAACTTTTAAAATATACTGTGTAAAAAATTAGAAAACATAAAATATATAAAAACACAAAAACTAAAATATATAAAATAAAAATCCAGAAACCCAGAAAAATACATTAAAAATTCTTCCTCATGTGGGAGTATCATGGTGGTTTTGAAGAAAATTGGACCTGTGATTGTGTTGAAAGTGGAACTAGTTGCCTTTTCTTTCCCATAAAACGCCATTTTCCTCTGAAAGAACCACTGACAGACAAATCAGGGTCAATAAGCAAAGTGAGCCTGTCACATCAAAGAAAACAAGTGGCTGGGAACTTTCTAATAGTAACATTTGAGCTTTCAAGCAAAAATTAGAATTTTGGAATACTTGCAACCACTACCATGAGCTTGACAGTGTCCGAAGACCTCACAATTTTTCCGAGGGCATCAGTGGTAATAGTAGTCAATGAGGTTTTTTTTTTTTTTTTTTTTTTTTTTTTTTTTTTTTTGACATTGTATAATTAACTGTGTCAAAACTTGAAAGAACTATATAAGTTAGTGACCAATATTTTGAGTGATTCACTGTGTTCCAAAATCATGCATGAGCAAAGGATCCATTCAAAATATAAAAAAAGATTAATAAATTTTAATGTACCAGAGTATGAAAAACTAATTGATATGGCTTCAGATTCCACATTGTAATTTATATTTAAGAAACTGGCTTGTCGAGTTCAAAGGAAAATACTCAATATTTTTTAAAAGGTTCATGAAAATGCCCCACACTTCTAACTACATATTTTTTTTTTTTAAGAAAGAGTGAGAGAGAAAGAGAGAGAATTCCTCAATATTTATTTTTGTTTTCGGCGGATACAACATCTTTTGTTTGTATGTGGTGCTGAGGATCGAACCCGGGCCACACGCATGCCAGGCGAGCGCGCTACCGCTTGAGCCACATCCCCAGCCCAACTACATATGTTTTTGAGACCAGGTATTTTTCACACACCTTGATCAAAGCAATCTAATGTGACAGATTGAATGCAGAAGTAGACTAAAAATCCAGCTATTTTCTACTAAGCTATATAATGATTTGCAAAATGTAAAGAACTGCTGCTCTTTTTGATAATTGTATTTTAAAATTGAGATCTTTAAATTATACATCCTATTATTTATTAAATTATATCATTAAACATATATCATGTATATCAAATTGAACCACTGTTTCAAAGTATTCAATTTTAAAACTAAAATCATAAAACACTTGAAAACACCAGTAATTATTTAGCTTCTCTGTATATGGAGAATTCTGTAGGCAGATATGCAAAGGAAGAAGTACCAAAGAAAAAACTGCATAAGTCTCACAACAGAATATGTAAAATACCTGTGCACAAGAAAATGTCTTTAGATGTTTTAAGTTTTATACCAAAGGATGAAAAAAGTGGAGGGGAGGACTGCTATTTGCCAGAAGTTTAGTTATAATAAATATTTAGCAAATGAAGATCTTGTATGTTAATTAAACATAATAAAATGATGATCACACAATAGAAATAGTAATGAATAACTCAGAGAAATAAAGCAAATACATACAATCTTCACACCTTTGCAATCTTGCTTGTAATCTAATAAATGCTTATAGAGATAAGATACACTTGATGTTTGCCTAATAAATTTCCTGGTTTAAAAAGAGATAATATTGGTGTGTGTGTGTGTGTGTGTGTGTGTGTGTGTGTGTGTGTATGCTTTCAGGTTCTATTTTTGAAAATGCATAATGGTGCAATGTTTATGAAAGGAAATCAGCAATTTTCTTAAAATCCATAATAAGCCTCTTACTCTTTGACCTAGTAAATCCACTTCCAAGCAATTATAATAAAATATTTAAAATTGAGGAAATTATTTAGCCACAAATGTGTTTATTTTAAATAATATATAATAGATTTTATAACACACTAAATTGATAAAAGATATAAAAATTAATGTAGTACATTCATTAATATTTTGTTGTGAAAATTTTTGAGTCAGTTTGTAAAAATACATGTGTTAAGATGTTATGTGAATAAGGAGAATGCAATATTGGATAAATGTCCCTCCAAGTCATATAAAGGGATGAGGTAGAGGAGTATTTATTTCCCTCAGTATGAAAAGCAAGACTTCTTTCCTTCCTATTCTGGTCTCTTACTCTGTCATCATTTAGAAATGTTTAATTGTGCACTACAGATTTCTAGTGATAGCTAGTTTGGTGGTGCCCTATTGATTCTGTGTTCCTCTATTATATGAGGTACCATGATTCTGGATTAATATTATTAAAATCTCATCTGATTTTTAATATAATATAAAGGAAGATGTGTGCAAAGAGAAATAGGTGAAAAAGAAAATGAAAATGGTGTGTGTTGTTTCCATGTTCTGTGATTATGGGTTGATTTTTTTTAATATTTATTTTTTACTTTTAGGTGGACACAATATCTTTATTTATTTTTATATGATGTTGAGGATTGAACCCAGTGCCTCACGCATGCCAGGTCAGCACGCTACCACTTGAGCCACATCCCCAGCCCTATGGTTGATTTTTTAAATTCTTGTGTACTTCTAATCATTTAGGGCATTACTTCTAAGAAATTAAGAAAAATGATGTACATTACTAAATTGACAAAAATATGACTCTGTTCCCATACCTACCAGCAAAAGCTGAGTGAATAGTGTAGACTTCCAACTGTGTCAGTGCCAGCAGTGCCCCAGTCCCAAATGTAGGGTTGTTGTCAAAGAAGGTTGTGGGCAGCTGAGAGCCTCATTCCTGATGTTCAACAATTAGGTGATGTTTGCCCCACAGAGAGTTAGGAGAAGCTGGGTGGGATGCCCAGAGGCCTATCCCCACACACAGTAATGAAGAGTCCCACTACTTCCACTAGGGTGGTGTCATAGAAGGTATAATGGAAGACCAATACTCAGTGGTAACAAGATTGATACCTCTAGTTATCAGTAAGGAGTTCTTCTCCCTCAAATGTTGAAGTTTGAACAATAGAGAAGCACACCAAGGCAAGCATATAAAGCAGGGTTTACTTAAAAAGGGGTAAAACAGACTTCTCCTGGGTGGGAGAAGGGGTCATAGCTGGTATCCTGATATCCCAACAGATGAGGTGTTCTGTCCTTTTTATATGTCCTGTGGTTCCTTTGTTTCCTGAGTCCATGACTAGGCCCCGGAATGCTCCTTGGGATGCCCAAAGAGTGGGAAACAGGTGGGCTGAAGGGGGAAGGGCAGGATGGAGCAGCCAAGGACACATTAACAACCTTTTAGATCCCTGTAGGGAGGGGCAGTTTCTGGGACTGATTACCTTAGCAACAGGTTGGAGCAGGGACAGGTACTTGATAAGGGTGGAGGAAGGGCTCTGAAGGAATTAACATTTCAATCCCTCAGGGGACAGTCTGCAACTTGTGGGACTCACTCAGAATTAGCCTCCTTGATCTGAACTGACTATATATAGATTTACCTATCTATACTGACTACCTAATTCTGTCTTCAAGATCATTCCCACACTCTTTCAGCGCGGGTGACGTAGCAGTAGTAATGTGGCACTTATGCCATTCCTGACAACAGTAACACCAGAGTCATGGTATTGTGCCAGAATTGCCAGGCCTCCTTGAGAGTCCATAGAGGCCATGTGAAAAATCCACACTTTAACCCGAACTGGCAGTGACAAAGTGTGACCCTTCTATTTCCATGGTGGAACAGGTCCAAGGAGGCCAGCTGAAGTAGAATATTTTTAAAAGATCCAGTTTTATAACACTGTACCAAAGATGTCCAGGTTTTAATAGAAAATTACTCATCATACCAAGAACCCAGATCTCTCAGTTTAAATGAATAATATGAATAAATAGAAGTCAGTACTAAGATATAAAAATCATTTGATATTTTATTGCAGCTCTCACTAAAAATTCTTCAGTCAACATTGCAAAAATATTTGAGGCAAGTGAAAAAGAAAACGAAAATCAATGGAAAGTCTTAGCAAATATGTAGAAGACATATTTTTATTAAATTTGATGGAAATGTTAGAACTGGAAAATATAATTACCAAAATAAAGAAAATTTAGTAGACAGGTTTAGTAGCAGTATGGATAAGAGAGAGGAAAGAATCGGCAATTTGAAAACACAACAGAAATTACCCATTCTGAAGATTAGAAAGAAAAACAATGGAGCAACAAATTAAAAAGCAAAAACAAAAAATGTGTGTATGTTTATATAAAAATTTCTAGAAAAATAAACACCAAAATGTTTACAAGTTAAAAAAAAAAAAAAGCAAAGTAAGGCCAAAGCCAGCCAACAGAGAAGACAATGGAAGTAACGAACTTTATACAAATGTGAGAAAATAAAGGACATGAAAAGCTGTTAACTTGAAAAGATCAAAAGAATTGACAAGCTTCTAGCAAGACTGATAAGGAAAAATGAGAGAGGACACAAATTACCAAAACAAGGATTGAAATGGGTGATAGCACTATATGCCGGCAGAGAAAAAGTAAATAAATAAATAAGAGAAGACATTAATTCCAAAGAGGAAGAAACAACTATCTGTACTTATAAATTACAAGATGATTTACAGGTAAATATCCCAAGGAATCTCAAACCTTCTTAGAACTAGAAAAAAAAAATGAATTCTTGGTCCATGAGGATACAAGATAAATAAGCAAATTTAATTGTATGTCTATATATGTGCAAAAATCATTGCTGAAGAATAGAAATAATCAGTTCTAAAACTAATGAAACATGTGTAGGGCGTACATGCTGTAAACTACAAAAGGCTGATTAGAGAAATCAAAAATAGCCTAAATAAATTAAGAAATACACCATAGTTGAAAATCAAAAGACTCAGCACAGTAAATATGTCAAATCACCTCAAATTGACATGAACACATAGATCAATTAGTATAAAAATCCCAGAAATATTGTTGCAAATATAGACAACATGGTTTTAAAAATTATAAACCAATAAACTAAAAAGGTTACCTAAGTGTCATTTTGAAAGAAAACAAAGTAGAAGGTTTTATGTGATTCCATGTGATTTTATAAAGCTATTGTAATTAAGACTTACAATACATAACTATAATGAACCAGATTCAAATATGGCAGTGATAGCATAATTTTAGCAGACCTTTAAAAATCATTGGTTGTGTATAAATGCCACATTTTTTTTTATCCATTCATTTATTGAAGGGCATCTGGGTTGGTTCCACAGTCTAGCTATTGTGAATTGTGCTGCTGTGAACATCGATGAGGCAGTATCCCTGTAGTACGCTCTTTTAAGGTCTTCATGGAATAGTCCGAGAAGGGGAATAGCTGGGTCAAATGGTGGTTCCATTCCCAGCTTTCTCAGGAATCTCCATACTGCTTTCCAAATTGGCCACACCAATTTGCAGTCCCACCAGCAATGTACAAGAGTACCCTTTTCCCCACATCCTTGCCAGCACTTGTTGTTGTTTGACTTCAGAATGGTTGCCAATCTTACTGGAGTGAGATGGTATCTTAGGGTGGTTTTGATTTGCATTTCTCTGACTGCTAGAGATGGTGAGCATTTTTTCATGTACTTATTGATTGTATGTCCTCCTCTGAGAAGTGTCTATTCAAGTCCTTGGCCCATTTGTTGATTGGGTTTTTTGTTATCTTATTGTCTAATTTTTTGAGTTCTTTGTACTCTGGATATTAGGGCTCTATCTGAAGTGTGAGGAGTAAAGATTTGTTCCAAGGATGTAGGCTCCCTATTTACCTCTCTTATTGTTTCTCTTGCTGAGAAAAAACTTTTTAGTTTAAGTAAGTCCCATTTGTTGCTTCTTGTTATTAACTCTTGTGCTATGGGTGTCCTATTAAGGAATTTGGAGCCTGACCCCACAATATGTAGATTGGAGCCAACTTTTTCTTCTATCAGATGCAGAGTCTCTGATTTGATATCAAGCTCCTTGATCCATTTTGAGTTAACTTTTGTGCATGGTGAGAGAAAGGGATTCAATTTCATTTTGTTGCATATGGATTTCCAGTTTTCCCAACACCATTTGTTGAAGATGCTATTCTTCCTCCATTGCATGCTTTTAGCCCCTTTATCAAATATAAGATAGTTGTAACTTTGTGGATTAGTCTCTGTATCCTCTATTCTGTACCATTGGTCCACCCGCCTGTTTTGGTACCAGTACCATGCTGTTTTTGTTACTATTGCTCTGTAATATAGTTTGAAATCTGGTATCCCTATACTGCCTGATTAACACTTCCTGCTTTTGCTATTCTGGGTCTTTTATTTTTCCATATGAATTTCATGATTGCTTTATCTATTTCTACAAGAAATGCTCTTGGGATTTTGATTGGCATTGCATTAAACCTATAGAGAACTTTTGGTAATATTGCCATTATACATCATGGAGTATTACGCAGCACTAAAAAATGACAAAATCATGGAATTTGCAGGGAAATGGATGGCACTAGGGCAGATTATGCTAAGTGAAGCTAGCCAATCCCTAAAAAACAAATGCCAAATGTCTTCTTTGGTATAATGAGAGCATCTAAGAACAGAGCAGGGAGGAAGAGCAGGAGGAAAAGATTAACATTAAACAGAGACATGAGGGGGGAGGGAAAGGGAGAGAGAAGGAATATTGCATGGAAATGGAAGGGGAGGGGAGGGGGGATAGTAGAGAATAGGAAAGGTAGCAGAATACAATAGTTACTAATAGGGCATTATGTAAAAATGTGGATGTGTAACCGATGTGATTCTGCAATCTGTATTTGGGGTAAAAATTGGGAGTTCATAACCCACTTGAATCTAATGTATGAAATACGATATGTCAAGAGCTTTGTAATGTTTTGAACAACCAATAAAAAAATAGATCATTTACAAAAAAAAAAATCGTTGGTTGTATCAACTATAAAGAATTCTGGGTTTCACCATGGCATATTTGCACATACAGAAAACATAATTTGATCAATTCCACTCTTCAGTGTCTCCCCAGTACTCTCTTCCTGCTCCCCTTTTTCTACCCTGAAAATCTTCCTTTTTACTGTCATGGTGCACCTTTGTTTTTTTTTTTTTCCCTCTAGTTTTCACATATCAGAGAAAACATAATGCTTTTCTCCTTAAGTCTGACTTTGCTCAACATTCTGATGTCCAGTTCCATCCGTTTTCTTCAAGTGACATAATTTCTTTCTTCTTTATGACTAGTGTTCTCTTTTATGTGTATACCACATGTTCTCTGTACCTTTATATGTTGATGGAGACCTGGACTGGTTCCACAACTTGGATCTTAGGAATTGTATTGCAATGATTATGAGTACACATATATCTCTAAGTATGCTGACTCTAATTCCCTTGGATAAACACCAAACAGTGGCACAGATGGATCACATGGTAGTTCTATTTTAAGTTTTTGAGGCACCTCCATACCAATTTTTCATAGTGGTTTATAAATTTACATTCCCACCAACAATATGTTCCTTGATGACTATGATTGATATTTTTGAGTTCTTTAAATATTCTGGATAGTAATCCTCTGTGATGAGAATAGTTAGCAAAGGTTTTTCTCCCATTCTGTAGGTTGTCTTTTCATGCGGTTAGTTGTTTCCTTTGCTTTCCAAAATCTTTTCAATCTTATGCCTTTCCATTTATTGATGGTTACTCTTGCTTATGTCCATAAGTTGAAGTGTTTCCCATATTTTTTTTCTTCTAAGAGTTGCACAGTTTATGGTCTTATAATAAGTTCTTGGTCCATTTGTAGTTGATTTTTGTTCAAGTTCAGAGATAACATACAGTTTCAAGATCTATATACATCCAGTTTTCTCAGTACCATTTATTAAAAAAGGATGTATTTTTTTTTTCAGTGTGTGTTTTTGGCACCTTTATCAAGAATCAAACAAGAGTAACTGTGTGGGTTTGTCTCTGTGTCATCTATTCTGTTCCATCAGTCTCTGTGTCTGTTTTTATGCCAGTACCATGCAGTTTTTGTTACCATGGTTCTGTTTTGTGATCAGTCCCTACCACCCTTTTGAGAGGAGATAATAATTACCAGTAACTGCAACTACTTGAGAGCAAATCATACACAAATCAAACTTAAAACTGATTGGAAATGTTGCCCATACATCTACTAGTCCAAAAATGAAAAACAGAAGTAATAACGTATCATAGGTTGAAAAAATTAGGTAATACAGAAGGTAAGATTAATATTAAACTCACTTAGTATGTATTCTCTTGCTGTTTGATTTCAGATGCTGAGGAAATGGGATTTGCAGCCTGCTGCTATTCTGCCATTTGGATCTCCCCAAATCAGTGATAAATGTGGTAAGGTCTCTAATGGGTAATGTAGAAGGATGCAAGAACAGCTTAAGAAAGAAAAATCACATAAATACATCAACACATGCAGAAAAAGCATTTGACACAATCTGACACCCATTTATGGTAAAAGTATTGAGCACCCTAGGAAGCAAAGGTCACTTCCTCAACATGGCTAAGCATACATTATGAAAAGCACAGGTGGCCTCAAACCCAATGGTGAGAATCTGGCAGCTCTCATCAGAAACCAGACGAGGTTGTTTTCTCTCACCATTCCTTTCCACCATCGAATGCAATAAAACATAAAAAGGAAATAAGAGGCAGTTTGATCAGAACAAAAGAAATCATCTTTGTTTTCACATGGCAGATCATGTATGTATAAAAATCCCCAAAGAATCATCAAATAAAGCCCTAGAACCAATAAGTAACTACAGCAAGATTACTGGATACAACATCAATTGTTTTCCTACGCACTACCAATGAACAAGTGGAGTTTTATGTTATTTATTTGTTTTTATATGTGTATGTAGTACTAAGGATTGGATGCAGGAGTGCTTGACCACTTAGTTAGATTCTAAAACCTTTATTTTATTTTACTTTATAAGTTTTCCAGGCTGGCTCAAACTTGCAATTCCCCTGTTTCAGCATCTCAAGTAGCTGGGATTACAGGTGTGAACCCAGCAGAATTGGATGTTAAAAGCATAACACCATTTACATTAACATTCCAACAAATAAAATATTAAGCATAAATCTCAGGATATATGTAGGTCTATTTGAGGAAAACTATGGAACTCTGAAGAAAAAAATAAAGAAGCAAATAAATAGATATTCCATATCATAGATAAGATTTGATACTCTGACAATGTTATTTCTTTCCAATTTGCTCTACAGATACAATGCAATTCCAATAAAAAAAATCCTAGCAAATTATTTTGTGAATATTACCAAACTGATTCTAAAATATATGTGGAGAAATGAAAGACCCAGAATAGCCACCACAATATTGAGAAGAGGAAAGAAATCAGAGAACTATCACTACCCAAATCAAGACTTACTATAAAGTTTCCATAAACAATAAAATGAGGTATTGGCAAATGAACAAGTACATCAATTGAACAGATGACAGTAAAATAAATAGACTCCCATAAATAAAGATGACTGATGTTTCACAAAGAAGCTAAAACAATTAATAGTGGAACAAAGATATTCATTTAAACAAATGGTTCTAGAACAAGTGGACATCAGCATGCAAAAAACAAGCAATCATGTAAAAAGATTCTGGACACAGGTCTTACACTCTTCAAAAAAGTAAATGAGACTAAATCATAGATCAACATTTAAAAATGTAAAACTGTAAAATTCTCAGCAGCTGACTTATAGGAAACACACATGATTTTGGTGTAGTAATCACACTTTAGATGTAACACCAAAGGAATAATTCCTAACGAAAGAATTGGACAACATTGAGATTGAATGTTTCTGTTCTGCACAACACCATCCTCAAGAAAGTAAGATAAGCTATAGATTTGGTAAAAATATTTTCAAAATTATGTCTGATAATTATGCAAAGGGCATAAAGAATTCTTAACATTCAACAATAAGGTAAACAATCATTTTAAAAATCGGGCAAAAGACATGGAGAGTCAGACTCCTTATCAAAGCAGATGTATAAATGGCAAAAATATAAAAAACATGATCAAAATTGTATGTCATTTACAAAATTACAAATTAATGGCAACAATAAGATACCACTATACACTTGTTAGAACAGCCAAAATTCAAAATAAAACACCAAAGGATGGAAAATATGTGGATCATCAGGAACATTCGTGCAATTCTATTGAAACAAAATTGTATAATCATTTTGCAAGATCTTTTGGCAGTCTTACAAAACTAATATACTCTACCAGCATGATCTAGCAATTATTGTCCTTGATATGTGCCCAAATATGCTGAAAACATTTGTTCACACAACAATGTGTACATGGATTCTTATACCATTTTTTCATAAATGTCAAAACCGGGAAGTAACTAAGCTTCTGAATGTAGGTGAACTGCTGAATAAATTGTTGCACATTCTAGACAGTAGATATTGTTCATCACCAAAGAGAAATGAAACTTCAAATCATAATAGGAAACTTAAGGGCAAATTAGTTAATAAAAAGAACCAATCTGATAAGGCTACATGCCATATGATTATACCTATGTGATTTTCTGGAAAAGTCAACATTATGTAAAATGATCAGTGGTTGCCAAGCTTTTGGGCCCAGAGAGGGGTGAATAGGCAGAACATAGAAAACTTTCAGGGCAGAGAAATTACTTTGTATGATAACTGAAATGGATACATATCATAATACATTCATAAAAACCATGACAAACTTAAGAAAAAAGCGTGAAACCTAATGTCAACTATTAATTTGGGGTGATAATAATCTGTCAACGTGAATTTGTACAAAAGCACCACTCTGTTAGGGATTGTCAATAGTGGAGAAGCTACATCTATCTGGGGTAGAGGTCTATTGGAAATGTCTGTTCTGCACATCTTCTCAATTTTTCTATAAATTTAAGATTGCTTGGAAAAAAGTTTTAAAAATAAAGCAAAATTTAAATAAACAAAAATGGTAGATCAAAACCATGATAATACATTGTAAATATGTTATAACGTGTATGAACAGAATTACTTTTATAAGAAAGGAAAAGGATAAAGGAATTATGCCTAAATATGTGCAAGGTTTCTTCTGAATTTGTGGGAGTATAGATACATTTCAGTCTTTACAATTATACATGCTTTATGGATCATCTAATTTTCTGGAAAGAAGTGTACGCAAAAAGTTGAAAACAAGATTCCAATTATTAAACAACTAATTTGTGCCATATTGTGTTTTACAGAGGTATCAGGATTGAATGAGTTCACATTTATAAAGTGTGTGGAACATAGGCTGGTATATAATAAGCACTTTGTGAATGTGGAGTAAAATAATAATATATTATTTATTTTCACAGAATCTCTATAAGTTGGAGAACATTATTACCATCATTTATAAATCAGAAAATTAAGGTTATGTAACTTCTCAAAGCTAACACTGCCAATCTGCCCTAACATCAGGAATTAAATCCAGGCAGCAATCTTTAATTCTGTATTCTTTACTACTACAAATTTAATTGATCCAAATTGTGCCCTTTGATGCTTTCTTGGTAGTTGTACATCTGATCTGATTATCTGATCCTGCAGCATTTTTGTATGTTCATATGCTTAAGCATAGTTTATTTTCTGGCTTAGGGGAATGCAATTGAAGACATTTGCATTTTTTCTCACTAGTATAGGCACATGTGATGGAACCAAGAGTCAATAAAAAGTTAACATGCCCAAGTCAGCAAAAAGTAAAATTGCCCTCCTCCACCATCAAACCGCTGCCTTCTTCAGAATAACAGCACAGAGACTGATAACAGTTGTACTGCCCATGATAGTCAAGACTGCATTTTACAATTTCACGTTGACATAAATGTCTTTACCTTTGGACCTTTATCTCATTAAATTTCCCAGTTTATAAAATTTGGTAACAAACTCCTGTTCCATTTATCAGAATGAATTACACCCATCAACTATAATGACTCCAAATAGTTACTGCCTAATGACATTAGCCTGGGAATCCTTTACTGACTACTCTTAATTACTGTAGATAAATGAGGCTATACCCCATTAGAGAAGTGTCAATTAGTACATATTTTATAGCCTAAAAGAAATTAATAATAGTACATTTAATATACTGTTGTTTACCTCAAACATCTTATTAAAATAATAATCATGATTGAATCAAACTATATTTCAACATTCTGTACTGGGACATCACGACAAACTAATGATATTAAAAAAAACCTTTAAAATAAATAGATACTTTTTCTTCTATCAGACACAGTGTCTCTGATTTGATATCTAGCTCCTTGATCTATTTTGAGTTAACTTTTGTGGATGGCGAGAGAAAGGGATTCAATTTCATTTTGTTGCATATGGATTTCCAGTTTTCCCAGCACCATTTGTTGAAGATGCTATCCTTCCTTCATTGCATGCATTTAGCCCCTTTATCAAATACAAGATAGTTGTAACTTTGTGGATTGGTCTCTGTGTCCTCTATTATGTACCATTGGTCCACCTGCCTGTTTTGGTACCAGTACCATGCTGTTTTTGTTACTATTGCTCTGAAGTACAGTTTGAAATCTGGTATCGCTATACCTCCAGATTCACACTTCCTGCTTAGAATTGCTTTTGCTCTTCTGGGTCTTTTGTTTTTCCATATGAATTTCATGATTGCTTTATCTATTTCTACAAGAAATGCCGTTGGGATTTTGATTGGCATCGCATTATACCTGTAGAGAACTTTGGGTAATATCGCCATTTTGATTATGTTAGTTCTGCCTATCCATGAACGATCTACATATAGTGGGGTCAGGCTCCAAATTCCTTAATAGGACGCCCATAGCCCAAGAGTTAATAACAAGAATCAACAAATGGGACTTACTTAAACTAAAAAGTTTTTTTCTCAGCAAGAGAAACAATAAAAGAGGTAAATAGGGAGCCTACATCCTGGGAACAAATTTTTACCCCTCATACTTCAGATAGAGCCCTAATATCCAGAATGTACAAAGAATTCAAAAAATTAAACAATAAGGTAACAAATAACCCAATCAACAAATGGGCCAAGGACCTGAACAGACACTTCTCAGAGGAGGACATACAATCAATCAACAAGTACATGAAAAAATGCTCACCATCTCTAGCAGTCAGAGAAATGCAAATCAAAACCACCCGAAGATACCATCTCACTCCAGTAAGATTGGCAGCAATTATGAAGTCAAACAACAATAAGTGTTGGCGAGGATGTGGGGAAAAGGGTACACTTGTACACTGCTGGTGGGACTTCAAATTGGTAAGGCCAATTTGGAAAGCAGTATGGAGATTCCTGGGAAAGCTGGGAATGGAACCACCATTTGACCCAGCTATCGCCCTTCTTGGACTATTCCCTGAGGATCTTAAAAGAGCGCACTATAGGGATACGGCCACATCAATGATTATAGCGGCACAATTCCCAATAGCTAGACTGTGGAACCAACCTAGATGCCCTTCAATAGATGAATGGATAAAAAAAAAATGTGGCATCTATACACAATGGAGTATTATGCAGCACTAAGAAATGACAAAATCATAGAATTTGCAGGGAAATGGATGGCATTAGAGCAGATTATGCTAAGTGAAGCTAGCCAAGCCCTAAAAAACAAATGCCAAATGTCTTCTTTGATATAAAGAGAGCAACTAAGAACAGAACAGGAAGGAAGAGCATGAGGAAAAGACTAACAGTAAACAAAGACGAATGGGGGGAGAGAAATGGAGAGAGCAGGGAAAGCATATGGAAATGGTAGGAGACCTTCAATGATACACAAAATTATAAGAGGTTATGAGGGGCAAGGGGAGGGGAAAAAAAGGGGAGAGAATTGAACAACAGCAGAGGAGGTAGAGAGGGAAGATGGGAGGGGAGGGGAGGGGAGTGGGGATAGTAGGGGATAGGAAAGGTAGCAGAATACAACAGTCACTAATGTGCCATTATGTAAAAATGTGAGTATGTAACAGATGTGATTCTGCAATCTGTATTTGGGGTAAAAATGGGAGTTCAAAACCCAATTGAGTCAAATGTATGAAAGATGATATATCATGAGCTCTGTAATGTTTTGAACATTCAATTAAAAAAAAAGAAAAAAAAACAAAAAATAAATAAATAAATAAATACCTACAATTTCAGTCAATAAGAGATTGTAATAGTGTAATAGGACCTGGAACGTCTCCCAAATCTTGTTGAAAATTTGATCCCAACCAGTAGTGCTGTTGGGAGGTGTTGGAGACTTTAGGAAGTGAGCTCTAGTTGGAAGAGGTAGGTCACTGGAGCATGCTTTTGAAGGGCATGTTTTACCCCTGACCCTTTCTTTTTTTTCCCTCCCACTTTGTCTTTCTAGTTCCCAACTTCTATGAGTGGCATCTACCCTCTACCATGCTCTTTTGCTATGATCTGCTTTGCTTCACCCACCAAACAGTGGCGTTAGCTTGTCATGAACTGAAACCTCTGAAACTATGATCCAAGATGAAATTTTCCTCCTTTAAGTGTTTTTCCTTGGGTATTTTGTCACAGTGACCCAAACCAAACAACAACAAAATTAAAAAAAAAAACACCAAAATGACTAACACAAATAGCAATTAGCTTATAGAGCAATATAAATAATTGTTAATATGCACTGAGGTATTATAAGATCTGACAATCAAAGCATCATACAAGTTGAGCAAACAAATATAGGTTTTGAGCATTAGGTAAATAATACTTCAAACACTTATTCTACCACTAAAGAATAGTGGGTGCTCTGTTTTTCTTTTTTCATTCAGTATGACTATTTTCATATCTATGTTAGTTTGTGCAACAATAGTTATTTTTTTAAATGTGAATAATATTTCATCATATGGATGTATGAAAATTTGTTCACTCATTCATTACTTAGTAGACATTTGAGTTATCTCCAGAATTTGGCTATTGCAGATAAATCTGCTAACAATGTTTATATACACTTTTATGTCTCATAAATAAGTACTCCAAAGTAGAATGATTGAACTATATTTTAAGTGTATGTGTATGTGTATGTTTAAACTTTAAAGAAATTAACAAAGTTTTTATAAGATATCACATATCCACCATTACTATGTGAGAATTCTAGTTGTTTCCAATTCTTTTCAATTCTTGGTATGGTTAGTCTTTTTCAACTTTAGACAACCAAGCAGGTGTGCAGTGGTACTCCTGGGTGGTTTTATTTTGCATTTCCATAGTAACTGAATGCAGATGAGCACCTTTTAATGTGTTTGTTTGCTCTTTACATATGTTCATTAAAGAAGTACTACTCAAATTTTGGCCATTTTAAAGTGGACCATTTTGTTGTTGTTATTATATCTGAAAGTTCTTTATTTATTCTGAATATCTCTCTTTTATCAGGTAAGTGATTTTCAAATATACTCCCTGACACAGACTGATTTTGTCATTTTTTTAATGAGATTAACTATGTTAAAGAATGGGGCAAACTTTGAGTAACTAATGCCTTAATATATAAAAAGAGAAGGGGGGATAAGTTGACTTAAAGGTTATGAAGTAGTAAAATATTATAAACTTAAAACAGTCATCATTGACTTTTACCATATTCTGCATTTTTGCACTCATGTTCTTTTAAAACATTTGCATTTTACCAATAAACATAAATATCGGTGAGGATGTGGGGGAAAGACCGCATACACACTGGTGTTGGATGTGTAAATTAGTACAGCCACTATGGAAATAAATAGGAGTTTCCTCAATAAGTTAAAAGTAGAATTAAGATATGATTCAGCTACATACGTCATGGTATTTATCCCAAAGAATCAAAGTCAGCATGCATACACATGTGTATTGTAGCTCAATTCACAATTGCCAAGTTAGGAAATCAGCCCAGATCTCTGTCAATAGATGAATGGATAAAGAAAATATGGTATATATACATACACCATGGAGAATCATTCAGTCTTAAGGAAAATTGATATATGTTATGTTCAGGGAAATGGATGGAGCTGTAGAGCATCATGATAAAAACAAATGAAGCCAGATTCAGAAAGATGTGTGATATGTTTTCTTTAATATGTGAAAGCTCGTAGGAAAAAAAGGATGTTATGAAAGTAGAAGAGAGACCAACAGGGAAGAAGGGCATCAGGCTGAAGGAGGAGGGAAAGGGTTAGAAAGGTATTGGAAAGTGAAAGTCATCCAGCTGTGTATATGCATATACCAATATGCCACAATCAAACTCACCGTTTTGTGTAACAGGCACCAATAAAAATTGAACTTGTTCTTTCATCACCTTCCTAATGTCAAATAGAAACATCACCCACTTTCCCCTTTTGGAGGGCTGAATCTCTTATTATTCTTGATAGGCCCTGGAAAGATTCTTCCTTGATCTTTTTCCATGTTGTGTTGTGCAACTAAATCCATTGTCATCTATCTTTACATGCACCTCTTATTCATCTTGCCTCTGAAATACCCACTGATTTCTGGACCTTCTAATGCTGACTCCAGACCTACATGTTCTGGATTCTCTCTCCTCTCTCCCCTTTTTTTTCTCTCTTCTGTTCCGCCCTCCCTCTCTTCCTCTTACCTTTCCTCTACTTGTGTAATTTTCTAAGCATCTTTTATGAACACAGAACTGTGATAAGCACCAGATATTAAAGAACAGGGTATAAAGAATCCTGTCTTTCACTAGAGAGTATTGAGAGAATTTCATTTTCTATACTGGCCCATGAAACTGAGGTCCTTGCATACGCTAGGCAAGTATGCATATTTTTTAAGTAACAAAATTATTTAAATTATGAGAGAATTTAATTCTCCAAGGTTGAGGTTGTATATACAAGAGCACATTACTTAGCTCAACACAGGTAGGGAATCTGTTCCAGAGGGAATAAACTTAATTTGTCACCTGCAGTAAGAGTTAGGCTTCTTGACATGGCTTTCATCGTTATGTGTAGCTGTATCTGACTTGAAGACCTCTCATGACCCTGTGGATAGATCCCTTTATTATTTTCTAGACTATGATCTCTACTAGCTCAATATGCTCCACCAATTTCTGAAGGCTGAACTGCCAACCAGTTCAGCTAACAAGAAGATCTTTCTGGACTAGCATTTCTTATGAACCTAACTTACCTACTCCAGCATCCATTTCAGTGAGCAAGACTATATATTAATTTCACAGTTTTGACTGTCCTACTACAGCTTTTGTTTAGCATAAAATATGTAGAGATGAAAGAAAACAGGTAATGAAGCAGTGTATGCAGCTGATGAACGGATGTATACAAAAAGCATCACCCAAAGGGTATAGATTTTTATAATAAGCTTCTTTCTTTGACTTCCAACCCTATTTGAACTTCTGCTCTGAAAGCCCAGATTGCACTTCTTTTACACTTTCAATTTTACAATAGGCTTTCTTGTAAGAGCTGACTTGGTCCCACTTGCCGTTAACACAGCAGGGTCCATCCTCAAGATGCTTCAAACTCATTGTTACCCGGAACTGTCGGAACAATTCTTGACTGTCTTAATGAGACTCAGCACCCCAGCCCTGATGTCAAAGTGAAGCTATTTCTAAAGAAGGCAAGGGAAGAACTTATTCTGTGCCATTTTGTCAGTAAAAAATAAATACTTTCCATAATCTGTGCAATGACCTTGAATTTACTAAGGAAATTAGCCATGATGCAGTAAACTAGGTTATGTTTTCACTGATTACCAGGGACAAATTGGGAAGTGCATGAAAGATGGTTTCATGATGCTGTTTATTTCTTTAGGGAGCCAATATTCTCTTTAACCAATGAATATATTTTTATAAATGTACTCCATGAAAGTGAATACTGAACCTCTTCATATATGCAGTGTTATCCTAGAACACAGGGGAGTTAATTTTAAAGAAATTGAACGTATCTCTTTTGTTATCATTGTCTTGTACTTACACATTTGCAGCTTATCAAAGTGCTATACACAGAAAATTTACTGTTCTGTTTGACAGTTAAGTCCTGACTTGCTATAGGAAGGTGCACTGACTACAATCTTTACTAGGTGCTTTGGCATTATAACTGAATCTTCACTGCAAGACTGCAACCAGTATTGTCTCAAATCTGCATGTCAAAGTGTGAGGGACAAAAAAAATACAATATGGAAAGACTGGTGAGAATATGGGGACTGTCTTCCAGAGCTAAGCTTTTTAAAATGGTCAAAGGAGTTGTCAGATAGCCATTTTGAGTCCCTCTTTTATTTCCTAGTTGGATTTAGGACAGTTTCCGGAAACTCCCTTTGTGTGCAAGTTCCCAATGGTAGGATAGTTGCTGATGAAATATTTCTTAAGTATTTATTATTTCTGAATCATAACAGAATTAGGCCAAAACCCTTTTTTTGATTCGGTTGTGAATAAGAATAGGTATCTGCCTCTTTCAAATGACGTACTTTGTAATTCTAGGAAATTTAAGAGGAAAAGGAGTTTATTAAAAGAAATGGGGTAACACAAAGAATGTACACAAAGACTAGAGAATGGGGTTGGGATGATGAAGCATTTGTTGAGAAACAGCTAAAGTCAGATAGTGGAACTCACTGCTGGAGTCACCACAGCTGATCTGTCACATCATAGATGCTGCAGGTCTAAGTATCCCTACATCATTTTTCACTGGGATTCTCAAGCAGGAGCGTCTAACTGGCTACCCAGGTTTAGACCACATACCATCCCGGGAATGGGGCATAGGCTACCTGATCTTCAGTCAATTTCCACTCTGGGAAGAAGTCCTGGATTCTACTTCTTTATTTCACCTTAAGATAAAAAAAAAAAAAAAAAAAAAAAAAAAAAAAAAAAAAAAAAAAGCATCAGAGGGAAAATAGTGAGAAAGAAACAAACACAAACACAGTTGTAGAGCTACTACTGGGAACAAGGCAGTCTGGCTCGCAAACAACATTCATAAACATCTCTGTGTAGTGAGTTCCCTCTCACGGAAACAAATTAAATGGAAAAACTTCTGGTGGATTTTAAGCTTTGAACAAGGAGGAATAACTAGATGGATGATTTGCAAATGTGAGTCATTGTATCAGAGCTCAAAAATAAAATTCAGATCCAGAAGTCCCAATTTAACAATATATGATTCAGTAGTTCTGATGATTTGAGTGCTTCACAGGAATCTGTATTTTTTGGTAGACTTTTCCCCAGTTCATTTGGGAAGTATATTTATGATTGGGAATGATAGGACTAGATCCCTTGTAGTGTTTCACAACCCTAAGTATCTGTCCTTGCCCTTTACTTATTGTAGGTATTTTCTCCCGATTGCAGGAGACCAAGGTAGGCCAGGAACGAAAAGGAAAATAATTGTGATTTTTTTTTTCTATTTTACTTGTATCATCCATGTGCCCTAGGATTTTGGAGTTAGTCTTTGTTCTTATGCTTTTTTATGAGCCATTGTAAAGGTCTAAGTTACTAGTTGAATAAATTCAGTGGTTTACTACTTTGGTATTTCAAAGCAAAGTAAGATAAAACAAAACAAGGTTTGGCACAAAAGTAAGATCAGAAAAGATGGATAGTTCTCTGTGGGTTCACAATAAGAAACCTAAGGACCACTATGAAAATTCACTGTAAGATGAGCTAAGGTTTCAGCACTTAAATGCTCTGGTGTCTTGAGAATTTTCCAGGAGACTCCTGAATTTTGAGGAGACTTGAAATTTCTGTTTAAAATGATTCTTTTCACATAAATATGGACAGCCATTGAATTGGACTCCTAAAATACAAGATGTGAACATTTTAATTGACCGATTATCCTAAAAGTAAGGGAATGACAAGAGGAAAAAATTGAGACTATTTTTCATGGAAACAGCAATGAGGGACCAAACTGAAAGCAAGAATCAGTATTCACCTCTTATGCATACATATACACATATATATGTATACATATATACATGTATATACATATATATAGTATATATTTACTATATATATAAATAGTATGATCTTTTAAAAATATGATTTTGATTGCTCATATTTATGGGACACAACATGATAATTTGATACATCTATATAGTGTGCAACAATCAAATCAAGGTAGTCAACCCTTCCCTCTTTCTCACCATACTGTGTTGTATATCACAGCTGACTTCAAGTTGACCACCTTGATCAAGGTTGCACAGATATTGAGATATGAATATGGAATTTCAAGCTCTTTCAAACTTCTTGTTGTTTTAATCACATGTGTGGTTCAATGTCTGAGCAAACATCAGAGCCTCCTGGGAGACCTCTTTAAAAACAAATTGCTGATTCCCATCCCCAGAGTTTCTGATTCACTGCATATGGAGTGGGGTCTAAGAATTTGCATTTCTAATAAGTTCCAAGGTAATGTTGATGCTGCTGATCTGGGGACCAAACTTTGAGAAACACTGTGTAACTACACCATTTGGGAGGATCTAAGTGCTACAATCAAGCATTCCTGTGATTAGAAAGGTTCTCAAAACAATTTAGACCATGTGTTGTAAACTGGTAACACTAAATATGTTTAACATTATTTAAAAAAAAAAACTCAACTAGATGCCAATATAACAAATCCAGAGATTTCAGGTCTTTTCCTGGAAAAGATCAGAAGATCTAGCATAAAAAAAAATCAATTGAAGCTGAGTATTAGATCCCTGTTACAGAAAGCATGAACCTTCTGCCATTTGAAATGTTTACCTGCTTTGTCGTCATCATCATCATCATCATCATCATCATCATGGCATTTCTTTAGTTATTCATCTCAATTATTAAACACAGCTTGCTATTTGCCAGTGTTCTAAGTGTATTACCTACATTAACTATTCAAGCCTCACATTCCATTTTCAGGAACATATTAATCAGAATAATTAGGTTGATGGACTAGATAGAATAAATAAGCCATCATGGCTCAGACATAACATATTAGCTTATTTTCAAGCTCATGCTTATAAGTTGTCAGTTTATAAGCTATACTACCTTGCAAATGACAAAAACATCTAGCTAGCACTGTTCTGAGCACTTCACATATATTAACTCTTTCAACTTTTGTGACAATATTACAAGTTAGTGTAAAAATTCCTACTTTTCATTAAAAACTAAGATAGGAAGAAATTAAGTGCTTTGTTAGGTGGTAACAGAGAAGGAAGCTACTTAAATGCTGGGAATCTCACTCCAGAGCCCTTTACTCTTCAGGTTCTGTTCTTTTTGTTCTGCTTATTGGCATTTATCTTTGTGACTCTGAGTTAGACCAAAACCTTGTAGTTACAGATAAGGGAGTTGAGTTTTTAAAAGTTAAAATAACTTTCGTAAAGCTGAAGAATGAATTAGCAACAGAGCCTGCATCAGTACTCACAAGTCCTGACTCCAACACTGATCTCCAAGAAGACTTTTGGTTTATTACCAATGGAATACAATGACAATAGGTTATGTAAGTATTGACAAGATTCTATTCACTATTTTTATTGAAAGATGATCCAGTTATTATCCAGTTATCACTCCAGTTATTCTCACTAGTGACACATTAGAGGGTCCCCCAGAGCTTTAAAAAAACAAACAAACATAATGCTCAGGCCCAACCTCAAGCCAATTAAATCAGAAATGTAGACAGAAATGGTTCCCATGTTTTTTTTTTTTAGTTGCTCAGGTGGTTTTTGTGTGCATCCAGTATTGAAGAATGCTGGATTAAACTTCCAGGTGGTGCAGATTGGACGCAATGGCTAATAATTAAACATTGATGTTATCTTCTTCTGGAGGTTATATAGGTTCCTGTAAAGACATCTGGTTCTATGTTCAATGCCAGCTTCAGCCTTACAACCAAATGCAATAATTGCTCGCTACTGATGTGTGTCCATGAATAATTGAACAGCCTTGCTTAGCTCCTACTCCCGATTAACTTCTGTGACTGAAGGGACCTGAGCTCCTCCTGTATGAAATAAACAGACTTAATCGGTTGAATGGTACAAGCTTTTTGGGTTAATTTCCATGTTTATTACTCTTGCTCCTTGTTCCCATCTAATCTGACACTCTTTCTTCTGCTTACATGTGATTGACTTGTGTAGCAACACTGCAGAAAAGTGTCACTCCAAAGGCTCACAAGTCCCCAGAGCAGCTCTGCTCCTCATGCCAATTGTGTAATTGGTCACTGTTGCTTGGATAGTGGAAAATATTAAGAAACTTTTCACACACAAATTCAGCTAGACTAATTCCAATCCTATTTTAAGTCATAGCCTTACAGAAGTAAAATATTGAGAATTATCCAAGCAATGCATTGGCAGCAAAACAACATTAATTTGAATAAGGATTTATTATTAAGTCTTTCTTCTCTTCTCTGGTATTTGCTACACTTTGCTGTAGCTATACCTTTCACGTCTGTGAGAATTTAGACTCCAAGAAAAGGGGCATTGTCTCTAAGACCTCCTATGCTGTAGTCACTAAATGTTTTGGTCAGACTTTTCATCGCTGTTACCAAAAAGAACTGACATGAGCAATAAAAAGAGGAAAATTTACTTGAGGCTTATGATTTCAGAGGTCTCAGTCCATAGATGGCCAACTCCATTGCTCTGGGCCTAAGTTGAGACACAACATCATGGCAGAAGGGTGTGGAAAAGGAAGGAAACTCAGGACATGGTACAAGGAAACATAGAGAACTCAGCTCACCTGTGACAGAGTATAAACTCTAAAGGCACATCCCCAGTGACTCACTTCTTTAAATCACCCTACCTACCTATATTTGTGTAGATCAATTCACTGATGAGGTTACAACTCTCATATTCTAACCATTTCACCTCCGAACTTTCTTGTATTACCTCACACAAGAACTTCTGGGAGATACCTCATCTATAAACCATAACACCAAAAAAAATCATCTTCTGAATGTATAAATAATTAAATTAATATGAGCTAGGCATTAAGGGACAGAAAGAAAAATGAGATAACTTTTCTCATTGGAGAACTCCTACGGATAAAAATAGAAATGTGTTCAAGTATTATAATTCAGTGTTATGTGGGCTACAATGATGGAAGGTATGAGAAGGAAAGAAATCTCATATGCTAACTATCCACAAATCAAAACTGCCCCCAGGGTGGGAACAGCTAGGAAAGTTAAAATTCCCTAAATATACTTTGTTTTATGGATTTTAATTTGAGTCAATATAAATAAATTACATAATTCTGAAACAAAATTTTAAAATGTTACCTAAAATTCAAAAGAAATATATACAAATGAACCTAACTGTGTATCAAATTGAAGGCATAGCAATACAGAGGAAGCACTGACAACAATTTTAAAGCCAGGCAATTTGAATTACATACTTAATTGTCTACACTAGGGACAGTCTCCTACTGTTTTACTTCTTTACTCTCTGTTATTGAGCATTGTGCTTCAGTAGTAGGTAGTCCTCTCTCCCCTCCAATCATGTGACTTGCTGTGTTAGTTTTCCAGCAGTGCAGTAACAAAGTAGCGCAGTGGCTTGCATAATAGAAGTTTATCATCTTATTCTCTCTTTTTTTGTTATTTTTAGATATACATGACAGTAGAGAGTGTTTTGACATATTATATGTACATGAAGTATAACTTATTCTAATTAGGATACTATTTTTTGCAGTTGTACATGATGTGGAGTTTCATTGGCTGTATATTCATATATGAACCTAAGAGAGTTATGTCTGATTCATCCTACTGTCTTTCCTATTCCCATTCCCCTCTTCCCGTCATTCCCCTTTGTCTAATCCAATGAACTTCTATTCTTCCTTACCCCACCCTTATCATATATTAATATCCATATATCAGAAAGAACATTTGGTCATTTGGTTTATTCTTGTGGATAGTAGAAGTTAGGTGTCAAAGTGTCAGCAGGGCTGTGTTCACTTGTAAAGGCACCAGAGAAAGACCGATTCTAAGTCTCTCCTACCTTCTCCTTAGTTACAGCAGCATAATTTCAGTCATGACATGGTTTTCTCCCTGAGTATTTGTGTTCAGATTTCCCCTTTCATAAAAACTCAGTCATATTGGAGATGCGTCCCTACCCATCTACTTTATTCCATTATAACCTCATCTTCATTAATTATATATGCAATGATCTTAATTCCAAACTCACATCCTGAAGTACGTACTGGAGGATCAGGACTTCAACATGTAAATTTGGTGAGGGCAGCATAATTCAATCTATAAAACTTGCTTTAACAGATATACATGCTGTATAATGAGAGAAACATGGATCATTTTCCCCATAACAAATGTCAGTCAACCTCCATAAGCAGAGAAACTTAGTTCATTTATAGTTGACTAAGAAAGGCGTGTGTAATGGAGACCAGCTAAGCCCAATTCAAACTGCATGAGAGCCAAGTTTGCTCTTTAAAGCCATAGAGTTGAGCTGTGTTTTGTTATACAGAGACAGATAAGTTATTATATTTTAGAAAGGGCATCATCGAAGTAAAAGTTTCTAACTGTAACATTTTTCTAAAATTTTTCTGTGACTAATTATGTGTTGCCAATAAGAAAAACTTGGTTTGGTAAAATCAGGAATTAGTCTAATTTGTCTCCTTCCTTTGCAGTGTTTCCAAGGATGCTTGCTGAAAGGAGCAAAGGATTTAAACATTAAGCAATAATAGCAATGATACAAACAAAGTTTCTTAACATATGTCCTTGATCTGTTGCTTTAAAAAGGTGGAAGAAAGAAATTCCCCCTCTGAAAGCTATGATTCCTTTCTATATTCTAGAACACTATTATTTAAAGATTCACAATTGTTCATTTAGTCATTAATCAGGATAGCCTTAATTCAGCAAGTTAATTTTATCCTCTCTATAACATCTGGGATATAATGTCTTTTTACTCTAGGGATTTTATCACATAGACTTAATCTCAGAGCAGAAAGGGCCCCAAATGTCATTTGTTTTAATCTCTCACCAATGTAGGCAAATCCTCAATATCACTCCCCAAAAGCAACCTTTCCTCCTCTTATTTGCATATTTCTTAGGATGAAAGCTCATTACCTCATGAGGAAGTTCATTTTATTTCAGATTAGTACTCCTTGTCAGAAAGTGCTTTCTTCTCTTGACCTCACATCTGCCTTCTCATAGCATACGCTGACTGCCCAACTTCCCTCAAGCCTTTCTCCTTACACATTTTGCAGCTAAATTGAGAACATTTCCCTTCCCTCTTCATGTGACAGACCTCCAAATTTTAGAAGGCAGCAATCACGCTCTCCTTGGGATTTCCTTAACCACAAGGATAAAGATTCTAACCTACACAGACATGAGAATGCTATGACCTACCTGCATTAAGAATAAAAGTTCTGATAAATCCGGAGTTTACCACTGTTCTTAACATTTTTCTAGGTCAAGTGGAAAGAGCATTAAAAAGAATGACTTAGGAGAAATGGAACTAACTACGGATGCGCCTTTTCTGGAAAAATATTAGCGAAGTGGTTAAGACAAGTGACAATTAGGCTCTACCTTTCTTGCCTTTATCAAAAACAGTGCCTTGAAAATTATCAGCAAACGTAGAGGTTTTTTTTTTTTTTTTTAATGTAAAATTTCACTTCGTTTTCAAGGGTGTGCTGTTTGCGAAGTGGCTGGAGATGGTTGATGAGCTGCCCCATTTACTCTATGGTCTTTACTTGGCCAGTTAGTAATCTGTCCTCTGGTTGAGTCTCTCTGGAGAACAAATTGGTATGAAGGTACTGGCTGCATCTGCTATTGAAGAACATAGTATTTATTGTTTTCTTTGGTCTCTTACTTGACCTAAACTTTGATTAGCCAAAGAGTGATTCTGTCTCAGATGTTGCTAGAAAAAAACAACTCCCCCCCCCCAAAAAAAAAAAAACAACAAAGAAAAACGTGGCCACGTTTTTAGAGAATCAACAAAGTTTTTAGAGAATCGACAAGGTTTTCTCAAGGCCAATGCTGCACTTTAGATGATGTTTATCCCTGAAAAGATTCATGTGTGGGAGGCTAGGTGCCTAGAATGGTGGTATTAAGAGGGTATGTGGAAACTTTAAGTGATATGGCCTAGTGTGACGTCATTAGGCCAACTGAGGGTGGGCACTGCCTTTGGAAAGGATCAAGACATGACACATGGAACTCCAGTTAGGTTTCATGAAAGGATTGTTATAAAACCTGAGCCTGGCCCCTCTCAGTCTCTGTCCAGATTTTTGTTTTAAGGTCAGATGGCTTGTCCATACACACGCTCCTGTCATTTGCCACCCACCAGGATGTGATCCAGGCAAGGGGAGTCTGGCAAGAGCCTGCACTTACTGTTTGTACTTTGAGCCCCCACAAAATGAGTTATACAAAATTATTTCTTCTTAAGAATTTAATCTGCTTCAGACATTTTGTTATAATAATAAAAAATGGACTAATAAATTCAATGCTTACATAAACATTTGAAGAGAAAGTTAGGAAGAATTTTTCAAGGGTAATAAGAGCATAGTATTAAAAAAAAACAGGGTGATGGGTTTCAATCCTGACTTCCCCCCAAACATTGTTTTTTTTTTTACATAAAATGCTGATAATGCTTCCCAAAGTCTCATGAGACCTGTATCAAAGAGTATGTTACTCTTTGAGCATGCACATCTATGTAGTAGCAAGAGGACCTGTACTTTTAATCATGATTATGATTATTATTATTATCTATTACTAGTTATTAAACTGAAAAACATTATTCAGTATAAAATGTACAGAATATTTTCTTAGATTTTTAGAAATGTAGTTATTGTTAATGAGACAATGGAGTTGTGTCAGAGGTGTGTATCATGTTACTCAAAATCAGAGAGGACAAAAGAAAACTTTTTAAGAATCGTTCCCAAGGAGCCCTTCATCATATGTCATGTGACCAGAATTTGATTAAAAGCTGTGGACTTAAGTAAATCTAAGTCACAACCTCTTCATTCACAGAATGAAAAACCAAATATGGCTGTTATGAAATTGTTATTCACATCTTATGAAAGTTAAATTAAAAAAATAAATTTAATTTTATTGCTCTCCCTGTCTTTCTTTTGATTATTCCCAAAGTATCTAGGTATATTTGTCTTCATTATTTATAGAATATTAGACTTGTCTCACATGGCTCTTGATGATAATTCTATTCTTTTTGATATTGTGCATCTCTTTCTACCACTGCACGTAGTAGCAGGATCAGAACTCAAAAATGCAAATGTTTTTAAACCAATGTTGAATCAAATGGATTCTGTTGAGGGAGGAGACATAAGCATACATTAAATTATTCAACCCTCAAACTCTTGCTTGTCATTCAATTTATGACTTAGATGTCACATTTTCAGTGAAGACTTCTATAGTCCATGTCTTCATGATATCAGCTTTGGAAAAGAATCAGTTGTTCATTTGTCTGTAGTCTCTAAACATCTTAACATGAGCAAAGTATTGTTTGTCACTCAATTATTTATTTGTTGTATTTTCTTCTACAGTTTTCAAACTTTGAAAGAAATTGTACGACTTGAAATAAAAAATCATTTATTAAGTGAACAAATGAATAACAGTGGTAAAGATGGTGGTGATAATACTGGTGGTAATATCTCCTAATTTTTCTTGAAATTTTCTGTATGTTAGACATTTTTCTAACCTATCCACAAGTGTTAATTCATTTTATGTACACAAGATCTCTAGGCGATGAATACTTTTATTACCAACATTTTTTTATTTGAAAAAAAAACAAAGAATAAAGTAGTTAATAAATTATTTTCTAGACACCAGGATTCAGAGTCAAGGATTAAACCAGACACTGTGTTCTCAATGAATAGGTGAGACCCATTTTATGCTGTGTCTTTTGAGTTAACAACAACAACAAAATAATAATAATAATAAAGAACAAATTGTGAAATAAAACCAATGTAAAATATTACACTCAACATTCACAAGCAGTTAATACCACACAGATCCTATTATGGACCTGAAAGAGCCACCACTGTGGAGTCATTGTTTGACCTCAATTGGTCCAAATCTAGCGTGGGAGGCACGATAATGATTGCTAAAGATATCTACATAGTATTCTCTGGAGCTTAAAAATGTGCTGTTTTACATGGTAAAATACACATTTACATTCTCAAGGTGAGGTTATCCTGGCCTATCCAAGTAAATTCAGTGTAATCATAAGGGTGTTTATAAGTGAAATAAGGAGACAGGAGAGTCTGTGAGAGGTTTGAATTTGCTACAAAACTGCCTTTAAAGATGGAGTAAATACCCATGAACTAGGAAATAAAGGAGGTGTCTAGTACTGGGCATGCCTGTTAGTCAATTGTCCATCACTGTAACACGTACTTGAGATAATCACCTTATGAAGACTAAAGGTTTATTATATCTCATAGTTTTGTGGCTCTAGTCTATAACTGATGAGCTCTATTGCTTTTGTACCTGTGGCAGTAGATCATGATGGAGAACACAAGACAGGGCAGAATTGTGCACCTTGTGACCAGAAAGCAAAAAAAGAGAAAAATAATAGGGCTTAGGTCCCATTATCCCCTTGGATGCCTTGTCCCCAGTGACCTAAGACTTCTCACTAGTTTCTTCTCCTAGTTTCTTTCACCTTAATAGTGCCAATGGAAAACAAGCTGTTAGCACACAGGCCTCTGGGGGACACTCAAGATTCAATCTATGGCACTAGGAAAGAAAAAGAAACAAATTCTTCCCTAGAGCCTAGGGGAAAAGCTGTTTTCTTGATACTTGTATATTAGCCCAGTGAACTCTGTTCAGATGTCTGACTTCTGGAACTGTAAGAAAATAAATTTGGTTTAATTCACTAAGTTTGTTCTATATGGATATTTGCTCCAATTGCAATAGGAACTCAATTCTAAATACAACAGCCTCTGAAAGCATAAATAGCGTCAATCTGGAAGGAGTTTGATTTGATAGATTATCTGCTACTTGGGCAAGTCAAGAGTGTAGTCTTGCCCTAAGAGAGTGAAGAAGACAAATTTTGATGGGAGAAGCAAACAATTGTCTTGGGTTTCTTCTTGAGTTTTGGAAGGAGAATCTATTTTGGATATCTCTAAGCCACTGAGTCCTTCAGTTTGTTTAGGGGCCTTATTTGGATGTTGTTGTGTTACCTCTGAGGAACACATTAATAAAAATTGAAGGGGGAGATCTGGGAATAGATATGACATGGGTGGGATTAAGGAACTGGCCCAAGAGGGTAAGTAGGGAGCATTTCCAGTATGCAGGGCTCAAGAGAAATTATCGATCTCAGATATAACTCATTGGGATGGCACTGGGTAGCCTGACAGCAGGTAGGGCACTCTGACAGAAATCTCTGTCCTAGTAATATCTGAAGGAAAGACAGTAATCTCAGGCTAGAGCAAACATCACTTTGTTAAGAGAACAAAAATAAATTACCTTCATGATGCCTGTGTGTGTGTGTGTGTGTGTGTGTGTTTATGTGTTATGGAGTCTCCTAGAAAATGACAAGAAAAAAGATTATTCAGTTACTGGCGATAGGACAGTTTATTAACACTTACAGAAGAATTAATCAATTTTGATTTCTGCAGTCTATTACAGAACATAAACGTTGGATGCATTAAAGGGTAAAATACATTAAAAAATCCATATAATGTTTTTTTTAAAATCTATTGAGCCTCTGAAATTGGGCATTATTGGAGACTTTCTAAGCTTAAAACAGAATAAATGACAAATGAAAGCCTAATATTTATCTAGGTGTATGTTACAAACTTTTCCCAGAAGTAATAATCAAAATTAAAAAGAAGGTAACAAGTTAGGAATCAAAAATACATCAAGTATGACAATGAACTCCCACTGTTGAGAATACCCAAACTGTGCATAGAATCAAAAACCTTTAAAAGATAAATATACAAAAGACCTGGAAAATTCATAAAAGAGGAAATAAAATTAGATTAGGAATAAATGAGAAAATACTGAACCCTATAGTAATCAAAGAAATGAAAATTAAAATGAGATTCCATTTTTGTTTATCAAATTAGCAAACATTTAAAAAGCCTTGTAAGATCCATAATAGTATTCATAAACTGCTAATGGGGTATAAAATGGAACAGCTCTAGAAGAGATAGAGTCTAAATTTGAATTTTTTTCTAAATAAATAATTATAATATAAAATGGTCTTATGTATAAAATTCTTCATGGGAATGTTACTTATACTATCTAAACATTTAGAAACAACCTGAATGTTCAAAAACACAAGGAATATTAAAAAATTTTGAATGAAATCTAGTCTGTATGATATTATAGAACAATGTAAACATTCATTCACAAAGTGCATACTACCAATTTATGCAAAATGAAGCATATAGAGTATATCTCTTAAATGACTTCTAAAAGTCTTTGAAAACCTTGCAGAGAAAAAAAGCAAAAGACACATCAAAATGTGAACGTGAACATGTATCTTCAAATTCAATGTTTTTTCCCCCTTTAGGCTTCATTTTAATAAGCATGCACTATTTTCACAATATAAAAATTAAATAAATATCTATTTGAATCTATTTTTAAAAAGGGAATTGGTGATAAATTTGGATATAAAATAGGAAAAGATATATGATTCCATTAAGAAAAGATAGGCAGAAATGCTGCTGAGAATCAAATCTTATATTTAATAGGAACACATAATCAACATGAAGTCTCAAGAAGGTATTTAATGAGAGCAGAGAGGTTTTTTTCCTGTATTGGCTTTTTTATTTTTAATAACAGGTTTTGTTGTTTTGTTTTGTTTTCAGTGTTGGGAATTGAACATTAATACATGCTAGACAAATACCATACCACTGAGTGACATGTCCAGCCCGGGATAGTGCTTTCTTAAATCATAATGTTTCTTTTATACACACCAGCAGAATCCTGCTTACACCTATTTTCTTTCTGTGCTTATTCCAATTATGTGCAAAATACCCAGAAGGAAATAAACAGTTTCATGATTGCTTGTCTTGTATATTCAAACCTATAGGTTGATTTAAAAAATAATGCCCCATCACAAGATAGAACCAAACAGTGCTTAAATAAATCTCTATAAAACGCCCAGCAAACCAGAAAACATATAAAAGCCCAATATTTACACGCACCTTGATTGTCATTCATCTGTGGGATTTTACATATTATACCAATTTCATTTCAAATGACTGCATTTGCTAAAATAATTGGCGAAGAATTTTACAATGAGATAGTGAAGTAGAAAGCTGGATTGTTTCAACAATTACTGTTGCCAGAGACTTAAAGTGAACTCATTATACATTTATATTTTATATTGATGCTGCCCATAATTGAACTTGATCTTTATGGCTTTTCAATATATGTAGCATGCACGTGGTTTGGAATTGGCCTTCTGGCTTTGTCAGAAATTGGGCTGTTTTGGAAGATGTTAGCCTCATGGGAGAACTAACTGTATGTGAGCTTTTCTAATCTAGAGGGGGTGTTAATAATTTAGTCAAAAATAGTTCCCATTTTTATGTCCCTATTTTCTTTCTCTATGAATTGCAACAGGTGTCAAAAATTTCACAAGGCAGCTGCATCTAAGGGCCATAAACCGCCCACTCTACCCCCTGCATGATTCTCCATCCCACTGAGCTCATCATGAGTTTTGAAAGCCACAGTCCCTTGTAATGCATCCTTTGCTTGTGAAGAATTGTTTGGCAGAATGGGCTATTATAATGGGCACAACATATTCAATGAGATTGTCACCATCTGTTCCACCTTTCAATTACCAAAGCAAATGGAAATCAAAAGGCAAAGGCATCGGAAATCCCAGATAATATTTTCTGTTAATTATGTCTTTTGTCTGATACGGGTTTTAAAAAATTCCCTTTGGAACATGTTGTAAGAAGAAGCATACTTTTCTTGTATTAGCAACACACAATTAGAAGACTGGGATCCAGTACTGAGAGAAAATTACTCTCTGCAAGATGCATGTGGGCACATTCAGCACCCTGACCTCCACTATGTAGTACAGATTTCTGCTCAGCTTTGCAGAACTCACATAATGCTAGGCTTGAAATGATTAAGCAGAAATTCTCTGAGCTACTATTGCCTGGGGAATAGTAAATGGAGTTGTACAAGTATGTATTGTAGGATTCACGCTTCCATGTTTCTGCCCAATAGGCAGTGGGTTTGCAGCAAGACTTTGAAGCAAAATATTCTCACTGAAGGGAGTGTGTATGTGTGAGTGTGTGTAAAAATAAATTAATATGATTCTAAGAAAGAATTAAAGCACTACAGATAGCATTGGTTTAGAATATTGAAGTTGAAAAGCAAAACAAAACAGTTCTCTAGTAGCACACAGACATTGTGTGAATTAACAGAAAATGACCAAATCCAAAATACCACAGTAGAGATCCTAATAAAAAGAAGCTGAGATCATAAATGGACAGGATTTCAGGGTATTCACATGAGTGGGATGCAAAACATTTTTACAAGAACTTATGTCTATACCTTTGACTTTGTGCATTAATAGTCCATTTTTCTGGGTGATGAATACTGGAGTTTAGGGTGGCAAAGCATCAAATATGGCATAAAGCAATTGTCTAGGACTCTTCTCCACGAACATGATTCTCATCACAAAAAATTTTGCCCTCAATAAGTGCCCATGTTCAGTGTTAGGCTTTTCAGCAAAGAACTTTCTAGTCATCATGTAAATGGTGAATTCTGTGTTTCTATCCTGGTCAGCCTGTCCATGAAGAGTGGGCATTAACAGGATTCTCCCACATCTAAATTAGTGAGATATGGAGTATGCTGCCAAAGAACAGCAAAACAACAAATATGTTTCCATTCTTCTGTATTATTGGTGGTTTTATCTACTTAGAATAGTGAGGTACACCCATCTGCCTTTTCATCTTTGTTCTCTCTCCATGGTGTGGGGGAGGATGTAAGACATGCATATTTTTGGTATGGTTATGACTAAAATTTGAGGTTCTAAATAGAAGCTCCTAGTCATTGCCAGATGACCCCAATAGAAGTTTGTATATAGCTGAAAATGCTTCCCTCAGCACAGCCAACCAACAGGATGGAGTCCTGATGCCTCATATTAAAATACACTTTTAAATGCTAGTAGCAATAATTTGTTTCATATTTTCTCTGGATGAAGATCATTAGCAACCATAAATTTGAGACTTGAGTTTATTTAGTCACTTATTCATTTAGTTCCTCTTGCATTTTTACAAGAGTTTTATGGTGTATAAGTGAAACATGATAAACATGAATTTAACATGTATGATTCACACACACACACACACACACACATGTTCACATGAAACTATTACCTTAATCAAGACAGAAAGCATAACCATCACTTCCAAAAGTTCTTGCTCTCTAACCAAACCATTGATCTGCTTTGTGTTAGGCATTAGGCATTACTAGCATTTTATATAAATAGAATTATACAGCATGCATTTTTTTCCCTTCCCTCCCACCCTTCCTCCCTTCCTTTCTTCTTTCTCTCTGCCCCACCCCCCAATCTCTCTTTCCCAGAAGACTGAACCCAAGGGCACTCTTCCACTCTACCACTGATCATATACACAGCCCTTGTTATTTTTAATTTTTTTTTTTACATTGAGACAGGGTCTCCCTAAGTCTCCCAGGCTGACCTTGACTTGCAATCCTTCTGCTTCAGCCTCCCAAATTTGCTGGAATTATAGGAGTGCACCACTTCATTCAAGAGCAGTGTGCATTTCCTAACCAACTTCTTTCATTCAGCAAAATTATTTTGCAATCCATTCATGCCATGGTATGTCTCAAAGCTCAGCTGTTCTTATTTCTGAGTAGTATTTAGTTTAGACATACCATATTTTTTTTGTCCATTGACCTGTTGATAGGAATTTGTTTTAAGAGTGGGGCTATTATGAACAAGCTGCTATGAACATTCATGTACATGATGGATATGTATTTTGATTTAATATATACTTTACTCAGAAACTCAGACAAAAACAACACTTTTTGACATCTACATCTAGGTTTTCCTAGAATTAAAAAAACCTGTGGAAGTTAACAAATAACAAATCTGGCTCATTTATTTGCTAACTCTTCTTTCCTAATTTTTTTTTACATGAAATAAAGGTACTGGTGTCTGAGCAATAAAACTAAAATTTATAAAATACATTACATCAACATTTGATTCAACTCTGCGAAACAGCTCACAAAGGGATACTGTTTAAATATACTTTTTCAGTAAATGACCTCACTTTAAAGTGTAATGGTTTGCCATATTTTCACCTTTTGAAGAGGTGAATGCATCTTTTGCTTGATACATAAATTAAATATACAGTTTCTGTTTTCCTTCTCAAAAATGTTCATTATCTGATGAATGGATAAACAAAAGTGGTCTATCCATACAATGGAACACTATTCACCAATAAAAAGTATTCAAGTACTAATACATTATACAATATGGATAAATCTTCATAACATTATGTTAAATGAAAGAAGTCAGTCACAAAGCCCACATATTGTTTTGACTCCATTCCTCTGAAATATCCAAAATAGGAAAATCCTTGGAGACAAAAAAATAGATTAGTGTTTTTCAAGGAATGAGAAGAGGAAGATGTGGTAGTGACTGCTTAATCACTGTAGGATTTTTGGTGGGGAGGAGCCAACGGAACCAGATAACAGTAACAGCTGCACAATATTGTCCTGTATTTAATGCCATAGAATTTATGCACTTTTTAAAAAAAAGATAAATTTTATGCTTTCATTGAAATAAAAAAGGTAAATTATTTTTAAATAATCATTTTAATTCTGTGATATGGCATGTACTTGATGATAATTTAAAACCAATAAAATGGTATGATTTAACATTGCATAAGTGGCCGGCTGGTATCTCTGGATATTTAACTCAAGTCATGTGTGCAGTCTGCATGTGTATTGTGAAGTGTACCTAATCCTGAACAAATTATGATTGAATTCAATTCTTCCAAAGATGAAGGAAAAGTGAGATTAATTGCAGTTACTCCAATGTTTTGTTAAAAAATTAAAAACACTTATTTAACTCTGAGTAATGGGATTACCCTGGGGCAGTGTAGGAAGGGGAGTTTTGCAACTCATCTAACCAGTCCAAAACCAAGGTACTTTCTAGCTCTGTGTAAACACTTCATTTCTCTAATTTGATATTTAATCTTGCAAACAACATGATGCTAATATTATCTATCTCACAATGTTGAATGAGTCTGTATAGCTCAATGTCTGGGTCTTGGTGGCTACCTAACAAATGTACTAATATTTTACCTCCTTGCCAAACCACCTGCCCTTCTGCAATACCTAGCCTTTAATTATACTTGACAACATAAGGAACACATATCTATCTGGTAATGAGGAAATGAGCACATGACTTATGGCTAGGATGCCCTGCTGGATTTCAGAATAGCTATTTGTCAGGTATACAGCAAGTTCTCTGTTTATGGCCATTCTACCACAATTATGTCTGAAGACCTATTACAAATAAATAAAGAGAGAAAAGTACTGGGATTCAAATGTCTATGGTTGAAATATAAACTCCTAAAAATCTCATTAAAACCTAAACAAAATGGAAACTTGTCAGGTGAATAAGATCTAGATGTCCCCACTTTACAACAAGTATTAAGCTTCAATTGGGAGTTAACTGCTATGTAACTTATGTAATAAAAAATATAAGTACCTAGTCATTTGAGGACTGTCACTCTTCTCTCTCTCAAGTAGAGTACTCAAGCCAATCTAATTCCACTTATTACCTGTGGTTTATGTCTGCAGGTGAGTGAGTGGCTTTACATTTTCATTAGTGTTTGTAATAGAAAATACATTAGTGCTCAATCTTCCTACACAGTGAGCATGCAGGACACATATATCAGATTTCCTATAAGCAAATTCATTTATTCTGTTTTTCTCTGTAGAAACTAGGCTGCTCTTTAACAAAAAAAAAAAAAAAAATGCAGGACACTGTGATTTCTCTCATGTTAGTGTAAGAGAAGGTAAAATAAGCCATAGGTGAGCCTTCACTTTAAAACAAAGCTTAAACTCAGCAATCTGTGTGCAATGAATAAACCCAAGCATGGCTTATAAGAAGAGAGCAGCTCATGTCTTTCTAGTTTTGCAGTCACTGTCAAGTGTCGGATTCTTGGTTCTACAGAGGTGATCACAATGCTCTTTCTTCAGAGCGTGGCTCTGGCTTTCAATCTCTGATCCCTTGCTGGGAGGTTGAAGCTACATCATTCTTTTTCATCTGTGCACAAAGGAAAGTAATGTCTTCATCCATGAGACACTGGAGCTTTAAATAAGGAATCCCAGTTCTCCCAAGAAGGTATGCGGTTCTGAGCATCATGCCCAGGTAACAGCCAGAATTACACATGGCCAGCCAGAAAACACTTGAAGAGCTCTGAGAAAATCCTCACATAAATTATCTCACTTAATCCTCTTAGCAAGTCTGCATTGTAGATGTTATCACCCTTTATGGATAAGAGAACTGAGCTTCCACAACTTGTCCAAGGCCTCGTACCTGTAAAGCTCTGGAGCCAGTACTCGAACTCAGTTTTGTTTCATTCCACAGTCTGACAATGCCAAACAGATATCCTTATTTCTTCAAATTTTAGCTAAGCTTAACAATCATAAATTGGGACATTACTTTTTGCATGTAGAAGTTGGAATGGAAAAAGAAGTGTCATTTAAAAAAATATATAGACCACACTATTTTTCAAGATTAGCATCTATACATTTTTTTTTGTTTTTGTTTTTCTCCAGCTTTATTGAAGCATACTTGACAAGAATTGCTAATATTCAAGATATAAAATGTAATGATTTAATATAAATACACCCTGTGGAATAATTACTGCAATCAAATTAATTAGCACATCCATCACCACACAGTAATTATATTTGTGAGTGTGTGTGTGTGTGTGATCGTATGTTTGTTGGTATACAGTGAGGGCAGTTCAGATTTACTCTCTCTTAGCCAGGCATGGTGGTGCATGTGTGTAACCCCAGCTACGCAGGAGCTTGAGGCAGGAGGATGAAGTGTTCAAGGATAGCCATAGCAACACAGTGAGATTCCCTAGCTCTAAATTTTTCTTTTTTAACTCTTATCAAAATTCAAGTATATAATATAGTTTTATCAACTATGTTCACCATGCTGTACATTAGATGCCCAGAACACATTCACCTCTTAAATAAAAATTCACATCCTTTGACCAACATGGTCGCATTTCCTCCTTTCCTTATCTCCTGGTAACTATCATCTTAATCTCTGCTTTTTATGGGTTTGACTTAAAAATCTTACATGTAAGTGAGATCATACCCTGATTTCCTTCTTTGTCTGGCTTATTACATTTACCCTAATATGCCCCCAGGTTCATTCATGTTGTTTTCTTTATCTATTCATCCATGGGGGACACTTTGGTGGTTTCCATATCTTGACTACTGTGAATAACTCTGCAATGAACATACAGGTGTAGACATCTTTTTGGGATATTGACTTCATTTCCTTCTAAAAATTTACCCAGAATAAGATTGACACATTATGTGCCAATTCTGTTTTTAATTTCCCATAATCATACAAATTTACAAAGTTTTGTCAATGTACAAAGTTCCCCTCTATTTTTCTGTATCCTCACCAACACTCGTTATCACCTATTTGTTTTTGATAACAGTCATTCTAACAGGGGACATTTTTATCTTACACAGTTTTGATCTGCATTTCCCTGATGATGAGTGAAGTTGAACATCTTTTCATATATCTCTTCCGGTCCTTTACCTAGTTTTTAATTGAGTTATTAATTTTTTCTATTCAGTATTAATATTTTCTACTACTGAGTTGTGTGAGTTCCTTATATATTTCAGATATTATTCTCTTTACTAGGTGTAAAGCTTAAAAATATTTTGACCAGTATGTGTTTTGCCTTTTTATTTTATTGTTTGTTTTGTTGGGCAGACACCCTTCTGTTTAATGTGGTTCCATTTGTTTATTTTTGCTCGTATCTGAAAAAATCATTGCCAAAGTCAATGTCAAGGAAAGTTTTCTTTTTTTTTCCACCTAGGAGCTGTACAGTTCCAGGTCTTCCATTTAAGTTTTTAGTCTATTTCTAGTTACGATTTTGTATATGGTGTGAGATAAAGGCCTGTGTATATTCAGTTTTCCCAACATCATGTGATGAAGAGACTGTTCTTTTTCCATCATGTGTTTTTGATCCTCTTGTTGAAGACTAGTTGATTGTACAAGCATAGGCTCATTCTAAGGAGATCTGTTTAGTTACATTGGTCTCTGTGTCAGTTTTTATGTCAGTTCCATACTGATCTTATTAATACAGCTTAATAATATAGTTCCATCTTTATTCTTTTTGCCATAATCGTTTGGGCTGTTCAGGGTCATTTGTGGTTCTATACAAATTTTAGGAGTGCTTTTTTTATTTCAGTGGGAAAAAAGTCATTAAAATTTTGACAGTTTTGGGTATTATAGACATTCAAAAATATTACTTTTTCTACTCCATGAACACAGGATATCTTTCCATTTATTTGTGTCACCTTCAATTATTTTTGACATAGTTGTATCATTTTAAGATATGGATCTTTCACCTCTGGGGTTAAAGTTTTTCCTATGTATTTTCATCTTTATATACTATTACAAATGAATATTTTAAATTGCTGTTTCAGATAGTATGTTATGAGTATACAGAAATAAACGGATTTTTATGTTGAATTTTACCTGCAACTTCACTGAATTTGTTTATTAATTCTAACAGTCTCAGTAGAATCTTTTGGGAATAATAAGTAAAAACAAAATTTCTAAAGAGCAGTGTTTTGGAAAAAAAAGTGCACAAAAGAAATTTTGTTCAATGATACTAACACTGTGTACTTTATTGCAAGATTCAGCAGAGCTGGACTCTGTCCATTAAATTACCAGCATGATGCACTTGAATTCTTTGTGACTCCAGCTATAGAGGGGTGATAAAAACCTTGGCCTCCTTGTTTGAAGGTGTTACAGAATTAATGAGTTAGTATGTATGATATATTTGAACTAATTAAAAGATAGATGAATAGAAAACTGTTACTACTCTATTCTTATTGTATTTACATGACCATTTGCTTGGGAAAGCTTAAGAGTAGTTTTAAATTTTAGCAACATGTATAGATTTCTATGTAGATAGAAAATGCCAGAAAATAAAGAATATTAAATGTAATAACAACAATATTGTTAAATGGCTTTAGGGAAAGATACCTCTCTAAAAGCATGGAATAGCATAAATTGCACACAAAGTCAAGACCTGATTAAATTCTTTGTTCTTCCTTTCAGGTGAGGCCCTGTTTCTCTGAACTCTATATTTTGTCTCATTTGCCTTAGCCTCTGCAGTTACAGCAGTGTGTGCTGTGGGCTCCCTGTGGTGCCCTGGGTAGACCACTCTTGACAAGTTACACCCAGTGCCACTTGAATTTCTGTATTCTTCATGCATGACATCAATAGTGTCCTAGTTCAGGTGATTGCATTTTGTTTGGCCTCAGACCTTCCTCTGAGGTGCCCTTCTAATGGTCTTACTTGTCTAATGGTCATATTTTATACCTAAAACTATGTGGTTCTGTGAAAATCAAAAGATACTTACATATTCTTTGAAGTTGCCTAAGATGCTGAAAAGTCCAATGTGGCTCAGAAAAGGAAGGGGGATTCTTTAAGCTAAATACCTCATATATCCAGAACTGTAAGAAAATAGAAGGAGGAGAGCAACAAATGTCTAACGCACTGCCTTGTTCTGCATACAGGGCCTGCGATGGTGACCCTGAACCATAATATTAAGGCTGAGCTCTCTCCACAATCTCACATACGTCTTACACAGTATTGCTACTGTCCTCTGTCCAACTTTGATCCCCTGTGTCATTCTGTTTTTGAGTGTTACATAAGTTAAGACTGCCATAATGCTTGGACAACACTATAATTTGCCAATGAACCTTTCAAGTTAGTATTTATATCTTGAATATTGCAAGAAACCAGCCTGTCCTATTCAGCAACAAGCCAGGCCCAGTGAAATTTTGAATTAGGCCTACAATGATGTTTACCTTGACTGCAATGAAAGAGAGGTAGGTATGATTATGGGCCAGAATAGAACTTAGAAAAAACTGTAGAGCCAGCAATTTTGGTTAGGAAGTCTACCCTCACTTTCCCAAGTAGGGGTCCTCTTCCAAGAAGACACTTCTTAGACCAACCATTCTCTATATTCTCTGCTGACACTTGATCCTCACAAAATCCCAATTACAATATTATATTATCCTTCTATTATTGATGAGGAAATGAGGGCACGTGTAAGTTAGGAAATAAGATTCAGAGGAGACCAGTGGTGCATGCCTGTAATCTTAGTTGCTTGGGAGGTTGAAGGAGGAGGATGGTGAGTTCAAAGCCAGCCTCAGCAACAGTGAGGCACTAAGCAACTCAGTGAGATCCTGGTCTCTAAATAAAATATAAAATAGGGCTAGGGATGTCCTCAGTGGTAGAGTGCCCCTGAGTTCAGTCTCTGGTACTAGAAAATGGGCTCATCAGAGACATAGGCCAAGCAGTCAGATTTCAGAAACAAATGACAGCCACTCCTAACGAAGGGAGAGAATTGAATAAGCTTCATTGTAAATGTAATTCTGTGTTTGTCCTCATGGGAAGATTCTTGGTATGCTCCATTTAGATCATTGAAACGGCTCCCTCCACCCCTTTTCTTTTCTCTTTCTCTTTTTTAATACCCATTTTTTAAAAGCTCTCTTGTTTAATTTATTTAGAAAGGAAAATTTTCAAACACAATTGGTATCACCTCTCTGAATCTTGTGCTTCAGCAGAACAGGATTTATAACACTGCCTCTATCTGCACTTTTTTGGTATTAGAAGTATGAAACTGACATTTTTTTCCCTAAAACTTAGTATTTTTATCAAAATGACCATCTTCTGCACTGTAAGTTAGAAAAAAGCAAAATGGAGAATACTTATCTCAAAGAGAGGGTCTGAATACATTCTTATGGAGAACTATAACTGATTTTGATGAGTGGTATAGATAAGAAGCAAAAAAAAAAAAAAAAAGCATATGGCCACCACTGACATTTTAAATGTTTAACACTCTGGGTACTAATTCATGAGCACAGAATTATTCTTGTTAGAGTTACTGGAAATTTTGGAATGACTGTGATCACAAAACCCTAGAAATGTATGAATCCCCTATGTGACACATGTCTAAGGTCTTTCTTCCTCCTGTTCATTGCAAAGTGTGGTTGGTCAATTCTTGCATCATCCTCCATTGATCTATTAGCATTAATGCAGTGAATTACTCTTTTCTTCTTGATGCAAGTTATTCATTTGGTTTGAACAGAAAGCATTTTCTCAGTTACTTACCCCTTCTACAATGCTGCAAACAATTCCATGGTCTGCTTCTTCTTCATCTCCCTATTTAAAAGATACTGAATGCCCTTGTGCTCAGACCTAGAACTTCCTTGCTTGTACCACCCTCTTGGTGATTTCAGCTATTTATAAAGCTGGTGTTTCTAAGTTTTAATCTCCAGTATGAATATCTCCCGAGGTATCCAGACTCATATCCAATTTCCTATTCAAAAAAAATAACCACTTTGATGTCTATTAGACCACACAGACTTCTTATGTCCCAAACCAAACTCCAGCTCTCCCCTCTAGTTAGTTCTACTACAGTCTTCTCCATGTCTATATGGAAGTTCATTTTTTTTTCTATTTACTAGATCAAAGATCTTGAAGTCAATTTTTTTAAATTTCAACCCTTATATCTAACCTATCAGCAAGACCTTTTGTCCCTGCCTACAAAATATATAAATTATGTGTATCTCCTTGTCCATTCCATTTCTTCCACTGATTCAATCATCTTCTCTAACCTGTGTTTTAACAATCACTTTCTAACTGATTGTCTTTATTCTATGTTTTGTTTTTTCTTGCATTGAAAGTAATTTTTAGAACATTAAATTTTGATCTGGACACTAGCTTCCTACTTAAACATTTCTCATGGATTTGCATATTAGTGATAAAATCTAACATCCCCAAAAAGGTCTTTAAGTTCCTACACAATCTGGTGTGTCCATATCACATTACCTCTCTGACCTTGACTTCTGGATTTTTAATTTAATTTTATTTATTTAATTATTTATTTTTTTGTACTGGTGTTAACCTAGGGACATTTAACCACTGGGTCTCATCCTCAGCCCTTTTATTTTTTTATTTTGAAACACGATCTCTCTAATTTGCTGAGACTGGCTTTGAACTTGTCATCCTCCTGCCTCAGCCTCCCAGCCTCTGGGATTATAGGCATTCTCCATCACATCCAGCTTGCCTTCTGGATTCTGACATTACTTCATTCTCTTCCAATCACACCAACCTGCTTGCTATTCCTTGGTATTCTTGCAAACCAGTACCTTTCTACTTGTTTCTTCTCCCTAAAATACATTCTACCAAGATAACCAACTCCATCATCTTTGTAAATCTTTCTCTATGATTTATTTTTTCTTTGTAACTCCTCTAGTATTATTTGTAGCATTAATCACACTATGATAGATTCAGAATCTGAAATTTACCTTATTTTCTTCATTCATTATGATATTATTCTCATGAAATGATAAACTTTCTGGCAGAAGAGATTTTTATCTCAGATTGACTCATGAATTCTCATCTCCTAGAACATTGTGTATATAACAGATCCTGTGTATGCATTTGCTGAATGAATGAATGTGGTGGCAGTATATGGATAGCACTCCAAAGTACTGGTAAAGATACTGTGTCATTTGGATCTCTTCTGAAGCAAATTTTAAGAGATCTGGCCAGACACTTGGTTAGTAAAAGAGTAGTGAATTATAATGCTGTTTTTCTTTATATTAATAGGATCATAAGAGTCTCTGTTGATGAGAAAAGAATCTTGACATAGGTAAATTCTTCATTTATGTAAGTTATAATGCATCTGTTCCAAGGTCAAAAATAGGAGTAATTGGAGTTATCCCCTTGAATGGTAAAATTATATATACCCAATTTATTCTTGCCCTAATAGCCAATTTGGATTTTGAGAGACATAGTTTAATTTATCCTCAGCAATTTAAGCCTTTTATGGGATAGTAGTCAGCTCAGGTTGCTATGATAAAATACTCTAGCCTGAGTGACTTTATCAATAGACATTATTTTTCAAGTTCCAAAGGCCACCAAGTCCAATGTCAAAATGTTGGTCTTTTAGTGCCTGTTGAGAGACCTCTTTCTGGCCTGCAGATGGCCACCTTCCTCATAAGTTCTTCTATTGCACAGACGGAGAAAAGTATAGCATTTCTCTCCTCCTCTTCTAGCAAAGCCACTAATTGCAACATTAGGGGCTCACACACATGACCTCATCTAACCCTAGTTACCTCCCAAGAGTCCCATTTTCAAATACCGTGACGTTGAGTGTTAGGATGTCAGCACTGATGGATTTTCAGCAGAGGGGTGGAGATTCAGTTTAGTTCAGAGCAGTATTTTCTCATTGGTTTTATGATGAAGGCAGAACATTTAAAGAAGCATGTGATTCCAGCTTCTCCCAGGCCCTGACTATCTCTGCTTCTCTTAGAGCCCTCTGCACTCGGCACTCTTGCTCCAGTCTTCCTTTCCTTCTGCAGGGCCAGCATTAGAGAGGCCGTCAGTGTAGATAGGTCAATGGAGTCAGTTCAGATCAAGGAGGCCAATCTGATTGAGTCTGGGAAGTTGGAGATTGCCCCTTGAGGGACTGAAATGTTAATTCCTTCAGAGCCCTTCCTTCATCCTTATCAAGAATCTGCCTCTGTTCCAACCTGTTGCTCAGGTAACCTGTACAGGAATTGCCTGTCCCTATGGGGAGCCATAAGGTTGTTAATTAATGTGTCCTGGGTTGGTCAATCCTGCCCTTCCCTCTTCAGCCCACGTGTTACCCACCTTTTGGCCACCCCACCAAGCATTCCTTGCCCTAGTCATATGTGCAGGAAGGAGAGAGAGAAGGGAAACAGGGCAGGAGAACAAAGGAAGCCTAGCACATTAAAAAAAAAAAAAAAAGGCAGAATGCCTTGCTTCTTGGGATACCAGGATAACAGCTATGGCCCCTTCTCTTTCCAGGGAGAAGTCTTTTTAAACAAACCCTGCTTTATATGCTTGCCTGTACGTGCTTCTCTAATGCTCAAACTTCAACATGTGGGGAAGCAGGACTCCTCACGGATAACCAGCGATATCACACTCATGGTATAAATTCCAGAATGCTGGAATTTATAACTACCTCTACTCAAGCGATTCCTATTCATCCCTAAATTTGGTGAATCAATCACTTCTTTCATATGGGGAATTCCCTCACCTGCTGTCAAAATGCCTATCGATACGGTCAATGTACATTCTCCTGGAGCCCCGTTGTCATTTGGGGGTGATCATTTAGCTATTAAGTTTCTTTTCCTCTAGAATTTCAGCTTCATGAAAGTAGAGACTATTTTTGCTTTTTAGCAGCCAGGCAAGTTCAAAACCAACCCCAGTTGAACGCAAGGTGATAAACAACTCAGCGAGACCCTGTCTCTAAATAAAATACAAAATAGGACTGGGGATATGGTTCAGTGGTTGAGTGCCCCTGAGTTCAATCCCTGATACCAAAGGAAAAAAAAAGAAAAGAAAATAGGACTCATGTGCTTTCACCACCTGTGACTACACAGAGAAATCTTATTGTGCAAGTCTGTAGCTTGATTTGCCTGGCTGATTTTGCATCTTCTTAATTATTGGGGTGTTGTGTTCTTTCTAAAGTCTGAAGTTTCTTTTATCTTATATTTTAGTTTTTCTGAAGACACTAAGATATAAGACAAAGAAAAGGAAATGTTGACTTTAGGGGACTCTGATCTTGAGCCAGTAGTTCTTCTCAGTAAGTTTCATTCTTAATATACACTAAAATATTGCCTCATGAATTCTTAGTGAACATAATGCATATAAATGAAATATTGTGTTTGGTTTAAAATAACAAGAACAATAATTATACAACATAATCTCCTTTATTTGTGAGTTTTCTAGGTACCAAACACACTGTTCCAAGTACTTTATATGAATGATCTTATTTCAATCTTTTGAAAAATCTATTAACTAATATAATAATAACTATAATTTGTTGAGTTCTTTCTATATTCCAGTGCTGCCTAGATTGTTTCTTTTGATCTTTTATCTTTGAGAAGTAGATATGAGTGTTCTGACTTTGCTAATGAAGGACTTGAGGACCTTGAGAATTTGAAAAATTTTTAAGGTCATGATAACTTATCAGTTGTAAGAGTACTGGTGAAAGCAGCTTGTTGGTTTCTATATTACACTGTAAACAGAAAAAGAAACTAAATTGCATAAGTAATATTCAATACCAAACAACTTCACTCCTGATAATGTAAATATCAGAGTGACCTAGAGTTTATGCAATCTAAAAGCCAAAATCACATTTTACAGATCTTGGATATGAATTGGTCCCACTACATCATGAGTACTTTGAAGACAGAGGGCATTGTTTTTATTCATAGTATCACACTCTACATAATGTAGTTTCTCAATATTTTAAAGTTAAATTGTTCAAGTCATCAATCAAGACAGCCAAAACTAAATCTTCTGACCTGTAATATATAAGATTTAACCTATTAAATATGCTATTAATATGTAACTAAACTAAGTTAAAAACATGTTTTATTAAGTAGCATGATCGCTAATAATAACAATTGGTCAAACACATTGTGATTGACATTTCCAACACGGCCGCCATTACTTTAGGAACATCTGCAGAACTCCTTTTGGAGTTTATTGACAATCATCTATTCTTGTCATCGTTTTCCTGACAGATGCATCTGAGCACAGGGATCCTGGTTTCCTCTTCAGTTTCAAAGGCAGCAAAGAGAAGATATAGATATAAATCAGTTCAGAGGATGGTTCTGTTTCCTTGAGGGCAACAGGTTGCTGGCGATGAAATCCCAAATCTAAAATGTCACTATAGTCAGCAAAATACATGGATCTAGGTGGATGAGTGGTGATGGTGGCAAATCCCTAAGATATACTTATTTGCAGAGATTGGAATTTTTGCACAGAAGAAAGTAGCAAATAAGGTTCCTGTGGAAAAGTTAAAGGGATTGAACTTGTTCAAGGATGGAAAATAAAGGGTAGGGGGTGGTTTAATCAAAGATCTTAAAGACATGCCTTTGTTATATGATCATAGATGGTGGTGTCTCGTGCTTCTTAATTCTGTTAATTGCTAAAGAATATGAAATGTAAAGTATAGCAGCAGTGACTAAGTTATAGAAAAAAATAGATTCCTAAAGTTAAAAAATCTTTCTCTCTGAATTTGAACAGAAGCAGCTGTTAAATATCTTCGTCTGAAACTTTAGAGAAAGATACCTTCATATGTCTGTGAAGGTAAAAATATAGGCCTATTCAAAGGAAGTTTTCAGCTCAACTCACCTCAATAACCTGACAATATCCGTTTTAGATCTAAGATTAGGGCTTTTATTTGTTTAAATCCTTGATGACATTTGCAGTATATCAGTTCAATCAAAGCAATAATCTACCTATTAAAAGAGTGCTTTACTTAAGAAATCCCAGGAAGATCATCTGAACTATTGAGTTTGGTCTAGTATAAAATCAGATCTGGTTTTATATCAGAAGAATATTGGATGACTTGACTATCATATGACTATGACATTAGAATATTTGGATTCAGGGCCTATATTTTCCACTGATAACTAGATGGTTCTTGTGATTTTGAGGTTACTAGGAAATTCCTATGCTCTCCTATGGTCCCAGAATTTTCTACCATCAGTTATACTTCATTTCAATTAAGAAGTTACTCTTACAGATGCTTAAGCCTATAAATATCTTTGGAATAGTTAGCCTATTAAACAGTTTTCAAAGTTAGATATCAATCTGGGCAGTGAAAGAGTGGGAAACTGTCCATGTCTATTTTGATTGGACTCAAGACATCTTGTCAGACAGGTCAATAGTCTGAGGCATTGATTTGAATAAACTGAGAAGAAATGCACCCAATGAAGCCAAGAGTAGAATGAAAGCCATGTACTGGAACTACTGAATGCTAGCTGGTGAGAAACAAATGTTAAATTTCCAAGAGTTTTGATAAGCAGTTTCATTTATTGAAAACTATATTATAGCGCTAGGGTTGTAGCTCAGCAGCAGAGTGCTCACCTTGCACGTGCGAGGCCCTAGGTTTGATCCTCAGCATCACATAAAAATCACTACCCAAAGTGCATGTATGAAGAAGACACAAATGGTGTGAATATGCTTTGTATATTCACAGAGATAAGAAAGCAGAGATATAAAAAATTGTGCTTTATATATGTAATATGAATTGTAATGCATTCTGCTGTCATATATAACAAATTAGAATTAAAAATTAAAAAAAAATAGGGGCTGGGGATGTGGCTCAAGAGGAAGCGCGCTCGCCTGGCATGCGTGCAGTCAAGGTTCAATCCTCAGCACCACATACAAACAAATGTTGTGTCCGCCAAAAAACTAAAAAATAAATATTAAAAAATTCTCTCTTTCTTTAAAAATAAAAAATTAATTAATACATAAAATAAAGGTATTGTGTCCAACTACAACTAAAAAATATTTTTAAAAACTATATTATATAACTTTAAAAAATCATATTGCGAAGTGAAAAATATTCAAAATTCATCATCTCCTAATTACTCTACTTCATTTTATTATTATTTATAATATTTTGATCATATGTGTGGAAGTACTACAGAAGAATAAAATATAAGACATCTCTTGACTACTTCAAGTTCATGAAGTATATCATGTATAGCTTGACATTAGCCATGGCAGGAATACCTTCACCTTGGAAATGTGGAAGAACTACAAGTGAAGGGGCTTTTTTCCCCCCTCACAGAGTCCATTGTTAGGCATTCAAAAACACGATACTGATCGTAATGGTTCCTGAAAAGTATTAGCTTCCCATTGTAAAAATGTTTAGCTGGTTCATATAGCAAAAGTCAAAGCTCCTAGGCTACAGAAACTAATTTCAAAACAAGCTCAAATTCTCTCACACCAAAGTTATGGACTTTGTGAAGAATAAATAGGAAAAGCAACTTGTCATGTTTTTGCTGTCCAACAAGGGATTTCCATATTGTTAACAAGATATCATTAGTCTTCTACAAAATATTATTTCACCAGCTGAATGGAAATACCACTTTTGCAGGTTTTCTCCATATTGGCAGTGATTCTTTCAGATGAAGGTTTCACAGATTTACTTACTTGCAATTATGTTTTCTTCAGATAGAATATTTCATCACCTGTTCTACACAGAAGCATTGGAACTCTGAACGTTTCAAAGGTACTCACAGCTGGGTTCTGTCATTAACAAGATGTGCTACCTACAGTGAGTCCCTTAAATTCCCTCACCCTTGGCTTACTCCATTTTGAAGTTAAGCTAGCATAACCCACCTGGCAGTGCAGTCATCAAGATTTCCTGGAACCATATAGGTAAAACTGAAAACACAAAAGTTCCTGGCCTGTAAGCAATGCTTATAAAATGTGGATTCTTTTCTTTATCCTTTTCTTTCCTCATCTTCTCCACTATGATACAAATGCTTTGCAGGATTAGCACCATTCCGAAGTCAGGCAAATCATGAATTGCTCCAAACCAACCCACTGGAAAAGAACATGTGTATTTCAATGTCCTGTATGCACAAGCAGCAGCTAAAAGTTACCTTTGATTCCATAAAACCCCAGACAGCCTGAAGAAATATTTTGAGAGAAGATCTGCTGGGGGTATTCTTTTTATAGTTGAAAGAGACTTTTGAATGGGATCTGTTCTTTCTACCATAGCTTGAGGCCTGGGAGAGGGAGAAACGAAGGGAAAATTGGGTTCAAGTTTCTATGACCTACTCTTCCAGAATTAGCAGCTTTTAAACAGTAGTTTGAACATTTACCTTCAAAAGGTCATTCCATGTCACTGGGGCCTCATGATTTCTTTGACTGCTGTCATGGACTATCCTCAGGGTTTAAATTAGTGGGGTAGGTTCTATCCAGAGAGGTACCACTAAAACAGAAGACCGTTTTCATTAAGCCTGGAATTTGAATGTGTCTCTCCTCCCTTCTTTCCTCTACCCTATGCTGAAGAGTTTGTTGGCTTCTTGACAAGAGAATGAAAGAAAAGGAGCTCACAGGGACAGGTCCTCATAGCCATTGGGATTTACGAGTGCAAGTGTCAATCTTTCAAATATTTCAAAGCAGCTATGTGTGAACAGTGGATGATGTGACGCGCCTAGTAATTAATGGGTTTAAAGAAGAAAAAGTGTGTGTGTGTGTGTGTGTGTGTGTGTGTGTGTGTGTGACCAGCGGAGAAGTGAAGGGAGAGGGGACACCTGAAAGGAAGTACAGAAAAATAGAGAGATGGAGACATCTAGGAATGAGAGGAAAAGAAGGAAAAAGAAAGAGCATGGAAAATAATAAGTCTTTTACACTTCTTTAGTGATAAACAGATCACATGTGACCTAAAAATATGTTTTTTTCTCCAGAGTTGAAAGGAGAAGATTCCCATCCTCAATGTCCTCCAGTCACCCACCTTAGAACTCTGGGAGCAATGGCTGATTGATTCACTTTCTCTCTTTCTTGCTGCTAACAAGGAATCACTGTGATTTGTCCATCCTATTCCCCAAATACTGAGATCTACTCTCCAGTGCACACAGCTGCTGACTCTCATCATTGTTTTAGTTGAAACACTGATTGTGTTTGTCTACTTTACTGAAAATAATCCAATTCTCTGCAACAAATATTTCCCTCCTTAGAAATTCCTTCATTCACTATCTGAGTGATCCTGCTAAAATGCAAAACTGATCATGCCTCTCCTGTTTGACAGCCTTCCCTTTAAAAAAGGATCATGAATGACTTATGATATGCAAAGCTGCTTTTGAACTGGCCTTCAGCTTACCATCTCAACCTTCTCCATCTTTCCTAAGAATGGGTTGTTGAATGAATATGTCAATGGACATTTTTGTTGTAATATATGAAACCATTGTTAATTTCCACACTCTCCAATGTTCTCTCATGCGGCTAAAAGTTTGAAAGCATTATTTTTTCCACTTGCAAGATGCTTCTTATTCCCTCCTCTCCCTTGTTTTTCTCCTTTCATTCCTCTAGAAAGCTGGCATATTGCTGTGATTCCTTTGTCAGCCAACCCTAAATTATGTGCTTCCTTGTTCATTCATCCACTAGACCATTAGCTATTTTAACACATGAACAGATTCTTACATATGACTTTATAATTTTCAATGATATAATATAAGCCTGGTAAATTATGGACAACCAAGCATGTGCAGAAAATGAATGCATATAAACATAAGATCTTATAACTAGAATCTCAATTTTCTTTTCTAAATCCTCCTTCATTACTTTTCAACCTATCTGTACTTCGCTAATATTTGCACTTGTATTCAAAATACAATGAATTCATATACACAATTCATATACATCATGAATTCCAGTAGAACTTTACATTCCATATATACTCTTTCAACTGATAAAGTCATGAGTAATCTCAATCTATTAGGATAGGGGAACAAGCAGAATGTAATATAAGATGCAAAAAGAGAAGAAACATAAGGACAGGGACAATAGCTATTCCTCAAACTACTACATGCTACAGTTTCAAATGTGACCACTATTCTTGAGAAATAGCCAACAAAAGGCTGAACAACAACCATCCAGACCTGCAGTTAGCAATAAGTGAAAACTGAACTGAACTGAACGACTACTTGACAAGGAACTTCAAGGCTAGTTTGGATGAGATCTGCTGAGTTTCTCATTAACATTTAAATGCATTTGTCTGATGATAAAACTCAGGAGAAATCGTATTCTGATGTCAAAATGCTTGCTAAAGAAAATTAGATTTTGGCTTCTTTCTAAATAATGTTTCTTCTTTTTCTCTCAAACACCAAAATATTTCAAAGCATTCTTAATTCAAATGCATGAGATTTTATTAATTCTCTCCAATCATAATTTCCACTCTGTTTGCCCTACACAGGTAGATGCATGGTCCAGGTGAGCATTATTTTACACTAGATTATAAACTGTTTCTGATATTGGCTCTTCTGAACCACACTGAAAGTGGTACAGTGGAAATAGAGTTACTGAGTGAAAACTAATCCTCTCATGATAGAAATATTGCTTTTCAAGAGTCAAAACTTCATTCAACATACCTTAATCAAACAAGGAATTTATTGCATATGAGGATACTTCATGGAATTCAATAGCAAAAAGCTCATAGTCTGGATTCCGAATTAAGGGAATCAAGGAAATAGTCACAAACTAGGATTGCCCTCATCATCTCCCTGTAGCCATGCCTTCTTATCTCTGTACCTCTGAAATCTGTGTCATTCTTCCCTCTGTCAATGTAGACCAGTCTTCCTTATTTTCAACTGTACAAATATTGATCTATGTGAGCTACCAGTCCTTGTATCCCTTGAGAATTATCTGAGGTTTCTGTCCCAGTTCCATGTTTTGAGGGAAGAAAACCTGATTGTCTATTTTGTATCAGCTAAGTTACCAAATTCAGCAAATAAGTGGAAGTGTGCCCGATGCAACTCTGGGGACATACTTTTACTAAGAAATTGTGTATTACTTATCTGAAATCCAAGTTTAACTGGGTGATCTCTATTTTATTTGTTCACTCTTGTCAGATGTCCTCTATTTGTCCAGTCTTGTGTATATGAATTTGCAGTTACTAAGTGCTGAATAAATACTTTTCAAATGAATGAATAAATTAATGAATTAAGTGTTGTGAATAAAAACCAGATTTCTATAAAACTGAATTTTTTGTGTGGAATGGGGGGCACAGTTACAGTCATTGCCATAAACCTTGAAACCTTTAACTGCAAACCTATATCTACTGGCAATTCTTCCAGTAGTCAATGGTCATTCTAACAACATTGTCCCTAGACAAAGGACAAACTAAATTATATAGTTCTTGATTGTGGCATGAAATGAAGTCAGTGTTGACCATAAGACTAGTCATGCTTTTCAACAATTCTTAACATCTCTCTTTATGTAACTGTTTAAGGAATTGATTCATCGATGATGCAGTGAGCAGCAAGAACAATTGTAAGTTCTTGGTCACATAAAACTTAGATTATGTGTAGGGAGACAGAGAGACTTTCACAGAAAAAGCAAAAACTTTCATATTTAAGATAGAACAAATAATGAACAATGAAGGAAACTCACACGAACACATGGACACAAATCTGTGTAGATGGGGATAGAGCAAACAGAGCAGAAAGTGTGAGTTGAGCTTAATATGCATGCATCTACTTCATCTAGAATAGAATAAACAAGAGAGATGACTTTAGATCTTATAGAGGGGAAGAGGCTAGGATGTGTGACCATTCAAATAATAGCCAATGGACTGAAAGAGAAAAAAGCAGTTACCACCAAGAGAATATTTTAGCAATACATATTTTTTAACAATTTATGAGAAGAATGTATTTATATGAATACACCATAGTGAATCCTACCATTTATATATATATATATATATATATATATATCCATTTGAATAGAGTCCTAACTATAGTAAGATATGTTCCATGCTTGTATAATTATATCAAAATGAATTCTACTGACACATATCAATACAAAAGAATGAAAAGAGGCAATGTCATCAGTATGGATGATTTAATTTTATCTAAAAAACATTACTTTGAGTGTCCATATTTTAACATTTTAAAGTTCTTATAATTCTTCTAGTTTGTATGAACATTTTGAGACATAACATTATTATTACTATTTTGTGGTTGAGGATGCTGAAGCTCAAAGAGGCCAATTATGTACCCAAGTTAACACAGCTAGAAAGCGACGGAAGCAGACTTTTAAGTCTATGCTGCTTTGAAGCCAGAGACTTTCCATTGTGCTGTGTTGCTTTTAAGTGTAGTTGCTTTATACCCCTAACATCAGCATTATCTCAAGCTGCCACTGAAGACTGCCATAGCTCCTCTATTAGGATCTTAAATCAGCAGCCTCAATTTACATGATGAAAAGCCCAGGGGGTGTTTCCATATGGAGTACAAGCAAGAGTATCTGGCTCCTGCCCAATATTTTCCCCAGAATTGCTTTCCAATATCCTTGTCTGTTTTCTAATCCTATGTGAGTGTAGCACTGGTTGTGGTTCCTTCCACACTGTTGAGAATAACAACTGATGCATAACCTATGCATATTCATGAGAGGAATTATAGCTATGCACGAATGCTCTACATTAGTGCCTAATAATCAACATCTACTTCCTCTCTTTTGTTGTTGTCTGAAATAAAGGGTGGGGGTAGGAGGTTGTTGGTTAGCTCAGTCACTAATCAACGATAATTACACCATTGCCATTCCAAACATTTATCTAGGTATCTGTGAGGCAAGCGTGGCGTGAGTAACTAATGCACTAGTTAAAGGCAGGCCTTATGAAAAGTGAACAAGGATGATTGTGGAACATCTTTGCAAAAGCAAAGAATTGGTAATATTCTGGAAAGCACAGACAAATTTAATTCAAATTTAATTGGAAAAACGTTTGCAGTTACTAAGTGCTAAATAAATACTTTTCAAATGAATGAATAAATTAATGAATTAAGTGTTGTGAATAAAAACCAGATTTCTATAAAATTGAAATTTTTCTATGGAATGGGGGCACAGTTACAGTTGTTGCCATAAACCTTGAAACCTATATCTATAAACCTATATCTACTGGCAATTTTTCCCGGTAGTCAATGGTCATTCTAACAACATTGTCACTAGACAAAGGACAAACCAAATTATATAGTTCTTGATTACGGCATGAAATGAAGTCAGTGTTGACTGTAAGACTAGTCACACTTTTCAACAATTCTTAACATCTCTCTTCATGTTCAGTGACTATTTAAGGCCTTGATGATACAGTGAGCAGCCAGAACAATTTTAAGTTATTGTTCACATAAAACTTAGATTCAGTGTAGGGAGACATACTTTCACAGAAAAAGCAAAAACTTTCATGTTTAAGATAAAACAAGGATATGAATAATGAAGGAAACTCATATGAGCACATGAACACAAATCTGGAAAGTTTTAGTTCATCAGAAGTTTTGGAGATGGCATCCCTGGAAATTGATAGTTCAAGTAAGATCAGTAAATAGGTGTTGAAGAGGTGAAAGGATTAGAGAGCATCTCAGTCCTAATACTCTCAGGCAGGAGGGAGCATCATCTATTCTAGGAATCAGAGAAAGAACAGTGTCCTCATAGCACAGAAAGCAAGGGGTAGAGTGAAAGAGAAGACACTGTTAGTTGGCAAATGCTTACAGATGATGTCTTGGATTTTGACTTTTATCTTAATAGTTACCAAGAAGTTTCCTGAAAGTCACTCTTAGATGTTTGAAGCCAGATTAGTGGGGGAGAAATATAAGAGGATTTGCTTTTTGAAATGATCACTGTGCTGCAAATGGTGAATGCTCAGGGGAAGTCAGTGTAAGTATGTCTAGACTAGGTAGAAGTCTACCAAAGTCTTCCTCATGGGAGAGCATTTTATCTGGGTCCAAAATAGACATTGGAAGTATGTGAGCACATGTGTAAGAAGTTAAAATGAAGGAAGTTGGTAGAATTAAGATGGGAGAGACAGGGCAAGGGAAATACTGACTATGGTTTCTGATTTCTAAGTTTCTGGAATGGATGTATGGCATGACTGAAATGGCAGCCCACTTTCAAAAGTTTTGCTATTCTTCTATAATGCAGAAATGTTTGTGGGAGTTTTAATCACTATGTTTAGTTTTGCTAATGGCCTACAGGTTCCCTGCTGAAGTTGTTAAGAGGCAAACATGATTTCCTCCTAGTCTCCTTATCTATCATCATCTAAAGGACAAAAGCTATTCATACTTGGAATCTACAAACAGTGGGCTGTTTGTAGATTTAAATGGTATCCATTTCCTTCAGAAGACATCACTGGTACCATACATATCTAGAAAATGCAAGAAGAGACAGGCTTACAAATAAAGTGGGAATGAGGAAGAGGAAAATAGGCTTCACTTCAACAGAAGAAACTAAGGAAATGATGCATTTAGGATTAAATTGAAATTTGTGATGGCAAGAAATTGATGATGCTTTTACCTAATAATTTTGATTTTTTCCAGGAAGTAGGTGGGAACACCTGTTGAGGGTGAAGGACAAATTGGAAAAACTAGTGGTTTGAGAAGAGAGAATTTGAAAAAGTCATTGTGGTAAGAAAAAAAAAAAAAAAACTAGGCTGCCCCTCAAAAATGTAGTAGTATTACCAGGAGCGCTGCAGGTCTGCCTGTCATTGATAATCATGGAAATGTAGTGAGAACAAGGTGCAACCCTGAGCAACTTTCTCTACAATCATTTAGATATTTTAGTTGAGAACCAGGAAAGTATACAATTGGGTTCACGTCAGGGGGCAGGATTTTTACAGCAATATAAAAGAGGTTTTAAATCATTGGCAATAATCTTCCTAAAAAGTTGAACAGTGGCAATAAACTGGGTTGAACAACTGCCATTTTATCCTTAAACAAGATTGTAAAACCAGTAACAAATTCCTTTCATGTTTCTCAGAGTTGTGAGAGAAAAATCTTTGCCTTGCTTTTGTCAGGGGTAAGTTTCATGGATAGATCTCTGGCACCAGAATTTTTCCTGTGCCAATCCAGATCCATGGCTGATACCTCCTTGTAGTTAGCAGCAGGGACCTCTAGCCCCTAATATATTAGCATTAATTAATGTAGATTAACTGAGATTTCTTTAGGGATATGAGTAGAGGTTTCCCAACACACATTCTCCAGGAAACGACTTCAAAATCTCCTGGGTCAGTTCTGTCTCCCTCAAAACCTGTTAGAAGCTTCATCTACAGCCACCACCATGACATCTTTCCTCTTGTCATAATTTCTTCATGCAGAACCAAGCTCACCCTTCCCACTTGCTTCTCTTATTAAAAGCAAGAACAATGGAAAAATCCCTCATCTAGTTTAACAGGGCAGCTTTGTGACTCCCCTAAAGTCCAAGCAAGAGTAAGTCCCCGTTTAGACTTTAGCAGTTCGATGTCTATGAGGAATAGGCAGATCAAAATTTCTTCACAAAGATGGGTCACTCTCTGAAAGGAGTTCTCCTATCTGTTTACTTCCTGTTGGAGCCCTCAGGGGTTTTTCTTAGTCTGTTTTATGCTGTTATAACAGAACATAAATTTCTGGATAATTGTGAATAGAAACTTATTGGCTGATGAGTCTGGAAGTGGGGCGAGTTCAAGATCAAGTGCCAGCAACTGGTGAGGGCATTCTTCCTGCATCAATTCTGGTGGGACAGCCAAATTCTTTTATAAAGGCCATGAGGGTTGGATGAGAGTACATGTGCCAGACTTCTTCTTTTATAAGGAAACTACTCCTGTGACAACCAAACCCCTCCCATGATAATGGTATTAATTCATTCATGAGGGCAAGCCCTGATGGCTTAATGACTACTTAACGCTTCCATCTCTAATTGTTGTATTAAAGATCAAGTTTCCAACACATGAACTTTGAAGAACACGATCAAACCACAGCAGAGGGGTGTAGACCTACCAGCATCATGATTCCAGACTTCTGGCCTCCAGAACTGAACATGATATATTTCTGTTTGTGAGGATCTGTTGCAGCAGCCTTGGGAAGCCAATCCATAGGTGGAAAGATGATATTCAATGTAATATTGAGGCTTCTCTCTGTTTCCTCATCACCTGTCTCTTGGAGAAAGAGAATAAATTCTGAATGTATATTTGGGAGAAGTCTCCAAACATAAATGGTCTCATTTATTTTGCTTCCCTTTTTATTTAGGAGCTACTTGCCATCAGGGGCCCTGACTTTCACTCTTCTCCTCTATGTTATGAGTTATAGAGTAGAAATGTGTGTACTGGTATTTTTCACCACAATTTTTGACTGTGCATATAAGTATGTTTAATTATTAGATCTATTATTAGAAGCCATTTAGTGCCACACATAATGTACACCACAATCTCGTACAATCCAACAAACCAGCAAAGTATCTATAGACAGTGCAGGTAGAAAAGTTCTATTTGAAGCAGAAAAGTGGAGTAGTTGAGAAGGATATTTTTGGCTAAGTGTCTATCTTATCTGATACCATGTAATATTGCACTGAAAAGTATTTTACAGAATTCTTGGAAGGTAAGGAGCAATTTGATAAGAAGCATAAGAAAGTGAAAAATTGTCAACTATGAGAAATAATCAAAAGAAAAGAAAATGGATTGTTCAGTAGAAAACATTTGATTGTAATACTTAAAATACCAAATTGATTTAATTAATAATTACGATAGTATTATAGAGAATGGATGTGGAAGAGAAGTAAAAGGAAGGAAGGTAAAAAATATTTACTTCTTTAATATCATAATATCTGATGAATCAACGCATTAGAATATTTAAGGAGTGAACGTTTGTCTGTTTACAGTTCAAAAACTAAATAAGAGGCAACATAAAGAAGTAAAAGAGAAGAAAAGCTATATTTGTTATAAGCTTTTGTGCATTAACTTTTAAACCATCTACATGAACTACTTTAAGATGAACAAAAATTGATTTAGAATAGATAAAAATAAAAGTCCTGGAATTTATCTCATCAGCTTGATTTATTTATATGTATTCATTAAATAAATCTACTAACTATATAATGTAAGCAAAATAACTTTATCCTACATTGGTTTACATTTGTGTACAATTTGGTGATGAGAAACAAATAGGCGTGAAATAAAACTTGGAGCCTTGGGCTTCAATTTTATAGTGGAAATTAAATATACATATAAATAAAAATATAAAGTCAAACAAAATTGAACTAACGTACTATGCAACAATAAAATGAAAGATGGAAGATTAGAAATAAAGCCTTGGGTGCTTTATATTTTCCAGGGAGGAGAAAAATACTGATGAACTTTACATTCTTTAAATAAAACACAGCACATTTTTACATATAACAAGTAGAAAATTTATTAGACTTCTGTATATTTTAAAGGACTTCTCTATGGGAGGACTGCTGTTTTTGCTGTGAACAAAGGAAATTAAAATTCATGTCCTCATGGATACTCATCTATACAAATATTTCTAAAGTACACACGTAACATTTGCAAACTTCACTATATACCAGCGTCTAATGGTTAGGAATATATATATATATATATATATATATATATATATATATATATATATAATTTAAACCAGGTACTATGAAAAAAAACATTATTTACATAAAATTAATTTAAAAGGAGAAAAAAAATTTGCATTTGTAAATACACATTTAAATTATTCTCAGTCCCCCAAATAAATGGAAATTACAAAAAATAAATCATTAAAACAATGAATAAGTTACATACAAAAATTAAGGATAGATATAGAAAAGTATGTAATTCTAAATTCATATATTAGAAAACAAGAAAGTTGTTGAGCTTTGGGAAAAAAGAACACATTAAATTTCAAGAATTAGAAGAAAGAAAATAATAATAATGAATGTAGAATTTAACCAAAAAAAAGAAATTTTGCAAAAGATTATATAGTATATTAACTTACAAAAAATACTAAATAAAATAGGCAAAACTAATGAAAATAAAGAGTGAGTATATAAATTAACAGAGACACCCGCCAGAGCTCAGGCCTGGCCCTGATCAACCTCGCCAACCGGGGTGGGAGCCCAGGCCCAGTGTAGGCCTGGCTCTGCCCCTCCCCACCACCACCTGGGAGCCCAGGTCTAACCTACTTCCATCTTGAGATACTGTAGCCATTCCCATAGCCTTCCCCACACAGTAGTCTCTACCTTGGGACAACAGACAGGCCCTAGAAGCAGCTGCATCGTGCAGTATGTATCCCAAAGCCAGTGTAAGGCCCACCCTTTCAGCCCCATTTCTGAAGATGTTGCATCCATCTTGGGGCCCCTCTGCTACTATCTTGAGTTACATCTTGCTATTTTCTGCCACCACCAATAGTTGCAGTAGTTTCCATCCTGGGACACCGGTAGGGTCTAGAAGCCCAACACCAAGATGAGGAAAGCTGCACAGATACTACAAGATTATAGGGTAGAAACTGTAATACCTCAGATCCACACTGAAATAAAGGAAGTCACATAGACCACATGAAAAAACAAAGAAGGAAAGTGCCCCAAACAAATCAGGATACTACAATAACAGAACCCATAAACAGTGAAGTTGATGAAATGTCAGAGAAGGAGTTCAGAATGCTCACAACTAATATGATCTGTGAATTAAAGGATGACCTAAATGAGCAAATACTGGCAAAAGTTGATCACTCCAATGAAGAGATAAGAGTAAATACAGGCAACATTTAATGACACCAATAAAAAGATAAAGGAACAAATACAGGCATCCATTGATCAACCAACAAAGAGATAAGGGAGCAAGTATAGGTACCAAAAGATTACTTTAAGAAAGAGATAGAGATTATGAAAAAAAATCAGAAATCCTTGAAATTAAAGAACCAAAAACCAAATAAAAACTCAATAGAAAGCATCACCCATAGACTACATCACTTGGAATGCAGAATCTCAGGTAATGTAGACAAAGTATAAAATCTGTAAAATAAAGTTAACCACACAGTGAAGATGGTAAGAAACCATGAACAGAACAAACAAGAATAATATGACAGCATCATAAGACCAAATTTGAGAGTTATTGGGATAGAGGGAGGCACAGAGTTTCAAACCAAAGGAATGCACAATCTCTTCAATGAGATAATATCAGAAAATTTCCCAAGCATGGAGAATGAATTGGAAAACCAAATACAAGAGGCTTACAGGACACCAAAGTGTACAAAATTACAACAGATCTACACCAAGGCACATTATAATGAAAATACCTAGCATACATAATAAGGATAGAATCTTAAAGGCCACAGGAAAGAGGAATCAGATCACATGTCAGGGGACACCAATTCATATCTCAGCAGAATTTTCAACCTACACCCTCAAAGCCAGGAGATCACAGAACAACATATACCAAGCTCTGAAAGAAAATGGATGCCAACCCAGAATCTTATATCCAGCAAAATTAAGCTTTAGATTCAATGATGAAATAAAAACCTTCCTTGATAAACAAAAGTTAAAAGAATTTACAACTAGAAAGCCTGCACTACAGAATATCCTCAGCAAAATATTCCACGAAGAAGAATTGAAAAACAACAATGAAAATCAGCAAATAGAGGTATTACATTAAAGGAAAACCTAATCAAATGAGAAACTGAGTCAAGTTAAACATCAAAAATAAACAAAAATGGCTGGAAATATAAATCATGCCTCAATAATAACCCTGAATATTAATGGCCTAAACATTTAATTTAACACAGAATTTGTAATATACAAATGTCTTAAAAGTTTGAAATCATTGTGGAATAATTTGATAACCTTCCTACAATGCTGTTTAATAATTGTAATTTAGGAAATCTTTCATTGAACATTTTCTTCCTTTCCTTCTTTTAGCCTTCTTCTTTTTTTTTTTTTTTTTTTTTGTACTGGGGATTATACCCAGCAAAATTAAGGTGTAGTTTATCCCTGGCCCCCTTTTTCATTTTTTTGAGACAGGACCTTGCTAAATCACTGAGGCTTGCTTCCTACTTGAAATTTTCCTCCCCCAGCCTTCTGAGTTTCCAGGATTACAGATGTGCTCAACTATCCCCACTGTGCATTGTATGTTTGTTGTTTTTTTTACACAAAACAGCCTTTCTTTCCATTTCCAGCCCAAATGAGGTATAATTTTATGCCCTCAAATGCCTAATATCTCCAGTGACTTGGGATCTAAGTGATTTGGGCTCATAATTCTCCCATATTGAGAGCTACTTATGACAGAAAACACATCTTAGCCATATTTATTTTCTCAGAAGTCAGCATAGTGGACTCTTAGCAGATCGATGCATAAAAGGAAAGAAAGAAGAAAGGAAATATGAACAAATGAATGAATGGACTACCTTTTTGTCCCTTTCTTCACAAAGAGATACAAGGAACTTGTTAGCTCTTCCAAGCCATAGCCTGTGTAGAAATGAGAATTTACAGAGCAACTCCATCTCATCAAATGCAACACTCGGGATAGTTAATCTTCTCTATGTATTCCCCCTTATAAGTGAGGTTGGGAGGAATACCATGCGGAGGCATAAGGAAGCAATATTGAATTGTGGAGTAATAACCATAGATGATGGCAACTCTGGGCTTTGAAAATGAATGGCGGTGGCAGGAAGGTGAAACATGCTTTGCTTCCATTAGTGCAATGTAGGGTTTTACTGCCATTTTTCTATCCATCTTCTGAGAATTTCTATCATTCAGGAACATCATAATTAGGTTTCACTGAAAATGAGGAGAATAAGAGCAGGGTTTGGGAAGTTGATGAAGAAGCATCTTCTGCACATGGGTGCTCATGTTATTTAGTTATTTTTCTATGGGCAGTGTTTTTTTTTTCAGCATTATTTACATAATGTTTCTATGACATCAAATTCTCTTGCATTTATTGCAATTTATTATTCCTGACATTTCAAACCCATCATACATTCCCTGGATAAAATTTTTAAAGATTGGAACAAAGACATGATTTTTCTAAATTGAAAAAATGGCATAAGTTATTTCTGCTGAAATTAAGGGAAAGCCCAGAAGAGGAGCCTCTAACAGTCCCCTGTCTCTCAAGTATGATTTAAGGTCTCTCTTTTATATTGTGATGTGTGTCTCAGGCTGGAGCTGGAAAAATGGGACACTGCCTTCTTAACACACACTCCGCTCTTACCTTCATTGTTCACTCTGTAGCTTTTAATTTATGATCATGTCGATCCCACCCACTAACTTGTTACCTTCTTTGAGGAGAAAAAGCCAAATGTGTTTCACATCGATGCGTATTTTTGAAGTCTTGCTTTATTAGCTTCATAAGAGATTCATTATGTTGTACTTTAAAATGTGCAAAGTGTATAAAACGCTGTTGTGGTACATTCGCGCCTATTCAGGTCTTTAATCAGGGAGTCCGGAGAGCACACCTGCAGTCCTTTGTCTTGTACTTTGTATTAATTTTCCATTGCTACATAACTGATTACCACGCAATGTCTTAAAACCATCTCAAATTATTACCTTGCAGTTTCTGTGGATTTGGAGCCTGGCATGGAGCCACAGCGTTTTCTGGTCAGGTCCTGCATGGCTGAAATCAAGGTGCCGACTGGAGCTGCCATCTCCTCTGAGGCTCAAAGTCTTTTTCCAGTCTCATTTATATATGTGACAGACATCATTTCCTTGCCACTATAGGAAGCCTCTTTTTCATTTTAGTCTCTTGATTAGGGGTTATTCTTAGCTCCTAAAGGCCACCTGCCATTCCATGCCGGTGGCCCTGTCCACAACATAGTCCCTGCTTTTGCAAGGCCAGCAGGATATGCCTTTGCAGATTTGAATCTCTACTTCAGCTATGCCTGACCCTATACCCAGATGTAAAGGGTTCATGTGATTAGGGCAGGCCCACCCAAGTAATTCACTTTTCAACTGATTCAACTGATTGGGAAATTTAATTGCATTTGAAAAATCTCTTCTGGTAAAGCAATGACATAATTATGGGAGTAATGCTTAATCATAGCCACAGTGTACATCCACAATCGTCTCATGTAGAAGGAACCCAAACATTGAGGATCATCGGGTGTTACTTTAGAATTTTGCTTATTCCAAGTTTACAAACCAAGTGGTGAAATTTGTCATTTAAAATCGTACCCACACACAAACATATGTATGTGTGTGTACATATATTACACACACCTATTTTTGTGTGTATACATGTCATGTATGTATTAATGCAATGAATGCATTTCTGAATTTCTGAATGGGACCTTCTGGGTTAATCAAAATAAACCTTAAAAGTCAAAATTCAATGTGAACATACAGCATTGTAAAATTATTGGCTCAACTAAAATGTTCCAAACATTCATTTATCTGTTTGGGTCTCAGAATAACTTATGAGAAAACCATCCACACATGACACTTGCCAACCATATTCATTTTTATCTAGCTTAACTAATACTAAGAACTAAAAATTGTTTTTTGCCTTTTATCCTTTTATGTCTCTAAAGAAAACACTTAAAGAACTGTACCACCTGGGAGCAAATCTGGACAAGTCCTACATGAAGATGACAGTGCTGTTCAATGGAAAGTCTGTGGACATTCTAGGGTCTCACCATTAACTGACACAGTGACCGTGAGTTTTGGGGTCACATTTGCAGTGCCATACAACAGAGTGCAGCATAACTGAGCTTCTTTTTAATGTGGGATATGCCTAACTACCTTCTGTGAATTTTCACAAAAACATCCTTTTTAGCAACTAATCCAGTTTTCTGTATTGATCTATCACTGACCTGAGCTCATGAATGTATTAGACTCAGGGATTTTTGACCATGATCCTTCATGGCCAGAAATGCAAACTAAATCTCAATTCAATTAATGATTTAAAAATAGCTTAAAGGCAAGGTGTGGTGGCTCATACCTGTAACCCCAGCAATTTGTGAGGCTCAGACAGGAGGGTTGCAAGTTCAAGGCCAGCCTCAACAATTTATCAAGGCCCTAAGCAACTGAGTGAAACCCTGTCTTAAAATAAAAAATAAAAAAGGGCTGGGGATGAGTCTCAGTAGTAAAGTGCCACTGGGTGCAATATCCAGACAACAACAAACAAAAAAATAAATAAAATAACTACAAGAACAGTGATCATCATTTTTTGAGTAATTACTTTCTTCCAGGTTTAATACTAAGTATTTTCTATCCCTTTTTAAAGTAAAGAAGAGATTTCATTTTTTGCTCAAGTCACATAGTTAGAAATAATGAGAATCTGAATTCATGTCAGAGGCTTTCTGAAGCCAAATCTCTGCTTCCATGCCATAGTTGATCTCTTCTTGTGGTTTTCCATCTTGGTGTATATCAAAAAACTCACTTTGTTTTTTTTCCACAACCATGGCTCATTTTCTAAGATAGCTGAACAATCAGATTAATTCATGTTTAATCTGATAAATTAAAATTAGATGCATTACTTACATGAGACAGACTTTTCAATCACGAATAGTGTTTGTTACTTGGTAAGATAAAATATTGAAGGTAACAGAATAAAGACCAGAAGAGTAGTAGAATAGTATCAGAGCAAGGAGGATGCAAAAGGTGAGGTCCTGGAGAAGAAAATTGATAAAATTGTTATGAGCATACATTAATATGTCACAGTGGATCACTCTAGTATGCACAATAATAATGTACTAATAATAATTGCTTATAGTATTGGCAACATTTGTATATGGAATATATATTAGATAGTAGATAATATTATTGCATTAATACCACTATTGTTGCATGCTTTGAAAGGTCCAACCACCTACCTACCTTCTGACCATCTAGAGAAGACAGGTGTGTGGCAAAATGATAAATTTAGGTGAAAGGTTCACACTATAAGGAAATAGTTGCATTTTTAAAAACTAATCTATAACTTGGAATTTTTTTCAAAAATAAAAGTTTTAAAATAAAAACTGCTTATCATTAACATCTTGTGTATATTTAAAAACTCAGAAATTTTAACTTGACTTTCAATAAAAAGTCTTGTATTCATTTCTTAACAGATATATTTGTGTGTGTCTGCATATGTGTGTACATTTGTTTTTTTCACCATCATCCTGTTCCTTTCTGTTTATAAGCACTACATTGTGTTTCATATGGTGTTTGCTTTTACATAATTTATCTCATGTGAGCCTCATAAAATTTTTTAAAAATAAACCTTAGAGCCTTATTATATTTATTAAGAGTGACACAGCCACATCAACATTTATAGCAGTACAATTTACATTAGCTAAGCTATAGAGCCAAACTAAGTGCCCATCAGCAGATGAATGGATAAAGAAATAGTGGTATACAAACACAATTGAGTATTACTCAGTCATAAAGAAGAATGCCTTTATGACAGTTGACAGTAAATGGATGGATCTGGAGACTATCATGCTAAGTGAAATAAACCAGTCCCCCAAAGCCAAAGATAGAATGTTTTCACTGACATGTGGAAGCTAAGTCACAATAAAGGGGGAAAGGGAAAGAAGAAAAGTTCAGTAGTTTAGATAAAGGGGAATGAAAGGAAGGGAGGAGGATAGGAATAGGAAAGATAGTAGAACAAATCTAACATGATTAACCTATGCACATATACGAAAATACCTAAATGAACCCCACCATTGTGCCCACTCACAAGAATAAGGTCCTAATTAGAATACGATACAATCTGTGCCTTTATAATTTTATCAAAATGGACTTTACTCACATGCAGAGCTAAGAAGAACCAATAAAATATTAAAAATCAATAAACACAATAAAATGTTTAATAAAAAAGAAATTGAGACTCAGAAAGTTAAATAACTTGCTGAAATCTATATCACTATTATTAGAGCTAGAATTCCTGCTTCTTTCTATTCTTCTCTATCATTCTTCAAGGTATACTTTAGTGATGGAGAGGGCAGGGAAAATGTTTCACTCCTTCAGTATTTTTTCCATTGCTTATCATGGCATCTTATAAATCCTAGATGACCAACAAATATTTGTTGATTGAATCTTAGAGGCTAAAACTATATTCCTTCATAGTAATTCAACTTGGTGAGAGAAACTCCCACTACAAGATATTCACAGTTAGAGAATGCATCCCAGCTAGGATCGCAAACATTATGTTAACAACAGAAACTATTGGTGTTATATTTGAAGAATGGTAGTAAAAATTCCCTTTGGAAAAACTTTTGAGGTTTATGACATACTTTCATAAATGTCTTCAATCAAGAAAGTGTTTTCATTAATAAAATCTTAAATGCAAGCTCCATAAGAATATGCTAAGAAGCAGGAAAGAATGATCACTTTAAACAGAAAAACTTTAACATCAGAACACTAGTTTTTTTAAAAACTCAGGTAGCAACTGTGTTTACTTCACCTGGCTGCTGTTAAATTTTATGAAAAATGAACGTGGAAGTCCTTCTGCTTAGCTAAGTAGGTTTCTGTGGGTGCAGTGAGCTGTTTCAAGCAAGCCATTTCAATAATGCAAGAGTATAAACTACTATAGAATTACATTGTAAACAGCATTTTCAATCTTGTATTGCAATTATACATTGAATGCAGAATCAACTCAGAATATGGAAGTCCCCAAAACTGTTGGCAGGAATAAAGAAGGGACCTGATTCTCTAAACAAGGATACAATTTCCCAGTTGTTTGCTAGGCTTGCCTGGAAGCCACACAGCTAAGTTCTTGCTGCACAGGCAAGTTCCACAGACATCACTGTTAGCAATCCATTGGTGGGAAAACCCTGGCACTTGAATACATATGTTTGTCAGGCCTTATACCTCCTTACTATTAGAATTAACTCTAATGCAGAATCAGGAGTATGAGAGTCAGGTATGATGAAGTATCTCAAATCACTACTAGTAGTCTCCATATGTCTGGATTAAAACCAGGTGCTTAGCATCTGAAGGAACATAGGCAAATTACTTAACACCTCTGGATTTAGCCTCCTCACCTCTATAATTGGGACAGTATTATTATCTATTTCTTAGAATTACTATACATATGAAAAGACAGAATATCTGCTAAGATCCTAGTACTTGTAGCATAACTCTTACCATAAATATTAATTATTATTATTGGAGTTAACTTCCACAATAACGGTATGAAGAGCTCCATGATTTACCGCCCTAGAGAAACAATAATCAGGGAAAAAAAGCCTTAAACTTTCTATAAATAGTTTAAAGGCCTTCAGAAAATGAAGAAACATTTCAAGAAAATCTATTGTAAGAGAGTAAAAACAGTAAGGTTTGCTGTTAGTTGCACCATGATCAGCTTCCCCATGTTCTTCTCCCCTACCCCCATTTTCTCAGTTTAGTATGATAGAAGTTTCCCTATGAGCAGATTGAGCCAAGATCAGGACTCATTATAACCTCAGATCAAAGTTAAAGGTTGTGGTGTCTCTTGGGAATGGTGGGCCACCAGCATATCTCATTTGCTAGCTCTGTGTTGCAGAAGCTAAATAAATGGTTGGCAGCTGTAGCCCGGAGATCAGACTCTCTCCATGAAGCCAGCCATTAATGTAAAGAGAGGCTCCATTTCAGATGAAGCAGACCTAGATACTAGTCCCTGAATGGTCTTTCCCTCGTTTTTTTCATGGAGTCGAGTTTTCACACCAGGAAGCATAAACCTAGAAGACCTGCAACTACTACCCACCATTAATACTTGAGAAACTACAGACAGAGCCCAAGGACCTCTTACGGAAACCATGGAAAGCCGGTGAGATCTGTGGATGGATGCTGCTTTCCCTGAGGGCATACGTCAATGTGCACAGGGCAAGAGGATAAAAACGAAAATCTTACCTAGAGTTCACCAGTCCCAAGTGACTGGACAGACAAAACTGGAAACTAAAGGGGCCTTGGCCAGATTTCTTTTCAAAAATATTTTCCAAGTTTGAAGCTGCTTGATATTGGGGTCTGAAAATATAAGCTGAAAATCTTTGAAACATAAAGTTTAAACTTGAACCATTGAGAAGAAAATAGAGTTCAGGACAAGTCACTCAAAAAGCACTACTGGACACACAGGGATCTCTGCTGGAAGCTAGAAGGAGTCACGTCAGTACCCTCATGAAATGTGGTATCATCACTTAACTTTCTTTGCCCAACAGAGAAGCGGGTGAAGGGCTTCTGGAAAAAGATGATATCAAGTAGAGTATCTTTAAAATTTACACAGAATCATGAGCATTCAATCCAAACTCCCCAAACACAGAGCAAATGATAGCTACTTGAAAAGAGCAATGGAGATGTGTGGGGCACAGGTAAAGTAGCTAACGTGTGTGAAGTCCCGGAGACACAAGCAACAGAGAATGGGGCAGAAGGTATACTAGAAGAGCTAGTGACAAAGAATGAAGGACACCAAGTCAAAGATGTAGGAAGCTCTTTGAACCTTAAACAAAGAAACCATACCTAAGCACATTTTGTTTACTGTACTTCATTCATCTAGCTTTGGGTAAGTGAGGAAAGGTGTTATAGGCAATATGTTCATCAATTTCTTCTACTTTTAAAACCATACCTTTCTACTAAACTCTGTCTCTTCAGCAAATTCAAATTTTCAGTGCCTTTTCAGAACTATTTCTCTCTGCTTTCGGTTTGTCTTTCAGCACTTGCCTCCTTTCCAAGGTGCTGCCATTGCAAAAGTTACTTCTCCATTGTATGTTCATATCCATAGAGGTAGACATACCTCCGCTAATGTGGAGAGGTTTGGATCCTGTTCCTGGGTATTCTTGGTGTTTGCCAAAGCATGGTCAATCCCATAGTATCTTTTGGAGCTGACAAACACTGCCAAAACATGCCAAAATTCTTGCCACGGACCCAGCACACTGGCCAGTGCTACTCTTATTCCTCTGAGGTGTCCTATCTCCAACCCTCTCAATGGCTCTGTGTCCTCCTGGCAGAATACATGGGACTCCTGAAGCTTCTACCTATGCATGTTGACCATGGCCAAGAAGGAGCACTACTAAGTACTTGTGTTAGTCAGCTTTTCATTGCTGTGAAAAAATATACCTGAGAAAAATCAACTTATAGGAGGAAGGCTTTATTTCAGCTCGCAGTTTCAGAGGTTTTGGTCCATGGTCGCTTGTCCCATGGCTTTGTGCCTTTGGCAAGACAGAACATCAAGGCAGGGAGCACAGAAGAGCAGAGCTGCTTGTTTCATGAAAGCAGAAAGAGCCATCAGGAGAAAGAGGAAGGGTCCAAGGACAAAATATATCCTCACAGGCAGGTGCCCAGTGACCTACCTCACCCAACTAGTCCCCACTCCTGAGAGTGTCCATCACTTCCCAGTAAGCACTACCAGTTGGCCAAAGCCTTCAATGCATGAGCAATTGGGGACATTCTAGTGACTTAAGTGTCCCATCCAGTTCATGGTACACTTACCATGATGCAGTAATCCCCGTGCAGAGATATATTGTTTTCCACCCTTATGGCCGTATTTCCCTTTTTTCTCAACTCTTACTGTCCTGGCAGTGTGTCTCCCAAAATAACATTATCACTTAAACCTTGTACCAGGCTTGTTTTCTTGGGAACCAGAAAAGATAAGTTTTCTGTGACCCTGATACTGATGAGAACAGCATGGAGAACAGCCCCTTGCTTCCCCCAGTGCACTGCACTTGGAGAGCTGTTGCCATTCCACTTTTCTCATCTCTGTCTTTCTACTCCAGTGAACAAAAACTATTTTAACAAAGGGTTCTCATCTCAAGCTTCATATAACTTTTCTTTCTTGTATCACCTCTCTGTACTGAAATAGATGCTCAGATGTTAAGTGCACTGTTTGTCGAGTTTTAACAAATGAAATTACCTGAATTGCCACTATCCAAATCAAGCTGTAAAATACATTATTCATCTTAGAAAGTCTCCATGTGACCTTTTCCAGTTAATTCTTTTCCTCCTGGAGGCAAATACTCTTCTAATTGTTATCATCCTGTGTTAATTTTACCAGATCTTGAATTTTATATAGAAGAGAGGCAGTTTTGTTTTATATCTAGCTTCTTTCATAGAGTGATATTTTGAAGATTCGCCAAAGCCCTACTTCTTCTTTTTATGAGTGCATGTTAATTGTACAGAATAATGGATTTAATTGTGGCATATTCATCTATGGGTATAACATATTCTGATCATTTCCACTCCCTTTTACCCCCTCTTACTTTTCACTCCCCTCCTCTCCTCTTCTCTAATAGTATCCGTTAAATTTCATGTTATCATTTTTTTTTCTAGATTCCACATCTGAGAGAAAACATGCCATTCTTGTCTTCTTAATCGGACTTATTTCACTTAACATGAAAATATCTTACTCCATCCGGAATCCTACAAATGACCTTCTTTTGTTCTTACTTGTTGCTGAATAATACTCCCTTGGGTATATATACAACATTCCCCCTCATTTTGTTGACAGGAACCAAGATTGATTCCATAATTTACCTACTGTGGATTGTGCAGAGATAAACATGGGTACCTCTACAGTATGCTGACTTTAATACTTTTAGATATATTCTGAAGAGTGGTATAGCTGCATCATGTTGTAGTTTTATATTATTATTATTATTATTATTATTATTATTATTATTCCAGGGATTGAACCCAGTGACACTTAAACACTGAGCCATATCCCCAACCCTTTTTTATACTTTATTAGAGACGGGGTCTCTAGGAGTTGCTTGGAGCCCTACTAAGTTGCTGAGGCTGGGTTTGAACTAGTGATTCTCCTGCCTCAGACTCCCCAGTTGCTGGGATTACAGGTGTGCACCACATGCCCATTTTATTTTACTTTTTGAGAAACCTCCATACTGGTTTCCATAGTTGCTGTAATAGTTTATGTTCCCACCAATAGTGTATAAGAGTTTTTTTTTTCCCATACCCTCACCAGAATTTATTTATTTATTTTTAAATTCTTGATAACTATTGTGACTGTCTCCCATACTTGGGTTTCAGTCCTCCATTTCTTTTTAATGCTGTGTTGTTTGTGAATGCAGCATAACTTCTGCATCTATTCTTTAGTTTACTTTGAATACTATGCTTTTTTACACTATGTTATAAATTGGCTAACAGTCTATTGATAAACTGAGCACAAAGCCAACTTGTCTCTATGTTAATTGGATCAGCAACAATGGTTAATAATGAACTATACATAATAAACTCCTTACAAGTGAATTTAAAAATGTGTACTCTGCAAAAAAAAGGTCCTAAGAATTGATTTTTACAAAGAAGTTTCCATAACCAAATAAAGTATGGAAACTCCACAACTATATATATCTTATAGATACACTGTCATCACAGCCTATTACTCTAAGACTTCCTGCAATTCAAGAACCCTATTTATTTTTCTAAACACAGATTTTTTTCAAAGCTCATTAACTTTAAAATACCCCTCTTTCCAGGTTGCTTATTCATTTTGGAAATGTTGATCTATGTACAAGGCATGTCTATAACTACCTACCTACCTACATACACCCTCAAGATGTAACACGGTGTTGATGCTAACTAACACACACACTTAGTACCACAAGTATTCTTCTAACTGTATTGTTGAGTTAATTATCAGACTAATTTAACAACATTGTGCCTTAAGTCTAATGTTCTGTGGAAGAGACTTCCCATGGGTTTACAGAATGGAAACACACGTGAAACACAAATCATCAATAACCCCCAATTTTCATATAAGGGAAGAGAATTTTATCAAAGCCGGGTAAAATAAATTTAGAATTTTTCCCATGATACATTCTGTCCTGACTCTTTATGTATAATTTTTAATCCTTTTGAAAAATAAATGTATATGTGGAGAAGGGAGATCATCTTCAGTGGGACAGGCTGCCTGCCCTTTGGGGCACTGCTAGTAGGTCTGCAGAACAGCAATAAAAAAAGACACAGCTTATGCTAATGGGTGCATTTTTAGTAATTACAGTGTATTATTTTCTAGGAGCTTACAAACGCAAAGAATACAGATGTAGAAAAATGATTTAGTGTTGCTGGTTATAGGAGAGATGCAGCACCAACATAAAAGAGGGTAGAAATTGATGGCTTAGATGAGAAAGTGACCTGCATGATCAACTATGAATTCCATGTCAGGTAGGAAGGGAAGTCTGACAAGATAGAAGCTAGCAAGCTGAGAAAAGGTGGAATAGGTTACCAGAGGGATGGAGGAAAAGGAAGACTGTCCCCAGTGGAAGAATAGGTGTATAGTAAGTAATAAGACCTTCGGGAGTACCTCCGGAGTATGGAGACATTTGGTTAAACTGTGGAGTATGAAGATTTTGGAGATGGAAGATCGTCCAGAGATGAGGAAGATCAGGGGTCCTCAGGTTCAAATGGGACGGAGCAAATGATCACTGGAGGGAGTTAGAGAAGAAATTGTGACATTACTGTTGAAAAAGTCATCCACAGAGTGGATGCAAATCCTTCAGTAGGAAGAGGATGTAAGTTAGGCAACAAAATATATCAGTAGAAGTCAGAAATTGGAGGGGAGAGGAGTAATAAATAAAACATGACAGCTTATATCTCAGAGTAAGAAGGAAGTTTACAAAAGAATATTGTGAAGTGAGGAAGGATGAACTATTTCTCCTGAAAATGGGAATCAGGGAGAATAGGGTTTGCAAGGTGGAGACCTAGATTTCAGTAAGAGAAGGGAAAGTATATTAAATAAGAACAAGTGTTCATGCTATGGAAGATCCCAGAGAGCACAAGAATGCCACAAGAATAGTCAGTTTGATGATTTCCTCACAAGATTGGGGATGTACTATATATGTGTGTAAGGGATTGGATGGAGATGAAGTTGGGTGGGAAAAAGAGACAAAAGAGTGAGTGATGAGCCATGAGGAGTGGGGTTTGTTGAGGTCAGGGTTACGCTGTCTAGAGAACATGCCTGTGAATGCCATGTCTACAGATTCTCCATATGAGTATCTTGGACTTTTCAGTTCAATTATGTAACTGAAACTGTTAATAAAGATGTTTCTTTTTTTTAGATTTTAAATGAGACCATATAATATAGGTCAATAGAAAGATTTTCCTACAATAACTTGTTAAAAATTATGACCTCTGAGAGTTAAAATATAAAATCAATGTATAATGCAGAAATCCGAGATGTACAAAGAAATCTTAAAAAGAGGAAAAGACTCCAAGGACTTAACCCAGAGTATTAATTCAACCCAGAGAAATGTGCATGGTAAGAGATAATTCCTTAGTAAGGAAGTGCAGAAAGGCAAGTTCTCCAGGTAGATGCTGGCAGGACTTGACCTCCCCTGTCCACAGTGAAGGTGTGCCCTGAGACAAGTCCTCAGTATGCCAGTCCCTATGGCAAACTGATTTCTACTCTGGAGATGGTTTCATTAAGACATCAGAGATCATGCCTGGTGCTCCTGAACACACTCAACACACTTACTGACCTGACCTTTTTCCATCTTCAGCAAGCAAACTCAGGTTGTAGTTTGGCTTGCAACCTAAGTTGTAAGGAGATTTTCTTAGTAGGAGAATGAACTGGTCATATTGATGCAAATATACTCAGCCTTGTGACAGTTATATTTCTCACTGTAAATCAGGAAGATAGCCTTTGCTTTTTACATAACTCATCCTGAGCTTGATTTGTGGGAATTTATTTCTAAGAAGCTGATTTTCTTCAGTGTGCTAAAAAAAAAAAAATTGTGCTTTTGAGCTGATGAGACTGAAGGCCAGCCTGTGGACCATGGTGAATTTTTCCAAAGTTGTGTTGTGAGCCCCTTGGCATCTCGCCATTTTTTTAACTCAAAACTTGGCACCCTTCTGTGTGCTCAGCTCATAACTTTACTCTTAACCTTTTCCATCTGAAAATGGAACATATGCTTAAAGCAACTGAAAGATTTCCTTTGCTTTTCCAAGCAAAGATAAAAATCTCTTATTTGGTACATTTTTTCCAGCCCAGGAAAATGCTGTGTTGGTGAGGCTAGTCTGATAATTAAAATAATACAATAGTATGGCTGTATGTATAAACGTGGCTGTATAACCAATGTGATCCTGCAATCTGTACACGTGGAAAAATAAGAATTCATATCCCATTTGAATCAAATGTATGATATGTCAAGATCAATGTAATGTTTTGAGCAACTAATAAAAAAATTAATACTATGAAAAAATTTAATTTTTCCTTAAAAACTTTAGTTACATTTATTAAGATGTCAAATTGACTGTTGGTTTCTGAGTTATGTTATGTAGGAGGACATTTAGATATAATAACCTATATTTCCAATGATGTGCACTAATTATATTAGCGAATTGCCATATTATTATTGCTTTCTTTAATAAAAATTGTATCTAAAAGATATTCTCTGTGTTTCAACAGGGATAAAATAAGCTCATTTATGCTCATACCTATCTGCTTAAGACTCAGTAAATTCTTCCTAATGCATTAATTATGACTCCAGATAGACCAATGATTATTTCATATATGCTAATTAGGAATCACTTTAGTCAGTCAACCATACACATCAGTAAACAAGTGGAATGAACTCCCCTGGGAGGTAATAAACAGACAATGATTTCCTTTTCACTACAGCTTGGAGAATTTGCCCTACAATCAAGGAATAATTAGAGAAGAAAATGAAGAGTTAGAGAACAGAGTTGTAATTTTGAGCTCATGGCAAGGCATGTTTCCTTGCTAGGATGAGATTAAAATGGACGTCTTCATTACAGACCATACATAAAGAAATACTCTAGTTACCATGATCTCCTTTCAGAAGTCAGCAAAACATACAATCAAACTTGTTGCATTTGTGGGAAAACAAATTGGAATGTAATCATCCCATTTAAATGTTAGGTTCCTAGAAGGGGGAGAAAATGAAACAAACCTGTTTTTAATTATTTTTTTTCTTTTATTACAGAGACTTAAACCTTCAATATGAAGCTAATTGACATTAATTTATGATGCTACTATTTGCAGTAGGAGCCATCACTCCAACTGTGGTTCATGATTAAGCGGTTAAGGGGCAGAAGTGGTGATGAGAATGAGTCATTAAACTGGATGATGTAAGTATTGTCTATTTGGGAATTCTCATTTGTTAGTCCTATTTTTAGGTTCCAAAGATACTTTGAAAATAACCATGCATAGGGAAAAGGCATGGTTTTAAATAAATGCATCATTTATATATAGTATTTAAAACACTGAAATATAAATTAATATATGTGTGTATATATATATATTTTTTTTTCCTCATCATGTCACTGTCACAACTGCAAGCTGAATTCTTCCAATACAGCTTTTAGATTTGTGCCCCCACTTGATTTTTCTCATTTGCCAGCTAAATATCAAGCCCCACTAAATATAATCTCATAACTAACAATGATCTGCATTAGTTACCGTAAAATTCTCAGAGGTCCTTTTGTCCACATGAGGGGCTTGGATAAAGAACATTTTAATTATCTAGCAAGTATTCAAACAGCAAATCAAACATTAAAAGACCACAAGCTTCTTTATAAAAGCGCAATTCAGCTTCCGGGCTCTCATAATAACTTGTTTCTCTGACCACAGAAAGGCTTTTAAAAAATCAGCAAGCCACTCTTAGTCCTAATGAAAGAATAAAACCTTGAACTTATGAGTGACTGCCTGAAATGAGGGAGAAAGGTCCCTGCTTCTTAAAATTTGTATCAATCTATTTAGACAGATAATCAATAACTGTCCACTTATAATGTTCATCCAGTCATCGTACCCAGATACAAGCCTCAGATCTATTTTAGTTCCACTGACACTTCACTAGGAATTACTTGTATGTGGGGAAGTTCATTTTGGGAAATATCTTGTTAAAACATGCTAGAAGAGTTGTCTTACACATTTAGCTGTGGTTCTTGCATTAGTCTAACCTGAACTGATTATAATAGAAAACCATGAACAAAATCATTTGGAAGAAGAATGTTCAAGAACATAAACTTTAGAAAAATCTTTTGAAGCATTAAAGAGTATTGGTATTTTTTGTTTAACTATGTGTTGATGGTCTATGGGTTTATGACACCATAATAAAATACATTTTTAACAGCAGAGATTACTTGAAAAGGATCATAATTCTAGCCCTGAAAATTTAGGCATAGGCCAATCATGTAATATTTAATTCAATAAAGTTATGAATATAAAAATTATGGTACTCATGAATGATGTATGGAATGGTTATAACAAATGACGTGTTCCTTATGGAAGAAAGACTGTTGTATGGTTCACTTCCCAGTACTAATTCCTAATTTTCAGATGCATGTTCCTTAAAAACCACTAGAGGAAACCATCTGGAAACTGAAATTTTCATTTATTCATGAAAAGCTTACAGATATATGAGATTTTAAAAAGAAAAAAAAGGCAGAGACATACAGATGTACTTATTGTGAATTGAACCATCAGTGCAAAAGGAATACTGGAATAGGTGTTGGAAGGACAGTGGAGCATCTCGCTAAACATCTTGTAAATGAGAAAAAAAAAATTTCCCAAGAGCTCCAGAACTTTACAGGAAAGCATGAATCTGAAGTAACATTTTAAGCATTCCAAGTCAGTATTAATTCCATGGTATATAGAAATTTTTTTCTGATGCCAAGAAAGATATTTAATTTCATTTTAAATGTTTCTGAAATTAAATAAATGAAATAGTAAAGCATTTATGTCTATAATCATACTTTAAGTAATTATTATTTCATACTTTGAGTAATTCTGAAACAACTGCTCACTTTGTGAATGTATGTTTCTCTCAGATTATATGATGGGAAATATTTTAAATATCTCCATAAGACAAAATTCTGCCCATCTTCAGTCTATGCCATCATAATCACATTTAAAGAATTTCCCCCAGAAAGTTTTTAGCATTGATCATCCAATGCATCCATTAGAAAGGAATAATTAATCATCTCTTCAAATAATTAACCATCTCTTCACAAAGAGATGTGAGCACTGAATAACTGCTTTCTTATTTGATTGGACAAGAGATAGCCTTCTGCATACCCAGCACATTAGATGTCTCATTGAAAGTATAATAAAGTCATCATAAAAATAAGCATTTTAAAATGTCCAAAGCCTTTTAAAAATAAAGACAGAAAATATACTGCATATTGAAAGACAACCCCACTATCACCTAGAAACAGGTTGAAGGCCATTCCTACACCAAAGAGGAAGTGGTGTATGGTGTCAAAGTATTCAGATGACAAACTTTACCACTCAAATAACACCACTGGAGTTGATCTTGGTTTCCTGCTGTGACATTCCTGCTTACTAAATGACTCTATGTGGGTAAAATAATCTGTTTTTCTTTAAATTCCCAATTTGTGTAACAGGAATAATAACAGTACTTGTCACTATTAGTGTTTCTGTGAGAGCTAAATGTGTTATAAATAAAGTCATAAATAGCTCACAGTAAGCACTCAGTAAGTGTATGCTGCTATGACAATTGTTATTATTAACTCCCTTTCATCTCTGCTTTGTCCCAACCTAGAGAGGTCTGACATTAGGACATTGGCTCAAACCAATCTTTACATTTCAAAAAGGCAATTATGGATTATTTTATGGTAAAATACAGAAAGGCACTGAATTCAGTTGATAGTGAAAATTTTTTTCCCTTATTTTCAGGTTGAATTTTTCACCCTGAAGTTACATGTTTCTCGTTTTATTGTATATCATTGACAAATTTAAAATACTATAGTAAAAAAATGTAATTCTGATCCCAAATATAAAATTCTTGGATTAGCTTCTGTATGCCACAGTTACATTTGTTTCGAGATTAAATGTGTAATATATTATATATATATATATATAAACACAATTATGAAGAATCTCACATTAAACAAAATCTAGTTTAAATTTGGTAATTATTTAATTCTATGGGTGCATTGCTCTACAGATTCTGGGAAAAATGCAAATATTTATTGTACTATTATCCTCATCTTATGGATTTCAAAGCATAGATAGAGATCAGTGTTTCCAGGCAACTAACAAAGCATTTCTTGGACTATTACTGGGTACTGATGAGTGTCCTAAGAGCCAAGCTATATCTTTAAATTTCTCACTTTCTAGCATTTAGAAAAATCCTAGCTGAAGTGAAAAATGAGTGAGTCATATAAATTTAATTTAACAAATATTTTATAACACCTAGTGCTATATTAGATAAGTAGATGGATATCAAGATAATTGAAATAGAATACCATTCCTTAAAAAGAGTACAAATTTGCACTGGGATTATTCTTAATAATGAATGTTCTTCTAGTGTTTACCAGGAGTCAAGAGTTACAGAAATTACTTTATATATTATGTCTCAGTTTACTTTCACAACCAGCCTATAGCTAAGTACTAATCTACCTTGCTCTTGGTAAGAAAACTCTATCAAAGATGTGGGGAGATTTTTCCAAGGTTACATGATGAAGATTGCAGGAGGTTAATCATGCATATGCATCACCACAGTTGAACACTCCTGGTTCTCCCTGGGGTAGGCTGTGAAATCCCAAACAAAATAGTCCCTTCCTCTGTGAGTTGCCACAATACTCCTTCAAGAGCTTGACATTTATGACCTTGCATCCTCCTCATTTTTTTTCTTTCTTCAAGAATCCTAGCATATAGATTGATGTCATAGTTCTGATAGCTTCAGTAAACGACTTTCCTCTAATGACCTCCTCTCCATTCCATTCAGCAATCCATTTACTGATATTTAGATACTAACTGCTTACTTCCATAACGGTAATTCCAAACATTTGATTCCCCAACCACTGCCTCTTGTCCTTCTTGCCAATGGTTTCTACTAGACGGACTCAGAGTAATTTTACAGGACTTGGTGTATGGCTCAGCAGAATAGTGCTTGCTAGTATGCATGAGACTCTGGAATAATCTTAGCTCTGAAAAAAAAATCACAGAATCATTTTTCAACACAGAAATACAATTTATTAAATCTCCACCTTTTCTCCTTCCAAGGTTCCTTCATGTCTTCACTTTTTGCCTCATCCAGCTTATTTACCAATATAACTTACTTCTTTCTTTCCTGCTGTTGTAGTTGCTTGGCAAAGTCTAATTCTCCATAACCCAGTGCTTCATCTACATTATACCAGTAACCAGGCATCTGAACTTTATAAGAAGAAAATATAAAAATATGGTCTGGCTTTATTTCAAAACATAACAATTCAAGTGTACCCTCAGTGCTACACAGAAATCAAATTACATTTCTTGAAACAATTAGTTTCAATCTTATCTGTGTCAGGACCATTTTAAACTCTTAGAAATTATTGAATTTAAATTTTTTCTTCATATGAGTTTTATCTACCAATAGTCCTCACATTAGAAATTAAAGTTGAGAAAGTTTAAAACTTTTACTAATTCATTTAAAAACTAAATAAATCTATTATAGGTTACCACAAATATTTTAGAAAGGATAGACATTCTTTCCATAAGCAGAAAACATTGACAGGAAGAGTGCCATCATTTGGGGTTTTGCAAATCTTTTTCATGTCTGACCACATAGAGGACATTTGGATTTTCATATGTGCTTTTATATTGAATATGTTGCAATATCAATACAATTTAGTCTGAAAAATTTTGCTTTGACTCAAAGGGAGTGAAAAAGCAAAACATGTATTAGTATGATGTTTGTGACTTTACTGACAAGTGGTTCTCCCAGAGGTCACAATTTTTTGGAGGGATGGGTACAGGGGTTAAATGCATGGGCACTCAGCAACTGAGCCACATCCCAAGCCCTTGTTTTGTATTTTATTTAGAGACAGATTTTCACTGAGTTCCTTAGCACCTTGCTGTTGCTGAGGCTGGCTTTGAATTCATGATCCTCCTGCCTCATCCTCCCAAGCCCCTAGGATTACAAGTGTGTACCACTGCACCCAGCAAGGAGATCACAATTAAAAACTGTTGCTTGGAAGACCAAGGCACTGAGGTGGCAAGTTCAAAGCCAGCCTGAGTAACTTAGAAAGACCCTGTTTTAAAAGAAAAAAATAAATCTGGCTGGGGTTGTGGCTCAGGGGTTAAGCACCATTGGTTCAATCCCAGGTACCAAAACCAAAACAAACAAACAAAAATCCCACTTTTGCTCTAGTCCATTCTTTCCCTGACATACTAAGATAAACAATTTTAATGTATTTATTTTTCCTCAGACTATTGATACATACTTTCTTCTCTTCATTCATAATTAACATAATGGCATGCATTTCCTTGAAAAAAACAACCAGAGAAGAGAATGTGCATACATTTTCACCATTTACCTACTGGCCTACTTTCCATGCAGGTATGTACTAGTGTATGGCTCAGCAGAATAGTGCTTGCCTAGTATGCATGAGACTTTGGGTAGTCTACTGGTGCAGGAGTAGACTCTACCCTTGCTTCTGCACCCTGCCCTGCTTCTGAAGGGGGTCCCTCCCATGCTAAGCAAGTTCCTCCCTTGTTATGAAGAATTTCTCTCCTTTGTCTATCTCAACGGTGTTGCTTCAACTGTTGCATTAATAATTCCTTATTTATCATTTCAAACAAAATCTTAAACTTGTTTCCAAAGACCCCATTATTCTTTAAAAGTTCTTCCTCTCCAGCTATACAACAGCATTTCTCTTTTCCTTTTTACAGCAAACTTAAAAATCTGGCTTTACTTTGTCTCAATTTCCTCAACTTCTTCTTTCTCTTCAATGCAGTGTTTTCCAATATTTCTCTCATCATATTTTACAAAATATATCTTGCAAATCTTAAAAAAATCTCTACTGGCCTCCATGTAGCTAAGTACATAGATACTTCTTATTTCTCACCTGATTGAATTAAGCAGCATTTGACACATTTGATCACAACCTGGTTCTTAAAACATTGCTTTGCTTTGCTTGTGTGTTACCACTCTTAAGATTTGCTGCTGCCTCCCTAGAACACCTTTATAATTCACTTTGTTGACCTCTTCTTTCCTTGATCACCAACAATGATTCAGAACATGAGCTTTGAATGTCTTCTTTCTCTATACTCCCTCCTTATATAATCTCATTGAGGCTCATTATTTATAAAACTAACAAAATTTACATTTATTTTAAAATTTACATCTCTATTTGAATCTCTCCTTTGAATTCCATATACTTATGGATCAACATAACATCTCTGCTTGGATACCTGTGTCTTTCAAACCTTAATTTTTGATTCCTGATTCCTTGCTCCTGTGTGCCCAAACTTGTTTCTCCATCATTTTCCTTTCCTTTGTAAATGACAATAGATCTTTCAAGTTCATTCATCCAAATAAAAACTTGAAGGCTTCCAAACAGAGGTCAGGTTCGCCACTTTTCTCCTGAAATCACGTCACTGGATTACCTCATTAAGTAAAACTCAATATCCTTTCACTAACCTACACAGCACACTCAGCTTATACTTCATTCAACTTGCTCCAGATACAATGGACTCCTTCCTGTTCTTTAAATGTCATGCTGCATGCTGAGGAGTCTGACACATTTCATGAAAAATGGAAATTTATTGTAAATTTTTTATTTGCATTATTTCTTAAACAGGGCTGTCCATATACTCGTGGAGTCTGCTCAACTCCAGGAAATTGAGGTAGCATCTACAATTTTACTCGGTGGTTCTAATGACATAAAAAATTCAATTATCCTTCAAAAACCTTTTTTAAAAGAAATATTTCAAGGAACTTCACTACCAATTAGAATTGCTAAGCTAAGTTTGGATACACATTTATAATAAACAAATTTGATTGAATACAGTAAAAAATACATAAGTGTTTGAGAAGTAGTACACAGAATGAAAGCTGTGGAAATTTATGAAAGAGAGAAACTCGTATGAGCTTTAAGGGTCAGAAATGTTTTTTATTTTTATTTTTTTTTTGGAAAAGATAGGTCTTTAGCCTTAATTTTGAAGAGTGGGTGACATGTGGATATGTCAGGATGCAGGATTCCTGAACAGGGCAAGGGGGCAAGGATTAGAAATTGGACATCATGAAGGATTAGGGTGGTTGTAGAAATCAGTTTGCATTAGAAGGTAAAGGGCAGAAGGTGTTTACTCTTAGCTCTTCTAAAATTAATGAGCTTAAGCCTTCTGAATTCTGGAGGGTCTATGAAAGCAAATACACAAAGATTCCATGAGAGACTGGTGATTTGGGTGTATTTACAGCATTGTTGCTTGATTTTTTTTTTTTATTTAGAAAGCAATATGTGCTTTTTCTCAAAATATGCAAACATTGAGTTTCAACAGTCATTTCTTTTCTCTTTAAGTGATGTAATATCCATAGTCATGTTGTTTAGTTTAAAAATCAGTCAAGCCTTCAGGTAGTACTTTTCCTGAAGTGTGTCTGATTTGATTTTGAAGCATAAATCAAATCACATCTGATTATCTTTTGATTTGTGGGCAACACCATTGAATGATAAGGAGCCAGAAGAGAAATAAAAACAGAATCTCAGGCTTTTCCTTAATGCTATTAAAATATTCACTTTCAAATTCATTTTTCCAAACTAAAACAACAAACAAACTTTCATGTTCAGAAGCATTATGTGAAGTAACCCAGTATTAGTCCCTTTCCACCATCAGTTAATTCTTTTCTCTATGCCAAGCCCTGTTTCTGTAATGAATCTTTGACTATTTATGATTGGGGCTTAGCTCACTTATACTTCTGAGATGCTGCAAGTGAATACAAACCAAGGATAAATAGGGTATCTAGGCACACGTCTTATTTATGCTTTGACACCGGTAGCCTGGTCTTCATTTTTCCCCCATGCATAGCACCATTGTCCAACATGTACTCAAAAGATAAAATCTCACCATCTCAAGTCTTCAATGGCACCTTGAAAATTGGTATCAGAAAGCAAATTTAACCTATTCTTTGCTAAACTATTTCATTTTTAGCCACATTTGTTAAAAAGAAAAAAGCTTCACTTCAGAGACATTTGAAGTGTGTATTTTCCCTTTCATTTGTAAGTATGAAAACAGAATTTAGCATTTAAATGAATAGATAGTAGGGGTGTATGTGTATAATTTTACACTGGCTAAGGACAATATCAATTAACAGAAACTTTTACTTATAGATGATAGTTTAAATTACTTAATTACATGGATTTCAAGCTTCTACTCATAGATATAATGTGCCCCTTTTTAACTATACCAGACACTTACAAAATTGAACATTTGAAGTAATTGCTTATTTTAGTGTATTGTATTGTATTAAAAATGATCTACATATTGTATGATTTTTAACAAAGTTAATTTTCATATATTTAAACTTTAATTGCTTAAAAAACTAATTTTCATCCTTATTCTTATTCCAAATACATTTCAATTATTTTTCATGAAGCCATTTTCCAAATGTATTAATAGAAATTTGAATATTGATGCATTTATTCAGGTTTTGAGTACTTACTACCTTTAAATTTGGGGTGAGTTATTATAAAGGAAGAGATTAGTATGCAAAGAGAATATATAAAAAGCAGAGTTTAGTAGATGTTCCTTATGGTTCAGTTTTAGAATAGAAAAAGGAAACTAAAGTGATGTATCCTTGATCTTGGAACCCAGTTCATTCCCTACTGAATGTGATAAATATCATTCTGTGGAAGAGAGGGCTCATAGAAAGAGATCATATGTTTTGCAATATTCTGTAAATTTTGGCAAAAAGGATGTTGATATAAAGGTGATATAATCCAGTGTGTTGGAAAAGATCTCTGAGAAAAGATCCTTAGATGCACATGACTTGTCCTTTCACACTTGTCAGACCTGCATAGATCTCACAAGCACATATGAAACGTGAGATCTTATTGCTTCAGATAAGTCAAAAATAAATAAAATCAATTACAAATTTAATAAAAATAGGTTTTACTATTTCGTTCTTATCATCAAACAAAGACACACTGTGATGAGCCCTCTCTCCAATCTAACATAAAAGCAAGAAACAAAAGTCATTCTCTTTCTGGAAGTGATCCTCAAGATAGTTGTTGAAATATATAATATTCATGTGAATAAGACAATGAAAAAGTAGAAAGGGATTCAATCCTGGCAATCATGTACTCTTGCAACAAAAATATTTCTTAGAGAATTTCAAATGTGCAGATACCCAAATCAATAACTGGACCCATCATACATTATATTTACTAACTGAAAAAAATAAGGGCTTGATTTTGGTTTTGTTTGTGGTTTTGCTATTGTTTTCTCTTGACATCCATAGCCACGTGAATAGTTACAGAACTTCTGATGAAAAAAATATTTGAAAATGAAGGTCAGGAGCAGAGACAGCATTTCCCATTCATGCTCGTGTAGCAAGGAGAATTCTGCTGAAAATTTAGTGGGAAATCAGCTTAAGGGCCTATTGCAATGGCGCGACAATACAGATCATATTTACACTAATTGATTGCATAAGAATTTGGGAAGGAACACATCTTGTTTGAAAGATTTTTGATGATGGAAATACTGTACTCTTTGTTATTGTTTGCTATTACTTTTGTTGTAGAGAGAGGTTATTTGGTATGGTTTCAGAAATATATGTTTTATGATATATGAGCAATAAATGTTATATATATATACATAATAATATTAGGTATATATTTATAATAGTATTATATATTCAGAATGTTTAAGGAACTCAAAAAATTAAAAAAAAAGAAAAAGAAATCTAGGATTTTTATTAATTAGTTAATTTTAGAAATCTGATTTTAAAATGGGCACAAAAACTGAATCTATAAGGAAGGAAGATATGTAAGTGACCAACAACCACAGGAAAAATACTCAACATGGTTATACATCAGGAAAATAACAATCAAAACCTCAATGTGAGGTCATCTCATCCAGTTAGAATGATAATTATCAAATAGACAAAATAAATTACTTATTCAGGTGAGGATGCAGTGTTATTATTACACTGTTATTGGGAATGAAAATTAGTACAGTTATAAAAAACAGTGTTGAGCAACCTCAAAAACTTAAAAATCTAACTCTCATCTCATTCCTTTGTATATACCCATCAGGAAGAAAATTCATGTGTCAAAAATATCTCTCTCATGTTTATCGTAGTATTATTCATAAGAACCTATATATGGAATCAATTAAGGTGTCCATTAGTGGTTAAATGGATAAAGAATTTGAGGTATTTTACACAGGGGAAGATAATTTAGCCCTAAAAAAGGCAATCTTGTCATTTACAGCAAAATGGATAGAAGTGGAGGAAATCATGTTAACTGAAATAAGCCAGGCACACACAAAAAAAAATATTGCATCTTCTCACTCATAGGTGGAAGCTGAAAAAGTTACTGTCATAGAAGTATAGAGTAGAATATTGGACACTAGAGATGAGAAAGATAGGAAAGAGAAGGAGAGAGAAGTCAGATAAGGGCTAACAAAATACAGTTAGGAGGAATAAGCTCTAGTGTTCTGCAGCCCAGCAGGGTATAACTACAGTTTATCATGCACTTTGTAAAGAACTAGGAGAGAAGAATAAGAAGGTTCTGAACATAAGAAAATAATGGTTAAGGACATGAACATGATAATTAACCCCTGTTTGATCATACCACATAATCTATATATATCAAGTTATCACACTGTACCAATATGTACGTAAAATTATTTTGTGTCAGTTAAAAAACTTGAAAAGGGTAATTTATGCAATAAAAAGGATGAGCCAAGGCTTCAGAATGCAAATAAATACTACACTACTAGAGATCTTAATAGATGTCACTGTGGTAAAGACCACTGAAGATCAGAGTTAATGGTCCACTCAATGCTTGTGAATGACATAATGTATTCCCACCCCTACAACACAATATTGATTATTATCACAGGTTTCCATCATGAAAGTTAGCAATGATGCTTAAATAACTCATGTCAAGCTGTGGAGTCTCCCTTCCTCAGTGACAAAGTGAATAAACAATGTCTTTTTCAGGCCCCTACAATGTATGCAGAAATGGAAGCCCAGGTCCTCACAGTCTAACTCTCCTGCTATCTGCTTTGGAGATCAACCTCCATTTTTCCAATCAACATCCAAGCACAGGGCTTTTAAAAAATATATCAAAAAGATATAAATCCCCAGGGGAAGTCTGAAATAACAGATTCCTTGGCTGGTTGATAACATGTTGCATTTTGTGACCCCTGAAAAACCAAGATTTCCTAGCAAAACAAAACATAGCAAAGCAAGCAAAGGAAAAAAAAAAATCTACCATCAACAAACACAAACATTTCCCAAGGGGAGATTTTTAAAACTTTCAATGCTTCCTGCTGTTTGGAAGACAGACACATTTATGCTCCTGGTTCTCTACCATGTAATCAAAACTCCCTTTCTTGGCTAATTCTCTATTCATTCCAACCCAGCAAAACCTAGCTACGTCTTGTTCTGAATAATTTATCCATTCTTAATCACTTTTTTTATTTTTTCCCCTTTTTCTTAGAATGTGTTCTAGGTTACTGACCATTCCTCATCAAAAAAAAATCCTACTAAAACTACCAGCCTCACTATGCTTGGCAATTGGGGTTGAAAACTGAGTAGACCCCTCATCAGAAAGACTTAGCTACTTAGTTCAAGTAGATTTTAAACTAATAAAAAAAAAAACTTCACTGATTACTTCAGGATATTTCTGCACAGAAATCTATCCAAACAAATAATTTTCAAATCTAGGCAAATACTTCTCATAAGATAATAAATAGCTCCACTGACAATGGCTTCTTTGTTAAACAGTTTACTTAGCCAAACTTGCTTCAATACTCACAGGTTGTCTAATCTACCTAATCTTAAGAAGGTAATTAGCTACCTTGAAAAATGTAATTTAAGCCATTCAAAATTAGGTCTTCAATTAGATTACATGTATAAAGATCAAGACACACACACAAACACACACACACACACACAAACAAAATCACACACCTTCTTATGAGATTGCTAAAGTTTTGTCAAGGTGCCATTGCTTCAGTAGGTTTCATAAACTTGCTTTAGTCATTTAAAAATATATGGTATTTGTTTTTTGGGGTTTTTTATTGGTTGTTCAAAACATTACAGAGCTCATGATGCATCATCTTTCATACATTTGACTCAATTGGGTTATGAACTCCCATTTTTACCCCAAATACAAATTGCAGAATCACATCTGTTACATACTCACATTTTTACATACTGCCATATTAGTGACTGTTGTATTCTGCTGCCTTTCCTATCCCCTACTATCCCCCCTCCCCTCCCATCTTCCCTCTCTACCTCATCTGCTGTTGTTCAATTCTCTCCCTTGTTTCCCCCCCCCACCTTTCCCCTCACAACCTCTTCTATGTAATTTTGTGAAACATTGAGGGTCTCCTACCATTTCCATATGCTTTCCCTTCTCTCTCCCTTTCTCTCCCCCCACTCATCTTTGTTTAATGTTAATCTTTTACTCATGCTCTTCCTCCCTGTTCTGTTCTTAGTTGCTCTCTTTATATCAATGAAGTCATTTGGCATTTGTTTTTTAAGGCTTGGCTAGCTTTGCTTAGCATAATCTGCTCTAATGCCATCCATTTCCCTGCAAATTCTATGATTTTGTCATTTCTTAGTGCTGCGTAGTACTCCATTGTGTATAAATGCCACATTATTTTTATCCATTCATCTATTGAAGGGCATCTAGGTCGGTTCCACAGTCTAGCTATGTGAATAGTGCCGCTATGATCATTGATGTGGCAGTATCCCTATACTATGCTCTTTTAAGATCCTCAGGGAATAGTCCGAGGAAGGTGATAGCTGGGTCAAATGGTGGATCCATTCCCAGCTTTCCCAGGAATCTCCATACTGCTTTCCAAATTGGCTGCACCAATTTGAAGTCCCACCAGCAGTGTACAAGTGTACCCTTTTCCCCACATCCTCGCCAACACTTATTGTTGTTTGACTTCATAATTGCTGCCAATCTTACTGGAGTGAGATGGTATCTTAGGGTGGTTTTGATTTGCATTTCTCTGACTGCTAGAGATGGTGAGCATTTTTTCATGTACTTGTTGATTGATTGTATGTCCTCCTCTGAGAAGTGTCTGTTCAGGTCCTTGGCCCATTTATTGATTGGGTTATTTGTTATCTTATTGTCTAATTTTTTGAGTTCTTTGTATATTCTGGTTATTAGGGCTCTATCTGAAGTGTGAGGAGTAAAGATTTGTTCCCAGGATGTAGGCTCCCTGTTTACCTCTCTTATTGTTTCTTTTGCTGAGAAAAAAAAATTTAGTTTGAGTAAGTCCCATTTGTTGATTCTAGTTGTTAACTCTTGTGCTATGGGTGTCCTATTGAGGAATTTGGAGCCCGACCCCACAGTGTGTAGATCGTAGCCAACTTTTTCTTCTATCAGATGCCGCGTCTCTGATTTAATATCAAGCTCCTTGATCCATTTTGAGTTAACTTTTGTGCATGGTGAGAGAAAGGGATTCAATTTCATTTTGTTGCATATGGATTTCCAGTTTTCCCAGCACCATTTGTTGAAGATGCTATCCTTCCTCCATTGCATGCTTTTAGCCCCTTTATCAAATATAAGAAAGTTGTAATTTTGTGGATTGGTTTCTGTGTCCTCTATTATGTACCATTGGTCCACCTGCCTGTTTTGGTACCAGTACCATGCTGTTTTTGTTACTATTGCTTTGTAGTACAGTTTGAACTCTGGTATCGCTATACCTCCAGATTTACACTTCCTGCTTAGAATTGCTTTTGCTATTCTGGGTCTTTTGTTTTTCCATATGAATTTCATGATTGTTTTATCTATTTCTACAAGAAATGCTGTTGGGATTTTAATTGGCATCGCATTAAACCTGTAGAGAACTTTGGGTAATATCGCCATTTTGATAATGTTAGTTCTGCCTATCCATGAACAGGGTACATTTTTCCATCTTCTAAGATCTTCTTCTATCTCTCTCTTTAGGGTTCTGTAGTTTTCATTGTATAAATCTTTCACCTCTTTTGTTAGGCTGATTCCCAAGTATTTTATTTTCTTTGAGGATATTGTGAATGGAGTGGTTTTCCTCATTTCCATTTCAGAAGTTTTGTTGCTGATATACAGGAATGCCTTTGATTTATGCCTGTTGATTTTATATCCTGCCACTTTGCTGAATTCATTTATTAACTCTAGCAGTTTATTTGTGGACCCTTTTGGGTCTGTTAAATATATTATCATGTCATCCGCAAATAGCGATAATTTAAGTTCTTCTTTTCCTATTTTTATGCCTTTAATTTCTTTTGTCTAATTGCTCTGGCTAGTATTTCAAGAACTAAATTGAATAGAAGTGGTGATAGAAGGCATCCCTGTCTTGTTCCAGATTTTAGAGGGAATGCCTTCAGCTTTTCTCCATTTAGGATGATGCTAGCCTGAGGCTTAGCATATACAGCTTTTACAATGTTGAGGTAAGTTCCTGTTATCCCTAGTTTTTCTAGTGTTTTGAACATAAAGGGATGCTGTACTTTGTCAAATGCTTTTTCTGCATCTATGGAGATGATCATATGGTTCTTGTCTTTAAGTCTATTGATGTGGTGAATAGTATTTATTGATTTCCATATATTGAACCAGCCTTGCATCACAGGGATGAATCCTACTTGATCATGGTGCACAACTTTTTTGATATGCTTTTGTATTCGATTTGCCAGGATTTTATTGAGAATTTTTGCATCCAAGTTCATTAGAGATATTGGCCTGTAGTTTTCTTTCTTTGAGGTGTCTTTGTCTGGTTTCGGGATCAGGGTGATGTTGGCCTCATAGAATGAATTTGGAGGAGCTCCTTCTTTTTCTATTTCTTGAAATAGCTTGAAAAGTATTGGTATTAATTCTTCTTTGAAGGTTTTGTAAAACTCCGCTGTATACCCATCCGGTCCAGGGCTTTTTTTGGTTGGTAGTCTTTTGATGGCTTCTTCAATTTCTTCCTTTGTTATTGGTCTGTTTAAATTGTGTGTATCTTCCTGACTCAATCCGGGCAGATCCTATGATTTAAGAAATTTATCAATATCTTCACTATCTTCTATTTTATTGTAATATAGGGTTTCAAAATACTTTCTAATTATCTTCTGTATTTCTATAGTATCTGTTGTGATATTGCCTTTTTCATCCCATATATTAGTAATTTGAGTTCTCTCTCTTCTCTTCATTAGCATGGCTAAGGGCCTGTCGATCTTATTTATTTTTTCAAAGAACCAACTTTTAGTTTTTTCAATTTTTTCAATGGTTTTTTTTTGTTTCAATTTCGTTGATTTCTGCTCTAATTTTAATTATTTCTTGTCTTCTACTACATTTGCTGTTGTTTTGCTCTTCCTTTTCTAGGTTTTTGAGGTGTAGTGTGAGTTCATTTATTTGTTGTTGTTTTTTTCTTTTTTTGAAGAAAGAACTCCAAGAAATGAATTTCCCTCTTAAAACTGCTTTCATTGTGTCCCATAGATTCCGGTATGTTGTGTCTGTATTGTCATTTGTCGCTAAGAATTTTCTTTATCTCCTCCTTTATGTCTTCTGTAACCCATTGATCATTCAGTAACATATTGTTCATTTTCCATGTGATGTAGGATTTTTCCTTCCTTCTTTTATCATTGATTTCCAGTTTCATTCCATTATGATCAGATATGGTGCATGGTATTATCTCCATGCCTTTATATTTACTAAGAGTTGCCCTATGGCATAATATATGATCTATCTTTGAGTAGGATCCATGTGCTGCTGAGAAGAATGTGTATCCACTTGATGATGGTTGATATATTCTATATATGTCGGTTAAGTCTAGGTTATTGAATGTGCTATTGAGTTCTATAGTTGCTTTATTCAGATTTTGTCTAGAGGATCTGTCTAATGGTGATAGTGGTGTGTTGAAGTCACCCATAATTATTGTGTTGTAGTCTATTTGCCTCTTGAACTTGAGGAGAGTTTGTTTTATGAACGTTGTTTGGTACATACAAATTGATAATTGTTATGTCTTGTTGGTGGATGGTTCCTTTTAACAGTATATAGTGTCCTTCTTTATCCCTTTTGATTAACTTAGGTTTGAAGTTGATTTTATTTGATATGAGTATGGCCACTCCTGCTTGCTTCCGAGGGCCATATGAGTGATATGATTTTTACCAACCTTTTACCTTCAGCCTATGTATGTCTTTTCCTATCATATGAGTCTCCTGAAGGCAGCATATTGTTGGATTTGTTTTTTTGATCCAGGTTATCAGCCTATGTCTCTTGATTGGTCAGTTTAGGCCATTAACATTTAAGGTTACAATTGAAATATGATTTGTACTTCCAGTCATGTTTATTTATTTATTTATTTTAGTTTGGCTAGTTTTTACTTTTTGGTTATTTTCCTCCCCCTTTACTGAGATACCTCCTGCTGTTAGTTTTGGGCACTATTTTTCAATTCCTCTTCTTGTAGTATTTTGCACAAAATGCTTTGCAGTGCTGGTTTTCTGGCTGCAAATTCTTTTAGCTTTTGTTTATCATGAAAGATTTTAATTTCATTGTCAAATATGAAGCTTAATTTTGCTGGATACAGTATTCTTGGTTGGAATCTATTATTTTTCAGCGTTTGAAATACATTGTTCCAGGATCTTCTCGCTTTCAAAGTCTGTGATGAAAAATCAGTCATTAACCTAATTGGTTTACCCCTGAATGTAATCGGCCTCCTTTCTCTCGTAGCTTTTAATATGCTCTCCTTGTTCTGTATGTTGGCTATATTCATAATTATATGTCTTGGAGTTGGTCTATTACGGTTTTGAATGTTTGGGGTCCTGTAGGCTTCCAGGATTTGACAATCCATTCCATCTTTCATCTCTGGGAAGTTTTCTAGAATTATTTCATTTAATAGGTTGTCCATTCCTTTGGTTTGAATTTCTATGCCTTCTTCTATCCCGATGACTCTCAAATTTGTTTTTTTTTATGATATCCCATATCTCTTGAATAGATTGCTCGTGGGATTTAAGCATCTTTTCTGTGTTGACTATATTCTTTTCAAGTTGATAAACTTTGTCTTCATTATCTGATGTTCTGACTTCTACTTGATCTAGTCTATTTGTAATATTCTCGTTTGAGTTTTTAATTTGGTTTATAGTTTCCTGCATTTCTAAGATTACTGTTTGATTTTTTTTAAGATCTCTATTTCCTGGTAAAGCTCATTATTTGCCATTTGAATTTGTTTGTTTAATTAATTTTCAAAATATACTTTTATTGCTTCGACTTGCTGTCTCGTATCTTCTCTAATATTCCTTTCCATCTGAGTTAGGTATGCCTTGAGTTCTTTCCCTATCCATGTTTCTGATGCTTCTAGGTCCTCCTGTAGATTTAAGTTGTCCTGCATTGTTTGTACTCCTTTTTTCCCTTTTTTTTTCATGATGTTCACACTACTTTCCAGCTCTATTTGATTGCTGTGTTTCTGCTCTCTTCTATAAATTTGTTTTGGTTTTTTATATCTCTGTTGTCTCTCCTTTGTGTTGGTAGACTATGCTTGCTAAAGTGGATTCCGCTGGGAAGGAATTCCGACGGCCGAGCTCCAGTGACGTCACCTCTCTGCTATGGCGGGCCCCAGGCTCCTTGCTGGGGTGTCCGAATGGGGGGGTGGGACTGGACTGTCTCTGGTTGGTTTCAGCTCCTGGACACTGGCGGCCGGGTGGTCTCCAGTCGCGCTGGCAGCCAGCAGGCGATCGGTCGCTGGTGGGTGGGTGGTCTCCAATTGCCCAGTCGCACGGACAGCGGGTGGGCTGTCGCCGGTGGGCGGGTGATCTCTAGCCGCCCAGTCACGGGGTCGGTCACCAATGGGCGGGCGGTCTCCAGCCGCCCAGTCGCGCAGGCAGCAGGCCGGCTGTCGCTGGTGGGCGGGCGATCTCTAGCCGCCCAATCGCAGGGGCAATGGGCCTCCTGTCGCCTGCGGGCTTGCAGTCTCCAGCCACCCAGTTGCAGGGGCAATGGGCCGGCTGTTGCTGGTGGGCAGGCAATCTCTAGCCGCCCAGTCATATGGTCGGTCGCCGGCGGGGGGCGGACTCCAGCCGCCCAGTTGCGCGGGCAGCGGGTGGAGTTTCACCGGCAGGTGTGCGTTCTCCAGCCGCCCAGTCTCGAGGGCCTGGCCTCTAGTCCCCTGGTTTCTCCTGCTAGTCCCGGTTTCTCCTGCTAGACCAGATTTCCCCTGAGTGATGCCTCTTGGCAGTTCAAACTGTACTCTGGGCCTGCTGTTTGTTGGGCGTGGAGGGTGGCTGTTGAGAACCCTGGCACTCTATTGTTTTTATTTTTTTCCGCTTGCCCCTCCCCCCTGCGCTGGCAATATAGGTTTCGTTTTCCCCGCTGATGGGAGGGGGAGTTGAAGGTCGGGTGTCTCTAGTTTTCCCTGCGTCTCTATGCAGGCTTGCTCTGATAATCCCTACCCTGGAGAGCCTAGGAGAGATTTTATGCGAATTCCCCGCTGTATGGGAGATGAGCTGAGTAACACGCACCTGTTTTATTGTTGCAATCTGTCAGAGAGTGGCTGTGGTTACTTCAGCTCTCCAAGATGGTGGCCGCTGGTTTCCTTGGTGGAGTTTCCGTTGTTGGGGATAGAACTGTACCGCTTCCTTCCCCGTCTGAAATCAGCCCTGGGCTCCGTGAGTGCTCAGGCGGCAGGATTCCACAGAATCTGCAGCAATGTTTCTCCCTGCTTCCTGGTAGCTTCTCGGTGGCTCCCCGCCGTCTGTAGCCGCGGAGCGGCCCGTGCAGATCAGTCAGCCCGGATATCCGGTCGCACAGTTGGCTCGTGTTTGAGACTCAATTACCAGACCTCGGTGCTAGAAATCCTTCCTCTAGGTTTTGGTGCACCCCCATTTTGCTGTAAGTTCCTAGCAAGATAGTTTTTTTGTCGTTCTAACTCGTTATTCACCCTCGCAGTGGCGCGGTACACGGGGTGTGATGCACTCTATTCGCGGCCATCTTCTTGGATCCAATATATGGTATTTGTTTGTTTGTTCCTTGGTTTGGTCTACAGCCAGTGCATCAGTTAAAATATATCAGAATTCTTTCAGGGGCAAGTCAAAAGGGGATGGGGCATGTAGCTCACTGGTAGAATGCTTGCCTACTATGTGTGAAGCCCCAGTTTTGCTTTCCAGTCCTCTAAAACACAGAAGGAAGCAACAGAAACCTTTTTCTGAAAATCACTTAAAACAGAAAAGAAAAAAAAATTATTGGCTCTCATCACTGAATGTCCCCAGAGACACATAGAATCAAGACTTAATGGAGGCTTTCATTGCCGTCCAAAACTCAGTCATGTGTGCTCAAATTTCATCCTCAGTTGACTTCTTCCAGGGTAAGCTTTCTTATTGCAGATTATCTTGTTTACCTTGGCTTTAGGCTTAAGTCTGTGTTCCCCAGAAGTGGACTTTGAGAAAAAGATTCAACTCCAAACTCAATTATTTGAGAGATACAGGAAATGGCAGTAAAAACGTAGGAGAATAAAACAGGGGAGGCATAGATGCCAATAAAGGGAACATTAAAAAAAAATCCACTACCAGCATGAACAGGTGAAACTTATTCTGCAGGGAGACTTCTGTCAGTGATATCAAACATACACCTCAAAGTCATACCATTTATTAATACCGCTCTCTTTATGCTCTATCTTTGATTTTAGTTACTTATAGTTGTGCTTTATGTGTCTTATAAAAATCTCACTTTATCAATCCATTCAAGGAAAATAATAGTTTTCCTTCTCTTTATTTTTTGCATGAGATTTAAGTTAATTTCTATCATATTAAATTTCCATCAGATTGGGTGTTCCTATTTTGCCCCAAGGATTATTAGCTAAGAAATGGAGTTTTGAGTACATGGTAGAGAACCAGGAATATAGATTTTGTCCTCTGAACAATGGGGAGACTCAAAGGTTTTAAACCTCTCACCCTTGGGAAACACCTGTGTTTGAATTTGTACTTGTTAGCTTTTCTCTTTGTCTTATTTTGCTAGAAAATCTTGGTATTTCAGTGGTCACATAAAGCAATATATTACCAACCAAAAAATATTATGATTTCAAACTTCTCCTGGGGCTAAAAATATTTTTGATATTTTAATACCAAGTCTCATGCTTTGGAGATTGATTAGAAGAATGAGGGGTAAATTATCTGCAAAGCTGTTAGCAGGAGAATGAGACTGTGAGCACTTTAGCTTCCATCTCTGCATATGTTATAGGGGCCAGAGAAAAGGTCTTATTTATTCCCCTTGTTGCTGAGGAAGGCAGTGTATGATATAACACTACTCAAAGTGTACTGCTAAGATGCATGACCAAATGTTTTCATAATAATCAATATTCTATTTTTTTTTTCAGATCATGAGAAACCCAGGAAGAACTTAAGAGAAACAAAATAGTCTTAGACTAATCATGAAGCTCAAATTTAGACCAATCTAGATTCTAACCCTGATTCAAAACCAAAATAGCTGGGCATGGTGGCACACGCCTTTAATCCCAATGGCTCTGGAGGCTGAGGCAGAAGGATTGCGAGTTCAAAGCCAGCCTTAGCAACAGCAAGGCACTAAACAACTGTCTCTAAATAGAATACAAAATAGGGCTGTGGATGTGGTTCAGTGGTCCAGTGCCCCTGAGTTCAATTCCCAGTAAAATCCTGCCCCCCCAAAAAAATAGATATATGTCGTTGGGCAAGTTTTGCCCCCTTTTCTTATAGTACCTCATAAATGTTTAAGGAAAATTAAATGAGAGTGAAAGCTAGAGTTTAGCACAAAACTGGAAAGCATTAAAGATTAATCTCTTTTTTGTCTTTTTCTTACAGTATCCTTTTATGACAAATATGTATAAGGAAAGAAGAATTTAAAGTCTATATGCATAAGAATGGAACTAGACTTCTGTCTCTCACTATGTACAAAATCCAGCTTAAATTACATTAAAATTGAAATGCTTAAATATAACACTGGAAACTATGAAACTGCTAGAAGAAAACATGGGAGAAATGCTTCAGGACATTGGTCTATGCAATGAATTTCTGCATATAAACTAAAATGCTCAGGCAACAAAACAAAACAAAAAAATGACTAATGGTACTACCTCAAACTAAAAATCTTCTGTATAACAACAACAAGAAAAACAACCATGAGCAAAGAGACAAGTTACAGAATGGGGAGGGGTGCAATTTGCAAACAGTATGTCTGACAAGCGTTAATATTCAGAATACATAAGGGACTCAAATAAGTGAATAAACAACAACAAAAAAAACTAATTTAAGAAATAAGCTAAAGATCTAAATAGACATTTTCAAAAGAAGACATACAAAAGACTAATGGACATACAAAAAAATTGCTCAATGTCATTAATCACTAGGAAAATGCAAATCCGAACCACAATGATATGCTATCTCATCCCAGTGAGAATAGCTGTTGTCAAAATAAACAAACAAACCCCCCACAATAACAAGTGCTGGTGAGATGTGGAGAAAGAAGAGCACTTGTGCACTGATAGTAGGAATATAAATCAATATGGCCATTAAGGAGAACAGTATGGAGGTTTCCCAAAAAACAAAAATAGAACTCCTAGAGATATAGCATTCCTCTGCTGGAAATACACACAAAGGAAATTAAATCATCATGTAAACAACAACAACAACAACAACAAAAACCCGCCTGCATTTCCTTGTTTATTGAGGCACTAGTCACAATAGCAAGGATATGGAATCAACCTAAATATACAACAAGAGCCTACTAGATAAAGAAATGTGGTACATCTACATAATAGAATATTTTTAGCTATAAAATGCATGCAAGTCTGTCAATTGTGACAACATGTACAGACCTAGATAACATTATAATAAGTGAAATAAATCACACAAAGCCAAACACTGCATGGGCTTATTTATAAGTAGAAGCTGAAAATATTGATCTCATACAAGTTGAGATAATATTGGTTATCAGAGTCTGGGGAGAAAGGGAAAAAAGGAGGAGAGGAGTGATCAGTGGGTATACTGTTATTGTTTGACAGAAAGAATAAGTCCTGCTGTTTTACTGGCTTAGCAGAGTGGATACATATCTATCTAATTTTGTATCTATATCTCAAAATAGCTAGAAAGAAAAATTGGAATGTGTTCACCATTTTAAAAAACTGATAAAAGTCTAAGGTGTTAGATATGTTACTTACCCAGAGTTGATTACTAAACAATGTGTATATGAATCAAAATGTCACATTGTATCTTATAAATATGTACAAGTATTATATGTAAATGAAAACATTTTTAAAAATTAAACTTGTGGGCTAGGATTATGGCTCAGTGGTAGAGTGCTCGCCTAGCAAGGGTTTGATCCTCAGCACCACATAAAAATAAAGGCATTGTGTTGTGTCCATCTACACCTAAAAAATAAATTAATTAATAAAATATTAAACAAAAATTAAACTTGCATCTTGCAGACAACATAAGAAAAGTCTAGGCATAATTGACAATGGAGATTATGGCTGACTTTCCTTTCAGACAGGGAAACATAGACTCCTAATGATGCAAATTTATTGCTTTCAATCATCATTCCCACTGACATATTCTAAAATATGTCTATACTAAGAGTTCCCAAAATAGTCATTTCTGTTATTTCAACTCACATGGAATGGACTTGACAGAGAGGTTTTGGAAGTACAAAATTGAAGGAAAAGAGAAAAACAGAATTATATGGTAAAGAGTCTTAGTTTCCAAAACTCTGTCATTGATAATACTGCTGTTCTCAGATGTTGAATTGGAAACCCCATAAACTTAAAATTCTCAAGACAAGAAACTGTCACTTGCAAAATGTCATCAACAGACTTTACAAACTGAGCACACCTGATCTGAAAATTCAATGTTCAAAATGTTTCAAAATTTGAAATATTTGGAATACCTGAATAGTGCCTTAAGTGGTAAATTGTACTCCTGACTTCATACTTAAAGAATTGTAGCCAAAATGCAGGCATGCTAGGTATATAAGGTTTACATAAAACATCTATGAATTTTATGTTTAGACTAGGGTTCTAGCCCCAAGATACCTCGTTATGTATATGGAAATGTCCCCAAATCCAATAAACTCTGAAATCTGAACTTCTTCTGGTCCAAAGTATTTCAGATAGGAAATTCTCACGTCCACACAGAAAGAAAACCTGCAGATCACTTTCAAACTGTGAATAACTATAACTTATAAGTTTGGTTCTTTTCAATTTTCATAAAGATGACTATTACATGGGAAAAAATTTTGCAACTTGCACCAAAAGATAGTTCCGGAGGCCTACAAATGTTTCCTGTTGATATCCACATATCGCACAGTCAGGTAGTAAAGCCACAACGTGACTTTTTCATTTATCTGACAACATTTGTGTCACAGCAGAGGATCTGAGATAGTGTAGAAGTGTTTGTATCCCAGCAGCAGGCGAAAGCCATGGGTTGCCTACCAAAGTTGTAAATGCGTGTGTTCTGTGGTACTGGAAAGACACTGCTGTCTCAAGGAGTGTGTCATGAGAAATTCTCAGGATGATGAGGGCAGACTCCACTCTGCATGGATTCACAGCAGGTAAGCACTGGAATGAATGTGGCTGGCTTTTATTATTAAGAGATCCTTTCTACTAGTACCAAAGGTGACGAAGTGTAACTGTAAGAGTTTATGCATCATATCCATAGCAAGAAAAGGATAGAATAGGTTTAATTGGGATAGCCAATTTTTATCTTGTGACTACAAATGCCATGATACCAAATTAGATAGTAAGATTTTCATGCAACAGAGCTGATAAAGACTGTTGTAGAGGATCATCTAGTAACACATACCAATACCCTTAAAATGCATACATGCTTCTCTGTAGGCAATCCTGATCTTTGGTACTAATTTTAAGGAATATGTGTTCAAAATCTAGCCGAAGAGTGGTTGTGTATTACAACATTAATTAAAAGAGTAAGAATAAGAATTAAGCTTGGTCCCTGCTTAAGAAATTGGTAAAATAACCATGTGTCAATAAAGGAAATACTATTCAGCTATTTTAATAATTCATGTGTTATAATTCTTAGACATTTGAAATAACAGATTGCTTAAGAATTAAAGGAACAACTCTCAAGAACACTCTACTTCCATGATGAACACGGACTTACTTTAATTCATACCTAGAGTTTGGAAAAAAACAGCCACAAATTTCAAGTATTTCCCAAGTTGCATTTAAGAATATTAAGTTAAGAAAAAGTCAACATTAATGACAACTGAATTATAAAAGTTCTACAACATATTAACTGAAAAAAAAATCAGAATATGTTTATACATGGTGTTATTACTTGCTAATTTAAGTATATGTGTTCATATAAAATTTTATATTTTTGTGATCTCTTAAAATCCATTAAACAGCATAAGCCTTCTGCCTGCTACTAAAGGACACAAACTATATCATAAAATTTGACTTATTTTGTCAGAAGTTCACTACTTCCTTTCTTAAGCCTTTTTGATACAAACAAAAAAGCTCAGTTATGTACTTTCTAAACAAAGGAACAAAAACAACTCTATTACTTTTTACCAAAGGGTATGCATTTTAAGAGAAATGAACATAAAATAATCTTAGCTTTCACTCTGGTAATTTTCTCTTTCTGTGAGGGGCATGAGTTAATTTTGTTAGATACAATAGGTAAAAACCAACTTTAATTCGAATTTAAGCAGAAAGGGCATTTTTTTAAAAAAGGAAATAAGCTAGAAGACAACTTCCAGAATGGTGGCTTGGATGACCCATGGATCCGCTCTACTCCCTCATGGGTATAGTTCTAAAAAATTAAATATGCATATATAGCATGCAATGGAGGAAGGATAGCATCTTCAACAAATGGTGCTGGGAAAACTGGAAATCCATTTGCACCAAAATGAATCTGAATCCCTATCTCTCGCCGTGCACAAAAGTTAACTCAAAATGGATCAAGGAGCTTGATATTAAATCAGAGACACGGCATCTGATAGAAGAAAAAGTTGGTTATGATCTACACGCTGTGGGATCGGGCTCCAAATTCCTCAATAGGACACTCATAGCGCTAGAGTTAACAAATAGAATCAACAAATGGGACTTACTCAAACTAAAAAGTTTTTTCTCAGCAAAAGAAACAATAAGAGAGATAAATAGGGAGCCTACATCCTGGGAACAAATCTTTACTCCACACACTTCAGATAGAGCCCTAATAACCAGAATATACAAAGAACTCAAAAAATTAGACAATAAGATAACAAATAACCCAATCAATAAATGGGCCAAGGACCTGAACAGACACTTCTCAGAGGAGGACATACAATCAATCAACAAGTACATGAAAAAATGCTCACCATCGCTAGCAGTCAGAGAAATGCAAATCAAAACTACCCTAAGATACCATCTCACTCCAGTAAGACTGGCAGCCATTAGGAAGTCAAACAACAATAAGTGCTGGAGAGGATGCGGGAAAAGGGCACTCTTGTTCATTGCTGGTGGGACTGCAAATTGGTGCAGCCAATTTGGAAAGCAGTATGGAGATTTCTCGGAAAGCTGGGAATGGAACCACCATTCGACCCAGCTATTCCCCTTCTCGGTCTATTCCCTAAAGCCCTAACAAGAGCATGCTACAGGGACACTGCTACATCGATGTTCATAGCAGCTCAATTCACGATAGCAAGACTGTGGAACCAGCCTAGATGCCCTTCAATAGATGAATGGATAAAAAAAATGTGGCATTTATATACTATGGAGTATAATTCTGCATTAAAAAATGACAAAATCATAGAATTTGGAGGGAAATGGATGGCATTAGAGCAGATTATGCTAAGTGAAGCTAGTCAATCTTTAAAAAACAAATACCAAATGACTCCTTTGATATAATGGGAGTAAACAAGGACAGGGTAGGGACGAAGAGCTTGAGAAGAAGATTTACATTAAACAGGGATGAGAGGTGGGAGGGAAAGGGAGTGAGAAGGGAAATTGCATGGAAATGGAAGGCGATCCTCAGGGATATACAAAATGTCATATAAGAGGAAAGGAGGGGTAAGACAAGATAATACAAATGGAAGAAATGATTTACAGTAGAAGGGGTAGAGAGAGAAAAGGGGAGGGGAGGGGAGGGGAGGGGAGGGGGGATAGTAGAGAATAGGACAGACATCAGAATACATCAGACACTAGAAAGGCAATATGTCAATCAATGGAAGGGAAACTGATGTGATACAGCAATTTGTATACGGGGTAAAAGGGGGAGTTCATAATCCACGTGAATCAAACCGTGTAATATGATGTATTAAGAACTATGTAATGTTATGAATGACCAATAAAAAAAAAACATTAGAAGAAAAAAAAATAAGCATATGCTCAACATATCACTAGCAGCCCTACTCCTGGGAATTTACCTTTGATAAATGAAGCCTATGTTTACATACACACAAAAAGAAATATACACAAATGTTTATAGTTGCTTTATCTGTAGTAGCCAAAACAAAACAAAAACAAAAAACCTGGAAACAACTCATGTATGAATGGTTAAGCAACTCATGGACTAATACTCAGCAATAAAAAAGAATAAACTATTGCTTATAGTTTTTGTTACACAAATCTGTACATGTGTTAAGATTCATAGAACTTCACACCAAGAAAGAAGTAAGTTTTTCAACATATGAAGCAAAAAAAAAAAAAAAAACCCTCACTTTTAAACTTTGTGTTTTGTTATTAGGGTCTGGCTTTACCTAGAATAGGTGGTGCTTGATGGTATGGGGCATACCAACTGGGGGTAGGGAGGAAAATGTGCACTTGCTAATAACTATTGCCTTGGCTATGGCTGCTGTGGCTGATCACATGCAACCTGCCAAGGGCTTGGTCCTGTATCTTTGAAATCCAGAAACCTGGTCATCTGGGGGTGGATAGGGGTTTATTTCAGAGGCTTCATGCTACTGATGGCTCCTTTATTTATGCAGTTTCATATTTAAAAGCATATGTGAGAATACAGATTGTTTACTTATACTAAGTAAAGGAACTACAAATATAAAAATAAATAAATAAATAAATAAATATGCATATATATACATGCCTGTGATCATACACACATATATTTAAAAATTACTCTTTGTAAATTTCCACAAAGACATATAACAAAGATAGAAACATTTAATCAAAAACATCTATGAAGCTGGGCATGGTGGTGCACACCTGTAATCCTAGTGGCTCAGGAGGCTGAGGCAGGAGAATAGAGAGACCAAAGCCAGCCTCAGCAAAAGTGAGGCACTAAGCAACTCAATGAGACTTTGTCTCTAAATGAACTACAAAAAATAAGGCTGGGGATGTGGCCCAGTGGTCAAGTGCACCTGAGTTCAATACCCAGCACCCAAAAAAATAAAACAGCAACAGAAAAACAACTACTAAATATCAGAAGAACTGTTATTTGTGGTACTGAGTCATGACTTTTTCTGCCCAGTGCAGCGCAGAATGATGTAACTTCTATCCCTGGTAGGTGAGGCCAAAAACAACAAACAAATAAAAAAACAAATCAACAACTAAAAATAACCACAGAGACCCTCTCTCCTATGTTTCCTTTCAGTAATTGTAATGCTTTCTTGAAGAAAAATAGATTTTTCTCATCTCCCCAATTTTGATGTTGCAGAGACTAAAATCAAATATAGCTGAGATGTCAGGGGCTCCACTTTTCTGCACAGCACTTACTCATAAGGCAAAGTTTCTATGTCAGAAATAAAAATTTGAGAATGCTGAATCCCCCATTGCCCAGACCCCATGTCACTTGTAAAGTGAAGGTTTCCTGCACAGTAAGGCAAGATGAGGAAATGAGAAACAGCTACCCTACCCAGCTGTATTCCTAAAAATCAGAAATATCACCGAAAGAAGCAGTCAACTGAATTCATCACAATTCTGAAACAGTGGCAAGGAAGCCTAGCCCAAAGAGGAGAAACAGATCATAAGAATAGATAACTCCTGGCTGGGTGCAATGGTGACTATAATCCCAGTAACTCAGGAGGTAGAGGCAGGAGGATCACAAGTTCAAAGCCAGCCTCAGCAAATTAGCGAGGTCCTAAGCAACTTAGCAAGACCTTGTCTCAAAATAAAAAATAAAATGAGCTGGGGATGTGGCTTAGTGGCTAAGTGCCCTTTGGTTCAATTGCTGGTGTAGGAAAAAATCTATCTATCTATCTATCTCTATCTCTATCTCTATATCTATATCTATCTATCTGTCTATCTATATCTTATATATATGATCCAAATTTATCTCCAAGAGAAATGACTATTTTGCACGTGTGCAGAAGTTCAAGGTTATATAAAGATGGTTTCAAAAATAATACTTTTGGTAGTAAGCAATGAAGAGGATACTGGAAGTTCAATTAAAGTAATGAGTTAACCTGATGGACAGTTTGTTTACTTGAGATTATTATGGAAAACGACAGCTATAAACAGAACATTCCTGGAATCAGGAAAGGTCTCCAATATTGATCCCAAAAACTACCCCTGCAGAGGGACCTGAAATTAATTGTACTAGACAACAGAGAAATTTGTGTCCCTAGGTATGGTTGAAAACACTAGATAAATAAGCCATCAATTAGTTGAGTCTAACAACTGGATATGATACCAACAGAACACTGTTCATGTACCCCAAACTGTGCTTTCTAAGGAGTGCAGATAGAAGCCACACTGTGAGGGATACAGACAGACAAGCAAACTGCTTCATCTCGGATTTTTTTTAACCTAATGTGATAGACGAAAACAGTCTACTTTATATAAACTAAGGATCTCTGGTAGTCATCTAGCTGAGGATTTTTTTTTTTTATTAGAGCTTTATGGTCATATACGGTAGTTGAATTCATCCTGACAAACAACAACAAACCCTGCATGTAGCCATTACTGAAAAGGTTCTATTAGCACAATAGACTACAAAAGTATCCCAATGATATACTATCTATAAAAATATACTTTGGATTCAAAAACACATACAGGTTAAAACTAAAAGTCAGAAGATGTATCATAATATAGTAGTTGAACAAGAGCTGGAGTAGACATAGTAATCTTAGACAAATGCACTTTTCTTTGTTACTAGATGTTAAGAGAGGCCTTTTACATTCATGAAGCAATCTATTGGGAATTGCAGCAATTATAAACGTATAAGCACCTGAAAACAGATTTTGTTCAAGACAACACCATATGGATCTGATTGGTCTTCATGCTTCTTCTACCCATTATTAAATCTAAAGCATTACATTCTCCAGGAACTATTGTATATTTCTCACTTTAATTCTGTCCAGTTTTCATCCCAGATTTTGGAACTCTGTTTTCAAAGTACAGGTTGAAGCTAGTAGTATTGAAACAGTTTATCAAAGATGTACAATGTAGCTTGGATTGTGACCATTTAATCAGTGGACAATAGAAGAAACTGCTGTTTCCACTGTTATTGCAAGGAAGAATTACCTCTTCTGTCAGAAACTCCAGATACACTATAATTAGCTGAGTTCCTGTACATTCCTATAAACTTGCTGGCAGGGAATCTGGGAAAGGAAGAGAGTGGCTTTAGCTTAATAAGCAAAAGTAAGTTCAGCCATTCAGCAACCTTGAAAGGCAGAAATCTCCTGTGAAATTCTCTCCCTCTTTAGGCAGGTAAGGGATCCTTTGGAAAGTGAGGGAAAATGTCTTGATATTGTACAGTCAAATATAAAACACATTCATCTATATGGAAATCAATATAGGTACTTTCACTTAAAAGAGGCTAATATAGACATTAAAAATTTCTAGAAGGTTGTAAATACTACAATTGTATCAGCCAGGGCACTTTCCCCTTTCTTCTACTGATCAGTATTTTATAAATATTTTAAACAATGAAATAGTATTTATCATTAATAGTAAAATGATTTTAATTATTTTCTAAAATATTAACTCAGGCACTTTTCAATCATTGCTTTATAACTTTTAATTCCCCCAATTTTTGATAGAAACACACAACTAGAATACTACATACCTTCCAATAGTTTATTTTTTTAATTTTAATTAATTGAAAATTATCATCCAAGACACTCTGAAAATGACTGTCTCTTCACCTGTGCATTTGTGAGAGCTTCCCATATCATCATTCTGTCATTCCTGTTTCAATCACATACTCATAAATCTTCCATGGACAGTACAGTCTATTTCTAATGCCTTCAACTCAGAATAAGAAGCATTCAACTGAAGCACTTTCAAAGACTTCTTTCATCCAAATTGCTGAGGAAGCTATAAGTACCCTGCTGTCCGATGACTTAGTGAAATTAATGATCCAAAATAAAAGTTAAATCTCTATATTTCTTTCTGGAAATAAAAGCTGAACACCAAAAGCTCAGAGAAACCATGCCAAAAGTGGCAGTAAAAGTCACTAGTACCAAGGCTCTGCTAAGGAACCAACAGATCAACATTATTTCAAATTCTCATTAAAAAGGGGGAAAAAGTAATTATGTTTGTCAAATAGTAGGGCTGGGGCTGAGGTCTCAACCATCTGCCACATGCTATGCAAATGCATCTATTAAAGATCCAGGACAATAGTGTAAAATTGTTTCCAATGACATGGTCTGGGGATAAAGTTAAAGGCACAAGAAGTGCAGTTTAACCAATGTGGATTCAGAGATAGACACTGATGAGGTGTGTGATCTTAAGGAGTGTCACAGACAAAAACAACTACAGGGAAGCAGAACACATTAAAACAATTGACTATGTTCTGCCCGAACCGGAAAGATAAAAGACTTTCATCTATAATTTTACTCTGCAGGCAAACGGAACAATGAATGCACATAATTCAATAAATATAATTTACTTTCAAGAGTCTTTCTTCCCTCTTGAGTTATTCATGTATTAATTAATTCAGCAAATATTTATCAAGCACCTACCATGTGCCTGGCACACTAGGGATGATTTTATGTACGTGACAGCAGAATGAGGGACGGTGGGAAGGAGGTTGTGCATAACAACAAGTATCTCATGTTACTGAAGGGAAAAATTGTGGAGGTCAGTTCCAAAGATGCATATGAAAATATCATACACATATAGACACACACACATACACACAAACACACACACTTACTCACCAAGGTATAAAGTGTTCTAATATTCTACTTTAGGTTTTCGGAGGTTCAGAAGAAAGTTTAATTTCATCTCTAAATTTATATTAGTTTAACAGATTAAAACCTCTACTAGGTATTTTAGTTACATGATCACTAAGTTCTTTTATAACATGAAGATTTAAAACATAACAATATATCACTTACATAAGCATCAAAGTGAATGAATTTAAATCACCTATTTAAAAGAAAGTTATTTTCAATGTGTCTAGCACAGAAAGAATCAACTGTAATCTATATACAAAATATACCTAAAATTAACTCAGAAACACTAGAAATAAGAGACTATATGCACAAACATATACTAAGCAAGTGGAAAAAATAAAACAGATACAGCTATATTGATTTTACTGTAGAATTTACACTAAAGTATTAAATTTTATAATGAAGTACAATTTTACTAGTGTTAAAATCTACAAATTCAGAATGATTACATAAGAGTTATGAACATACATTCATAATTGAAATTAACAGTCTTTATAAAGCAAACACTACTAGAGACACAAGGATACAAAGATTCTAATACATTAATATATCAATTAATAAGAGAAAACTTGCATCTACTCTCTATGCAAGACACATCAAGTGGCCCAAAAAGTAAGAACACAAAGGGGCTGAACAATATAGTCAATAAACACAAGCTTCAGCTGCATGTCAGAGTGTACATCCTGATAATAAAGAACAAAATGGATGAAGTTAGAGAAGATAATGCTAAGTGAAGTTAGCCAATCCCCCAAAAAACTAAATGCCGAATGTTTTATCTGATATAAGGAGGCTGATTCATATTGGGGTAGAGAGAGGGAGCATAGGAGGAATAGATGAACTCTGGATAGAGCAGAGGGGTGGAGGGGAAGGCAGAGGGCAGAGGGTTAGAAATTACAGTGGAATGTGATGGACCTTATCCAAAGTACATGTATGAAGACAGGAATTGGTGTGAATATACTTTGTATACAACCAGAGATATGAAAAATTGTGCTTTTTATATGTAATAAGGATTGTAATAAATTTTGCTGTCATATATAAATTAAAAAATTCATTTAAAAAAAAGGACACACGACCAGCATGGTGCATGAGAATCAAAGGGACATACTTGAAAAATGATCAAAGAAGAGTTGAAATAAACATAAATTCCACGTCCATTAAAGAAAATAAGTGAATTAAGTACTCAACTAAAATGCTAGAAGAAAACAATACTTTTTTTTTAAAGGAATGCAAAAGTGATTAAGTTAGAAGCATAATTATTGAACTATGTCATAGAAAAATGGAGATAATTTAATAAATCAGAATACTGCTTTCAAATTAACAAAGGAGACAAGCTACTAGTTAACTTAAGGGGGAAATGAAACACCCATATCCAGCATAAGGTGTAAATGGAAAAATACCCATTGAGACAGGACACATTTTGAAGGCTATGAAACACTTCTGTGAACACAGCAGAGATGAAAGCTTAACTATGTCCATTTTCATTGGAGAAGCAGAGAAGGATATCAAGGAGTAACTGATAAACATGAGGCCTAGCTAGTATCACAGGGAGATCTGTCAAATCTCCAAAGATCTGACCGTCCCAGTGACACACACAAGAGCCTAGAAAATGAAAATTTCAAATTCCTATTTAATAATCATAGGGAAGCCTGGTAAAGACTGCAGTTTTAAAGAAATGCACAGTCTGATATCACTTACATAAACATATAATAGAACACATTTAACAGAAGTCAAGATCACAAGAAGAAAATAACCCATGATCCAGTGAGTTTCACTAGAAGAATGTGGTATTTGTTTATTGTCAAGAAATTTATTACTATGACATACTATATTGATAGACTGATGCATGACCATTTTTATGGAGGCTGAATAATTCTTTGAAAAGCACAATACCCATCTGTAATTACAAAATACCCAACATATTGAGATTGTTGTTTTTGCAGACATTGGATATGATGCTGAGTAGAATGGGAAGACATGGGTTAATATTTCAGCAAGACATTTACTAGAACTGATTTTATGTTTCCAAAAATATTACTTTGGGTCCTCTGCAGCAAAAAGAATACTGGTGTTGGGAGGCAAGAATAGAAGTAGGAAGACTAGTAGTAGCTACTTGAGTAAATTCCAGAAACCTTGACCTAAACCAAGAGCGAACTGTCATTCAGACAAGAAGAATAAACAGATGGAAACAGCCTTAGGGAAGGTCTTAACCTATGTTCAAGCCTCGGTTGCAATCAGCTACCCCAAACCTCAGGAATTTAACTATACACAATTTCTTTCATATAAAAGTAATTATTGCGTGAGACTTTGATCAGCCAGTTCAACTCAATTGTTATAGCTTTTCTGAGAAAAAAAAATCACAATTGTGTTAATTAAAAAAAATGACTCTTTCATTCATGTTTTTAAAAGTGTTAATGTAGCCAGTTACAATTGCATTTTATTGATTTAGATTTTTAATTATACGGTGCATGACTGAAAGTTAATCTGATGATGATAATCCATTAGGTAAATATTGAGGGGTAATTAGAAGCTGAGAGGATCTCTTGGGTAGTGGCAGGCAGGGAAAGGGATCGTTCTCTACATGATAAACAGTTTAAATGCCATTGAAGACTAAGAAAATGGTTCAGAACGTTATAGTGAATGCACACAACACATCTGGCCTGAGTTTCCATCAGAACCCTAAGCTTAAACCTGGAACTTGCCATGGTAGTGGATCTAGAAGAAAATGATTGACTGCCTGGCATAGTTACCTGGGTAGGAGAACCTAAAACCATTTGGTTCCTACTTGCCTTAAATTCAGAAAACCTTTTTATAAATTAGAGACCTCATTTTCCTTACCATTTTAACTATAGTAATTATGTTGTCTGGATTCGTTGTTTGGTTCTTGTTTTTAAGCTTGTTGGGAATTATTATTCTTAGATATTTAGGAACTTAGGATTTCTTTTTGTTTTTTCCCACTGATTTTTCTCAATTAAGCATTTGCCAAGTTTTTCCTTTGCCTAAAGTTGGAACCTTCAAGCCATTAAAGATATTTTTATTCTTGAATATTATGACCAATATTCAGGCAAATAAAGCATATTTTTTTAAAAATCCTTAGTTACAAAATAAAGTTCACACTTCTTAGAATTGCTTCTGAAAACCTGAAGCCACTTTACTCCCCTAAACTTCTCCCTATAATCATTCCCAGCTTTGTATTTTGAAACACATTTTCCTCTTTCCTGGAATACTCTTATTTTTCGGTTTGGTGATTTTTCATTCATCCATGGAAACCCAGCTCCAAGTCATTGCTTTTGCTTAGAATTCATGAGCATACATATTTCTTCTTCTATGTATCCCTAGCCCTTAGCACAAATCTTTATTATAAGACTAAAATATCATCATTATTCTTACAGGTTTACCTTTACTCAATGCAGTGGTCTCTTGGTGTTAGAGGATGAGTCTTCGTTTTCAAATTTATATTTTTGCTTCCTTGAGACACATTTATTGAGTATCTGCTCTGTGGCAAGTTATAAAGTAATATAAAGCAAAGGTGCTGGAAAAAGCAACTTTATATGGAGAGCATCGAAGGGTCCTCACATACCTGAAACAAAACCCAAAGGATGAAGAGGAGCCCATCAGTGAGACTCTGCTGGTGAAAAAGACTAACGTGGAAGGTCTGATGAAGAATTGAGTTTGGAATGTGGAAGAGCAGAGGGACTGACAGGGGAAATGGTGGAGTCAATCAAATTCACAACTGTTTCATAGACCTCCTACTGACCTTAGAGAACAGAATTTCTCCAAGGTAATTTCATAAATAAATATTGTGTTTAAAAGGTAAAATTTTATTAACCCATAAGTCAATTGTAATTATAAAATTTAAGAAATTATAGGCTATTTTCAGTCCATCAAATCAATTTTTTTTGTTGCAACTGTGAAAAAAATGAGGTCTAGCCATGCCCCAGTCACATTCCCAGAGAAAATTTTTCCCATGAAATGTTTTCAGTGAAATTATGCAGAAATGGACAAACTTTTCAAATGCAATGCTATGAAGATGAGGAAAGGTTTCTCATAGTTGCTTCTTATGCTGATACTTGATTAAAAACTCAGGGCATATTAAATTATTTTTCAGTGCTATAGTGGGAATCAATTTAATAAAGTCCAAATATAGAGCTTTCTGGTTATCTGACTTGATATAAGGACAAATCTTCAAAGAAAGCTTATAAGAAAATTCATTTTCAAACCACGCAAGCCCTAATACTCAGGAAAAATATCCAGGAAATCCCAAAGGCCTGAGGGGCCCACCTGGGTGACTAGCAGTACAACTCTGGATTCTATCTCTACCTAAATAAGATCAGTTCTCCTTTTATCCGTTTATATATTAGATTTCTGCACTGAATCATTTTAAGAAGGGGTTATGCTACTCAAAAGAGAAGTCAGAAAACTATTGATCTAAAGAAATATTTAGTTATTGCTGGAGATGCAATGTGTTTTTAAGCTACTTTACTATCTACTACATTTTCTGGGCACAGTATAAAAGGCCAGCGCAAGCACGTTCTCACCTCAATAGCCAGATATCTGAACTTTGTCCCTTCTCTTTTCTTCAGAGGTGATTTCAGCCTGTTGCTGATTTTCTGAGACAACCTTAATATTTAATGTCTTGACTTGCCCTTTGGACTTTATGTGCTTCACCATTCTCCTAGCTACAACCTCAGGCCTTGCCTCCGCTCCATAGCTATTCTGATTTTCTCCAAGTTGTACTGTGAGTCACCTCTCGCAAACACTTCAATTGTTTCAATTTAACAGCATAACCCTCCTAACCTGACACGGCGCATCTGTCAAACCCAGAGCAAATCCTCCATAAGAGTGGGCCAGGAAAAGATGCTCTGCCATAGGTAGGAAGCTCTGAAATACAAATTTTATGTTCAACTCTCACTGGAACCTACTGCCTCTTGAATCTCTCCCTTTTCCTTTTTCTTTTCTAATTTCGTATAAGAGACAATGAGTGACAGTCTTCCATAAAGAGCCCACTCAATTAGCAGTAGTTGGAAAGGGTCCCCACCCTAGTTGACTTGTGGTTACTTGAATGGTCACTAAATGTATCCTGGTGGCTCTATCGTCATCCTGACTTTATTTTTTCAGGAGGCACTACATGGCATCATGGATGTGAAAGAAATTTTAAAAGTATAAATTGTCATTTGCTAATTATAAGTAGGTTTTCAGCTATAAGTCTAACTTTCCTATGAATTCTCTTTGTAGGTGGTTTTATTTTTTAGTCCTTTCTCCCTCTGAAGTCGCAGAGGAAATTACTAAGTCCTTCTTTTCAAAGTGTGAAGCAAAGACTCTGTGTACATATCCCACTCTTCCACCGACAACTTTACCCATCCTGGTGCTAAGTCAGGTACATGGTTCACCAAGCCTGTGATTATAAGGAGAGTTCAAGGGATTCAACAGTATTAAGGATATGAATTCATTCAGCATGCCTATGCTGTATGGGTGAGGGACTCTCCTCTTAGGTAAATCACGTTAGGGAAAAGCACTAGAGATAATAACTGTAATTCATGTTTAGAGTCAAATCATCTTGGTCAAATTATCTTGATTGTCTTCTTTTTTAAACTTTTATTTCTTTTTATTAGTTCTACCTGATAGTTGAAGGTATTTGGACATATTATACATATAGAAGTATAACTTCTCATTCTTCTGGTTGTACATAATGTAGAATTACGTTGGTTGTATAATTATATATGCACATAGGAGAGTAATGTCCAATTCATTCTACTATATTTCCTATTGCTATTCCCCCTCCCCTCCCTTCATTCCCCCTTGACTAATCCAAAGTACTTCTATTCTTCTCTACCTTCCCTACTGATTTTGAGTTAGCATCCACATATCAGAGAGGACATTTGGCCTTTAGTTTTGTGGGGATTGGCTTATTTCACTTAGCATGATAGTCTCCATTTCCATCCATTAACCATCCATGAACATGCCATAATTTCATTTCTCTTTATGGCTAAGTAGTATTTTATTGTATTCATATACCACATTTTCTTTATCCATTCATCTATTGGAGGGCACCGAGGTTGGTTCCATAGTTTAGTTATTGTGAATTGAGTTGCTGTAAACATTGATATTGCTATTTCACTGTAGTGTGCTGATTTTAAGTACTTTGGGCATATGCTGAGAAGTGGGAGAGCTGGGTCAAATGGTGGTTCCATTCTGAGGAATCTCCATACTGCTTTCCATAGTGGTTACACCAATTTGCAGTTCTACCAGCAATGTATGAGTGCAACTTTTTCTCCATATCCTCACCAATATTTATTGTTACTTGTATTCTTGATAATTGCCATTCTGACTAGAGTGAGATGAAATCTCAGTGTAGTTTTAATTTGTGTTTCTTTAATTGCTAGAGATGTTGAACATTTTTTCATATATCTGTTGACCACTCATCTTTCTTGTTCTGTGAAGTATCTGTTCAGTTCCTTTGCCCAGTTATTAATTGGTTTATTTATTTTTTTGGTGTTAGTGTTTTGAGTTTTTTTTTTAAATATTTAGAGATTAATGCTGTATCTGAGGTGCAGGTATCTGCATGCCTAACTCATTAAGGACATATTTCTTTAATTTTGCTTTTGTTTGCTAGTTTATTTTTCTTTATTTACTTTTTATTTTGTTTTATTTTTCTGTATTTTGAAGTGCTTGGGATGGAACCTAGGGCATCATATAGGCTATGCTAGTCCATTTTTGCACTAATATTTATTTCTCTATACTGCTTAAAGTATAAGTAAAAATTTTCATTTAAAAAACTAGCAATTTACAAGAGTAATAGCAATGTTAAAAGCAATACTAACAAAAACAATGACAGGTATATTTGGAGCCCATCATGTGAAACATGCAATTGGATGTCAATTTCACCACTAGAGAAATTGAAACTCACAGAAGTTAAATCTCAGCAAAGATGAGAATATGAAAACAGATTTTACATGGTCATAAAAATATAAAATATGATCAAATATCACAAGACACTAGAGAGTGGTTATAAACTGCTATAAAAAATTATTCTTTGGGATAACAAAGTGGAAGAGCTTGGGGGTAATGCAGATTCTTATAAGCCTAAAACTTATAAGATATATATGCATATATATAAATATGCATATATATATCCATATATAAAGATATGTAATGAAATTGGGAATTAAAATTAAATTTTATTGAAATTTAGGAAATTTCAATATTTTTGCTATCAATAGTTGGCTGTTGAAGTCTTGTTTTTGTATTCCTAGGTGAGTTGGCTGACTAGGTGTTAAGGGTATACCTGGAAGTTATTGCTATACCAGGATGATTTGTAGTAACTAATGTTTATATTAACTATGCACAGTAATGTTGAATGACATCACCCTGAACCTCAAGGAGGATGTCCCAATTCAAATTCTACCTCACAGTATCCAAAGAATGCTCATATCTTCTCCAATGCCACCCAATTCAAAGAAAAGTATAATAGAAGGTAAGTTAGACTGAAAAGAGTGAGTACTCTTAACATGTGCCATTAAAATGTTTTATTGTGAATACTTTATGAAAATATATAACTTTGCAAACTTGTCATGAAATTCTCTAGATCTTGGAAGGGACAGGTAAATAGCTCTGATGTTTGGCCTTCTTTAGTCTCATGGTAAACTTACTTCTGGAGAGAAAAGTAAAAGCCAGGGCACATATGAAGTAACCGTGGGCTGTGAAACTTGTAGCCCTGAGTGCAGTTCAGAACTCACCCAGATTCTGAGTGTTGCTCTGTCCTTGTCAGGATGCTCCCTTATTGTACTAAACATTTGTTACCTGATGAACAACTGTGTGTTTGAAAGACAGCCAAATGAGAAGACACCATATTCTTTAGCAAATCCATCTGCCCAGTTTCATAGCCCGAGACGATGCAAAAATGTCAATCCATGATCTATAGCCCATTTTCTTATGATTATGTCTAAAGCTTGTAAAAATCACGATACTTTTTCCAGTGTAATCCTATTTAGGCTCTATTTCACATTGATTGAGATGAACAAAATCTATTACATAATAAGGCTTGGTGATTATTGCTTTTATAAACCCAATTTTAACCTACTTTGCTCAGTTCAGTGCCTCCCCAAATGCACTGTTACATGAAGTGAATTAAATTTCCTCTTCGTACTTGCCCCAGGTTAAAGTAAAGAATAAGATGGTGTTGAAAACATAATTGAATCTATGTAGTAGAGAGTGTTCTAAAATGTCTCCCAAGATTCCAGTCCCCTTGAATGTGGACACTGTATAACCCAGCCCCTTGAAGGTGGGAAAAGCCTGTGAGGATGACAGGATATTATTCCCCTGATTGGTCTATGTTATGTGTCAAAGGTGAAGGGGTTTTAAAGATGCATGCATTTTAAGGTCTCTCTTCTCTTAATTTCTAATTAATAAAAAAAAGAAATTATACTTGGTAGGCCTGACATAATCAGATGAGAACTTTAAGGGATGGTTTAGAGGACAGAGATAGAAGATCTGAGGATACTCTGAACTAGCAAGGAATTTCTATTATGTTGGCTCTAAAGAAGCAGTCTACCTTGTAGAAAATCCACATCACAGAGAATCAATGGTGAACCACTCCAAAGCCAAAGACTTCACTCCAACAGCCAAAAGGAACTAAATTCTGCCAACAAATAAATATATGCAACAAGTAACCATATGAGAGAACTCTGGAAATAAAATGATACTAAAGCCCAGATAAAATTTTGGGGGTACTGCCCAGACCCTACCCACAGAAACTTTAATATCATCATCTTGTCATAATTTGCTATGCAACAACAGAAAACTGATATAGTTGAATTTAACCTAAAAGGCAACAAAGTAAATAAATATTTGAGGAATTTTAACTCAACAAGAATAATGGCTACATATTACCCATGATTTATTCATAAAGCTTCTCTGTAGGCCTCTGTAAAACAGAAATGTCGGGGAAGAATATTGTACTTCTGCAGTGGTTTCTAGATTTTTGGCTTTCTAGGACCAGTGGAAATTTCAGAGAATTTTTTATAGCAATTTAGTATTTTTCTATTTTTATTTTACTAAAAAGATATAGGTATCCATTACCATTAAACTAGTATGAAACAATAAAGAATGTTATAATACAAATGGTAATGGTCATTTTATGTATCACCATGATTTTAACAACAATATACATTTATTCTATCAAATATTAGTGCAATGCTGTTATGAAAGTATTTTATAAACTGTAATGAAAATTCTTTTGGGGTTAAGTAAGAGATATTATCCCATATAACCTGATTTTCTTTTGTTGTTGTGGGGTTTTTTGTGGGGGGGAGGGCATTGATATAAAGGATTGAACCCAGGAGGCACATCTCAGTCCTTTTTACTTTTTTATTTTATTTTAAGTCAGTGTCTCAAAAGTTGCTTAGGACCTCCCTAAATTGCTGAGACTGTCTTAGAATTTGCCATCCTCCATGTCTCAGCCTACCATGCTGGTAGTATTACAGGCATGCACCACTGTGTCTGGCATAACCTTGGATTTTTGATGCAATTCATGGAAAGGCCTTGGGCCCAGGGCTAAGATTTCCTAGAGAAGGAAGGAATTCCACCACTGGTAGTAACTTTAGCTTGTTCCACAGGATTCCAGCCTGTCCTGCAGATTTAAGACATGCCTTGATAGACTCACTATTACATAATCCAATACCTTCCAATAAATCTTAGTATATACCTCTTGTTTATTCCATGTATTTGGTCAAACTCTGATACATAAATATAAACAATAAAATAGTGATATGTCCACTCCAATTTTAAATGAGTGCTTCATGAATTGACACAGGGATGAAGTTAGTCTCAGCATTCAATGATTTCATAACATTGTTTTGTACTTTATTCTTAACAAGTGTCAATAAGTATCAATAAAAAAAAGACACACCCAATATCTTCTATTTTCTTTAGGTGCCAAATTTGTTTACTGGGTATAAAAGGATATACTATCAACCCCAAGTTCTCTATCATAGAAAGTCAAGAAAGAAGAAAAGGGAATAAAGGCAAATTAGTTACCTCATTGGCTCATCTTCCAAATTAATTGTACCAACAGTTAAAAGGCTGCACTGAATATATATTTCATCTTGTGAGTCACAGTCATATCAAACTGTACTTGTGGTTTAAACAGGGAAGAGTGAGATTCACCATGATTGAAGTGAGCATTTTCTACGGCAAAGCTTAGCAGAGTTGCTATTAGAATTGCAATAAGCAATACTATTCTCCACTTTGGGGGAGTGTCTGTCCTGCCAATTGCTTAAATTGCACACATTACTTTGAAAAACTGGTGTTGACTTTTGCAGAAGCTGCATTACAAAAATAGTTTTATCCAGTGAAAATACAGTGCTTTCTTAATGATTAAATTAGTCAGTTGTAAGTATTTTATAAAGTACTTGAGAAAGGAGCATCTTGTTTTAAAACATAACATTTTATTGACACCTCCACATTCTGAGAGCACTTATTTTGAAGACTTGGTGAGCTAGATTTCCTGGTCAGTGTCATTAGTTATGCATGGAAGTTCTTAAACTGCCCCCAAATCCTTCAGGCCATGCAAGTTCAGTTCTGCTCAAGTAACATTTATTGGGGATCTTAAGGGTCTGGAGAGGCAACTTGTAAACAAATAATTGTAATAAGGGCATGGGGTGAAATTTTGGAGTACCTGAAAATTGTGAACTCTTGAAGATCCTTGGATAACTAAAAAAACAACAAAAAGTCCAAATCAAAGTTTGTTCATTGAAATGTGGAAACTGTTATACATCTGAAGTCAAGGGAAACTGCAGGAGGTTTTGTCAAGCACTTTTCAAAGTTCTCTTTTTTTGCCCAAATTTAATCACAGAAATTCTGTCCCATTAGTGTTCAGTAACAGGGAAGGATTTCAGTGCATATTCTTTCCAGAATCATCTTTTGGGGGAGAGATTTAAATGACAAAAATCTATACTTTCATAATTCTGGAAACAGAAATTACACAATCAAGGTGCTGGGATGGTCACGTCCCTCTGAAGTCTCTGTGGGAGAATCTGTTCTGCCTTTCCCTTAGCTTCCAGTATTATAGCAATTCATTTTGTTTTGAGATAAATTGGGGAGGCAAACCAAACCTAAATACAAAGTCCATTTATGTTTTATATGCACCTGTGTACATGTAGCCTGGACAGATTTTTAGACAATGATTTTAGTGCATCTTCATTTTGACTCTGACCCATCATGTACTATCAAAAGTGGGATTTCTTTCCTCCTGAGCTGTTAGGTTAATACTCAAATTTTAGTTTCAATTTTATAGCATTTCAGATGTTAGACTTTCACATTGGGGCTGTTTAGCAATTCTTTTTTTATTCCTGGCTTTGCAGATCCATCCTTCCAGTCTCCACCTCTATATCATAACCCTGTGTCTGCCTGTGTTTTGCTTCTTTTTATAAGGAGAACAGTCGTTCTGCATGAAGGGCCTACCCTATTCTAGGATTTCAGTGTCCTAAACTTTACTAATATTTTAACTCCAACCCAAATGGTCATGTTCACAAGTACTAGAAGGCTATGACTTCAGCATATTTTGGAGATTCACAGTTCAAAGAATAATAGGCAGCACGTGTAATGTTGCAAAGATTAAGATACTTATTATATTTGTGAAAAAGAGCACACTCAGACATTGTGTCACCATCTTGATTTTCTGGGACCCAAACTAGCATCCAAATTTTGTAGACATGCAGTTGTCAAACTTCTGATTTTAAATGCAAGATTTGTTATTTAAAAATTTTTAATTGGGTATACCTAGACCTTTAGTCATGACTATAAGACACTCCACCAAAGCCAGGCAAAATGAGGCTCATCTGTATGTAATCCCAGCAATTAAGAAAACCGTGGCAAGAGGATCACAAATTTGAGGTCTCAAAACTTGAAGAGGCCCTCAGTGACATAGTGGGACCTTGTCTCAAAGTGAAAAACAAACTAAAAAGGACTTGGAGTGTATCTCAGTGGTAAAGCACTCCTGGTTCAATCTCCAGTACCCCCCACCCCCAATTTACCTGAGAGGGATACAGAAAATCAACTAGAAATATTTATCTAGTTTAATGGAAAGAAAAAAGGAAAGTCTTCAAGAAGATAACTTACCACCAAAAACAACTTTTTAAAAGTATAAAAATTAAATAATAGTTGTATAGTGTTAGACAATAGCACAGGGATGCTTTGGAGAAGAAAACACATAAAGTCATAACTACTTTCTAAAATGCTTAACAGGAGAGTGGAGTCCAATCAGACAGCATGGTGATCTCATTTGACTGTGAAAGCAGATCATAGTTAGGGCTCCACATGGTCAGGCAGCCAGAAATTGCAAAATTGAATACTAGATATGGAAGAGAATTTTGTAATATAAAAGAAGTTCCAGAAACCTGCATGGCAGTGGTTTTGAGCCATGAACCAAATAGTAAACATACACAGTGTGAAAATACATGACATGGCAAGGAACAACTGCTCGGAACTTACAGGCTGAACAAAAATTGTGAGTAGCACAGTGCTACGATTAGCCAGCAGGAAGAGTGGAGAGACTCACGGAGACCCTATGCATTATTCAGTTGATACCTTAGAAGTATCACATCTTAATAGTTGTACTATATTATCCATAGAATACTAGACCACCTGTCTACTAATAAACACCAAACACAGGCCTAAAAAGCATAAAGCTTATCTTCTAGTAAGGTAACAGGTTGCCAACTCAACATTCCCTAAACAAATAAAATAAAATCTTCTCTTAGTGTGCTGTGTGCTATGTCCAGTATAAATTTAAATATACTTGATATACTAAGAAATGGGAAGATGTGGCTGATAACTAAGAGAATAAAGTGTCAACAGAAAAAAGAAACAGAGCTAACAGATATATTGGAACTAGTGACAAGGAGATTAAAATACATATTATATATTCAAAAATCTAAATATAAATTCAATCACATGAAAGAAGAGATGGGGAATCTCCTGAAAATTATGGAACAGAAACAAATAAAAATTATAGCATAGAAAGTTAAAAAATGAACAAATGGCTCAGAGTAAGATATAAATAGACAAAATTTTTTGAGGTTCATAAGAACAATATCTGAGGAAATATTTCTCAATTTGATCTCATTCTTAGATGAAGATTATACATTTTTTGCAGGAATACTGGAAAGTGGGTCTGTGCCCTTTAGTAAGCCTTACATTACGAGGAACTTGATATTAATTTAAACTGGTATTTCCTATTACCTGTGACTGCTTTTGTAACATAATATCTTCCCAGTTTTTCCAAAGTAAGTCTATGTTCTCCTCCCCAGTCCATACTAATTGGAGGAATACTTTGAAAACACAAAGAATTCTGTTCCACATCACACTTTCACCCATTTTTTTTAGCATCCATTGATGACTGCTGTCTAATTCTATTATTTGTTTTTTATTTATTTATAGGAATACTAATGCAAAGAAAACTTTCATTTTCCCCTCAATTCAGTTTTCTATTCACTAGACTTGTAGATTATTGTTTTGTCAGTAGATTATAATCTATTACTGTCTTAGTTTTTGGTGATTAAATTATTCTGGCTTTGGACATTGTGGCTCCAGCCAAGTAGCTTCTCTGTTTTTCTGACACACACCTAATATTGTTTTAGTAATTCCTTAACTTCTGGCATGTAAAAGCTATGTCAAGCTCATTTAGGAGGCCTCCTGCTTCAGTTCTGGAATCAAGTATTTCTCAAGAGAGCTTTAGCACATTTTGGAAATTTGATGTACAGTGTAAGAATATTGGCTCTTTATTTGTGTTATATATTGCAAATATTTTTCCAGTTGTCATCTGTTGCTTTTTAAAAAGTGTATTGTAGAAGTTTTGTAAAGTTTAAAATATAGTTAACCTTTATTGATCTTTTTGATGAAGTTTGAGTCATAACTGGAAAATATTTTTCACTCCACAGAAAAATATATCATACTTTCTTCTGGTGTTTCCATTTCTTTTACAGTTATATTTCTGATGTTTGAACTTTATTCTTGTACATGGCATGAGGTATGGTTGTAACTATCCATTTCCAATGACTACCAGGTTGTCTTGATACTATTCTTTTGTTGTTGTTGTTGTTCTTTATAGTTTTACATGACAGAAGCATGTATTTTGACATGTGCATACATGGAATATAACTTCCCATTTTTGTGGTTTTACATGATGTGGAGTTACATTGGTCGTGTATTAATATGTGAACATAGGCAAGTTATGTCTGATTCATTGTACTGTCTTTCCCATTCTCATTCCTTCTGACTTCCCCCCACTCCCCTCTTCCAATCCAGTAGAGCTGCACTCTTCCCTCCCTGCCTCTTCTTATGAGTTAGCATCCATATATCAGAGAGAACATTTGGCCTTTGGTTTGGGGGGTTTGGCTTATTTCACTTAGCATGATAGTCTTCAGTTCCATCCATTTACCGGAAAATGCCATAATTTCATTTTTCTTTATGGCTGAGTAATATTGCATTGTGCATACATACCATATTTTCTTTATTCATTCATTTATTTAAAAGCACCTAGGTTGGTTCCATAGCTTAACTATTGTGAAATGAGTTGCTATGAACATTAATGTGGCCACATCACTGTAGTATGCTTATTTTAAGTCCTTTGGATATAAACCAAGGAGTGGTGTAACTGGGTCAAATGGTGCTTCCATTACCAGTTTTCTGAGTAATCTCCACACTGTTCTCCAGAGTGGTTGCACCAATGTATGAGTGTATCTTTCTCCCCACATCCTTGCCAACATTTACTTGTATTCTTGATAATTGCCATTGTGATTAGAGTGAGATGAAATCTCAGTGTAGGTTTAATTTACATTTCTTTAATTGCTAGTGGTGTTGAACATTTTTTCATATATTTATTGACCATTCATATTTGTTCTGTGAAGTGTCTGTTCAGTTCCTTTATCTATTTATTTTTGGGTTGTTTGTTTATTGGGTGTTAAGTGTTTTAATTCTTTATATATCCTCAAAATTAAGGCTCTATTTGTGGTGCAGGTGGCAAAGATTTTCTCCCATTGTGTAGGATCTCTGTTCTTGTTCTCGATTGTTTCCTTTGCTGTGAAGAAGCTTTATAATTTGATACAATCCCATTTAATGATTCTTGATTTTGCTTCTTGTGTTTTAGGAGTCTTATTGAAAAAGTTACTAAGCTGATATGATGGAGATTTGGGTTTACTTTTTCTTCCAGTAGGCACAGGGTCTCTGATCTTATCTCTCTACGTCTTTGATCCACTTTGAGTTGTTGGTGCAGAGTGAGAGATGGGGATCTAATTTTATTTTATTACATATCAATTTCTACTTTTCCCAGCACACTATTGAAAAGGCTATCTTTTATCCAATGTACATTTATGGAACCTTTGTCTAGTATGAGATAACTGTACTGATGTGGCTTCATCTCTGTGTCTTCTATTTTGTTCCATTAGTCTTCATGTCTGCTTTGGTGGAAATACCATTCCATTTTTGTTACTATATCTCTGTAGTGTAATTTAAGGCATTGTGATACCTCCTGCTTCACTTTTCTTGCTGAGGATTGCTTTGGAGATTCTTGGCCTTTTATTGTTCCAAATGACTTTCATGATTTTTTTTTCTAATTCTGAGAAGAACATCATCAGAACCTAAATATTAATTTCATTAAATCTGTATAGTGCTTTTTGTAGTAGGGCCATTTTGATAATATTAATTCCACCAATCCACGAACATGGAAGGTCTTTCCTTCTTCTAAAGTCTTCTTCAATATCTTTCTTTAGTGTCCTGTAGTTTTCATTGTAGAGGTCTTTCACCTCTTTTGTTCGATTCATTCCCAAATATTTTATTTTCTCTCTTTGAGGCTATTTTGAATGGGGTTGTTTTCCTAATTTCTTTTTCTTTTTTTTTTTTTATTGGTCGTTCATAACATTACATAGTTCTTAATACATCATATTACACGGTTTGATTCAAGTGGATTATGAACTCCCGCTTTTACCCCGTATACAAATTGCTGTATCACATCAGTTACCCTTCCATTGATTGACATATTGCCTTTCTAGTGTCTGATGTATTCTGCTATCTGTCCTATTGTCTACTATCCCCCCTCCCCTCCCCTCCCCTCCCCTCCCCTTTTCTCTCTCTCCCCCTTCTACTGTAAATCATGTCTTCCATTTGTATTCTCTTGACTTACCCCTCCTTACCTCTTATATGACATTTTGTATAACCCTGAGGATCGCCTTCCATTTCCATGCAATTTCCCTTCTCACTCCCTTTCCCTCCCACCTCTCATCCCTGTTTACTGTAAATATTCTTCTCAAGCTCTTCGTCCCTACCCTGTCCTTGTTTACACCCCTTATATCAAAGGAGTCATTTGGTATTTGTTTTTTAAAGATTGACTAGCTTCACTTAGCATAATCTGCTCTAATGCCATCCATTTCCCGCCAAATTCTATAATTTTGTCATTTTTTAATGCAGAGTAATACTCCATAGTGTATAAATGCCACATTTTTTTATCCATTCATCTATTGAAGGGCATCTAGGCTGGTTCCACAGTCTTGCTATCGTGAATTGAGCTGCTATGAACATCGATGTAGCAGTGTCCCTGTAGCATGCTCTTGTTAGGGCTTTAGGGAATAGACCGAGAAGGGGAATAGCTGGGTCAAATGGTGGTTCCATTCCCAGCTTTCCGAGAAATCTCCATACTGCTTTCCAAATTGGCTGCACCAATTTGCAGTCCCACCAGCAATGAACAAGAGTGCCCTTTTCCCCGCATCCTCTCCAGCACTTATTGTTGTTTGACTTCCTAATGGCTGCCAGTCTTACTGGAGTGAGATGGTATCTTAGGGTAGTTTTGATTTGCATTTCTCTGACTGCTAGTGATGGTGAGCATTTTTTCATGTACTTGTTGATTGATTGTATGTCCTCCTCTGAGAAGTGTCTGTTCAGGTCCTTGGCCCATTTATTGATTGGGTTATTTGTTATCTTATTGTCTAATTTTTTGAGTTCTTTGTATATTCTGGTTATTAGGGCTCTATCTGAAGTGTGTGGAGTAAAGATTTGTTCCCAGGATGTAGGCTCCCTATTTATCTCTCTTATTGTTTCTTTTGCTGAGAAAAAACTTTTTAGTTTGAGTAAGTCCCATTTGTTGATTCTATTTGTTAACTCTAGCGCTATGAGTGTCCTATTGAGGAATTTGGAGCCCGATCCCACAGCGTGTAGATCATAACCAACTTTTTCTTCTATCAGATGCCGTGTCTCTGATTTAATATCAAGCTCCTTGATCCATTTTGAGTTAACTTTTGTGCACGGCGAGAGATAGGGATTCAGATTCATTTTGGTGCAAATGGATTTCCAGTTTTCCCAGCACCATTTGTTGAAGATGCTATCCTTCCTCCATTGCATGCTTTTAGCCCCTTTATCAAAAATAAGATAGTTGTAGTTTTGTGGATTGGTTACTGTGTCCTCTATTCTGTACCATTGGTCCACCCGCCTGTTTTGGTACCAGTACCATGCTGTTTTTGTTACTATTGCTCTGTAGTATAGTTTGAAGTCTGGTATCGCTATACCTCCTGATTCACACTTCCTGCTTAGTATTGTTTTTGCTATTCTGGGTCTTTTATTATTCCATATGAATTTCATGATTCTTTTATCTATTTCTACAAGATATGCTGTTGGGATTTTGATTGGCATTGCATTGAACTTATAGAGAACTTTTGGTAATATCGCCATTTTGATGATGTTAGTTCTGCCTATCCATCAGCAGGGTATGTTTTTCCATCTTCTAAGGTCTTCTTCTATGTCTTTCTTTAGGGTTCTGTAATTTTCATTGTATAAATCTTTCACTTCTTTTGTTAGGTTGATTCCCAAGTATTTTATTTTTTGGGGGGATATTGTGAATGGAGTAGTTGTCCTCATTTCCGTTTCAGAGGATTTGTCGCTGATATACAGGAATGCCTTTGATTTATGCGTGTTGATCTTATATCCTGCCACTTTGCTGAATTCATTTATTAGCTCTAATAGCTTCTTTGTAGACCCTTTTGGGTCTGCTAGGTATAGAATCATATCATCTGCAAATAGTGATAATTTAAGTTCTTCTTTTCCTATTTTTATGCCTTTAATTTCTTTTGACTGTCTAATTGCTCTGGCCAGTGTTTCGAGGACTATGTTGAACAGAAGTGGTGAGTGAGGGCATCCCTGTCTTGTACCAGATCTTAGAGGGAATGCCTTCAATTTTTCTCCATTCAGAATGATGCTGGCCTGTGGCTTATCATAGATTGCTTTTACAATGTTGAGCTATGATCCTGTTATCCCTAATTTTTCTAGCGTTTTGAACATAAAGGGATGCTGTACTTTGTCGAATGCTTTTTCTGCATCTATTGAGATGATCATATGGTTCTTATTTTTAAGTCTATTGATGTGGTGAATAACATTTATTGATTTCCGTATATTAAACCAGCCTTGCATCCCAGGGATGAATCCTACTTGATCATGATGTATAATTTTTTTGATATGTATTTGAATCCGATTCGCCAGAATTTTATTGAGGATTTTTGCGTCAAGGTTCATTAGAGATATTGGTCTGTAGTTTTCCTTCTTTGATGTGTCTTTGTCTGGTTTCGGAATCAGGGTGATGTTGGCCTCGTAGAATGAATTTGGACGTTCTCCCTCTTTTTCTATTTCCTGAAATAGCTTGAAAAGTATTGGTGTTACTTCCTCTTTAAAGGTTTTGTAAAACTCTGCTGTATACCCATCCGGTCCTGGGCTTTTCTTAGTTGGTAGTCTTTTGATGGTTTCTTCTATTTCCTCTATTGTTATTGGTCTGTTTAGGTTGTCTATATCCTCCTGGCTCAATCTGGGCAGATCATAGGACTCAAGGAATTTATCTATGCCTTCACTATCTTCTATTTTATTGGAGTATAAGGATTCAAAGTAATTTCTGATTATCTTCTGTATTTCTGAAGTGTCTGTTGTGATATTGCCTTTTTCATCCCGTATGCTAGTAATTTGGGTTCTCTCTCTTCTTCTCTTTGTTAGCATGGCTAAGGGTCTGTCAATTTTATTTATTTTTTCAAAGAACCAGCTTTTAGTTTTGTCAATTTTTTCAATTGTTTCTTTTGTTTCAATTTCATTAATTTCAGCTCTGATTTTAATTATTTCTTGCCTTCTACTTCTTTTGCTGTTGTTTTGCTCTTCTTTTTCTAGGATTTTGAGATGAAGTATGAGATCATTTATTTGTTGGTTTTTTCTTTTTTTGAGGAATGAACTCCAAGCAATGAATTTTCCTCTTAGAACTGCTTTCAATGTGTCCCATAGATTCCGATATGTTGTGTCTGTGTTTTCATTTAACTCTAGGAATTTTTTAATTTCCTCCTTGATGTCTTCTAAAACCCATTGATCACTCAGCAACCTATTGTTCATTCTCCAAGTGATACTTGATTTTTCCTTCCTTCTGTTATCATTGATTTTCAGTTTCATTCCATTATGATCAGATAAGATGCATGGTATTATCTCTACCCCTTTGTATTGTCTAAGAGTTGCCCTGTGACATAGTATATGGTCTATTTTTGAGAAGGTTCCATGTGCTGCTGAGAAAAAAGTGTAGCTACTTGATGTTGGGTGGTATAGTCTATATATGTCAATTAAGTCTAGGTTGTTAATTGTGTTATTGAGTTCTATAGTTTCCTTATTTAACTTTTGTTTGGAAGATCTGTCCCGTGGTGAGAGAGGTGTGTTGAAGTCTCCCATGATTATTGTATGTTGGTCTATTAGACTCTTGAACTTGAGAAGAGTTTGCTTGATGAATACAGCTGCACCATTATTTGGGGCATATATATTTATGATTGTTATGTCTTGTTGGTGTATGGTTCCCTTGAGCAGTATGAAGTGTCCTTCTATATCCCTTTTGATTAGCTTTGGCTTGAAATCTATTTTATTAGATATGAGTATGGACACTCCTGCTTGTTTCCGCGGTCCATATGAGTGATATGATTTTTCCCAACCTTTCACCTTCAGTCTATGTATATCTTTTCCTATCAAATGCGTCTCCTGTAGACAGCATATTGTTGGGTCTTGTTTTTTGATCCATTCTACTAGCCTGTGTCTCTTAATTGGTGAGTTTAAGCCATTAACATTTGGGGTTATTATTGAGATATGGTTTGTTCTTCTATCCATATTTCTTTATTGATGTTACTAAACCTGATTTGTTATCCTCTTTGACTACTTTCCCCCCTTTACTGTCCTACCTCCCATTGTTGGTTTTCAATGTTATCTTCCATTTCCTCTTCCTGTAATGTTTTGCCAAGGATTTTTTGAAGAGATGGTTTTCTAGCTGCGAATTCTTTTAACTTTTGTTTATTGTGGAAGGTTTTAATTTCATCTTCTAACCTGAAGCTTAATTTCGCCGGATACACGATTCTTGGTTGGAGCCCATTGTCTTTCAGTGTTTGAAATATGTTATTCCAGGATCTTCTAGCTTTCAGAGTCTGTGTTGAGAGATCAGCTGTTATCCTGATTGGTTTACCCCTAAATGTAATCTGCTTTCTTTCTCTTGCAGCTTTTAAAATTCTCTCCTTATTCTGTATGTTGGACATCTTCATTATAATGTGTCTAGGTGTGGATCTCTTATGATTTTGCACATTCGGCGTCCTGTAGGCTTCTAGGATTTGGGATTCTGTCTCAATCTTCAATTCTGGGAAGTTTTCTCGTATTATTTCACTGAATAGACTGTTTATTCCTTTGGAATGGAGCTCTGTGCCTTCCTGTATCCCAATGACTCTTAAATTTGGTCTTTTGATATTGTCCCATAATTCTTGGATGTTCTGCTCATGGTTTCTTAGCAGACTTGCTGAGCTGTCTATGTTCTTTTCCAGTTGAAATACTTTGTCTTCATTGTCTGATGTTCTCTCTTCTAAGTGATCTACTCTGCTGGTAGTATTCTCAATTGAGTTTTTAAGTTGGTTTATTGTTTCCTGCATTTCTAGAATTTCAATTTGTTTGTTTTTTATTACCTCTATCTCCCTGTGAAATTGATCTTTTACTTCCTGGATTTGTTTGTCAATGTGATCTTTCATTGTCTGATTTTGCTGTCTCATGTCTTCCTTGAGACTCCAGATCATCTGAAGCATATATATCCTGAACTCTTTATCTGATATTCCATCTGTTGCAGCTATTACCTCTTCTAAAGTTGAGTTGACCTGCATTGCTTGTGGTCCTTTCTTTCCTTGTCTTTTCATACTGCTTGCGTTTCTTTCTGCTTGGTGCAACTGTTGTGTTTTGAAATTTACCCCCTATTTATTTATGTTGCTCTTGTATACTTGAAAAGTCTCCCTTGCAGGTGCGGGCGGCGGCTGTGCCCCTACTCCAATTGGGGTGACGTGTCTACCACGCTGGCGGCTCTCTGGGCCTGTTCCAGGAGTGGAAGGCGGCTCTGCTCTGTCCCTATTCCAATTGGGGTGTCGTGACTACAATGCTGGCAGGTCGCTGGGCCTGTTCCGGACGTGGGCGGTGGGCTTGGCTGGCGGGATTCCACCTAATGGCAGTCCCTAACCTCCCTGCTTGCTAATTAATGGCTTCTCTGAGGCGCCACGCCATCTGTAGCTGCGGGGCAGGCCGCGCGAATCAGTTGGCCTGGATCTCCGGGGTCCTGCTGCTGGCTGTTTTGATGTTGCACTCTGAAGGAGAGTGGCGGTGTATCCTTCAGCTTTCCCGGATGGTGGCCGCTGACTGCCTGGATGGAGTGTCCGCTGTGGGGGATGGGACTGTACCGCTTCCTTCCCCTTCTGAGAACCCGTGCTCGGCCCAAGGGTCCGTGTGGGCTTGGCTGGTGGGATTCCACCTAATGGCCTTCCCTAACCTCCCTGCTTGCCAATTAATGGCTTCACTGAGGCGCCACGCCTTCTGTAGCCGCAGGGCAGGCCACGCGAATCAGTTGGCCTGGATCTCCGGGGCCCTGCTGCAGGCTGCTGGGATCCCTGGCACTCTATCACTTTGATTTTTTCTCCCTAATTTCTTTTTCAGTTGATTCATCACTTATATATAAGAATGCAACTGTTTTATGGTTGTTAATTTTATATCCCAATACTTTGCTGAATTCATTTATTAGTTTGAGAAGTTTTCTGGTGGATATTTTAGTTCTTCTAAATATAGAATCATGTCATCAGCAAAGAGGGATTGTTTGAGTTCTTCTTTTCCTATTTGTATCCCTTTCATTTGTTTCTTCTATCTAATTGCTCTGGATAGAGTTTCCAAGACTATGTTGAATAAAAGTGATGAAAGAGGGCATCCCTGTCTTTTCCAGTTTTTAAAGAGAATGCTTTTAATTTTTCTCCATTTGGAATGATGTTGGCCTTGGGCTTGGTATATATAGCTTTTATAATGTTGAGATGTTTTCTTGCTATCCTTAGTTTTTCTAGTTTTGAAGATAAAGGGATGCTGTATTTTGTGGAATGCTTTTTCTGCATCTGTTGAGATGATCATATGATTCTTGTCTTTAAGTCTATTCATGTGATGGAGTACACTTAGAGATTTCCATATGTTGAACCAACCTTGCATCCCTGGGTTGAACTCCATTTGATCATGTTGGTCCACTCAAGATTGCTTCTATTCCATTATTTTACCATATTTTTATTTGTATGTTCTTATTTTGTTTGTATAAACTTTAGAACCAACTTCTGTAGCTCTAGGAGAAATCTTATTGGAATTCTATTGGAGTTGCATCAAACTTTTAGATAAAAGTAGGACAAACTGTCTCTTTAAAATGTTAAACCAGCATGTTCAAGAAAGAGTGATTTTTTTTTAATTTGCTCATGATTTGTGTTTTCTGGAAATAAAAAAAAATTTCCCCTTCCAAGTTTTATACATTTTTAATGTGGCTAATTACTAAATGTTTTAAATTGTTGTTGCTATTAACTCTAAGTAGTTTTTATTTGTATTCATAAAGAGTATTGACTTTTACATGATCATTTTAAATCTCAGTGCCATATTGAATTTTATTATAGTTTAAGACCATAGGTACATTTGTGCATCATTATCTGAATTAAGAAACATTTATGAACACATCAATGGGTTACCTTTCTAGTTGTGCCAAGAGGACATGAATCTGAGGAATAGGGAAACAGAAAATAGAGTGTTAATTTGGATGGATAATAAAGAAAGACAATAAAATGGTCATAATTCAAGGAACCAATGTGAAAAGCCAAGAAAAACACTGTCTAGGGATTTCAGTACAAAGTTTGTGGTATTACAGTCAAGGATTCATTTGTTACATTTTTAAAAAGCCTCCCAAATGTTCTTGGAGGGTGTGTTAGGGTGGTTTAGTCATAGACATACAGCTTGTTCAGTTCCAAACGCTATAGCTAAGCAAGGACAGTGACCAGAAAAAGAGCTAAGCTCTGTCCTCTCAGCTTCCATTATACCTCTGTACTAAAACTTTAGTCATGCCCAAGAAACCTAGTGCTTCAAGCAACACAGGTTTGAAAACCATTAGACCAGGAAACTGAAGGTACCATCCCACAAGCTGGAGCTTACAAACAAGTTAATATTCAATGTGCAGTAGACAGGGCTAAGGTCTGAGAGTCTGATAGACCTGGTTTTCCAATCCAGTTCTCAAGTTGGGGAAGTCGCTTTATCTTTTTGAGCCTTAGCTTCCTTATATTTGAAATAGAAAAATACCCTCCACGTTGCTGAGTTATACTGAAAGTTCAGAGATTAAAAATTTAGGAGATCAGATAGGAGATCAGTTTATACTAATGTATTTCATGGATCTTAAATATGACTTTTGCTTCCCTATGGGAACTGCATCACTCTTTTGTGGTTTCAAATAAAACTGGTGGTCTGGGAACCTCTGGTAGAGGCTGCTTGCTGATTTGCAGGTTTCTGCACTTCGGCTTGTAGTGACAGGCAGTTCTCTTAAACACTCCTAGGATAAAGTGTGGCTTTCCTCAACTGTCTCCCAATTGTCTCTTTCAATTTTATTCCCTTCGACTTCCTGTTACTTGGAACTGACATTCAGCATGGCAAAGCTCAGTCTCTTGTCCCTGTTGTTTTAGGTCAGTACTCACACCAAGGGAGGCATGCCTATGTCATTCCAATGTGAAATATTTCAAATATCATTCCTGCCTGGAGAGGGTTAATGACTGCCATCTACTGGATGTGTCTGCCATGTCAGGTGTTGGCTAACAAGATGCATAAATTCAGCTCATCCTCATGTTCATCCTTTGAGGGAGGTATGGACATTATTGATACTATCACAACTTTGTGGATGAGGAGACATCCTTCCCCAAAGTCTAAGAGCTTAAGCAGGTTAGTGCCAGTAATTAAACCCGCCCACTCAAACCCCAATTTCTGCTTCTACCACTATAAAATATTCTTTCTTTTGGTATAGATATTCCATAATGGAGAATCCCAAAATAAAATAAAATCAGGGGGCCTATTATACATTATGCAGGAAATGCACCTGCCAAATACATCAAATGATACTGAATTTCCAGAGCACTTCAGATTACTATCCAAGTAAAATAGAAAAAGATAATCTCACTGTACAAATATGGAGATTTTAAAATTATTTTTGTATTATGGCAAATGGTTTCAAAACATAAACAGGTCAAATTCCTAACTAGACTAGTAAAAATGGGTCTTGGTAATTTGTTGATCTAACTAGTATCTGCAACATTAATTTGGATGAAGACACAGATCTCATCTAAAATGGCAAGGGAGTCTAAGAAAGATCTATTAACAGTTTTAAATATTGGCTCAGTGGCTAGGAAATAATTATTTTTAGTGTCGGTGGGTTCATAGAGCATTGGTTTTATGGTGAGTAGCTTATCTGCCTTTGAGCTAAAAAGACTTCATATTTTTAATTGTGTGTCCAAAAAGATTTTATGGTGAAATGCTTTCCCATCAAAATGTCTACAAGTTATTTTCTTGCTCCTGATGGCAAGAGATAAGTATAAAAACAATCCAGAGCAAAAAGGAATGTTAACTATTACAGAATCTCCCCATAGCTGAAGGGGGAGGTACTCTGCACTATTCTTTGCTTTCTTTCTTTCATTTTTTAATTGAAAGAAATGCAGCTGTCTTCTAATAAAAGATTTTGGAAGAGGGTCATTCCCTGACTACCTCCTCTGACACTTTCACACTTAAATGGGCAACTTAAATGACTAAAAATGTTTGATTTGGAGCTATGAAATAGTTTGTTTTCGTTTAATGGAATTTCTGATGGGAGGTGGGGTACACACAAGAGAAACTAGCATCGTTTTACAGGATCAGTATATTTGGTCAAATGCATTGAAGTTAGTAAACTGGATTAAGGTTTTATAATTGACAGAAGTCCTGTTAAATCTGCACAATCTCAGATATTTCCTGAACCTTCCCACCCCTAGTCTTGCAAAATTCCATGACAGTTTTCCTTTAAACTGAAATCTCACTCCTAAACCCACCAAGAAAATGCCTGTGGATTTTGGAAGTCTCAAAGAAAGCAGCAGATGCAGTCCTGATAGCTCTTACATGGTCTTAATACCTGATGCGTATTCATCTCCGAATCATTAGTTGTTGTTGTTATCATTATTATTATTATTTTAGCTCTGTTTTGCTTGTTTTTTTTTTTCCACTTGCAATATCCAGAAAGGAGGATGCAGGGGTGGACCTGGGGACAGAATATCTTCTTTGGAAAAATATATGAGCTCCTACATTATAGCAGGGATTTGCTAGGTTATTGCATGGAGTAGCAAGACATCCTAGGAAACTAAAGTTCAAAGTGCATTCTTACCCCACCCATTGAGCTATTCAAAGGAATTCTACTGTTATTTGCAATGGAAAGAACATCCTCATGATTTAGTATGTTTTAACTTAGGCAAAATCTGCAGGTAAACGTATCCTTATATAAAAGGTAACAAGGATGGCATTCATTTTATTTTTTCCTGACTGTCTCCAGGTCTGATATCCTGTGTTCAGCTCTTTTTGTCTGGCAACTGACTAATATAGAAAAATGCTAATATAGTTAACTTCCCAATGAGTATCCTAGAAGCAACCTTTATTTTTGTTTTTGTGCTGATTGGTATAATTCAAAAAATCTGGGATGATTTTTATGAATCCATATTCTTAAGCTAATTAAAATTGACATTCCCATAAGAGGACTCTATTAGTGGAATTCTGTTTGTCATGCTTACAGAAATAATTGATCTTCATCATGATAACAGAATGTTTCAAAGCTTCCCAGGTGGCATCTGAATCATCAAGAAATTGAATTGTGCTCAACAGAGATTTGTTTAAGAGTCCATTATTAAACTTTAATCTGTTATCTCTTTATACTACATGACTACACTTTATTAAATTTTATATTTAATTTTGGAGAAAATTCACTTCCAAAAACATCCCATACAATAGCAAATGAACACAACTGAATTTAGCCCCTGTATTATATTGGTAGTATTGTGAAGAGGCACTAATACTTTTGGAAAACCCACTACATGCCAGGTATTTTTAAATAAACATCATAATTTAGAGTGGTTTATATTTACAGAAAAGTTGTAAAGATAGCATAGAGAATCCCCACAAAATCCACACCTCATTTCCCCTGTTATGAACATATTAGTATAGTTCATTTGTCACAATTAATTAACATATTAATTCAGTATTATTAACAAAGACCCATAGTTTACATTAGGTTCACATTCTCTTTCATACAGTTTTGTGAGCTTTGACAAATGTTTGATAGCTAGCATCCATCATTGTAGTTATCATACAGATAGTTACACTGTCATTCCCCCCATGACAATTTGCTCCAGATTTCTCTTATGTTTTCATTGTCTTTAAATGCTTTCCTTTTCCAGAATGCCACAAAGAGGAAATTATACAGTATGCAGACTTTCAGGCTGGCTTCTTGCACTTTACAATGTGCATTTAAAGTTTCCCATGTATTGTTGTGAGTTCATACTTCACTTCATTTGTTGTTGAAAAACAATTCACCGTATGGATGTACCATAGTTTGCTTATCCATTCACCTATTGAAGAATATTTTGGATACTAACAATATTGGTAATTGTGAATAAAGTTGCTTGAGAAATTTTGTCCAAGTCCACAAAATTACATGCCGGCATTTTAATTAAGGTTGTATTATTACTGTAGATCAAGTTGAGGAGAATTGACATCTTAGCAATATTGAGTCTTCATACTATACTTTATTAAATGGAATATCTGTCCATTTACTATCTTGATCAAATTTTAAAATATCTTTGAGTTTTCATCACATAGCTTTTAATGTTTCTTTTTAGATTTATATCTATGTAATTTTGGTTATAATGTAAGTTATATTATTTTAAATGTCAAATTCCCCTTATCAATGGGGGATAAGCTTTATGACCTCTAGTATAAACCCAAAACCTTTAGATAATACTAAATATCGGATTTTTCCTACATTTACATACTTTTGATAAAGTTTAATTTAAACACTAAGTAACACTAAGTACCCTAAGAAATTATCAGCAGTAACTTATCATAGATCTTATCAACCTAAGCATTCAATTAATTTTTTTTCTTAGTAACTCAACAAATTTTATCATTTAGGTAAAATTTATATATGGAAATAGAAGCTAGAGAGAAATAAGTAATTTTAAAAAGGGGATCTCATGCAAATACATGAAAGAAGTGTCGAGTAGAGTAAGGAGATCTAGGGGAAGAAGAAGAAGGAGGGGAGAGAAAGGGGAGGAACAGCAGACTGAAACTGACCAAATTATGCTGAGTACATTTAAGAATATATCACAATAAATCCCACTTTATGTATAATTATAATGCAAAAAATTTAAAAAAATGAATAGAAGACCAGTAGGGTAGAGGAAGAGTGTTAGGTGGAAGGAGGAGGGAGTAAATGAAAAATACTTAGGACTGAAATGAAGCAAGTTGTTATGTGCATATAAAAAATGTCACTATGAGCCCCACTATTTTGTATAATTATAATGCACTAGTAAAATAGTAAAATAAATTTTGAGCATTAAATTAAAGGAAGCACTTCATGACTTCTCTTTGGCATATCTTAATTACCAGAATCCACTGCTCTTGGACTTTAAATAAGGTTTACTTGAACACAAGTACTGTGATAATTCATTTTGTGTCAGGTTGTTTTTTTTTTTTTTTTTTTTTTTCCTGTTTTGACCAAAAGACCCGACAAGAACAACTTTTAGGTGGAAAAGTTTATTTGGGGGCTCATGGTGTCAGAGGTCTCATTGCACAAATGGTGTTTTAATTGGCCTTTTTCCTGCTGTGACTAAAGAATCTGATCAGAACAACTGTAGAGGAGCAAAAGTTTATTTTAAGGGCTCACAGTTTGAGAGGTTTTAGTCTGTAGAAGGCCGGCTGCATTCCTCGGGGTTCGAGGTGAGAGTGAACATCATGGCAGAGGAGTGTGGTGGAGAGAAGCTCCCATCATGGTGCTCAGGAAGCAGAGGGAGAGAGCGTTTCCACTTGCCAGATACAAATATATACCCCAAAGCCACGCCCCAATTCCTACCTCCTCCAGCCATACCCTATCACTTCATTTACCACTCAGTAATCCCTATGGGGGAATGATTCACTGATTGGGTTAAGACTCCCACAACCCAATCACTTCTCCCTAAATCTTCTTGCATTTTCTCACACATGAGCTTTGGGGAACACCTCACATCCAAACCATAACAGATGGGAAACTCCATTCCTCAGGGCCCAAGGAGAGGCATAAAACATCATAGCAGAAGATTGTGGAGGAGGAAAGCAGCTCAGGGCATTGCACCAAGAAGCAGAGAAGAGGATGGGAGATAGAGGGAACACTCCACTCTCCAGATACAAAATATGTACCCCAAAGGCAAGTCCCCACTGACTCACCTCCTTCAGCCACATCCTATCTGCCTACAATTACCACTCAGTTAATTCCTATCCAAGAGTTAATTCACTGATTGGGTTAAGGCTCTCATAACTCAATCATTTCACCTCTCAACCATCTTACATTGTCTTACATCAGTTTATGAGAGATACATATTTAAACCATAACACCATGACAGTTGATCTGACAACATAGGTGGCTATAGATAAGGGGCAGGTAGCATAATCAGCATGGATACACTGGGCAAAGAAAGGGATCATGTATGTCCTGGGCAGCATGAGGCAGGATGGCACAAGTTTTTATTATGATCCTCAGAACAGTGAGAAAATTAAAATTTATTAATTCTTTATTTCTATAATTTAACATTTTTGGAACACAATTGACTGAAAATAATTGAAACTCCAAAAAGCTAAACCACAAATAAGGAGGCTACTGTAGTCATTGTTGAAATCACTTATTTTATATATTAACCTTGCATCCTGAAACCATTCTATATTTAAGTTTTTAACAATAAAATTGTCTAGGACTATTAAGTAGGATTAATAGTGCAATTTTGAGTAGAAATTGTTAGACAGGATATTTTCACTTTTTTTCTCCTGATCTCTGGGAATAAGCTTTCACATGAAAATTCCCCATGAAGTACAATATTACATGTAGGTTGATTTGTAGATATTCCTCATCAATTGAGGATGTTCTCCTCTATTCCTAGTTTTTATCATGAGTAGCTATTGAAATTTATCAAATGCTTTTTCTGTATCTGTTTGTATGATCATATAGTTCTTCTTCTTTTAGCCTGAATTGATGGATTATATTCATGGATATTTGCATATGAAAACAGCATTGCACACTTGGGATAAACTCTACATGTGGTATAGAATTCAGTTTATATATTTTTGCATTCAATTCAGTAATGTCTTCTTGAAGATTTTTGCATTTATGTTCATGAAAAGTATTGATCATGAACTTTTAACATTTCTTGCAAGTTAGGTCTCTCACTGGTGAATCTTTTCTCTGAGGAAGTCTTTACTTAACTTTGTGTTTGTATGTGTGTGTGTACGTGTGAGTATACATGCGCTCATGTGCATGATGTTGGAGATTGAACCCAGGGCCTTGTGCATGTTAGGCAAGTTCTTTACCATTGAATTATACCCCTGGACTTTATTTAACTATGTCATTCTAGTATGGGCAGGGATTCTCTCCACCCCCAATGTTTCATATATCTCATTGTATTCTGAATTTTCTCACATGGGTTCTGATAATTCCATTGTAATCCTTGTCCTTATTCATTTATAGGTAAGATTCCCATACCCCAAACTCTGGTTTCTTTTTAAAATTTCTCTTTTCCATTAGTTTTTATGGTTGAATATGATGTGGCTCATTGTGTGTGTGTGTGTGTGTGTGTGTGTGTATGTCTACCTATCTTTCTGTGTGTGTTTTATTTATGTTACTTGTTTTTCTCTGATATTCCTAGATCTGTAGTTTGGTACCTATCATTAATTTTTGAAATTTTCCACCATAGTTACCTTAAAATTTCTCATGCTTAATCTTTTTCTTATCCTGGTATTCCAGTTAGGTGTGCATTCCATATTTTGATATTTCTCCATAGTTCTTGGACATTCTTTTCTGTTTTCATATTTTCCACTTTTCATTTCAATTTGAAAGTGTACATTGACTTATCTTCAAGCTTGGTGAATATTTCTAGGTATTGACCAATCTACTGCTGAGTCTGTCCAAGGCATTCTTTGTTTCTCTCATAGTATTTTTTATTATATTATAAAGGAACAGCATTCCTACTGGTTCTTAACAATTTTCTCTGCTTATATAATTCCTTTGCTCTATGTGTCACTTAATTTTTCAATTCTAGTCCTTACTCTTTTATTTACAGTTATTTAAAATTCTAATTTGGGTGTTCTACATTGTGCTCTAATAATTGCTTTGTCTCTCTAGATCTCCCCACTACCACCACCACCACCACTACCTTTGATATGCTTTGTAATATAATGGGTAAAAAAGACTTGCTGTAGATAATTCAATGTCAGGAAAGATGTTAATCTGGCAAGGTATCAGGCTGCATTTATTGTGGTTTTTGTAGACATAGATACCAGAGGCTTCAGAATCTTTTATTGTCATATATATATATATATATATATATATATATATATATATATATATATATATTATATATATATATAATCTCCTCTTGGCTTTGTTTATTCCTAAATATTATACCTATGTGATCTCCTGTCCCATGCATCTTTTTTAGCCATAATTCACTGTGATTTTTACTGGAGAATTTTTTGTGTACTTCTAAGTATGTAGGAGAGAGAAGTTTCTATAATTTTCTACTCAATTCTCAAGACTTCTAGGGGTTGTGTCTTAGCAATGTGACCTTTACTTGTTTTCCTTCAGTAATATAGATTCCCCTTGCCCACTTCTCAACTCCCTTCCCTGGCTGCAGTATTAACTGGAAAACATGTCTTTGTGATAGAAAATTATCTGCATATATTTCACAATAATTACTCTTCCATTTTCCCAGAGAACTTCTTAATGTTCTCTCTTGGTTCTGCTCCAGGTAAGCATTTCCCAGTTGTGTCTTTTTGGATTTCCCATGTCTTCCAATTTATCCAGAAGCATATTCTCTGATGGGTTCCCCCAAAAGTGATTAATTTCAGTTTGTTTCATTTTTCTAGTGGCCAAGACTTGGAGTGATGACTTCCAAGCCTCTTTTCACATTAAAGCAAACTGAACAAAAGTATTCTTAAAATATATTATTTTCTTTAAATATCATAGTAATATTGAGGTATAGTGAAATAATTTAACAGAGACCACACAGTTAGTGAGACAGAAAAAGATCCAGAGTTTAAATTTACCACATGCTTCTTTTGCACACTGCATGTGCTGCTCCACAGAATTACCAGTAGCAGCAACAGGAGCATGAAAGATTGGTGTGAATTCAGGAGGCAGCAGCTTAAATGGGTATCTAAGATCCATGATTATTTTCAGATGGAAAAATAATTTGATCCAGTAACTACTATTTAAGTAAAGGTAAAATCATGTCCTACTGTACCCAGTGATGGATAGTATAGTTCAATAGTGTTCATATAGGGAGTTTGTAATGTGGTCATTGACCTTGTACATTGACACCTGCATTATAAAAGAGCAAATTTACACTGTAACTGAAAACTCACAAACATTGCAGTAGGCCAGCACCATACACTGCACATCCATTCAAAGGCCAACAGTATCAAATGCTGTAGCATTTGAGGGCATAGAGGGGAGAGCAAAATAGCAATCACAATGAAATACTTATTCTCCAGGTGACTTTTAGAAACATCCATTAGTTCTCATAGGCACAAAACTTACAGTATTATTATTTTTGTTCACCAGCATCGGGGGTTTTTATCTGTATTATTTATAAAGTTCATAATGAATGCAAAACAGATACTGTCACCTACAATTTACTTATAAGGAAGGCAGAGAAGTCACTTGTTCAGGTCATAGGTATTAATTAAGTCAGTGAGCCCAAGACTAGACCCTAGATATTTGTTATTAACAAAACCAATCTTCCTTCTACCAAGTTAAACTGTGGAGGAATTGATTTCCATGTGTTTTATGTAGGAGGACTGCACAACTAGAGCTCAGGGGAGAGGGAAGAAGGTGGCCAACCTTGATAAAGTAATGATCTCTACACTTTATAACTCTTCACTCGCATTCTTCAGCTAGATTTTTCTCTGAGAGTGTTATGTAGGCGATCACACAAAGTCAGTTTCTGGCTTTAGTAAAAATAAATGCACAGATATCCTGACACAAAGATTAGTTCACCACCCACTTGCATTTAAAAAATGCAACAACTTGAGTATAGTTTTGTCATTTGTCTGGATGGGTATTCTACTTTCACAAGGCATATGTAATCTTGTACAACAACATGTGGTCTTTAGTCAGTTTTGAGTGGTTTTTCATTTTCATGATACAACAAGGTCTCTTTCATATACTCCCTTGCTTTTTATTTTTTTTCTGATTGCATGGATTTTGGTTTATATTAAAAAGTTCTCCGGCACAAGCCAGTAAAATTGATCATGTAGGTCTATGATATAGTTTTACTAGTCTTTTATATGCTATGCATGATTCCCTTGCTTAAGCCTTAAATAAACTTAATTATTGTGCCTTTAATATAATTTAACTACAATCACTGTTATAGACTAATGCCTATTTTTGTCATGAGACCTCAAGCCAGTCATGGTGCGAAGAGGATCTGAAGTAGAAAGGTTTGTGAGTATGGGAACTGGATGGGTATCTGCAAAACCCCATGTTTGCTGTCATCGGGAAGCTTTCTGCCCCAAAATTTGCCTCATAGTCTATTTCAGAGTGGGGGTGTTAATATCAGAGGTTCAATCCTTTGGCTATAAAGAATGTATAATCCAAAGTTTTAAGAATAACTTTGTATTAAATAGGCTTATACAATATTAAATCATTTCAATTAGTGCAAAGAAATGGAGATTATAAAGATTGTGGAGATAAGACATGAAAACCAGTACATTATAAGATAGTGTGTGGATACCCTTTAAGGTCTGTTTTACTTTCTTTAAACCTCTAGGCTCTCTTTGTCGGAAGATCACTTTAAATTTAGGGGTCACTAGTAAAGTAGTCTGTAAATTCACTTTCCATTTAAGATGATCGTCTTGCAGTAACTGTAAAAAAAAACATGCTAAGATATATGCAATGATATAGTTATCTAAGGGCCATTTATCCATAAGGCAAGGAGAAAGGAATTCTATCTGGCATAAATGATTTCTGAAAGAAATGGGATTTCAGATAAGCTTTGATGAGAAGATAGTGGTAGGCACAGTAAAAACTATGTTTAAATGGAAAAATAATCTATGGGTTTTGATTTAATCCTACCACATCATTTGCACGTATTACTTCACCTCTCTGAGGCTTAAGTTTCTTATTTATGTAAAGGGGAAATTAGGGTAAATTGGTTGGAATATAGGTGGTTGCTTCTCTTTTTTATGTTTTTCTGACAGATATCACAAATGAGATAGGATTCTCTTTATGGGTAAGCCTACAGAAAGCTTCAAAATCCTTTTCAAAATAGTAGGTAGTGGTAGATAACTTTATGGAATCTATAAAAAAACATTGCTAGAAATAATAAGTAAATGTAGCAAATATTGCAGGAAGCTAAATCAATATAGAAAGATCAATGTAGTTTTATATTCTAGGAATGAAACATTGGAATGTGAATTGGAAGTACAATAGTCTGATCCTATGTGCTCTACATCCTAATACATGCTTAGTATGGTCAGTCCTTGATTTTCATTATTCTAAAAAAGTGTAATAATGATATCACATTGTGGTCTTAAGTTGTATCTCCCTAATTAGAAATGAAATTTTTTGTGTTCCTGTGTGTTCATCCATTTGTCTTCTTTTATTGTCTATTCAGAACTTTTGTCCATTTGAATGAATTTTTATATTTTTGTTTCAAGAGTTCTTGGTATTTTCTAAATACAAGTCCTTTATCAGATGTACAATTTCCAAAAGATAAATCATAGACCTAAATGTAAAAAACAAAAATACTATGTCCAAATATTCTCCCAGGATTTGTGGCTTGACTTTTCATTTTCTTAATGCTATTTTTTTTCTTTTTTTTAAAAGAGAGAGAGAGAGAGAGAGAGAGAGAGAGAGAGAGAGAGAGAGAGAGAGAGAGAGAGAGAGAGAGAGAGAGAGAGAGAGAGAGAGAGAGAGAGAGAGAGAGAGAGAGAGAGAGAGAGAGAGAGAGAATTTTTAATATTTATTTGTTAGTTTTCGGCGGACACAACATCTTTGTTTGTATGTGGTGCTGAGGATCAAACCCGGGTCGCACACATGCCAGGCGAGTGCGTTACCGCTTGAGCCACATCCCAGCCCCTTAATGCTATTTTTTTGAAGAACAAAAATTATTAATTTATGAAGCCAAATTTATTAATTTATTCTTTATTTATAGTGCTTCTGATGTCATATCTAGGAAATTTTACCTAATCCAATGTCACAAAGTTTTTCTCCCAAAAGTATTAGTTTTATCTATGTTCTGCTAATTGCTGAATGTGGTGCAAGGCATCAAATATCATACCATTAAACAGAGGTGTCCAGATTTTTCAGTACCATTTGTTGAAAAATATTTTTTAACAAATGTTAAGGTCTGTAAATAAGTCAAAAATAACACCTGGTATTTTGCCAGGGAAATGTTAGAGTTCGTAAACAAGTCTGGATGGTGCCTGGCAAAATGTCAGAGGGAGTGGTTTGAGAAGTAACAAAAGCCAGCCATTAAGTGTGGAGATTCCTTATTGGTTGATTGATGTATCTAGTTTATGCTAATTAAGATAAGCTGTGCAAAATGTATAAATAGCTCTGTTGCCCTACAATAAATGGCTCCTATTCCTGCTGTATCAATGTACAAGTTATTCGTCACCCCCCGGTTATTTTGCTGCAGCCGGACTGCGGCAAACAAAACTATCTGCATCTTTATGAAAACCCAATAGACCATATATGTCTATTTCTGACTCTATCTTATTCCATTGAACAAAGTATTAAATTCCAGTATCATACTACCTTGATTATAGTAATTATATAGTAAGTTTAAATCTATTAACATAAGTTCTTTGGCTTTATTTTTATCCTTCAAAGTTGTTTTTTTGGGCTAAAGGTGTAGCTCAAGGATGGAGTGATTATTTTGCAGGCCCAAAGCCCCAGGTTTGATTCCTAGCACTGCATATAAATAACTAGATAGATAGATAGATAGATAGATACATAAAAATTAAATTCCACATGTTTTGCATTTTCATATGCATTTTTAAATCAGCTTATCAGTTTCTAAATAATACTGCTTGGATTTTAACTGAGGTTAAATTGAATCTATAGATTAATTAGGGGATTAATTAGGGGATTATTGGCATCTTAAAAATATTGAATCTTCCTATTTATACACAATGGATAACTATCCTTTCGTTTAAGCAATTTCATTTCTGTCACCTAATTTTTGCTGGTTTCAGTATACAAGTTCCACACATCTTTTGTTAGATTTATTCTATTTATTTCACATTTATGATGCTATTGTAAATGTCATGATATTTTTAAGTTTCCAATTATTCTTTGTTAGTATAAAAAAAACAGAAAATTTTTTTACACGATTTTATATCTTTCAACCATGCTAAACTCACTTGTTTCATTGGCTTTTTGTTTTGTAGATTTTAAACCTGAAATTTAAAAAATTTTATTTCTTTATCTTCTCTGTCTTCCCTCCATCCCTCCCTCTCTCATTCATTCTGGGGATTAAAACCAGGTGAGCTTTATCACTGAGCTGAAACTCCAGCCCTTTTAATTTTTATTTGGAGGTAGGATCTTACTAAGTTGCTGAGGGTCTCATTCATGTTGCTGAAGCTGACCTCAAACCTGTGATCCTACAGCCTCAGCCTCTGGAGTTGCTGGGGTATGGATGTGTGCCACCATGCTCACCTTCTTTTTTTTTTTTTTTCTCTTACCTGATTTTGCTGGCCAGCAGCTCCAATGAAGTTACACAGAATTACTGACAGGTTTCCTTCCTTTGATCCTGATTTATATAAGTTGACTGTCAACTCGCTTATATTGTTTTCAGTGAAAACTTCCATATTTCTTATCCTTTTTCCTTTATATAAAATGTTTCCATTTTTCCATGGCTGCTTTTAATATTTTAGCTTTATTTTTTTGTTTTAATAAATGCAATATGATGTCCCTGGTATAGTTGTATTCATTTATCTTGTGACAAGGGTTCACTAAACTTCTTGAGCCTGTATATTTATAGCTTTCATTGAATTTACAGAATTTTCAGGCATTATACCTTCAAATAGACCTCAGCAAATTTCCCCATCTCCCTCTTCTTAAGAGATTTCAATTAAAGGTATATTAGGCTGATTTAAGTTGTCCAACTGCTCATTGCTGCTCTGGTTTTTATTTTTTTTATTTTCTTTTATTCTTTCTCTGTGTTTTATTTTGGAAATTTGTTCTTGCTGTCTTCAAATTCACCAGTAATATTTTTTCTGGAGTGCCTAATGTGCCATTAATCCTAGCCAGTACACTTTTAGTCTCAGATATTATAATCTCCATCACTAGAACGTCTTATTTGTTTCTTTAATATCTATTTTATATCTCTGAGCATGTCACGTTCAGTCTTTTCTCTAGCAATGCATGCGACACAGATGTCAATTTTATTATAAGTATCTATGAATGCCATCCATGCTGTTTCTTATTATTATTATTATTACTATTGGTTCTTTTTAGTTATATGTGAAAGTAGAATCCATTTTAATATATCTACACACAAATGGAATATATCTTATTCTAATTAAGGCCCATTTTAGTGGATGTACATGAGGTATTCATAAATGTACATAGGAAAATTATGTCAGATTCATCCCACTGTCTTTCCTCTTCCTATCTTTTTCCCTTTCCTTCATTCCCCTTTGTTTAACCTACTGAATTTCTATTCCCCTCCTTTATTGTGGGTTAGCTTCCACATATCAGTGAAAACATTTCACCGTTGGCTTTTGGTGACTGGCTTGTTTCACTTAGCATGATAGTCTCCAGATCCATCCATTTACCAGAAAAAGGCATGAAATCATTCTTCATATTGGTTAAGTAATATTCCATATGTGCATACATCACAATTTATTTATCCATTCATCTGTCAAAGAGCACCAAGATTGGCTCCAGAGCTTAAATATTATTGAATTGCTATAAAGATTGATATGGCTGCATCACTGTAATATGCTGATTTTTGTTTTTATAGGTGCTTCTTCTAATTATGGGTGATGATTTCCTCCTTCTTTACATTCCTAAGAATGTTTTGAATGTAAATGACTGAGTTTTACTGGATTCTGAGCTAGGTATAATTATATAATTGTCCCTCATTGTTTGCAGTGAATTAGTAATATATGCCCTCTAAGAACTTCTGATAATTTTCTCATGAGTTTGTAAATTATGATTCTGATAATGAAATTATCTTATTACCTATATGGATTTTTAAAAAATAAATTGGGTTTGGAGAATTGATTCTAAGAGGCAAGCATTGAATCAAAGAAGTTATTCAGGGGATAAAATAATTCAGGTGAGAGAAAGTTGTAGATCAGTATGTTAGTCTATTTTCTGTTGCTATAACAAAATACCTGAAGCTGGATATTCATAAAAGAAAGCAGTTTATTTAGCTCACAGTTTTGGAAGCTAAATGGCCAAGATCAAGTGGCCCTATTTGGTCAGCCTCTTATGAGGATACTCTTGGCTGGGTCACAATGTGGTGGAGAAGCAGAAAGGGAATAAGCATCTATTCACAAAAATAAATAAATAAATAAATAAATAGATTGAGCATATGAGGGTGACTTGTATTATAATAACTCACTTTTTGAGAACTAACTCATTTATTAGAATCAGTAGGAATATTTACTGAGAATCATGTCTACAAAGACCTCCCACTAACCACTCCCCCTTAAAGGCTATGCCACCTCTCAAAATTGCCATAGTGGGGACAAAACTTTCAGCACATGAATTTCTGGGGGGACACAATCAAACCATATCCACATGGTTGGCACCAATTAGCTGTATTAGCAGAAGTGGTTCATAGAGGCCAGATTCGCAGCATATTTTAAAGACAGGTCTAGAAAAGTTTTTAATGAAGTCTTAAATGTATGCAAAAGTAAATAAAACAGAGCACCTCTGGGGCTTGGGGTTGTAGTAACAAGCTTCAAATGAAGCTTAGAGATGAAACCATTTGGGAGGTGGAACAAATCAAGAGTTTAGTTTTGGACGGGCTGAGTCTGAAATGATGTAGGTATCCTGGTGGTAACTCCAGAAGCTTCTTGGATTGGATGCTCTCCTGAGAGTCACTGTTGTGCCTTTGTACTGTGGCAGTGAAAACCCATCAGGCTGCACTCTCTGGTTTCCTCCTCCCTGAACTGCTCTGTGTGTCTCCACAGGAGTTGCCCCCATGGCTTTGTCTCAGTCATGAAGGCCTCCTGAATCCTCCTCTGTAGTACTTTTGGTAATCATCATGGAGTGCTCAGTACTTTCTCCTTGAAAAAGAAGTCTCAATTTGCTCCTATAACCTCCTTGTAAAAACAGGAGCTTTCATAGAAGGAGACAGTCAGCCCCATTCTTCTTATATAATGAAATCATACAACCACCCCTCCCAAAACCTTCTGAAATGTGACCTTGTGATAAGAAAAAGAAACAACACTTCATGTCCTTAAGGAGATGCTTGAAATCCCAGAAACAAAGTGGGAAAGAAGCAGCGGTCCTCAGTGACATGTGCAATATTTTCAACACATTATTTGCTTTTTATTCCTGTTTAACTCTGACACACCTCAAAATTGTATCCATCTTAATAAAGCTGAACAATTCAAGGGTGGAGTTCTTCCCTATTGCTTCCCCCCCCCCCCAACATAATGGAGAGCTGATAACTAGTGGGAAGCAGAGACTCAATAATTAAGGGCTCTAAGAGAAGATTCTGGAGAATAAGAGTGGAGAATTTCTTACTTCCCAGAACTGATGAATGACTCAATAGTCAAGTGTCGATAATGGTGATAATAGTTACACTCTTCATTGCTGTAGTTTTGTGCTTTCCTATCACATGGATATCCACAATCACATTCTATCATTCTAGAAGAGATGGCCATGATTGTTGGATATTCTTACCTTAAATTCTCTATTAAGATGTTCTGAAATAATCATGACTATAACAGTCCTACTTGCTTTAAAACTGAGAAAAAAAAAATGATGTTCACCCCAAAGTAATTTATCTTTAAGAATTTGCTGCTGAATTCAGGTTAATGATGATAATAATTCCAGGCTGAGTTTAGTAAGTTGTTCAAGAGTTAAAAGTTCATGTCATAAGATGAATTAAGTGGACATAATTTGGTAATGTGACAGGGATATCCAGATGGCTCATAAAAGTTTTCTTTATTTATGTGGCCAGAACACTCAGCAGAGAGTAACTTTGTTATCTGAGGTGTCAGCCCTCTGATCTTGGGCATGGTATCTCTGATTATACTTTACCCCCACATCTGTACCTGCTAATTTTCTCGCCAGCATTCCAGGTCTCAGGTAAGTCCATGTTTAGAGAATACGAGCAACCTCAGGTCACTTTCTTGATCTTCTTTGTGTTATTTGACATGGGTAGAGTTGGCAGAGCAGTAAATCACTCTCCTTGTTGCTATCAATGAGAGCTTATGTTTGTGTTTGTCTGACAAAGATGCATCTTCTTATTCTAAAGTTGAACTAAGGATACTTTATTTTCACTAAATGAGGGGGACTTCACACTGACATGCACACACACACAGGTGCACACGCATACAAAGCTGAAAAGAATCAAAGAAAGGATCTTTGTAATGTTGCTCCTTATCCCCTATAGATATAATGATTGGAAAGAGATGAAGCCTCCACCCTAAAGTAAGTAAAGGATTGATGGCGTCTCATGTTGTTGGACATCAAAATGGCTTTGCAAGTTGTTGTTGAATAAACCAATGCCCAGGGATAGGCTAGACTTCTGAGTTTCACCCATGTGGACTGTACCTGCCCTAGATGGTGCCACAGCTTTACTGTGGATTCAAGCATGCTTCTGGGGGCCATACTCAGGTGTTCTACTTTGGCCCTGCTCTGCTTGCAGGTCTATTCTAAGCCTGATCCTTCTTCTTCTTTTTTCTTTCTTTTTTTTTTTTTTTTGCTTGTTTTGGTACCAAAGATTGAACCCACAGGCACTTAACCACTGATTCACATCCCCAGCCCTCTTATTATTATTATTTTTAATATTAGTTTTGAGACAGGGTCTCACTAAGTTGCTTAGGTTCTTGCTAAGTTGCTGAGACTAGCCTCAAATTTGCAATCCTCCTCTTTTATCCTCCCAAGATGCTGGAATTACAGTTTTGAGCCACCATACCCAGTGTAAACCTGTGCTTTTTTGAATCTGCTCCATTTTACTTTGTATAAAAAGTTGTGCTACACTGATTCAGAGAAAGTCCCTTAGATGCGGCAACTGTTGGCCTTTATGATTAACTCCTCACTCTTTATATCCTTACCAGTGGTTGGCCTATGCAGAGGATGTTCATGCAACACATTTCTGGCTAATGAAGTATGAAGGAAAGTCACAGGGGTGGTGATTAGTCTGAGGAAATTCTTGCTGCTCCAAAGATAGATGCAGAAAGAAACCATTCCATCCTTCATCTGGGTATTGTCCTCTCTGGATAGATTTCTACAAGACCTGTGACCATTTTGCTACACAGGTTGAGTAAGCAGCCTCCCAACAATGGAATTAAAAATACAGAAAGAACCAGGGTCTTTAATGGCTCTCTGTACTGAACAAAAACACTATTTTGAAGATCACACTGTCTCTGATATTCCCATTACGTGAGATAACATGTATTTTATTGCTTTTTAAACTAGTATTCTTATTGATTAAAATAAATGAATTCCTAACTGGCACAAGATATAAGGGGTTTCAATTAATATTCCTGCTCCCCGAGGACCCAGCCATGATAAAGTCTAGAGTTTCTACTAGATGGTTGAAGAGAAAAGCTTCTTCAGTATAAAGAGTAGGTTTTTCTTTCTCCACTTTCATACTGTTACCAATCCCTAAAATTAATTACTATGTACTTGAGTCAATGTAACTTTTTCCTGAAACACCCATATCTATATTCTTCTGAAATTCAAAATGTCTATGATTAGATTTGAATTAAGAAAGCATTATTGTGGGGCTGGGTTCGTGACTCAGTGGTACAGCACTTGCCTAGCATGTGTGAGGCACTGGGTTCGATTCTCAGCACCACATATAAATAAGTAAATAAAATAAAGGTCCATCAACAATTAAAAATTATATATTTTTTTAAAAAAGAAAGCATTATCAAATGAAATCTTCATCATACACCCTGTGTGTGATGAAGAATTCTGTTTTAGTCAGCTTTTCTTGCTGCTGTGACCAAAAGACCTGACAAGAACAATTAAAAGAGGAGAAAATTATTTTGAGGCGGATGGTTTCATATATCTCAGTCCATAGACACCTGGCTCTATTCCTCGGGGTTTTAGGTGAGGCAGGACACCATGGCAGAAGAGTGTGGCACCGGGAAGCTGCTGGGGACATGGCACCAGAAAGCAGAGAGTGGGTGTAAGCTCAGCTCACAAAATATACACCCCAAAGGCATGCCCCAAATGATTTATCTCCTCTCACCACATCCCATCTGCCTAAAGTCACAACTCAGTTAATCCCTGTCAGAGGATTAATGCACTGACTAGGTTAAGGCTCTCATAACCCAATCTTTTCACCTCTAAACTTTCTTGCATTGTCTCATACATGAGCTTTTGGGGGATACCATATATCAAAACCATAACATATCTTAGCTCACAATTTCTAACACAAAGTCCCAGATATTGAATAAAATGAAATCATGGCATTTTACTAATGGATTAGGTCTCCAAAAGCTGTTGAATAAACTGAAGAATAGCTGTGAAAAAGGAATTTAGATCAATTCCTGGGTGTCTAACACTTTTCCAGATGCAGCTGCTCTTGTGTTTGTCTGAGCTTGCTGGCCCCTCATGGGAACCCTGCTGAAAACCTACTTACCAAAATAGAAATCAGGACATTCTAATCATTCTCAGGATCCAAAAAAAAAAAAAAAAAAAAAAAGCTATTGCTGGAGATTGGGAGGTTTATTAGTCTGTTTTCATAATTTAATTTCTAACCAATGGATCAGCTTATAATGTTTTCTTTTTTAATGGATATAATTATTAATAAAATATAATTATGGCCTCTTATGGGATAGCTAATCATATTGCCTAATAGAGACTTAATTCCCTGTGTGTTTTGTTTATTATATGACCCCTTTACTAATCTGAATTATTATATTGCACAGAACAAGTTGGGCACATTGAGATGTTATATGGTATATACTAGTTGTTTAATGGTTCATCCTGAATCATATATGGTACACCACTGATATGAGAAAACTCATTTTACATCATTTTCTGTGTGAAATGGGGTAAGCTCATCTTGTTTCTCTCATCTCTATACAAAGGCTAATGTTTGTTTTGCCTATTTGCTAGAGCTATTGTAAAGTATCATGTAACATACTGCAAGAGTAAAATACTTTATAAGTTAAATATTTAAAAGGGAAATTTTTTTTTCTCCACCACAATGCCAGTTTTGGCTGAGATGCAAAAAAAAATCTTACTTGATGCATGAAATGTTCTTATTTTATGAATAGAGAATTGTACGTAAAACAAACAAAATATAGTCATCAGAAGTGATAGAGCAGAGAGTGTGAAGAACTCAGTTCTTCAGCGATGGTAAGAATTCATTGGGAACATGACACCTGAGATGGATTTGAAAGGAGACTCTAACCAGTAGTTACTTTCTCTTTGGAGAATAAGATTCCACTATAAAAACATGGAAGTAGCAAAGGGCAGGTCACAAGTATGTCAGAGCACAAAAATACTGCTTTTTTCATAAGGTTAAATGAGATAATTGAGACAATAGTCATATTGTGTTCCAAAACAAAAGGTGCTATTTTTTATCACAGGAAGATGAAGCTGAATTGCCAGCTCACTAGACCATAGGAAACTGACAACCAGAAGGAAATTAGGAAACTTTTCTGTCTAGACATTGAGTGGACCATGAAAGACCATGAACAGAAAAGTAACTTTAAGATACAAAAGTATTTCTTTCATAAATTAATATAGCAAGGACAAAAGACAGGAAAAGCATCTACTTAAGGGAAGGATTGAGGGAAGGAGGCTGATCTTTGCTTTAGTGTAGGGCAGGTCAGACACATACATATTGCCTAATCATCCTGCTTGACTCTTAGAGCTTATTAAAAGCTCAAAATGTTGTAGTAGAAATATAGCCAAGTTGTTAAGAGATAAAGATTCTTACTCTGGATGTGTCAGCCACTTATTAGCACTTTAAGAAAGCTCCTTAACATATATAATCTTGGGTTCCCACCACTGAACTCAAATAGCTCTTGTGACTCAGCACTTGCTGAGTCTGTGCTTTTTCAGAATCATACTTCTCTTGGACTCACCATTTCTGTGAGCCTGAGGTCAGATGATTTATCTTCAGAAAACTTGAAGGATGAGAGCACACTCCTGAAAAGCAAATTAGTTCTAATTGCTATGAGTCTCAGTGACTGTTCAAACCCTGCACTTACCAAATAATTAGGTATTTTACAAGAGTGTGAAGACTAGGTACAGGATATAACAAAAGGTCTAAATCAACACGTACATATTGTATTTTGAGTGAAATTAGACCTTTGCTATCTAGGCTAAGCATCTCCCATCAGGACTTTTTGCCTAAAACCAACCAGGGAAAGAACAATTTTTCTCCCACATTCTGAAAGGGTTTACAGTAATGTATTTAAGCTATAAGTATGTTTTCTGTTCATGAGAATGGCACGTTTATTAAGACTGTAAAATTAACCTCATGGGGGGGGGAATCTTCAATCAAAATCTTCCAAATTGCTTTTGAAAATCAACAAAGGAATCAAGACTTTGAATAGCTTCAGGACACAAAATTTCCTATGGTAAGAGGAAGCAGATTACTTCCAGCTTTTAGCTAGTAACCCATGGCCTAACCTCTATTTTAGTACAGAGGGAGATATTGGTAATAACTTGAAAGAGAGAAATGCTGCCATCAACAGTCAAGAGTCAACAGTTAGGATACTTTGATGATAAAGGAAGCTATTTAAATCCCTATTCACAGAAAAATAAGTGAATAATCATGGTGACCAGGGAGGACTGTACATACTAGTCAGAACCATTTGCATGACCTAAGCATCATGCATTCCAAAAACACCTTGCTTTAGCATCTAAATAAAGAACTGCAGATCCTAGCCTCATGAAATGTGCAAAGTCTAATGCATTGTCAGGATTCTGAGAATCCCCAGGGTGAGGGAAGGATGAAATTTACCCTGATTTCCCACCCTGAGAATAATCCCAGCTTCTAGCTCAGTCGCCTCTCAGACTGGTTCTGCCACCCTGCCACCCTGCAAGGATTGATTGAGAGTTGCTCCAACTCTCTCTGGTTAGCAGTACCTCCACTTGAGTATGCTACCCCTTTCCCAGACTGTATTTTCTCAATGTTAGTCACCTACTTGTCAAAAAAGAATTTAGCTGAAGACTCAGGAAAACAAAGTACAATTACAGGAACCATCAAAAAATATACTAAAATTGAACATCAGACGTCCAGGAAATTGATGTTTTTCAGTTATCACTTTCTGTGAACCATAGCTTCTTATTACATTTCTGAGGTCTGCCTTTTCCTTCTTTCATCTCAAAATCTTCTCTTCTCTGAATGCCTTGAAATATCACTTCGGTTTTCTTTGCTCATAAAAGATAAACTTACAATTTCTAGTACTTCATTACATAGAGCCATTTAAATCTTCTAAATGAGATTTCAGGAATTTTTACTACCTAATAAACATGCCCAAGTAATGATTTCTCCAAATGGAGTGCCACCTAATTGGAGGCTCACTCCTCTGCACTCAGTGCCCAGCGTCTGGTTTTGGTGTCTATGTGGGTTTGGGTGCTTAGGCATGTGTTCACCTGTGTGTACTCCACTGTGGTGCTGCAGGTGGGAGTGGGCAGGGTAAGGAATTTCTATTCTCCAGCACAGCAAGCCTCACTTAGGTCAAGCTTTATATTGGTTCTTGCTGTTGTCACTGTTTCTCTTACCCTTTCTCCCTTTGTAGCCTCCTTCCACCTCTTCCTCTTCTTCTTGTGTTAGTTTCTCAAATATTGATTCAAAAATGTGTTTATGATTTATTCCAACAAAGAAAACCCTAAATTCTTAACTCATTCATAGATCTCTCATAAGCCCAGCTTCCCTTACTTCCCAATTAACTCCTTTGCATATCCTGCATTGCCACAAAATTAAATCATTTGCAGATCTGTGACTACCCCCCACAGTTGATGCCCTGCTTGTTCCAAAGTCAACCCTACTATTGAAGTTGCAGGTAAGTACCACATTTCTCATTATATTTCTCATTACTCAAGTATAGATAATTTTCCTGCTTTGACTCCCCTCTCACACTCCCATACAGACAATGCATACCTTCAATCGATTCTCCCAATCTGCTATTATGAGCCAGATTGTGAAGCCAGGAAGATATGCATTAACTTCTAGCCCTGCTACTTCCTTATGTTTGCTTGTTTACTTTCACCTGAGACATATTATTTTATGTCTGTGGTTCTCATTTTCTTCATCTGTAAAGGAGGATTAAAATAATACCTTAAGGGTGATTGAAGGATAAAAATAAAGAAATGTAGTTGGATTCTTTAGCAATGTAGCTGCACACAGAAAGAGCTCTATAAACATTAGCTGTGTCATAATTTTTACCTAACATTTGAATAAGACTACATGGTTTAAAAACACACTTCAGGCTATTACCTAAAAACATCCTGTTAAATAGGTAGAACAGATTTTTAATGCCTGTTTTACAGATGAGGAAACAGGGTCTTAGATAATGAACAACTTTACTTAGACTCCAACAAAAAATAATACTCAGGCTCACTGCCATTGTCATTTGGTTTTTACCCTACATTTAGTTATAGATAAATTATATTTATCCAGGCATGACCTTTGGTCTTTAAGGGATCACTCTTATAAGAATGCTGTGGAAGTAGAAAGTAGTATGGACCCCATTGCCATTGTTCAGGAGACTAAAATAAAAGTGAAATGAAGGAAGAAAGATTTCATCTCTGGTTGTAAATTCCCCATCAGAAAAAAAAATAGTTGAAGAACTGTTTATGATAGAAAACTATAATTAGGAGTAATGAGATGAAATTAAGGAAGGGAAATAACAAGTTTATAATAAGGTTCCAGTATGAGGTATTCAAATTTAATTGTGTTTTTTAAGTAATGTCAGACTTCCAGATGCTGTAGCGATGAAGACTGTATACAAATGGGTGCATAAATAAATGACTTTATAATCCACAACTCAAACTGGTGTGTATTATGAACCAGGATGCTGTTTTTGCAACTGCACACTTAGAATTGGCACTGCAGTATGCAAAAAAAAAAAATCTCCTATAGGGAGAGAATGTGTTTTCTATTTCTTAGGGCTTACTATAGAAGAATAGGAAATCTTTCCTCCTCTTCCTCTGCATCTTCCTCCACGTGTGGGAGCACACAGACACACACAAAGCCCAGCCTCCTCAGCTTATCAGACTTGTGTAGTACACTGTGATCCATTTTTGAGTTAAAGCATCACACACTAGGAGGTTAATTTATCCAACAGAATGTTATAATCAACTATTTCAAATGCATTGTTCAGATCTCCAGAGACCTTAGGAATGAAAGGGGAAAGATACTCAGACTAATTTTTATGTCTCTGCCATGGCTACAGAAACATGGTTAATAAAGTCATTCAGAACTTGTGCTGTAGGAGATGTGGGAACTTGGAGAGGATCCCCGGACTTTCTGCTGTTGGCTTTTCTGTGGAATCAAATTATTTGGAGTTCTTTGTTTTTAAGTCATTATTTTTCATTAGACAAGCTGCTGCTGTTATCCAAAAGTTAACAGCAGGAATATTTCTGGCTGATACAACAAATACAGCCATATTTCCACAGTTATTAATGCCAGTAACAATTTGAAATACAATAAATGACTCTGCACTGTGGAATTTACCATGCACACAATGGTAGGAAACTGTGCTGCTGACATGTCTTCTGAAAAGAGAACACACACACATACACATGCCCATGTGCACACTGAACTCCTAATATTTTCCTCAGATGGCTACCAGATACATCATGACAACTAAGGGGAATTTTATGAGTGTATGTTATCAAAGTGTGATTCACATGCAATAAGAGAAATTGTGATCTAAACCATCAGTCTTGGAATTTGGAAGGTTTAAGTTGTCATTATTACATGATAACTCTGCAGATTAACTTCCTAATGCTTGCATTATTCAGCCTTTCAATTCCAGTAGTATTTTGTGCCACCCATTACTGGTTCCAGTGCTAAAGTAAGTCAACTCTAGATTCCACACATCACAACAGGATTTTCCCTTTTCAGAAATTCACAAAGTGGCATATTAATGTCTTCATGAAGCTCTGTGGTGCTTGGATATAACATTTTTCAAACTTAGATATGCATTGAACCATTTCTTTTTGACCTCCTAATTGACTTTCTGCATAATGGCATTTTGTGAGTACTAGTTTGGAAACATGGTCTTAATCCCCTTCCTCTTCATATATGTAAACATGCATGGAAAACTTGCATGAGTCACTAGAAATAAATCTGCTTCCAACTGATGAGACTTAGATGCTTAAATTATTGGAAAACCATGACCACCTAAGAACCCTTCTGCTACCTACTTCTGTTGAAACCTCAACCTTAAGAAGACAAGAATCTGCCTGGCCCTTGTGGGTCTTCTGGGTTTCTCTTCTTGTTCTGTTGCAATGATCTTTAACTATGCAATTAATTTTCAGACTCCACTACTTTTAGGGCTTTGTTTTTCTGCCATAACAAAGACAACTGGTATGAAATGTACAGAGTTTTTTTAGAACAGCTGTCAGAGCTACCATCAGTTCCCAGACCTGTGCCTGACACAAAGTCAAGGTCTAATAACTGTGGCTAAATTAAATGAAAAACACAAGGGCTTTTTTTTTCCCCCACCAATTTGTTAAGCCTTTCAGAAAATGGACAAAGATTTTCTGACCCTTGTTTTCAAGGTATACCACTATTCTTCTAATTCCAGAGGCAGGGCTTCATGCTCAGCACCAATAAGTATTTATTCAACAACCACCTCAACAGATAAGTGCTTCACAGGACAAGTTTAATTGACTTATTCTCTGCTTGTTCAGAGTTGACGGCTTCAATTTCTTTTGTTGATAAGAGTACATAACCTAATTCTGTTGATTAAATGTGATGAATTGCTGTCATAAGTCTTATATACCTTTTCATATTCAGTAGTCTCTCTCCTATGTTCCTGCTCAGGTTTCCAGATAGATGAGCACATATTCAGTGTAGACTAGCAGCAGCTGTAAGTGGGGCCTAGCTGTTCTTGTGTTCTGATCAATCGAATACTGACCTACTTTCTCTGAGACCAAAAAGGTCCCTGAGTCATCAGCCTACACATCATTTTTTTGTGCTGTGTTGAAGTTGGAAAAGACCCTTAGGTGAGAGGAGAAAGAGGATCTTAGGAATTGTCTACTACTTGTCATAGTAAGAGTAACTATCCTACCTCTGTGTAAGATTTTTGATGAGGAATCAAACTTCATATTATTTGATCCTCGGCACCAGCCTTAGAGGGTAGAAGAAAATAATATCAAGAAGATGCAGACTTTCTCAGTGCCCTGACACTGGGGCTTGGCACAGGTCTTTGCACTCTGAGTCTAGCTTTCTTTCTATCTTGTCTGAAGAAGGAAGAGGAAGGAGAAGAAGACAAAGAAAGAGGGAGGGGAGGAGGAAGGGGAAGAAAAAGACAAAGGACAAGTACTTGACACAAAGTTAGTATGAAATACATATTAAGTGAATGGTAACAATTCCTGTGTACATTTAAAACCTTTGTGGTTTAGTTTTCCTCATACATAAAATAATATTCTCTATCTCATATTGTTCTTATAAAGATAAAAGACTTCATATATATCCAAGGTATTACGTGTGTGTATATGTGTGTGTGTACCTATCTATGTATAATGGTTATGATAGATTAGCGCATAGTAAATAGCCAAATAATGTCAACTGTTTTTACATAGTAATTTATAAGCTTCAAATTTTTTGAAAAAAGTATCATAATTAATCATCAAATTAATCTTTTGATAACATAATTAGTATAGCCATTATGGAAAAATAGCCTGGAGGTTCATCAAAAAATTAAAAATATTATTACTGCCATATGATCCAGCCATCCAACTACTGCTATACAACTACAAGAAATGATATTGGTATATCGAAAAGGTATCAATATTTTCTCAAGGTAGTTGGATCATAACCCAAGTTAATCCTCACTAGGAGGAAACAAAAAGAGCTACAGCTCCCAATGTCCCTGTTGGTGCCTCCTTAAATGGACCACACAGATAGTATGCACCTTGTACTGAATCTGTGGTGGATTGATCATGTGGGTAGTACTGAGGGTTGCCTCTGTTCCTTTAGTGAGGAAACATTTCCCAAGGTATCAACTGGCAATTTGCTTATCAGGATCTTTACTAAATCAAATCATAATATCATAATACTAGGGAATTTGAAATCACAAAGGCTGAGTAAAATTTTGACCCTACTGTTTATTCATTACACCTTTTGAACATTTTTAGGACTTAATATATCTTTAGTTCCTAAAAACATTATTTAAAGTTTTTGAGTATCAGTTTCCCCATTCAAAACCTGGAATAAAATCAAGTTCATGCATTAATAATATTTTGTCAGTCTAAAATGATGTTATTTTGGCAAAGTTACATGAATGGGTGCTGAATGTCTTTGATTATGAGGTGTGTCCCA